>NC_140584.1:170002943-170602943 GCF_964204655.1 Triturus cristatus | reverse complement strand
ATGTAATTATTATTAGTAGCTTTAGTAATAGTGGTAGTAGCAATAATTCCAATTGCTGTGGTACTAGTATTAACAAAAGTAGTAATAGCAGTAGTGACAAAATGAGCAATATTAGTATTGTTAATCACTGTAGGAGTTGCATAAGTAGAGTTAGTAGTAGTTATTTTACCAATGTATTAGTGGTAGAAGTAGAGGTTATACTAGTAATATTACCAGTATGAGTACTTGAATTTTTATTATTATTATCATTACTATCATTGTTATTATTATTATTATTACTATTATTATTATTATCGGTGTTATTATTAATGATGCTAATAATAATAATGGTAATGATATTATTATTATTATTATTCATAATAATAATAATAATAATAATAATAAAAATAATAAATACATACATACATACATAGCACATACACACATACATACATGCATACATGGTTCTTAATATGTTCTATGTTGTTATTAGTAGTAGCAGTGTTAGTAGTGATATTGACATCAGTGATAGCTGTACTAATAGTAGCAGTATTTCCAGTAGTCAAAGCATTCATATCACCCTGCCAGTAGTATTAATGGTAGTAGTACTAGCAGTTGCAGTAGTAGTAGTAAGAGTAGTGCAAGTAATCATTCTAACAGTGTGGTAATAGTAATGATAGTGATGGTAGTAGTGGTAGTAGCATTAATATTAGCAATATTAGCCTTTGTAACTCTGCAGGAGTAGTGTAAGTGGTGTCGGCAGTAGTATTACCAGTAGTGTTGGTGGTAGAAGTAGTACTTGCAGTATTAGCAGCACCATCATCTTGATTATCTCAGCGGCCCCCCCACCTGGCACATAAATCCATTCCTATAGACACACTGAAAGCTTCAAACACTCACATATCATCAAGCACTACACAGAAAGCATGGCTACTCACTGAGCTCTCACTTGACAAACTTTTTAATAGGCTGGGTTTCAATCAATAGCTGCAAAGTCTTCAAAATAGCTCTGGATTTTGGAACCAAGGCACATTAAAGACATTCTTAACTTTTCATTTCTCATCAACCTAACCGAGCAGGTTCATGCAAGATCTGAAAGGCCACACCCCCTTCCTTTGTGTACTGTAAAGAAATGACTATATAAAATACAAACACGTGTACAGCAGCAGCTGCTCACTAGGTGGGAAAATGGGCCAAACCCAAACTTGGTACCTTTGGAAAACAGTGACATGACTAATAATGGAACAGTGGGTTGAAATAGTAGGTCCCTTTCGCTCTCGCCTCTTTGTGGACACGTTCGGCAGCTCTGGTGTGCAGTGTGAGGAGCTTGGCGAGCCATGGCCACCAGCATGTGTTGATGGTACTTGAGGGCACTGTGTGTACCCGACTGGTTCTGAGGGGAAGGAGCATGGGGAGACCTGTTTAGGCAATGAGAAAAGATCCACAATAGCGGCTATGCATAAGTAATGGTGGGCAATGGGAGTAGCTGCCGCTACTCACGAGTACTTCAGACCCTACTCAGAAGTACAAAACAGACAACCCAATCTAGTCAACAGTACGAGTCAAAGGAGACATCTCACTTGCCGTTCACCCCCTTCCAATGCACTAAGGTCATGACACGTTGAAGTGCTCAACTCCCAATGAGGTGCTCTTACCGTATTGTTGCGGAGGTTCCATTGGAGGACTTCCACTGGGCAACAAGTGGAACAGGGCCATTAATGTAGATATCGTTGCTGTTAGGACAAGCATTTGTTACATTGTCAGTGATCCATGAACTCACGTTGTGGTTACTGCCTTCTTCGGATGCCTGGAAACGCACATATGTAACATTACCAGTTCCGTTAACAGTCACTGCAAGGCAAAAAAATCATAACCATTTACTAAGCTTAGCAAATAAAGGCATCATCTGTGAGAATAAAAGCGTAGAGATGGCGGAGAAACTTAAGGGGCGTGGCCTTGGAAGTATAGTCATGGTATCTTTGTAAAAGCTGTGGCCTTTAAAAGATTAATCCTTTACAGACAAGTTACATTAAATCAGAGGGCAGCTATACACTTGTTGAAATGTTTATTTACCATGTATGTCAATTTATTTAATTATTTATTTATTTATTTGTTTTTATATAGTGCAAATTTTTCCCAAAGGTGTCAGAGCGCTTTACAATGGAACCAGTTACATTACATAAGGACTTCAGAGTATATGATATTACATAAAAGATACGAACAGATAAACTTTGAATTCACATAAGAATAGTAGTAAGTACATAAGTCTACTACAGATACTTGTGGTTAGAATTACATATATACAAGTTGCAAATTCACTCAAGGTTTAATTTCAAGAAAAGTTGAAGCAATTAGGGTTGGACGGATATATAGTACATATTTACACAACATGATCTTCTCGCCATTGCTGAGGGTCTTGCTTTCAGCACGGCCTTCAGGGTGTTGTTGCACTCACGGGCAACGATCTTGGGCCTGGAGGGATCTCCAAGCTGGTGATGGACAGATGTCCTCCACGCTTGTTGGGATGGTGGCTTACACTCCAGGCCCTAGCACAATGAAGTGGCCATCAGTCCTCCTCAAAGCAGCTGCGTCGAGGTACAGGTTGACCCTGCCCCTTCGTCTCTCTTGGTCCTCGGCTCTCTCTTTGTGAGCCAAAATGTCCGTGGCTGCACCCAAGGCCACATCACTGGATCCACGGCACCGCCGCTGCCCCATTATCTGCGGTTAGGGACCCCACAACTACCGCAGTGGAAAACGATGCTTCCCCAGGTGTCCACACTCTGGATCAGGAGAGCATCGGGGAGCAGTTTTGGTCGACGATCAGGGAGGGCCAGGCCTCCTTCACGTGGCACCCTCAGGAGCTGGGGCCTCGGCCCATCCACCGGGCCTGGGCATAAAAGACGGGTCGCCGGTCCTTCTCAATGAGGACACATCCAGGCAAAAGGCGACCAAGTCTCCTCTCCATCCTTCAGCCTAGCACTATTGCCGGCAGGCCGCAACATCTACGTCCTCACCCAAGGCCACAAAATGGGACCTGCAGCTCCACCTGGCGGCTGCGTCGCCTTGCAGCAGCCGCAACATCAACCGGAGTATATGGGAAGAAAGTAGGTCTCTGGGGAGTGCCTTCTCTGACAAGAATAGCGATGGATAACAAAAGGGGTTGGGAGCTGCACCACTTGACACCATGCAGTGTTCTCGGCAGCCGCGGTCGGTAGTAAGAGTAACTGTAGGGCGGTGACGTGGGGAAGGGGAGGGGCAGGGTGGGGGGTAGTAAACTATAGATTAAGGAGGTTTACAGGTAAGTTAACATATACATTAATAAAACGAATTTCGTTGCGTGCACTGCATCGCATTTGGGGATGCAGAGCACGCAACGAAATTCGTTTTATTAATGTATATGTCAACTTACCTGTAAACCTCCGTAATCCATAGTTTACTACCCCCCACCCTGCCCCTCTCCCTCCCCACGTCACCGCCCTGCAGTTACTCCTACTACCGACCGCGGCTGGTTCTCGGGAGCAGCATCTGCAAAATGCCCAGTTTTGGACACAAAATTATTGGACTTGACATATCCTACAAAACAAGTGTGATTAAAAGCCATTTCATTTTTCTGGTTTTCATTGTTCATTCCCTGCTTAAGTTCATTCCTCTGTTGCTAAACAAAGGGGCCTTATTTAAAAGATTTTGCCATAGGACAGTGCCACAGGCCTTCCTGCTGCGCTGCCCTACGACAAAAGAAATGGCAAGAATGCATCATATCTATCAGATATGATGCATAGATACAGCGCATTCCTGTCCTTTTCCCCTGTGCTGGCGCACAATGGGCTGCCATGCGCCAGTGCAGGCATCTTTGCTCCATAGTGCAAGGGTGCCTTTATTGCATGGATGATTGTTTTTGTGCAGGAAGGGAAACCTTCCTGCACAAAAGCAATCGCAAAAGGCTTTTTCCTCTTTCTATGGATGCTGCAGAAAGCAGCACATATTGAAAAAGGAAAAACAAGGAGAAAAAAAGGTATTTCTTCTCATTTCACCTCCCTTATGCCCTCCCCTAGGAAGTAGGAGTATTTTTTGGCAGTGACCCAGAGTTACAATTCCTTGTAGATCTGGGGCAGTGTCAAAAAGCCATGGGTGTTGCTGAGAACGCCCTCAACAACACCTTTTGCACACCAGTTTAACGCAGAAAACTGCGTTAAATGGAGCGATTTTGAAAAGGTTGCATTAGGCCAAGCAAAGGGACTTAGTGCTGCCTGGTAAATATGGAGCAGGTCTCTGCACCACCGGAGCATCCAAAAAACTGGCGCTCCTGTGGTGAAGACTCATTTTAAATGAGGTCCTTGAGGCTTCATTTACCAAGCACAATGCGCCGCCAGTGTATCAGTAGCGCAATGGCTTGCCCATATTTACCAGACCACCTAAAAGTCACCCTGTGTGACTTTTCATGGCCTTGTTAACATGGGACCCTTTCACTAATTACACTGTAAGAAAGGGGCTTTCCATGGGTGTTGGGCATTCTGCAGCATGCATAGAAAGTGGAATATGCTATCAGTGATTATTTTTATGCAGCAAGGTGTCCCTTCCTGCACAAAAACAATCATCCCAGCAATGCAGGCACCCTTGCAACATGATGCAAGGGTGTCTGTGTTGCCGCATGGCAGCTGTCTGTGTGCCAGGGAAGGAGAGAAGTACAGGAATGCACTGTATCTTGTAGATTCAGAGCATTCCTTCCCTTTTCTTTTGACGCACAGCAGCACAGCTGGAAGGCTTGCTGCGCTGCTGTGTGTCAAAATTTTGTAAATGAGGCCGTAGGTGTTTATGATGTTGCAAAGTATCCAGGCTTAAAACTTCATGTTTGTTTTTTAAGCTCCGCAAAACATAAAATGTGAGGGTTTTAGTTTCAGAGGGCACCTTCAGTGGCTTTTTAGTGGAGAAACTGCTCTCTCAGAAGCAAAAAGGCACACAAAGCAGGGGATGGATCTCTGTACCACTGTGACAATGTTCCATTATTGCCTATAGGACTATTGATGGCCCATCATAAACTTTCCATTGTAAACTAGTCCCTGAGTCCAGAGAAGTTACTTTCTGGCCAGGGAGGGACTGGGGAACCAAAAGCAGCCCTGGCAAAATTGCTCAAACCAGTCCTGCTCTCTTTATCTCCTCACTAATCTCTCTCCATATAGCCATTCTCTCTCACTCCTCTTCTCTCTGTCTTCTCTCTCTGTGATTGTTTTCTCTTATCGTTAACCCTTCCTACGTCTCTCTTGAACTATCCCTGTGCCTGATGCAATGAACCTCGGGAGCTGTGGAAAGTGACAGAGGTACCCGGAGCGGCCCTGGCCTTGCAAAACCGACTTTAGGAGCTTCTGCCCACAGGAGAAATGCCCGTGGAATAAAAGACCTGTCCGCCCGGGTTGTGGCCCACTGCAGGCTCAGCCTCACCACTAGGACTGAGCAGTCCTTGGCTGCCACACTACCTCCTCTTCCCCCACCTAGACCCGACCAATCCTGCCTGCTCTACTCCTCCAGCCTCTGCCCACATGGACCCGAGGAGACCCTGGAGGTCCATATTTGGAACTGAATCCCACTTGGGCCTGAGCAGTGCCATCTGCAGTACAGCCCCCTCTCCCCAGCAGACATCTTGGTACTGGAAATCATATACTGCAGTGCTCCATCTAGGCAGACGTGCCTGCTTCCTGCTGAAGATGTTGCCTGATTTGACCCATACAAAGTTCCCAGACTTTTACAACTTAATCAGAAAACCAAAGTTCCTTCACTCAGACCTTCAAGTAGCTCGTGAGAGTTGCAAATCCTTTTCGTTGTTTGCCATAAATAAGGCGAGACTTTAGATGGAACAGTTACCTCAAGTCTTGGACATCACTATTCAGAATTCTAGTTTTCTGTGCATCTAGCCACCTATCAGTCTGTGAGCCCACAATCTTAGACCACTGGAAGGGCCCACAAACTGCCAGGAAAGAGCAAGAGAAACATTCTGCCACAGTCACACTCAATTCAAAGTTTATCTACATCTGTTCTGAAGACCACATCACCCTTTTTAGGTTATAGACTTATATGTGTATGTACCCTGTGGGCTCTGGAGATCAGCCCTAGGACTTGTCTGCTTCCGCTTAGGGACTTTCTTTCCTGTTCAACTGCCTCTTTTTAAACTGACTTGATAGAAAATGACCAGCAGAGGTCAGTTAAATACCAGAATTGCTGTCTGCTGAGGGACTTTCAGTTTTTAGGTCTCGCCTGACCTGCGCTTTAGCGCTGCTCTGGCGAGACTTATAGTAAGCGCGTTTTGGAAGTGCAAACAGTGGCTTTGCAGGCCTCCAACTACAGTGCATGTGACCCGTCCGGGCGCGCGCACCATTTGGAGTCCTGCAACCACTGGTTTGCTTTCACTTTAGCCGTGATTCATCGCACCATTTGTCAGCCTGCGTGCCCGCCCCCACTCCCCCTCCCACTCCGTCAGCTTCAGTGCGCGCTTGTTTAGGTTGTGCCTACGACGAATGTAAATCATGCCTTATCTCCTTACATTTGCTGTGCATTTAAAGATCAACGCCAAATGTTACCAGCAGTTTTGGAGGTGCCTTCCCCTCTTTCCTTGTACTGCTGCTGGGTCTTTAAAGTACAATGCTGTCAAAGTAAACTTCGTGTAAGAATTAACACTGCCTCGGCTGTGGGAGCGCGTGAACTTCAATGCTCAATTATTATTTACAGGAGCACTTTACAGAAGTGCCTGCGCTGTTAAATCCTGGCTGAAAGCTTTGGTTGTGTGCGCGCTGACACATCTGCTAGAGGTTCGCAGTGGTATAGGCAATGTACTATATGTATGTGATCGCATTTTCCCCAGGCTGTCCGATCTAGCACCACCTCCAACCCTCCGCTGGTTGTTTACCTGAGTCCAGTCCCTCCCTTCCTCCTCTCACGTCTCTGCTTTTAACTCCCGCCCTGTCTCCTTTGTGTTGCTGCTCATTAACGCCCCCCTCCTCTAATACCCCAACCTTGTTGCTTGTTCCAAGCATGTCATTGCATGTGGAAGTTGTTAACAGATGCATGTGTCTGCTGTAAATTAAACAGCTTTTCGACATGCCCTTACGTGTTAATCTTTGAACATATGTCTCATCATAGTATGTTCTTCTACTACGTATCCCCACTGTAGCAATTATTTGACCTTTTAGCGCTTTCCCGTAACACTTGGTGATCTTGTAAACCCTAATGTTCAGCATGCACTTTCAGTGCTGGTTATTAATAGAGCGTACATTTTCGGCGTTTTTTTTTCAGGGACTTATAGCATGTGAGTGCATGTTCAATTTATAAGGAGATGTTCAACATGATCATAAACTTAGATCTTGTGAACACACTTTAGGCATGCTATTAAACATGGGGGTTGTGAAAATGTTCAGCTAGTCACGCATGGCACGTTTATCTTAAGAGCATATTTTCGGCTTGTTTTACGTGGATTATCTAGAGAGATCTTACCACGTCGAATGTGGAGTTTGTACTGAGGCTTTTAGCTGAAGAAGATTCTCTGAGAACTGGCCCCCAAAGAATCGCATGCTAAGAAACCCCGCAGTGTACATGCAGGGGCTTGCGAGCATAAAAGCCAGGGGTTATTTGGTGTAAGCAGGCAAAAATGTATTTATTTGGAAGTAGGTTGTAACCAAAATGTGCCACTGGCCTACAAATCACAGTTCGAAAGCAGCAGCATTCATAATTGTGGATATGTCACGGCCCGGAGAAGGTTAATGAGAGGGTTCAATAACACGGACATTCCAGGGCTTCTACATTTCAGTTACAGCTCCTGTCTGGCTCCATTCCCCAGTGATGAATTGTGCCACCTAGGAAATGAAGCACAGTACCCCTTAATAATTAATATTGGAAACATTCTATTTGCTTGATTTGTAAAAAAAAAAATAACTGCCAGGGCTCTTCTTAGAAGGCTACTGCACCCCGCACCACGCAAACCCGACAGCACTGCCATTGACAGTACCAACATAACACCTAAGCAGCAATATCCTACAAGTTTAACAATTCAGAGATTTCCAGCTTTCCAAAGCTATAATAACTGCATGAGAGGCTGGTATTATTCATGCCCAGTGTATGTTCACATAATAGACACAGATGATGTGCTCACCTCAGAATTAAAAAAGACAACCTCACCATGTGCTGGGCTGTCACTAGAGCCAGTGCTGACACTTATCTGCCAGTGCCGCGCACCGGAAACCGCTGACCCAAATTAAGCTTCTCTGCTTTTTTAACACTATGCATTAAATACAGTAATTATTGGAGTCACCAGCTATTGCCTGCTTATAGTTATTTGCAGGGGATTGGACTGTTGCTTGGAATGCCCTGACTTTGCTGAACACGTTACATGGAAACAAAAATCTGCACTGTTTTATGTGCTGGTATTCATTTACAAATCCAATACTATGAGATGGTCTGACTATGGAGTGGAACTGACATCATTTAAATTAATTGTTTGAAAATGAATCATACCTAGACATTCTGAAAATAAGACATGTACCTGCCACTCACGTACTTACTACGTAGGACGCCCCTGCATTAAAGGCGCTGTTAACTCGGTGACCGCCGGCCTCTCGTGACATTATTAGCTCTAGACGACTTCATGGATTCCGTTGTGCACATACTAAGCAATGTATGCTAAAAGGGTGAATACCTACCTGCCAGTTGCTGGTCATTTTCTGCCATTTGAACCCCAGGTTCATAAACACAAGAAATAATAACATTGTAACTAACTCAGCTATGTGTTGTAGCCCGGCTGATGAGGAGCAACACAACTATGTTTTTAACATTCAAATCTCAACAACCAAAGGCCACTTTCACTCCACTTACAGTGAGAACACGAGTTTGCACTACCCGACGACACTCAATGCACAAGCTTTTGCAATACAATAGGTCTCGCATTTACGCAAGTTTAAGCTGTTGGCATTGTAAATGACAATGTGTTTTATTTATGTTCCAAAACCAAAACATAAATAAAAGGCATTGTCATTTACAATGCCAACAGCTCAAACTCACGTAAATGCGAGACCTGTTGCATTGCAAATGCTTGTTTATTTTGCTGGCAACTGCCTCTATTTAACTTTCTTGATAAAAAACGACCAGCAGAGGTTAGTAAAATACAAGAATCACTCTAGCATTCTCTAGATTTCAGTCCATAGAAATTGTCTTCCACGAGCACCCGTAGACAATATTATTTTTTTCAAATCTTGTATTTTCAGTGATATGACCACCGAAAGCCCTGCTTTGATAATAAAACAGAGCTTTGAACTATACCATTTCCAGCTGAAAGGCAACATTTCTCTCCATGTGTTCCCATACCTGGCGTGTCATGCAGTTTGGTGCTTAATTTCCCTCCATGTTAAAGAACAGTAGGGGCCCGATTCACAGAACTAACTTAAGACAAAATCCTAAACTTACTACCATTTTGGTATTCACAAAAGGCACTTACTCATTTCGGTATTCACAGAAGTTAGGAGTCCTAACTTTAGGACTCCTAAATACCTTCTGTGAATACCGAAAGTCTTAAAATTAGGATTTTTCTCAATTTAGTAGTAGTATAGTTAGGACTCCTAACTTTAGGACTCCTAAATGCCTTCTGTGAATACCGAAAGTCTTAAAATTAGGATTTTTCTCAATTTAGTAGTCCTAAGTCTAAATTTAGGACTACTAAATTGAGAAAAATCCTAATTTTAAGATTTTCGGTATTCACAGAAGGCATTTAGGAGTCCTAAAGTTAGGAGTTCTAACTATACTACTACTAAACTGAGAAAAATCCTAATTTTAAGACTTTCGGTATTCACAGAAGGCATTTAGGAGTCCTAAAGTTAGGACTCCTAACTTCTGTGAATACCGAAATGAGTAAGTGCCTTCTGTGAATACCAAAATGGTAGTAAGTTTAGGATTTTGTCTTAAGTTAGTTCTGTGAATCGGGCCCAAAATGTTTCAGCACCCAGGCTAATGTGCTGCATAGCTAAATACATATAAGCTCCCAAAGGCGAGACCAATTGCATTGCAAATACTTTTTTAAAGTACGTTTTATCATCGATCCTATCTGTACATTCAGCCTTTTCTCTCATCTTCCCACAGCACCTTGATAGGCACTGAACTGGCAAAATATGTTGTATTCTCAGGCAAAAAGGACAAGCATAAAGATTTATGTGAGCATGGGTTTTTAGTCACACTTGGGGGCAGTCTGACAAAAGCTGGGACAAAATTCATTTTTAAAGTTCTGTGTGAAGGCCTTATTCTAAAAACGGTGGGGAAACTGATACCAGAGCTTCACTACCGCTCATGGGTGCAGATTACTATTACTGTCTGATTGGATACACGCAAAAAATCCACGCTGCTCCTAATAAACTTCAGCCAGTCGCAGTTTTCCAGTCAAAATCTGAGAGAAGTTGTGTGAATTCCTTTCAAAATATATATTTGCGAACTCTCTTGCTATCTATTCTGTTTCTTTTCTATCCGAAACAGTTTTTCATTTCCCTCCTTTTCAAAATTGCTCTTGACAGGAGTCGCTCTCCAAGCATGCCCAAGATGGGAATCTTTTGGGAAATGGTTTATGAACATCCACAGACGTTTAAATATGTGCATAGTTCTACCTCGAAGGCATTTCCATTCTGGAACTCCCAGTCCCCATCTCGAGAAAGAGATTTACTTGCACAGAAACGAGTGGCGTAGCCAGTGTGTCATGGCCCTAGTGCGAGGAACAAGTTGGGCACCCTGGCCACTTTTTGAACAGTGAAATACAGCAACAATCAGGGTTCAGTGGGCCCCTCGGGCCTCTGCGCCCTGGTGCCACTGCACCTGTTGCACTAATCAAAGCTCCATCCCCGACAGAATCCTTTGTATGAGTTAATTTTTTTACGAGTGCAAAACTATCTTCTCCTAGTTCCAAAAGTAGTTATGCACTTTTTAAAAGAGTATTTGCACATGCAAGTTATATTTACACGTGCAATTCCCTTAGGGAATCAAGCTTCTAGTGTTGCTAACTGGCTCCCTCATCTTTGGCAATCCGGGGGTTGGCAACCAGAAGGTAAGTGCCTTATTTAATTGATTGAAGGATTGATTTAACTTTTATTTACTGTGTTTGGTCTTGGCCTCCATGCACAAGAGCACACTTTACATTTTTGAAGAACGATGGAAGATAGACACGTTACGAGACATGATTCAGCCTATGCCAGGTTAGTTCAGTTCAGTTCAGTAATAACTTTATTTCGGTCAATTTGACCTTAAAAGTACAACTAAAATTGCATATAATTCATATATTTAAAACTAAGAGCAAGATTGGGTACATACAATAAAACGATTAGATAAAACATACGTAAGTATGACCTGACACAAGTTTATACAAAAATATGGCCTGGCACAAGTTTATGGAGCGATCTATTCAGGCTGTTTCACCAGTAAGGCAGTCGGGTCAAATGTAGCAGTAAATTAATCGAGGATGGAGACAGTACTAGCATTTGAAAGTGCATTGTGCAAATTAAATAAATAAGTAACAGGTCCATTTTCTAAAACATGGTCATAGTTACTAAATACAGATTCTCGAGTACAACCAGCCAATATACAGTGAATCCAAGATGCGAGTAAGGTGGATCCATACAAATATTCTCAATTAAGCAGTGATGGTAGGAGACCCTTGAAAGTAGCCCCTTTCATTTGTGCATAGCTATGGGCCTTACTTATTGAGATGACTTTAAAAATGCTCTGCGGGTACACCACATAGAAAATAAAAAGCCTGCTACTGATTATACTATCGGGATACTAGAATCGTGTTTCAGTATCCTAAAAGCCTCACAACAGCGCCTGGTACCTAGGGTTCTACAAATCTGTACCAACCATCGTTTTATTGCTTTATGATAACCGGGGCAACTAAAAATCACATGGAGGTCTGATTCTATGGGGCAGTCACATGCCGGGCACCTTAAAGTTTGCAACCCCCCCCCCACATATGTGTAAAAGAACGAAGTGGCAGAACCCCATGTCTAAATTGCAGATAAAGTTTTTTTGCAGTTGCCAGCTTGATGTCAGTCAATGCCGGCTCAAGGCTGTACCTATCCTTGGCTTCTAAAAAGGCTACAGTCAGCTTGCCTGCTAAAGGGTTGCTTGGAGTTGGGCTAGTTTAAACTCCCCAGAGCAATCCCTTAGTGAATTCCTAGAGATTAAGGCACAGGCAACCTCCGGGTCGCCCCAGAGTTCGCCCCGACCCAGACTAGCTGACGTGTGTCGAATGTACGAAAGCCATGGTAGTTTGCCTGCCCCCAGTAGACTCATCACCTCACTTAGTTCCTCCCTGTATTCTGCAAGTTCTGGAGTAACCCACAAGCGCCGCCAGTATAAAAGGGGTCTGAGTTTGGATTCATCGGCAATAGCCCTTACGCCCAGGTCCAGTCGGAGCGGCGTGAGAGGGGTACTCTATGGAAGGTTAAACAGTTGCCTGAGGAAGGTGTTTTCTGTCTGTGTGAGGCTCTCAGAGCTATGATATCCCCATAATTCTGCACCGTACAACACCCCTCCCCTGGCTTGGACCTTGTATATTTCAATAGCAGGATTCACAGGTTTGTGGCTAGATTTTCGAAAAACCTTCATTAGGCCCCCTGAAGATTGCGCCAATTTTAGGGTTGATTTTTTGATTTTGGCCCCCCCCAGTACATGGACTCTGTAATGGTGATGCCGAGGTAGTCAAAAGAGGATACTCTCTCTAGGGGTTTGCCATTTAGAGATGGATTTGGTTGGGTACTTTTGGTAGTATTAAACGCCATAAATTTGGATTCAGCCTATGCCAGGTTAGTTCATGTGGTTATTACTGAGTGACTTGTGCAAGGGGAATTGTACCTTGTTCATACACGGCTGCAAAAAGCAGCATGACCACTGATGGACCGCCAACAAGATCCGATCAGGAGTCACATACTGGCTTGGGTATAATTCAATTTCACTGTCTTTCTGGGCATTCCTGGATCATCTCTGGTTTAGAGGTGTTCAGTGAAGTCTTCCAGAGCAGAGCTAAAGTCATGGCCACCTCCACACCTTTTAAATTTTGGGCACCTGCTGCAGCGAGGTTCTGGAGGAGCCTTGAGTCCTTGTAAGGTTGCTCGTCATCAATAATTGTGTCCTGGCTGTAAACGTCTAATTGATGATGCAACAACAAATTGCACCCAGGACCAGAAGACAACCTGCAGTCATTTTTGAGGGCCACTGAGATATTGGCCCCATTAGTTCACCTTCAATAGGAGGTGAGTAGTTGAGTTCTGAGCTCTGGACTTGGATTCAGCTCTTGGATGAGGGCGGTGACGTGCTCTCTCCTGCGCCCCTCATCTTAGTTGACAGATGTTTCCTAACTATATTCTAGAGTCAGTGACTCCATTCACAAGTTAACATTTTAATATTTTTCTTCTAGCTGAAAATCAGAGGTTTTCAGTGGAGAAGAGAAGAATGGAGTGTGAGAGTAATGATTAGGTGGACATGTATGGTTTGGGAGTGTGCAATTTTATTAATGTCTCTTTCATATGTCTCCGTGCCCTAAATTTGTCCTGTGTAGATCCTCAGATTATGCAAAGGTTTCTCAAAACTATTCATTGTGGCCATCTTGAAAATCTGATCGGATTTTAGGATTGCACTACCATACCTGCCCTGGTATAATTGAGAGAAATTAAGGGGATGCATTTAAATAGCAATATTAAATAGCACCACACTGCACAACCCTTTGCTACATACAGCATTGAAAACAGTTCACAAAAAACGACACTAAGAATAAAGTTGTGCTAATGAAGTTTTTCGGTGTGTGACAAAGGAAAGGTTCTAGGCAGTCAAAAATGCTAAGGTATTCTCAGCATCCCTAAAGCTCTCACTATACATGGTAAGGGGCAGTTTGTAGGCCCTTTGAAGCACTTTGGGGCCAGCACTAGATGGCACCCTAAGACTGCCACGCCTCACCTTGTTGAGCTAAAAACAACCTCAACAAGATAATGACAAAATAAACCTACACATTTTAAAGGTTTATTACATAAGGCCCATAGAGATTCATCCATTTTCCAATTTAGAAATACAATGAAAAATTGTCTCATTTTCAAATTAAACAATATAACAATAAAAGTATTTACGATTTGGTCTTAAAGTAGAAATAATTGAAGGTTTTGGGCTACGACTTCGCATGCTCACATCGAGCAATCATACCGAATAAACAAGCACATTGTGTGGAACCAATCCCCAAAGAATGCTGACACAGAATATTGCACCAATTGCTTCGTGCAAGCGATTATCAAAATTAAATTACTCCTCATCAACATGCATATATATATCTCTAAATCTTTCAAAACATGTTCAACTGTGTATCAATTCTGGAATTATTCAGTGCAGGTTACAGTGTGCGCGCGTGCGTAGGTGCATTGATGTGTGTGTCCCTCCCCTCAAACACCAAAAACATTCACCCAGATCTCAATGAAGCTCAAACATTCATTTAGCATAGCACCAAATGTATTCACTCTACAGCTAACACGTCTTGGTCTACAGTGAAACCCTCTCAGCTATTTGGAAAGTCGCTGCTGGAACATCAAAGGCGCAATAAGCTATACGAGTGGTAGACTGCCAGCCGGGATATTAAGTTAGGGAGTCTTAGAATAGGTTATATGACGTAACAACGCATGCCATTACAACGCATGACATTACAACGCATTCCTTTACCCTGACTTGCTGTCAGGGGTGAGCTGGAAATTGGAATAGTATAATTTACTATTCCAACTCCAGTGTGTACAACAGTAGGGAAGGTGTTGGAGTTAAGTCCAACACATGCTACCCCCTGCAGCAAGCCTTTTGCAGTGTAATGACATGGATTGTAATGGCATGCATTGTAACGCTTCCGTTGTAAACGTTGTTTCCCCTGAGAATAGGAGAAACGTGTTATCCGGGAAAACTAACATGGACAATAGACAATGGTCAAGGTGGTCACGGGGTCTACACTGCTTTGTTTCACAGTCATGTGTGAGACACTTATCTCCAAAATATCTTTGCACTGGAGTCACCTATTTCACGCAGTATGACGGTAATCACTAGTGCCTGGGGCAACATCAGCTTGGTTGGCACCTGTTGTATGGCATCAGGTCAGCCTATGGTGGCTTCAAGACACACGTGGAAAGCCAGAGGCCTATGCCATTAACTGGATGCAAATGAAGACATTTTGAAACGGTCAAGTGGAATTTCCACTAGGACTTCCCACCTCTTCATGCAATGGTGTTTTTACAAGAAGGGGCATTACTTATGAGTGTCACTGCGTTTTCTGTGATGGACTGCCTTTTCCCTAAGGGATACAACAAGCTTGGTCTAAGTCCACAGTTGACTGCAGTTTTGTTTTTCCTGGTCCTGAAAATGTTAACGATTGTGCAGTTATGTTTAGGTTTTAGTAACTCCCTCTTGAAGACTTGAGAACCAAAATGGGAGCTGAAATATTTTTTGACACAATTTTAGAATCTCTCCTCCCCAGGCGAAAAAAAATTGAGAATTGCGTCCTCAAGCCCCTGGGTGCCAAAAACTGCTGAAAGCTGCCATACCGCAGCCCATTAATGATTGACACGTTGAGACTTCAGAAGTTATCGGCCTCAAACTACCAGGCCCCTCCCTAATTCAGAGTTTATCTCTGTAAATTGTTACCAGGTGCAAGAGAAAATCATAAATTACCACGTTCAAAGCTTAAACCTGAGATATTATGCACCAGTGCAAAACTCTTAAAAGCGATATCACAGAATATGAATTAGCGGTGGGTGAATTTTTAACCATGTCCAGATGGTCTGGGTATTCACAAAACTTCTAGTCACTTTGGCGAACCAAAGATTTCGATTGTGGCTTAAATTCGCTCGATACTGGCCTCTGCTCAGCTCAGCAGTCTCCTATTGGCTCAGGGTCTCTGGAGGGAGAAGCAAGTTGTGCCAGGAAGTCCAGAAGGAAATCGCTGCAACTCCGGCAGTGGGCATGGAGCACTTAAGGCGGGGCAGGGGCAACAGGTGCCTTGATAAAAGTAGAGAGGGCAGCAGGGGTAAGGGGTCGGGGGGTGGGGGGATGCTTCACTCTCGGGGTGAAATGTATGGGGGATCAAGGACTGCAAACAAACAGCACAGACTCTGGCTCCCTGCTGCTACAAAGAGCTGTAACCGCCCCCACTTCTTATTTTTTTAATAAAAGAAAGTTTCAAAGTTTGAGACGCAAACACAACATTAAAAAAATAGAAGTTTGTTAGTCCTTTGGTTCTCTTAATTCGCAAACCAAAGTATGACTCACTCATTCTGTAGGCTAGGTAACATTCAACTTACCAGTATAAGTGGTGTTGGCGATGTAGGTGGCAGGTGTCACAGTTAGGGTGAAATTGCCACTTGAATCTGTAGTGTTTACATCGCTGCAGTTTTGCTGAAGATACACGGGGACGGCCATCACTGTCAGCAGCAGCAGCATGGTTGTTGTCGCCATCTTTATGTGTGCAATTCTCCGCTGGTTGCTTAATCACGGAAGACACCTATGGGCTTGACACATTCGGGGTGGGTCAACCGTATTTGTACCTCGTGCACGATGTGCAACTTGGGAAATATTTGCAATTTTTTGCTCACTTTAAACTGCCAAAGGGCTGGTTATTCATCTCTACTTCCTCCAACTGCCAATACCTGTCATTTTCTCGTAACAGAACATTTATTTGTATGCAAAACAATAGGTGAGAATTCTCAGAATGTCCACGAGATTTAATTTCAGCCCAGTTTATGGTTTAGAGTCTGCCTAGCTCCACACCCCTGTCCGATGCGCGGTTTCCAGCAAAACGAGATCTGCCTGGTTCCAGTCGACCCTTTTGAGACTCGCTGAGAGAAACTAAACACACATCTAATAGTATATTGAATTTATTTTCTCAACAAAGTATATGAACACTACTGCAGAGTTCATAAAGGTTTCAGAATAATATTTTTCATTCATACTCCATTCGTCAGCTATCCATTTCAGTAGAAAGTTTGGGTATCTAGAAATCTCTTATTGGCTCATAATTTTACTTCATTTTTCTAGGCACAAAAAGAGTGCAAACTTTACCCAATGTTTAAATTGACACATCCACTACTCCTTTCTCCTACGGCTGCGTGTTTGTGTTTGCATGTCTTGCGCGCTCATCAAAGCGCCTTCTCACCAGTGACGTAAGGTCACGGTTGGCCTCAGAGCCACTTCGAGTCTTGCCTCTCATCACCCTCCACAAGCACAGATTGTGCAGCCACGAATATTCTAGTAAGATGAGGACCGTATCTTGATAGACTGCGGAGGCTCGGTGCAGAGCTAAATCTGCAGTGAGTACAGTTTAAGTCATGTAACCTATAGTGATAGAGTGCCATGTTGTTCTGAAAGTTGTAGGTGTGCATCATAATCCCTGTTAGTCCGCACCAACGTATTAAGGGATCCATATTAACGTGTGCCTTAGAAATGTATTACTAAAATCTGCTTATAATAGTGTGATCAGAAATGTAACTAAGTCATTTATGAAGCTCAATGTAGAGTTTAAATAAAAATGTATTTTAGTCAATGCATAATGTGATGTATTAGGTTTAAACGTGCACCATATTAAAGTCTGCATGTGTAGTTTGCTTATTCATCTATGAAGTGTAATGAAATCAATGCTTGTAGTGTGATTCTAGAAGTGTGTGTTTAAATTGTGTAAACGTTTAAAGAGAAAGGCCAGTTCGTTTCTTATCTTAGCTAAATATTGTAGGCCGAAAATGGTTTCCCTTGGTAAGGCTTTGAGTTTCAGAGACGTTAGAAAATCTCAGAGAAGTGGAAAGTTTCTCGTTCCCATGTTTCTGTTGCAGGTGCAAGGACACCTAGCTCATTAGAGAAACTAACCCTTTGTTTCAGGAGTTAGGATGGCATGAGAAGCCTACATGGGAGTATACTGGAATGAAGGGATGATACTTTCGGCGGAGAAGGTGCCTGGGACCCAAGGACTAGTAAACCGTCGTTGGAAGGGAGACAAGTTTCACTGGAAAATCACTGGGAGAAGACCTGGCTGAAGAGGTGTGCCGGAGGGCGTGTTCTATGTTTTGGGGATTTTGAATTAGGGACAGGGCCCCGTGGGTTAGAGCAGTGGAGGTTTAGATGGGGCGGTAGAAGGAGCATCTTAGAACGAGCTCTGACTAAGTGAGTGTACTTCTAAGGAAGTCTTCACTTCTCACACCGTTTTACCCTCTTGCCTGGGTAAAATGCTAAGTAGGGATGTCACCTTAGAGATTGAGTAGGGATAGACTAACTGATTTTCTTTTTAGGTTAATGACTTCTAATATCGAGATTGGAGTGATTATTGCCTGCCTGATGCTTCTAGAGCTGACTATTCTTCTCATTCTGAGTCGGATGAGACTCCTCCGTAGGATATTTTTTGTATTAGTGCCCATTTATTTCCTTAACCTCGTGTTGAGGTGATTGTATGTGCAGTTATTTTTTGCTTTATAATAAACCCCTAAAATTTGAGATTCAGAGTCAGTGGTCCTTTAGAGTTCAAATTCTATTTTCTCTGATTATGTGTTAACATTGGATTTCCTCCCTTCTACACTATTTAGCAGATAAAAAGATCCTAGCGACCTAAGAGGATTCTTGGTGATGGTAAGGTAGATAAGAGTCCGGCTTTATCAATAGTTCTACGAGTCATAGCATTATTCATGAGAGCGCAGCCCGGAAGAGGCACACCCTGTTCACTGTTCCTCATTTGCACTATCTACAAATCGAGCTCTAACTGAACTCCAATAAACATCAGGTTAAATTAATTCACTTTGCTCGGCACTGACCCAGGGCTGGACTGGCTGTAGTAGGCACCGGGCGTTTCACCGCTAGGCCACCAGTGTAGGGGCCCGTTTGAAGCTCCTGGTGGGGAAGGTACACGTGGGTGGAAGGCGTCCACCCACTATTTTCACAGGGTGGACGCCATGCACCCTGCCAAGAAGTTGGGCCCCACAAAATAATGTGTCTAATTCGTCCTTGTGTGATTTTCTAACACCAGGACACATTCAGCAGCGCTTGCACATTGCTGTCTACTTTCGATAAACAACAACGTGCAGGCAGGGACATGGCATTCTTATTTCAGACTCCTGCTGGCCCCATAAAAAAGGCCCAATTTGAGGGGTCATCAGGCCACCTTTTTTTGAGTCTCCTGGCTGGGAGCCGACAGGAGCCTCACACCTGGACGCAAAAGCAGGGGAGGGGAAACAAAGGCTCACACTTGGTAGCATTTAACATGTACTTTAAAGAGGCAGCTTTTCACTTTGTTCAGGCTCTGATTACGAGATATGCTGCACTGTAAGAACGGCAGATCATGTGTTGGTCTCTCCCAGTATTTACACAAAATAGATGTAGTTTATATAGCATTTGCTACCGTGTTGAAATAATTTAAGTATGACTATGTTTTGCTGTAGAGTGCTACTCATCCTAATGCAGGGTGTAAGAATGCTTTACATCACACTTACATATTACATTTACAATAAATCATACGCATATGTAAATCATTATACAGGATGTCACATATCATCATCCATAGCTCACTGCGCTATATTAAAAGGTTTACAATTCAACTGCAAATGACATAAGGATATCTGTGTTCAAAGCAGTAACCCACTTACCTAGCTCTAAATCTTGCACTACGCCTTTACATGGATCACAAAGACTAGACGCATTTTCCTTTGGATACCACATATATGTAAATGATTTCAAAGGCAGTATCCCTAGTCGGAGCAATAAAATACTTCGCCTGACTCCGTGCTTTAAATGAAAAGAGATATACTGTTGCGTTTTCTTAAATACAATAGTTTCCGCATATTGTTTGTACAATGATAGCTTGGTGCAATGTTGGATATCAAGATCCATACTTAACCGTGGCATTAAATTAAAAAAAAAAAGTTTCAGATGTGCTGGTGTCGAATGATTTTAACATGTCGAGGGTAACCTTAGATAGTTTAAAAGCGGTAGAGACATTTTTACAAAATACATAATTCGAAAGTTCTTGCTCAAATGTTTCAATTTTTAGTAGGAATCATAGAGTTCCCTGATCCGCATGAACAAGGTTATATGCCCATCTTATTATGTTAGTGATCACTCTTGCAAAAGAACTGACTAATGAAAGTTCGAGACGAAGGGCTTGTACCGGCACAGCTTCTGACGTCTTGGTCAGTTTCCGGAGGGCTTTCCCTTCTTTCAGGTCGAGTTGTTTCCATTGGGTTATAGGATTATATTTTATGGCATATGATAATACCGATGGAATCTTTGAGCTATATACTTGTAAAAGTGATGCTACAACGTTCTTGTGCATCCATCGATGTATTTTGACACAGAACCATATTTACAAAGACTTGTAAATATAGGTTTGCACCAAACTGATGAGTCTACCAGAGGCTGGCGTAGCAAGAAGAAATATACCACTTTTCTCCTCAATATTTCCTCTTTGCATGTATGATGCGTTCTCCAGCACACATACAAGGAGGAAATAGCCTCATAAAATAGTTTTTGCTTGGCTTTGGGGAAAAAAAATATGCAAACTTTTTCTTAGGGTTCTATTGCTGAATGCCGAAGTTGCAATAACCTTTTTCTTTCACTACCCTACAAGTGTGATATTTGCAGGTTCTTTTTCAGCCCTTTTATGCATTCATCATTGTTTTCTTATCTCTCTCCTATCTTCCCTTTCTGTCTTTCTCTCTTGCTTTGAGTCATGGTGTGTTGGTGAAAAGTGATCCCCATTCTCCTAAAATGAGTGCAGGTGGGTAAGGCTGCGTAAGAATACTTTGTATAGAAGGCCAGTTTCACCTATGACTAGCGCATGCAGATAAAGCAATCACATCTACATGGAAACGTGCTGCATATGGAATATTATGCCTGGTTGAGTAGGCTGGTGGTAGAGTTAGTTTGTTGACTCCTTGAGTAAAGGAAGCTTTACGCTGGCAAAAGGCAACATTTTTTTATGTGTTGCTTACAAAAGTGTGAGTCTTCTCCCTAAATCAGGAGGGTTTGCATGTGTACTCTAAATGTGCTCAAATGTACTCATGATAGACCTGCTAAACATATATGTGAGGGCTTAAGATCAGATGTCACTTCTTGTGATGCCACTTCCTGTAAAGTCATGGCTTGTGATGCCACTTCCCATTACATCAACTCCTGTGATGCCATGTTTGTTGTTGTGCGCCGTGATGTCGCGCGCCATGATGTCTCGCGCCGTGGTGTCACACACCATGAAGTCGCGCGCCGTGATGTTGCTTGCATAATGCCTAACTAGGTTAGTCCCCCCACTTCTTTTTTTGGGACTTGTGCCTTGGCCGGCAACATTGCCCCCCTGTATCAAAATCGTCCGAAACCGGCCCTAACAAACAGTTCGGCCGCACCCCCCTCCTCCCTCCAGGGGGGCCAGCCGAGCAGTTTGCCAGGGCCGGTTTCGATTCCCAGTCGGCCCTGCACTGACCCCTTGAACTGCGGGGCAATGTAAAAACCTTGCAATCTCAATGCAGCTAAGAGGTCATGACTGGTGCATGTAGGTAAACACAAATAGCATACACCACAGGATATATCTGACGAATAAGCTTCCATGGCACTTGTAGAAAGTCAGAATTAGTCCCACAGCCGAACTCATTTTCCTTTCTTTTAGTACCTCTAGGGCGAAATTCCAGTAAAGGAGGAAGAGAGGTAATAGAGTGAGAATGAGAGAGAAAAGAAATGTCAAACAAAGTCGGATTGATAAAATTGTTGCTCTAATTTTCTCAAGATATACTTCTACCTTACTTCTAACATAAGGGAATTTGGGAGTAATCCAGGTGTATTACAAGAGTAAGTCATGCCTAACTCTACAAAAATCTTTTTATTGAGACCCTATGTTGCTATTTAACAAGCTCATACCTTATGAAATGAAAAGAACATTTATAAAGCGTATGGCTACCCGGAGGCCTCCCAGCGCTGAGTGTGACTGCACGGAACGAGCTGAGGAAGATTATGGAAACAGGAAAGTTTTCAATTGTCTTCGGAAAACTAGATGGTTAGGTTCACTTCGTAGCTGGAGGGGCAAGGCATTCCAAAGTTTGGCTGCATTAAAAGAAAAGAGGCGGCCTCCGCTTCTGGCCCTCTTAACTTTCGGGATCGATACCAAATGAAGATCATTGGAGTGGAGGTTCCTGTTGGCTTTATGAGGACGAATCAAGGGTGCCAAAAGAGGGGGACCATGCCCATTAAGGGATTTGTGCACAATACAAAGGGCTTTGAAATTTACCCTCTCCTTCACCGGCAACCAGTGCAGTGAGCGAATCGATGGTTTAGCCGAGGTACGATTGGATATGCCTAAAAGCAGTCCAGCTGCACAGTTTTGGATCTTTTGGAGTTTAGTCATAACTAACGCTGGGGCGCCCAGAAAAAGGGCATTGCCATAATCAATCCTAGAAAGTATCAAGGACTGGACCAGAATTTTCTTGGCCAAAGGGGGAAGGAGAGGCAACACTTTCCTAGCCATTCTGAGCAGGCCGAAACAGGTGGCCACGGTTTTCCTTGCCTGCACTTTAAATGACAAATCCTGGTCAAGCCAGATGCCTAAGCTCATTATTTCAGTTTTAAAGACAGGAAGGGGGCCCATGCACGCTGGCCAGGAGGACTCCAGTATAGCTGGGGGGGGGGATAGCCCAAATTCATAATCTCTGTCTTATCGCCATTCAGCTTCAGCTGAGAGGCTGTCATCCACTTAAAAACCTCAGATAAACAAAAGAAAAGGGCCTTGGTCTGGTGAGTAGTTTGGTTAAGCGCCACAACTAATTGGGTGTCTTTGGCATAAGTTACCATTTGAATTTCGAATGGTGCTATAATAGCTGCCAGGGGGGCCATATATATATTGAATAGCGTCGGGCTTAGTGAAGATCCTTGCGGGACGCCACATAGCAGAGGTTGAGGTAACGAGCTCACATCTCCCTCAAAGACCTGGAAGACGCGATCCTATAAAAAAGAACAGAGCCATTTCAGGGCCATGCCACCTATTCCTATTTTTTTGAGGCGGTGGGTCAGAGTAGGATGGTTTACCGTATCGAATGCGGCACTTAGGTCGAGAAGAATGATAGCTGCCGACCCTCCAGCGTCCACAATCTTTCTACCTTCCTCCACTACAGCCACCAGGGCAGTCTCCGTGCTCTGTCCTGGGCGGAATCCAGTCTGAGAGGGATGCAGAACCCCATGCAGTTCCAGAAAATTGGAAAGGATAGAGTTCACGTATTTCTCTGCAATTTTGGCGATCCCAGGGAGAAGGGAAATAGGGCGATAGTTACCCAACTCTTCCGGATCTAAGTTGGGGTTTTTTAGCAACGACTTCACCATAGCCCTTTTCCATTTCGGGGGCACTATACCTGTATAAAGTGAAGAATTAATCACCTCTGCAACAACAGGGGCAACTGTGGATGCCGCCTTAACCAAGATGTTCATGGGGGCCGGGTCCCTGGGAGAGCCACTTTTCACCTGAGAGAAAAGTGTCAGAAGCGTTTCTGAAGGCAGAGGGGGAAAGGAGTCCAGCATCTGATCAGAAAGAGGGACACCTTGATCATCACATGTGACCTCAGCATAGGGCATTGATTGCACTATGTTATGAATTTTAGAGCTAAAGAATTCTTCCAGTTTATTACATCATTTCCCTGACAAATCGGGGGTGATGGGGGGAACTTGAATTTTGATAAGTTTGTTAATAATCATGAAGGTTTCTCTAGGGGAGTTAGAGGCCTGAAGAATTCTATCCTCATAGAACAAAGCTTGTGCCTTCTTTATTCCTGCTCTATATTTGCAGATGGCTCTTCTATATTTAATCTTCTTACTATCAGAGAAATCCTTCCTCCACCTCCTTTCAAGTACTTTACAGCATTGTTTAAGAGCTCGTAATTCTGCAGAATACCAAGGGGATTTGTGGGAACTATTTTTTTTCTTCATCAGGGTTTTGGGTAAAACCTGATCCAACGAGTCTTCAATCCAGCTGCAGAAATCTTTATCCGCTGCAATGGGACAGGGAACAGGTATAGGTCTGGTCTTCTCCAGTACCTGAATCCAATTATCTGGATTGAGCTTAGACCAGGGTCTATTCAAAATCATTAAAGGTTGGACTTGCGGAATAAGGTTCCTAGGACACCAAGAAAGAGGAATAAGGAAGTGGTCGGACCAAGGAACAGGGATGAGATCATCTCCTGTGAGGTTCTCCACCTTGGAGAACACGGAGTCAAGACGATGTCCTTTCATGTGCGTAGCCCTTGAGACCTTTTGTGAAAGCTGCAGGGTCGCCAGGTCTTCTACCAATGCGACAGCTGTTACCGCTTTTGGGTCGTCGAAATGTAAGCTAAAATAGAGAATAAAATTGGCGGACATGCTGGCTAAATTAATCGCTGTCTCTACCAATCCTTTACAGAAGGAACCTTCTGCTCCGGGAGGGTGATGAATCAGGATGCCAGAAACTGACAATAGGGGGGAAAATTCAATTGAGAAATGCATATTCTCACAATCTATAAGAGGGTTACCTAGTAATCGACAGGTAAAAGAGTCTTTAAAGATGATTGCGATGCCTCCACCCTTACCTAAAGCTCTGTCCACCCTCTGTATTTGGTATCCCTGAGGGAGTGTCTCCACAATATCTGGGTCTGAGATGGAGTTAAGCCAGGTTTCAGTTAGGAATATGACATCTGGGGTAAGTTCCTGTAGCAACATCGAGATCTCCGTACGATGTTTAGCCATAGATCTACAATTAAGTAGATACTTTTTACAGTGTACTGGACAAGCGGCAGGAGAGGAAGTAAGGGGAGGCAAAGTAAATGAACAGTGTGAGCAGCACTTCATGAGTTTGTCGCACCGCATCTGATGAAGGCATTTAGCTATCGGTGCCCTATTAAGCTGGTGGAGCTGAGCACTAGTATATTTAGTCAGATCCTGGGTAGAGAGTATATGGGTCCTGGCCCCTGGGCCCGTTTGGCGCGGACGGGCGCAGACTGGCTTGCCTTAGGCGCGCCTTTGGCGCGCCACCAGCGCGCCCGCTGCATGCCCGCGTCATCGCACCTTAAATCCCCTCTTCCGGTGAGGGTGTGTAGAGGCTGGCCCGCAACCCTACCCTCACCCAAGATGGCGGCTGCATAGAGATCAAATGGTGTCGGAAACTATCGTCGTTTTCAATGGAGAGCTGCTAAGAAGTACTGCTGCCGGAAAGGCGAAGAGTGTATGGTTGAATCCAAGCCTGGATTCTAGGTGAGAGGAACCCGGAAGCAGAGGGGGCAGAGTCTGGGTCACTTCAGGTGACCAGGGGCTCGGTAATTGAATGCCCACCGATGTCGGGTGCTTCAGGTGCGAAGCAGGGATGCTTGACTCTGCAGCCCCAGGGACCAGGAGAGGTTGAGGACAACCAGGATCTGGAGGTGAGCTGTATGATAAAGGATGTCATGTGCTATGGGGTTGATGTCCGGCTGGAGCACCAACAAGCCTTGGTAAATGCAACCCATGCAGGAAGGACAAACAGGTTATGGTGTGGACCAGCAAGGTCCAGGGGACTCTCCAAGCAATGAGGAGTCAGGACACACCTGGAGCAACAAGGGATGCCCAAGAAAAAACAAGGTGACCCTCGCCAGGACCCACAGGCTGACGGACCAGGGATTGTGAGTAGTCCTCAAGCAAGTCTGCAAAGCACCTGCCCACAGAGCACTCAGTGCGAGGAGGCTGGATATCTTTGGTGCAAATACTACTCGGGGTCAGGACTAATCAGAGTCCAATGCACAAGCTTAGAAGTCCCCAACAAGTATATGCATTTGCAAATGTACTCAATGCACAGGGGTTCGCGTTACATGGCCCCCACGAGGGATACTGGTCTCAGAATTGCTGAGAGGTCAGATCAACCTCAGAGAGCTTTGGAAACCTACCTCCTGTGTTGCTGAAATCTTTGGAGTTGTCAGGAGCTTGGGAGAAGCAAACCGGTCAGTTGTGCTTAGGTGCCTGCTCCTGCAGGGGAGTAACTCTCTTACTCCAAGGGAGAGTCTTCAGTCGTTCAGCAATGTACAGACAGTCGAAGTACTTGGTTTCTTCTTAGCAGAATCTTGTCCAAGTAAAATCTAAAGTCCTGTAGCCAGGTATCCCACTTTATACCCACAGGAAAGGGTTGGACAGATTCAGGGGACGCTCCTAGGGAAGGGGAAGGGCAGAGGGGTGGCTACACTCATGTCCTTTGTCCAGTTTCACGCAGGAGCAGGAGCCAATGGCTCCCAGAAATGGTTTGAGCTGGACTATGCACCAAATGTGCCCCCAGTGCAGACTTTCTGGCACTCTCAGAGTGCACTCACCCAGCCCCAATACACTAAACCCTGTCTTTGTGGAGGTCACACTTCCCTGTGGCTGGATGCCTATTATCCTGCCTCCTCTGCTCAAGCTTGACTCAACAGCAGGAGAGCAGAATCATGTCTGTGGCCGGCAGCATCCATTTTGTGCAGCCCCGGTCGAGAAGACTGGTACCGGGTAGACCGGTGACCCACTCATGTCCCCTTAGGAAGGGTGAACTCATACCTCCCACACCAGTTACTGGTGTGGAGGTAAGATTCCAAGGTGTTTGACACCAAACACAACATGTTTCTAAGCAGCGGATTTAAAGTTAGCATTTAACACGAGGTTATAATGCACTTAGACCTATATGTCTGGCTGCATCACAGACAACCCCGGAGAATGGTCTCCGAAGGCTGCAGAGGAGCTCTACTCATGCAGGGGCCCTCTCTCACGTAAAACCCAGCACCCTGCCTTCAGGATTGCTAAGGCTTGCCATAGGGGTGACTAATCCCCTCCAAGTCAAAATTGCAGTCAGTTGTAAGGAACCTCAAGTAGGGTAGACTGCCAAGACAGCCTGCATGCCAGCATAACCTTATAGCACCCCCAAGCTCCCACCAACCATCTTTCTATAGTGTGAATGTGCTTGCTTATCATACTTCCTGTTAGGGATGATACAGGGCAGAAAAATAGATTGTGGAACTCTCCCCACAAGGTTGTTTAGCCCCGTGGCCACCCTGGATGTTCCAGCGTGCCTCCACTCATCTCCCCTAAACCATGCAAAATACCCCTCATTTTGGGAATAAGGCAGAGGCCTAAACATCACCCACTCACTCAAGATGGCAGGGATTAACCTGGGACCCTTTGGTGAATAGGGATGTACATATTCATAGCTTTCAGTAGCCATGGAATGTTCCGGCCACGACAGCATTCCAGGGCATGGTACTGTGGCATATTGACCTACATTAACCAAATGCAAATATACAACACAAGAGAAATGCTTGGTGCAATAGAAGGGTATAAAAAAAAGGAAAGTGCTAGCACTTCCCATATCACAGAAGATAGTAAATTCTCCGGTCTCAGGATGGCGGAATACGTGCCAGTTAATGGTTTTGAGAAGGTTGAAGCAGCCATGACAAACAAGTGTCTCTGAATGAGCCACATCTGGAGGTCCCACAGTAAAGCAACACCTGAAGGCGACTGCAGGCCACACTAATCTGACTGCACACACAAACTCTCAAGCACCTTGTCACCTAAGGGGAGGGAACCCAGGTAATGGATGTCCATGAGGAGATAAGTGACCAAATCACCTTTCCATCAAATTCCTTAGTCACTAGCCTCTCACCGTGGTCACGTACCTAAGAAAAGTTTTTTTGGGCTTATGCCTGGTTGGACCTTGCTGTTAGGAAACCAACCTTTATTCGATAATATTCAGCACTTGTAGTGCAATGTCTCCACTGTGTGTCTCCAGCAAGTTCACAGATGCCTCACATAAGGAATTGCCATTTTTTCCATGATCACCCTCAATGCTTTGGACTGATGCTGTTGGTTTTTTGACTCTGAGAGTGCACTGATGCCTGCAAACTAGACCTCAGTGCCAGTATTCTAACCCATTGCAAAGTGTATGTTAAAATGGCTACCCCCAATTGGCATAAGCTGACTTACTTATAAGTCCCTAGTATATGGTACCTGGGATACCCAGAGTTTTGTAACACATAGAGTCCCCCAGAGGGCTGCAGCACTGGTTGGGCCACTCTTGGTTTGACAAAGCACAGAATGGCTCCCAGCCTGCCACTACAGCCTGGAAGAGCGGTTTTAAATTGCTAGCTAAATTCTGCCATTTCAACAAATAGCAAAGTCCCCCTTCGCTTAACAATATATGTAAGTTCCCTCTATGGAAGACCTGTGGAGCCCTAAGGCATGTTGCTGTATATTATTGAGTAGGACATATACTTTAATCTGTCCTAACAGCAAAACCTCAAAATGTTCATTTTTGCTGTGGAAATGTTAGTAGTAACCCAATTGGCTAACACAGGGTTACCAGCTGGCCACTCAGTCCGGCAAACTTCTGAATGGGATTATTAATATGGGTGCTTCAAGATATCACTATAATTGTCGCTTTAAGCCTGACTTGATGCCTAACTCAAATTTAATGTCACTTTTATGGAAAAGCAAATTTTAGAAAGTTGCCACTCTGTAGCTCAGTTTGCCCTATGGCCTAACATGGTTACTGACTACCAGACAGCCTTCTGCCCTCCGGGGTAGTAGTGCAAGTGACTCCCAGGCTCAGGAACACCTCCCCCTTTCAGGAAGCTACTCAGAGTGTTGACCCAAAAGGCAAGCTTTAAAGGCGAGGCTGACTGTGGTGGGAAAATAGAGATTACACTCCTGAAGGGCTAACCCTTTATTCGGGTACACAGGCTGGCAGCGGGAAAAGAGAGGGGAGACCAGTGCCCAGATCTGTTTTCCTGTGGGCATGTAGCCCACAAGAAGCCACACCTCTTGAGTGAGCTAGCAAGCTCCTAACATCCAGAGAAGGGTTCAGACATTTTGGGAGTGGGGCAGATTGCCCTCTCTGGATTTGCTAGATGCCTCACATAGCTGGAAATCATCGCATGAAGGGAGGGATCCTGGTAGCCCATTGGCTAGTGACTACATCATCCCCAGGGCATTTTGTGGGCATAATTATGGCACCCCTGGCCCCTTGGACCTCAGATCAACTGGAACTGGAGAAAGGATCAAAGAAGGACTGCCCTGCTGACCCTTGGACCTGGCAAGAGAGGCTGCACTGTCTGATGGACTGCACCTGCTGCACCTTTGGCTAAGGAGGAGTGGACTGTGCCGGTGGCCTTTTGCTGAGCCTCAGACAAAAGAAGTTACTTCAAACGCCTGTCAGCTGACCCCCTGGAAACAGCACCAGGGCTCTCAAAGCTAAAGAAGCCCTCTCTGGCAAGTTGGTAACCACATTCCTGGAATCATTGTCAACCACTGCTGGGCAATCCAGGAGACTGATGATGTATAGGCAAAAGTTGCACGCGAGTCCGCTGGTTCTGAGACTGTCAACCAAGTCCAGATTGGTTGCCCTGAAGGGGCACTAGCCTCCACCAAAGGATTCTGCTGGACCCGCTGTGTACAGACAGCGGTACCCAGCTGCGGCTGACCTTCTACTGGTTGAAAGAGGACTTTGTGGGACCCTGACCTTTGTGGCTAAAGTCACCCTACCTCCTATATGGACTGAGGAATAACCACAGGGACAGCCCTGTCCACCCCCGGCACCCATTGAATAGTCAGCATCCTGCATCCCCAGCATCAGGACCACTTCATTGAAATCTAAGGAGGTTTTGATGTGAAGTGTGGAACTGAACTTAAGATTGCTATGGTGCCCAGGTAACTGTCCAAATACTCCTATATGCACCCCCGACCATCTCTCTGCTGGATTTACTTTCTCCATTCAGGCCGGAATAGTTGAATAGAACTCTTTCAAACTTTTCAAAAGTTTCTAAACTTTACAGTTACAAATGCTTATGTGCGATTTGGACTAAAAAGCTGAGATTTACATTTTACTTTAAAATCTACATTTTCGAAACCCTTTGGTGGAATCTGCTCATCATGGTGTCTAAGAATTCATAAAACAATAACCTATTTTCTTAAATTGGTATTGTATTTTATTTCAATTGTGTGACTTTCTTATTTCATTGTTTGGTGCTTCTAAATCCTTTACACTAGATTCTTTGTTTGAGCCTTGCTACTCAAAGCAGTTCACTGGCAGAATATCGACACCTAAAATATCCCCATACCACAATATCGAGTTTGAAATATCAATGTCAAAAATATCGACATCCTATATTTATAATGGTAAGTACAAAAATATTGAGAAGAAAAATCGATGTAAAAAATATAGTTGTACAAAATATAGATTTGCAAATATATATATAAATATATTTGAAATAAAATATTACATATTAAATATGTTAAATAATAAAATTAATATACAAAAAAAGTAGATTTAATATACATTTTAACAAATATCAAAAATAAACACAATTAAAAAAAGTTAAACACACATACATAATAATTAAAATATATATTTCCTTGAAAAAAATTATTAAACTATTAGTTTAAATGTATTTCTATCATTTTAAAATTATGTAAAAATTTACAAAAAAATAATATATATATATTACCTACTGGCGGTCGCCAGTAGGTAGTTATAGTTAGGACCACGTTTCCATAGGAAATCCGCAACATTCTATTTTGAATAACCTTGGCGCCGGTCGACGAATCCTCGCAAATTTTTCAAAATAGGTGGGGCGCTACGCTCCGCTCCTACCCTGAAAGTCTCGGGGGGATTCGTCAAGCGGGGGCTGAGATAAAAGGGGGGTCCCAAAATGCGTTTTTCCCATGCATTTTTCCATAGGACCTTTAGACACAGCTACAGCCCGAACGGCTGAACAGAATTACTTGAAATTTGTTAGAGAGGTAGTCCTCAGGTCAAGGAAGTGCCTTTTGTAGGTTTGGTGTAAATCTGTTCAGTAGATTCTGAGAAAATAGCCTTTAAATCAATATATATATCTGAGCCAGCTTACGGTGCGCTTACGGTGCGCTTACGGTGCGCGTACGGTGGCGTGCGCGAGCGCGATTCTGATTGGCTGATAGATCTTAGTAAACATTCGAATCGGTCGAAACCAGGAAGCGGCGGCCGCCATTTCGTGTGTTTCACTCAGAAAAAAAAGGGTGATATCTTGAAAAGGGGGCAAGGGAGAGAGTTACAGACCCCCTAACATTTGTAAGGGGGTCAAAGAGGGGCAGAAAAGTACAAAGAAAACATTTATTGATTTTAAAAAAAATCGCGGGGTACGCGTACGGTAAGCTCAACGTACGCGTACGGTAGAAAAAAAAGAAAAAAAAAGAAATGAAATGCAGATTTAAGAGTTTAGATATTAGGGGGCTCTAAAAAGAGCCGTTGTGTTTATGAAGTGATTTTTTAGTGGTACCTACAAGTAAGTACCGATGCAGAGTCTAAGGTTCAAGAGGAAGACTCTGTTCCCTTCATCATTGAAGTGCACACCATCTCCTCTATAAATGTCTTGCATGTCGTAACGCAAGTTGTTGTGGTAAATGGAACCCATACCATAGTCACGGAGGAAAGCAGAAACAGATTTGTTGACGTGCTTTCTTGCTTTGTCAATCTGCGGACAGAAATGATTGGACCAGTTCCATTTTTGCCTTTGGCATATGTTAGAAAACACAAAGGCAGTTTTAGGGAAAAGTGAAAACAGTTGTGCAAAGGTGTCCTTCATAAGCATTTCCAGACCTACCCCAGTCAAAGTGCCTAGGTCATTGCCACCACAGTGCACTATTATGAGGTCAGGGTGTTGGATTTGCATGAAGGATTTCACCAATGGCATCAACTGGTGCCACTTTAACCCTCTCTGACCAATCCATTTAATGTCTACATTTGGCAAAGCAAGGTCTCTCACCATATCTGTTTTCTCTGCATATTTTTCACTCCAGAAGACATAGTTGTGCCCTACAATCCACACTGTGAACATCTTCAAAGGAGAACTGGATGCACTCAGGAGGTGTAATTCAGTAGAATGGTAAAAAGAAATGAAAGACAGTTTGGAAATGGAGGCATACATATTTTTTTTATAAAAAAAAGAACTGATTGGCTGTTTCATACCATTCTAGAATGAAAACTAGGCTGTATGTGTAAATTAATAGAAGCATGTTTTGTATTGGTACAGAAAAATGTGTTACCAAAGAACAGTACTATGGATTTGCTGTTAGGTTTGAAAAGTCAAGCACTCTTGCTCTGTGGAATTGAAACATTGTTTGGTGAACTTCTGACCTAACTCCACACAGCAGTGTTCCATGAGCTGTTGTTATGGTAGCAGGCAGAAGTCAAGTTGGGGGAAGGGTACTAGGCAGAAGTCAAGTTGGGGGAAGGGTACTTTTGGAAAAGGATTGGTTTTCAACCAATAGAAATGTGTGATTACATTTGAAAAAAAGGGGGAAGCACTGAGATTTGAAATTAACATGTATATGTGTGGAAAAAGAGAGGGAAAGTTTGCCATTATCTGGTTCTGCTGAGAGGAGAGAGGTGTAAAGAACAGAGATCCTGGCTCTGATAATCTGCTGTTTGAGTGCCACATTTCTTTCACAACTAACTAATTTTAAAGGTGAGTTTAGAGTTTGAGAGGGGATGTATATGGTAAATTAAGAAATGAATAATAGAAATGGAATTCCTTTTGTTGAAGTTGTGTTTATTATTTTCTGTTTTGGGAGAAATTTAAATGTGAGGAACATGTAAAATAATATGGACTATGTTTTCACGATAAATTAAGGTGTACTGGTAAAAATAAGGAATACTTTAAGGGTTTGAGGTTGCACTCAGTAATGCAAATACATACAGCATCAGTAAGGCTGGTTGCCCTTGCTGGAGTGTAGGCAGTCACCCAGGTTACAAATGGTGCTGGTTTGAAAAAGCAGTTTGGACATGTGCTGTTTTCAGAATCTGAAAAGTGGATTCAAGATGTGTCAGTCTGTAAAAGTGTTTATCACTTGCCAAAAAAAAGAAAAGTAAGTGTGCTTTCAAATTGGCAAAGAAATTTCGTTTTGTGACTAATGTGAAAACATGACTCTGTGTGCAAATAGGAATTACAGGCAGAGATTTATTGCGTATTGCTCTGGAGATTTCACATTTGCATTAGATGGAAAGGGGGAGCCATTTTTTTTGTGTAGAAGCAGACTCTTAGCACACACCCAGCTGCTTATCCTGTGGAATCATGCATAGTATTCACAACCGAGTGGGGTTTGAGGTTTTAGTCAGTAATGCAAATACATTCAGCATCACTAAGGCTGGTTGCCCTTGCTGGAGTGTAGTCAGTCACCCAGGTTACACATGGTGCTGGTCTGAAAAAGCAGTTTGGACATGTGCTTTTTTAAGAATCTAAAAAGTGGATTCAAAATGTGTCAGTCTGTAAAAGTGTTTATCACTTGCCAAAAAAAAGAGTAGTAAGTGTGCTTTCAAATTGGCAAAGAAATTTCGTTTTGTGACTAATATGAAAACATGACTCTGTGTGCAAAGAGGAATTACAGGCAGAGATTTATTGCGTATTGCTCTGGTGATTTCACAGTTGCATTAGATGGAAAGGGGGAGCCATTTTTTTGTGCAGAAGCAGACTCTTAGCACACACCCAGCTGCTTATCCTGTGGAATCATGCACAGTATTCACAACCGAGTGGGGTTTGAGGTTTCAGTCAGTAATGCAAATACATTCAGCATCACTAAGGCTGGTTGCCCTTGCTGGAGTGTAGTGAGTCACCCAGGTTACACATGGTGCTGGTCTGAAAAAGCAGTTTGGACATGTGCTTTTTTAAGAATCTGAAAAGTGGATTCAAAATGTGTCAGGCTGTAAAAGTGTTTATCACTTGCCAAAAAAAAGAGTAGTAAGTGTGCTTTCAAATTGGCAAAGAAATTTCGTTTAAGGGCCTAATGTGAAAACATGACTCTGTGTGTAAATAGGAATTACAAGCATAGATTTATTGCGTATTGCTCTGGTGATTTCACAGTTGCATTAGATGGAAAGGGGGAACCATTTTTTTGTGCAGAAGCAGACTCTTAGCACACACCCAGCTGCTTATCCTGTGGAATCATGCACAGTATTCACAACCGAGTGGGGTTTGAGGTTTCAGTCAGTAATACAAATACATTCAGCATCACTAAGTCTGGTTGCCCTTGCTGGAGTGTAGTCAGTCACCCAGGTTACACATGGTGCTGGTCTGAAAAAGCAGTTTGGACATGTGCTTTTTTAAGAATCTGAAAAGTGGATTCAAAATGTGTCAGTCTGTAAAAGTGTTTATCACTTGCCAAAAAAAAGAAAAGTAAGTGTGCTTTCAAATTGGCAAAGAAATTTTGTTTTGTGACTAATGTGAAAACATGACTCTGTGTGCAAATAGGAATTACAGGCAGAGATTTATTGCGTATTGCTCTGGAGATTTCACATTTGCATTAGATGGAAAGGGGGAGCCATTTTTTTGTGTAGAAGCAGACTCTTAGCACACACCCAGCTGCTTATCCTGCGGAATCCTGCACAGTATTCACAACCGAGTGGGGTTTGAGGTTTCAGTCAGTAATGCAAATACATTCAGCATCACTAAGGCTGGTTGCCCTTGCTGGAGTGTAGTCAGTCACCCAGGTTACACATGGTGCTGGTCTGAAAAAGCAGTTTGGACATGTGCTTTTTTAAGAATCTGAAAAATGGATTCAAAATGTATCAGTCTGTAAAAGTGTTTATCACTTGCCAAAAAAAGAGTAGTAAGTGTGCTTTCAAATTGGCAAAGAAATTTCGTTTAAGGGCCTAATGTGAAAACATGACTCTGTGTGTAAATAGGAATTACAAGCATAGATTTATTGCGTATTGCTCTGGTGATTTCACAGTTGCATTAGATGGAAAGGGGGAACCATTTTTTTGTGCAGAAGCAGACTCTTAGCACACACCCAGCTGCTTATCCTGTGGAATCATGCAGAGTATTCACAACCGAGTGGGGTTTGAGGTTTCAGTCAGTAATGCAAATACATTCAGCATCACTAAGGCTGGTTGCCCTTGCTGGAGTGTAGTCAGTCACCCAGGTTACACATGGTGCTGGTCTGAAAAAGCAGTTTGGACAAGTGCTTTTTTAAGAATCTGAAAAGTGGATTCAAAATGTGTCAGTCTGTAAAAGTACTTATCACTTGCCTAAAAAGTAGTAGAAAGTATGCTTTGCAATTGGCAAAGAAATTTCGTTTTCTGCTTAATTTCAAAGCATGACTTTGGGTGCACACAGGAATTATTTTTAGATATTTAATTTGTGAAGGTGTTATTGTGATTTTCATTTATAGGAAAGGGGTTTATAGTATTTTAAGATTTCTAAAGAACATAAAAAATGTAGTAATATATTTAAATAAAATAAAGGAATTTTTTTTTAGTTTTTTTCAGGTATTGCTGAAGAGCAGTGAACAAAATTTAAGATGCCTACAAAATCCAGACTAAAGAAAGACCACAAAAAAAACCTATATTTGAAGACAACTGGAGGACCTAAGTTAGTTGGAGATGCTCATGTTGGGAAAAAGAAAAAATCTTCTGGTAAGCAGACAAAAGATTTTTTAAAGAACATATTCAAAAAAAGGAAAAATGTACAAAATGTCTGTACTGGAAAGAATGTTTTCAATAGAAAAGGACAGGAAAAAATTGAGAATTTAGTTAATGCAAATATACCTTCTGCAACTATAAAGATTAACTTAAACAGAAAAACAGCGTTTAAAGAGATACGTAGAAAAATGTTTCAGAGAAGAGTTATGTCCAATTTGATAAAGGATGTGAAGAAATATAAGCAAAAGGCAAAATTTTACAAGAGAAAAAAAGAAATTGAAGCCATTGCAGCAAAGGCATTAGAATTAAAAAGGAAACTATTCATTTTAATTTTGAATAGGATGTGTACATTAGATAAAATGGTTAATGTACTGAAATCACAAAGCAAAAGGAAAAGAGTAGTGAACAGAACAAACTTTTGTAAAGTGTTTTTAGGAAAATGGATGCATAGTTCAAGTAGTGAACCTTTTTTTAATGAAGAGAGCTATTTTCAAAGTAATAGTTTGCTGCATGCAGTTGACACCAGAGGTCGTGCTTATGAAGTGAAAAATGGTTGCATAATGGAGAAAGAGATAATGGTTCCAAGAGATGAGGTACAAGTGATGGCGGATGAGGCTATGGGGAGACGTCCTAAAGCCCCAGTGTACACTTGGAATTGTAGTAGTATTTGCACTGTGCGTCAGGAATCTATTGATAAATTTCGTGAGTTTCTAAGAGAATATAGTAAAAAAAGTGTAAAACAGAAGATTAAGGTGCTTCAAAGTCTAGATCCATGCAGAGTGAGAGAGAATACTGGTTTGCAGGGTCATTCTCTGGCTTGTCTATCAAGAAAAGTGTGTAATAGTGTTTTCCATCATTTTAGGATGCTGGCTGTTCATCATACTGAAATGAGAAAGTTTGTGAGACGGTTGTATTTTGCTAAAAGTCCAGCAATAAAGTTAGATGAATTGAATAGGGCTCTGTTCCGTGGATCGGTATCAGATGTAGAGAAGGTTGTTGATGAAATTCAGTTTTGTTACTTTGGTCCTGAACAAAACAGTGCAGAAAAGGACACAGTAAATGAGGAAGAAGTGGAAGAGAATGTAGAACCCTCTGTAAGTAAGACATTTAATGATCACATAACAAAATTTGAAAAAATCTCTAATGAAAGACCAAATATAACTTGTATTTGTTGCCGCAGAACTCATTATAGAAAACAAACTAGGAATGTTGATCTCTACAGAAAGAGTGAAAATGAAGATAATTATAAGTGGAAGGATTTTGCCACATATATATTTCTTGAAAATTGTTTTGAATTGGGTGAAGATCAGCGTATTTGTAAATACTGTTACAACAAGTTAGAGGAAAATAGAATGCCGACCAGAGCTGTACATAATAATTTAGAATTGGATGCTATTCCTGCTGAACTTTCTGAATTAAATACATATGAGTCTATACTCATTCAATGTGTTCATCCGTTCCAGACCATAGTACGTATGGAGCCCAAAACTGGTAAATTACCTCCTTTAGATTTACTGAGAGGTTTAAAAGGTAGAGTGGTGTATTTGCCCTTGGATTTGAAAAAAAATATGGAAACTATTGATGCGGATATTTTGGAAACTGAACCATTAATTATTCTGGTTAATGGTGTACCTACAAAGAATAAGAAGATTTGGCAGGAGCTGGTAGATGTACGGAAAGTACAAAGAGCAAATTTGTATTTGAAAAGGAATAACAAATGGTATGAATCAATTTATATAGAAGAAGAAGAAAAAGAAGATTTACAAGAAGACACAGAAACACCAACTGGACAAATTGAAAAAGTGGACAAGTCAAAGGAAGAAGAAATTTATGAACATTCTAGCATACATCCTCTTCATTCAAAAGAAGTTATGGGAGACAATATTGATCTTTTCAGATGAAGAAAGCAAAAGGAACTCCCGTGAGTGTATGAGAGGAGAGCTTGGAAGCTCGATGTTTTCCCCAGCTGTTTCCTAAAGGAAAAGGAGGACGATACGATGAACGTCCAGAACAGATTCCAGCTTCTGAGTATCGGACTACAAGACTATATGCTGAAGATCCCAGATTTCGACAAAGTATTCCTTATTTGTTCCATCTTTTATTTGAAAGCGACTTGTCTGCACTGTCTTATGCAGTAAATCACATTTTAAAAAGTGGAGTACATTTACAAAATGTGTCTGCTAAGGATTTTATGGAGAAAGTGCAGCAGCGAGGTGATCATTTGGAAACACAACTGATCAATCCGATGGCTTGTCAGCGTGGGACAAATGAATATTGGTACCGATGCCATGGTGAATTAAAATGCATGTTACGGAATTTAGGAACACCAACATGGTTCCTTACCCTAAGCTGTGCTGAGTACGCTTGGGATGATTTACTGGATTTTCTACGAGAGGCAAATTCAAACATTAAAAACATCGAATACAAGACAGCAGGAGAACTGTGCTCATTGGATCCGGTTAATGTTTGCAGATATTTCAATCATAGATTTGAGGCTATGATGTCCTTCATCTGCAATAAAAAAAATCCACCTCTAGGAGAAGTAGTGGATTTCTTTTGGAGAAAAGAGTACCAGGCAAGAGGTGCTCCTCATATTCATATGCTGTTGTGGATCAAGGATGCCCCAAAGTTTGGAACAGATGCTGATGAAGCAGTGTTATCTTACATTGAAGAATATGAAACATGTGCTATACCAAAAAGCACAGAAGAGAAAAAGTTAAAGGAGCAAGTTTTACATTTCCAAAGTCATCGGTGTGGAAAATACTGTCGACGGAAATACAAGAGCAAAGATAAATACTACACTAAATGTCGATTTGGATTTCCTAGACCTGTTCTTTCAAATGGAAGAGTAAACAGTTTTATGTCATCTGTGAGACATACTATCACAAGAAAATCACCTAAGAATACCTACAACCTTAAAAGAAAAGAAGAATCAAAAAATATAAATGACTACAACCCAGTCATTTTATCCATGTGGAATGCTAACATGGATATACAATATGTAGCTGACAATTCCATTGCTGTTGCTCGATATGTAACGTCTTACATTACTAAATCAGAAAAAACTGAATTGAAAGAAATGTGGGAAGAGATTTCTCACGAGAAGACTGTCAGTAAGAAGCTGTACAGTTTCAGTTTAAAGATGTTATCGCATCGAGAAATTGGATCCTACGAATGTTCAGATAGGTTATCTTCTGCAAGTCTCTACTCGAAATCAAGAAGAATAATTTGGGCAAGTTTAGGCCTTGCAGCAATGAGAAATCGGGTACTGAAATCTGTTGGAGAAATTGAATATTTGGCCGAGAATGACCCAGAAAGTACAGATATTTTGAAATCAAACATGTTGGACACATATTATCCCAAGAGAAGTCATCATCTGGAGAACATGTGTCTCTATGAGGTGCTGCAGAACTACATTTATACACGGAAAGCCGCAGAAGACATCAACAATGGAAAATATAAAGTCATTGGTGAGGAAGGATGTTTGGTGAAGCAAACAAAAGGAAGTTTGATAAATCACAGGAAGCTGAGTTGCGACACTACTGACAAAAAGGAATTTTACTACTTGGCTCTTTTACAGCTGTTTAAACCATGGCGTACAGAGGATGAACTACTGGGAGAATTTCAAAGCTATGAAGATTCTTTTAATGCTTGCAAAGACAGCATACAATGCAGTACATTCTCAACTTATCTGCAAATGTTAAATGAAGAAATTGAACAGGAAACTACAATTGCAGCAGAAGTAGCTAGAGACAGTTCTCAGGACAGCCAAAGTTCAGGAACAATCAGTCAAGATCCCCTAGGACAACCAATCGTTGAAAATGAAGCATCAATAGCCATGAATGAAGTGGAAACGGCTCTGAATCAAGCTCAAGAAGAATTTATAGACTTACAAAATTTGGAAAGACAACTGAATGAAGAGCAGCAACACATTTATGAAGAGATCAGAAGCAAAATTGATCACGGATTTCAACATGAAAAAAAAGAGTGCTCATGCACATCATTTCATCCAATCAGGATGTATGTAAGTGGACAAGCTGGAATGGGAAAAAGTTTCTTAATAAATGTCATCGGAAGCTAACCTACAGCAAAAAACGGATTCTACTTTGTCTTGTGTGGTTACTGCTCCGACTGGGTTAGCAGCCTATAACATAAAAGGAATCACCTTACATCGTTTGCTAATGTTACCAGTGGAGCATGAGAACAAAATACAATACAACAAGCTAACTGGAGAAGCATGCTTGGAAGTTTCAAGAGTATTGAAGAAGATGCAAGTTCTCATTATTGATGAGGTGAGCATGGTATCAAACTTAATGCTTGCCTTTGTGCATTTAAGAATGCAGCAAATTCTAAGGACAGACTATGACGTGTTATTTGGTGGAAAACATGTCATAGTTTTTGGGGATCTTCTACAGCTTACTCCAGTTAAAGGACAACCAGTGTTTAATACTGTGACACATGAAGACACAAAGAAGTCATTGGGAAGCATTGGTAATGCAAATATTTGGTCCTTCTTTGAGTACAAGGAACTTACTACTAATATGAGGCAAGCAAACGATGAAGAATATGGAAGTATTCTGAAAGATATCAGGATTGGACTACTCACTGAAGCAGGCACAAAAGCATTACAGAGTCGGTTGCTACATAATTTATTTTCAAAGGAAGAAATAGTTGCAGAGAAGATATACAAGAACATTGCAGAAAAGAAAAGTGTCATCTGCTTAATGCCAACTCTACGTGAATGCTCAATATTCAATGAGGAGCTTTTGAAATTGGAAAAGGAAGATATCAGGAAATTGGAAGCAGTGGACAAAATTGAGGATGGAAGAATTACTATCACATTAACAGGCACACTGAAAAATAAATTGGATTCACTAGAGAAGAACATTTCCAAAACAGCTGGATTAGAAAAAAATCTATATGTTTGCATGAACTGTAGAGTATTTTTAAGGAGAAATTTGGATGTTGAAAAAGGTTTAGTTAATGGAGCTATGGGACGAGTTGTGGGTTTTATTAATTAGCATAAAAAAGATGGAATTGAATGTTTAAAAATAAAATTTGATCAGATAGAAGAAGTTAAAGACATTTGTTCAGTTCGTTTCATGCTTGTGAAAGACTTATATGTACGTAGGAAGCAGTTTCCGTTTTCGCTAGCATATGCTGTAACTATTCACAAGTCTCAAGGATTGACTGTAGATTGTGCTTTTGTGAACATTGGTTCAACTGTGTTCAAAGAGGGTATGGCTTATGTAGCTTTGTGACGAGTGAAAACATTATCTGGTTTATTCATGATAGACTTTGATGACTCAAAAGTTAGTGCTGATACAAATTGTGTAAAGGAGTATAATAGATTAAGAAGAACCTATGCTCCTCATTTAGGTCAGTATCCTGTGTTGGAGAAACGTGTAGTTTCTCGTAAAAGGAGAAATGAGAATATCTGTAATGAAGATGTAGAGAGGAGGAAAAAAAAGAGGAGTGATGTAATTGCAAGCAAAAAGAAAAAGGAAAATGAAGAACAGGTTGTAGGATGTCATTTTGAAAATAGCTCTGGTGTCAACTGCTACGTTAATGTAGTGCTGAATGTTGCATTTTATCTGGAAAGTGTGCAAGAGCAGATAATAGTAAATCAGGGAAAAAGATTCTGTTCTGAGTTGAGTATCCTTTTTCAAAAGCTGAGTAATGATAAAACTCAAATAGAAAGTGCTACTGAAATTAGAAAACTTTTAGATGTATGTTCAGGACGAACACAGTTTTCTCAAAATGTACAGCAAGACGCACAGGAATTCTTGATGTTTTTTCTTCAGGTACTGGAAGAAGAAGGGGTTCCCATTGAAAATTTGTTTGGTCTCTCTTATAAATGGGAACATAATTGTGAAAACTGTTACAATATATGTGGCTCTAATGTTGATTCTGAAAGGTTTATTTATTTAACATTGCCAGAATTTAACATTGCCAGAAAGTAAAACAGTCACTTTTGCTAAATTAGTTAAAGATGCTAATCATAGCATGGAATGCAGTGAGTGTAAATCTGAAATGTTTTCAACGTTAATTTTAAAGGAATACGGACAATATGTAATTTTAATGATGCAACGATGTAAAGCTGATGGTTCAAAATTAGATACTTTAATAAAGAAGTTTACAGGACAGCAATTATCAATTTCAGGAAAAACTTTTGTAACAGTTGCAATAATTTTCCATGAAGGACCTACTGTAACTTCTGGACATTACACAGTTTATCTTAAATGTGAAAAAGGCTGGACACTGTGTAATGATTCCCAATTGATTTTCAAGCAACGTTTGCCTTTTGATTTAGCAGATTCCTATCTAATCTTCCTGAAACCAAAATTTTAGAGAGAATTGGCAACATCTGTACAAAACAATTTTACCATTTTATTGGATTACCATTGGAATTTTCAAAAAAAATGATTTTACAAATTATCATTTGGCCTAATGGAAAGGTAACCAATTGTAATGTGGACTTTTTAAATTTGTTATGAAACTTTGGAAAACCAAAAATTTAGACAAAATCGGTAACATCTGCACAATTTAAAATTTTGGAATGTTATTGGATTGCCATTGGAAATTTATTCAAAAAAGATTTTTAAAATTACTATTTGGCCATGAGGAAAGGTAAACAATTCTATTGTGGACTTATTTAATTATTAATTAATCTTTCGGAAACCAAAATGTTACAGACAATCGGTGAGATCTGTACAATTTAAACTTTAGATTTTTATTGGATTACCATTGGAAATTTAATCAAAAAAGAATTTTAAAATTACTATTTGCCCTAAAGGAAATGGAACCAGATGTATTGTGGAGTTATTTGAGATATATTTTTGTGATTATACTTCTGAAACAAAAATGTCAGACGGTATTTTAAAGAAATAAGTATTGATATTAGATGATATTTTTTAAGAATATTATGCATTTCTATAAAGTTATGTTTATACAAAAAGAGATTGTGGGCTTTTTTAAAACAATCTTTGAGATTGTTAATTTTTTTTTGCCCGCTGTTAAATGATGAATGCAATTGCTTTCACAATTTATAGTGAAATGCAATATATTCTGAAAACAGCAAAAAAAAGGCAATTTTTTTTTCAAAAATATGTAAATATGTGTACTAATTAAATTTGAATACTTTTTCTTTTTTTCAGATTGAGATAGAAAATTTTCGAAAACTAGAATCATTTTTAAAGCAATTAAAATTAAATTTAAATTAATAAATATTTTTTTGAGAGGGTATGGTAAGTCAAAAATTTCATGGTCCCTTTTTTCCACTTCTCCACAATCACATTTTCAGTTTTTCATTGTAGTCTCTCAAGGACCTTGTAATGTGATAATTGATTTTTAGTGTTTTTAAAAAAAAAAAAAAAAATTACGCGTACCGTACGCGTACGGTAAAAAAAAAATTAAAAAAAGTTTTAAAAAATATATAAAAAAAAGTTAAAAGGTAAGGTTGGCTCTTAAAAGAGCCGTTGTGTTCATGCAGGGACAGAGGAAAGAAAGAGTGGGAATATTAGTCTCTACGACAAATGTGCTGATCTATTAAATTGTTCACTAGGGCAACACTGGTCTCCCTATGAGCAATTAGATCATGACAAGTGGCGCACCGAACTAAAACCCTCGAAAACCGATGGTTGATTTCCAGAGGACGAGAAAAAGGAGATGCTCCCCCCACAGATGAAGGGCTCAGCTGACCTGCCGAAGATGGACTTGGCACTGCAGATGATGGACCAGGCTGAGCTGCTGTGGATGTGCTTGGTTGACTTACTGAAGGGTTACCTTCAGTATGTCGAGCAAATGTCCTACCGTGTACATCTTGAAGGTGTCTCAACATGGTGTGATTCCCGAAGGAATATTTCTTGTTGGGATTCCCTCTTGAAAGTACACGGCCACAAAGCTTACAAGTCACTAAGGGTGCATTTACCTTTTTCTTGCCCTCTGGAAAAGAAAAATACTCCCATATGAAAGAGCTCTTTTGTTTCCTCCTTCTCTGCCTCAAGGTAGTGCTGCTAGCCTCACTCTCAGAAGAGTTCTGCTGTTCTGCCATCGTATCACAAAGACAACTCAGCTCCTTCTCCTAAGGGATCACAAGCAGAAATGAGGGGAATGGGTGTGGTGTAGGAGAGTTCTAGAACTGAAAGTAGTTTCAACCAATCAAAAGTTGTGTTTCATGATCACATGACCCACCGTGCGCGTACGTTACGCTTACGTTACGCTTACGGTGCGCTTACGGTAAAAGTACGCATGCGCGTAAAAAAGACACGCGCTCGCGCACATGCGCAAAACAGTCACACCACAACACTTCCGCGTAATGTGCGCGTGCAGCGTACGCGTTACGCGCTGCACGCGCGTGACGTACGTCTACGCAAATTGCGTAAATGAACGCAAACAGCGTAGAAATCTAACGTAATGAAAGCAAGACGTGCGCTTACCGTACGCGCACGTTAAAAAAAAAATTTTAAAAAAAAAAAGGAAAAAAAAACCAATATGTTATACTAATAAATCTTACCTGTTTATTTTATAAAAATGGTAAAAAAAAAACATATTGTAGAATTTTTAAAATTTAACCATAGTCTTTAAAAGAGGATAGAAAATTAAAATAAAAATATGTAAAAAAAAAAGAAAAAAAAAAAATTAGCATTTAAAAAACCTTGCAAATTCACTGAAAAAACCATGGGTTTCACACACGTTATAGTTAGGAATTAGCATTTAAAAAACCTTGCAAATTCACTGAAAAAACCATGGGTTTCACACACGTTATAGTTAGGAATTAGCATTTAAAAAACCTTGCAAATTCAATGAAAAAACCAAAGGTTTCACACATGTTATAGTTAGCTGGACATTTCACTCGTAAAAAACCAATGAAATTTCCCCGTTATAGTTAGTTCAGCTAACTATAACTCGCGCGCCCGCAATGCACTACTGATGACGTCACATATTACATCACTCATGACATGGTCACTGACATCACTCATGAAATCACTGATGACATCTCAAATGACATCACTGATGACATCACTGATGACATCATCCTTGTGATAGAGTGGCAGACCTCCTCTTCCCCTAATATAACCTTTGATACACACATACAAAAATAGAAAATAAAATTTTCAAAACAATGGACATACCAATATCAGTTACAACAACCTATTCAGTAATTCTAAGAACCACATACACATCCACTCATTCACCAACAGTCCTATACAGTCACTCATACATGCACTCACTCATCATATGTACTCATACACCTACACATCCTGTTACACAATGCCACTCATCCATAGAGTTACTCACACATAGTCACTCATGCTAATAAAGAAACAAACATACATTTATTAGCTTATACAGTTATACACACACCACCACACTTACTTCTAAGGAAACTTACACATAGTTAGTCTAAAAAACAATCACTTATAGAAACACATACTTATTCATACAGGAACTCTTTCAATCTCTCACTGTCACATATACTCACTTATATACACCAATAGTCACATATACTAGTTTAATAGATATGTAGTTACTCATAAAGACACTATTGAGACAGTCATTCACTCACTAACACACCCATACACACACTCATCCACCCATACAGTCCTGCACACATGTTGTCTTCAACACATACAAAGAGTGAATCACTCATTCATGCACCAATGCACTACATAATACCCCCCACCGAACCATACAGAACTATTTGCCTATATAGATACCCATGAAGCTACTCACCAACCCATGCAGCCACTTATACACAAAGTGAGAGACTGATACAGATATTTTCATATTTAAACATTACTCAGTAAGCCATGTATTCACTATGATACACTTAATCAGTCATTTACACAATTTTTTTTTTTTTAAAAAAGCATCCATTTAGACACTTATATACCCATTTATTCTTCCATTGACCTTGAGATATACATAAATATAAAACATATTTAATTTTCAGAAAAACACACATTCACTGGATGATGTCATCAGTGATGTCATCAGTGATGTCATTTGAGATGTCATCAGTGATGTCATGAGTGATGTCAGTGACCATGTCATGAGTGATGTAATATGTGACGTCATCAGTAGTGCATTGCGGGCGCGCGAGTTATAGTTAGCTGAACTAACTATAACGGGGAAATTTCATTGGTTTTTTACGAGTGAAATGTCCAGCTAACTATAACATGTGTGAAACCTTTGGTTTTTTCATTGAATATATATATATATATGTATCAGTATATATACCAATAACATAAAAGTTAATAAAAAAAAACATTTTATTACAATTTAAAACAAACTATTTAAAAATCTGTAAACTTAAATTTCCCACTCCAGTCAGTGCAACAGCAGGAAAAGTGTTGGATAGCAAAGGGGTAAAAACTACTATCTCCACTCCAGTGAGTGCAACAGTAGGGAATGTGTTGGATAGCGGAGGGGTAAAAAATACTATTCCCGATCCAGTGAGTGCAACAGTAGGGAAAGTGTTGGATAGCGGAGAGGTAAAAATAACTATCCCCACTCCAGGGAGTGTAACAGTAGGGAAAGTGTTGGATAGCGGCGGGGTAACAATTACTATCCCCACTCCAGTGAGTGCAATAGTAGGGAAAGTGTTGGATAATGGCGAGATAAAATTTACCATTCCCACTCCAGTGAGTGTAACAGTAGGGAAAGTGTTGGAGAGCGGATGGGTAACAATTAATATTCTCACTACAGTCAGTTCAAAAACAAAAAAAATATTAACCATAACAAAAATATTTAAAAAACAAAATGAATACAAAAATATGTAAATATGTAAAAAATTAAAATACAAATATATTTAATATTAAAAATAATTTAAAAAACATATAAATACCTACAAATATTATATTAAATAAAATTAAAAATAATTTTCAAACAAAAAAATATTTTAATTACAAATTATTTAGAAACAAAAACATTCATTATTACATTAATTTAGTTTTTTAATTTCCTACCCTATGACACCACACAATTCACAAACCACATCTAAATGTTTAAAAAAAGAGCTTCCATAATTAACATAATTATTTATGAATTAAAGAAATATTATTAATTCAAATACAAATAAAATCTCATAAAATGAATTAACTTCCCACACTTTACCCCTTTAATCCCCACAATGCACAGCTAAAATTAAACTGTTAAAATGATTTACAAAATTAAAATGTACTTTAAATTAAAAACTCATTGTATTTAACAACTAATTATAAAGTAAGTAAAATGAATATACAACCCACCCTTTACCCTTATAAAAGTAAAACCCACACACAAAAAATATAAACAAATACCCAAATCAAATATCAATTCAATAATTAATAATAATGATCAACTAATCATTAATTGATTAAACATAAATTACTTCCCACCCTTACCCCTATAAACCCCACAACCCACACATATGCAATTTCCATACTTAATAATCAATGAATTCAATAATATGAATTAGCAATGAATTAATAATTCATTACAAATAAATTAGTTCCCACCCTTTACCCCTATAAACCCCACAACCCGCACATAAAATTAATTACACATTGTTCATAATTAATTCACAATAAATTAATTAATATAAATTGACAACAAATTATGAATTAATCAAAACATATTAATTAACAAGCAATTCATAATAAATTAAAAATTAATTATTTCCCACTATTAACACTATAAAATATCAATTAAATAAATAATATTATTCAAAACATATTCATTAATTTATTATAATTAAATTACTTCCCACCCTGTTCCCCTATAAACCCACAACCCGCTACGAAACAAAAAAACACAAAATTTAATTAAAATAAAATTGATAACTACTAAAAATGTAACACATATATTTAAAATCATAAACCACACCTATACAAAAAAACATACATCACATACATTTAAAATATAAACAAAAATACATAACACTAATTACAAAATAGATATTTTATACAACTATATTCTTGCAAGCTATATTAATGACTTAGATATTTTTTAAAACAATATTTCTTACCTTAAATTCGATATTCTTGACCACAATATTCTTGCTGTCGATATTTCTGTGTCACGATATTTCCAACTCGATATTTGTGTAGGCCGACATTTCCAACTCGATATTCTGTCTGCATACCACTCAAATCCACAGCTATTGATGGTTGAGCTGAAGGTTTAACAAACAAGCCTGACTGGACCCAAGAGAGTTTTGTGAGTGTGTTACATGGTAAGGTCACACAACCATACCATATAATACACCACAATCCTCACATCTCACTATTTGGCCATTGAATGTCTTAGACACAATTGATTCTGATCTCCTTGGTACAGTGTTTGTGCTTGTACGAATAGTTTTATATTCCTTTCTTTATGACCCTAACGTTCCCCAATACTTAAACAATTGTGGAACTCAAGCTAACCACAATGACCCTACTGTTACTTTATATATTGTGGTTGGTGACAATCTGTTCATATATTTTTGTAACTATCCCCATCATGCTTGTACAAATGACGAGAAATGTCAAAAAAATCCACTCACTTCTCATCAGAATGTAGAGGATACAAAGTGTGTCTCGGCTAGTTGAAGAATCTCAAATCCGGGGTAAATGCATCAAACTACTCTTGAGGCTAAATCCCATCTGCAAATACTATACAAGCCTAACCCCAACTAATTGGTCACTCCTTAAGACGGGATGAGAGGTCAGAAGCTACAGTGCCTGGATTATCTAAGCAGCAAAAACTACTGTCACCAGATCCATAGGCACACACACTAAACATTAGGTACAATTAGGGTGCCGATTACGATCCGGTAAAAAAATTCCCAGTACGACTCGTATCCGGTCTTTTTACCGTATGAATCGTACAAGTGCCGTACAAACTGCCAATTAAGATTCGCATGGGAAAAAGTCCATACGAATCGCATTGGGAATTATTCCCCACACGTCCTCGGGTCGGAAAATGTGTCCGACACGTCCACGGATGATTTACCGTACAAATGTGAAAAGTGAAGTCCGACCGCGGAATTACGATCCATCCCGTGCGTCCGATGTTACAACCGTATGGAAAAAACACCGTCCGCACCAAACTCCCATAGCAACCATGGAGACATGTGCCCGCATATGCGCCCAACACTCCCCCCAGCCCTCCTATGTACGCGCCGACCCCCCTCCCCAGCCCCCGTATGTATGCGCCGCCCCCCCAGCCCCCGTACGTTCGAGTCGTACCCCCGTGTATGTACACCCATGTACGTGTCGTACCCCCCGTGTATGTACACCCGTGTATGTTCGAGTCGTACCCCCACCCGTGTTTGTACACCCGTGTACGTGTCGTACCCCCCCATATATGTACACCCGTGTACGTGTCGTACCCCCCGTGTATGTACACCCGTGTACGTTCGACTCGTACCCCCACCCGTGTATGTACGGTGCGTACCCCCAGCGCTACGCTGGGGGTACTTCCTGGGTCGTGAAACGCTGCCTGAAAGCGTCCCGACGTCACGTCGTAGCATTCCCGGATCACATTGGTACGTATATTTTCGTCGGTCGGTGTTTTTTACGATTCGTACGGAAATGGTGTTTCCGTGCGAATCGTAATTCCATGTTTGTAAAGTTTTACAACCGGGTACGAGTCGGACGGAGAAAACTCTCCGACCGACGGTTCGTACCCGGTTTTTACCGGATCGTAATCGGCACCTAGGTGTTCCTAAGCCCTAGCACAACATGCTGATATTTTCTGGGGGCCAGCATCTACTCAGTCAAGGGAATGCCAAATCACCCATATAATGGATGATACTGTGTTGTGCCTTAAGGATATTTCTCCCTTCCTTCTCCTTTCCTGGTTTCCTGGACAGTGTCCTCTATGGAGGCAAAGGCATCTCAGGTTCTACTGGGGCACCAGGAGAATCAGCCTATCCAATGAGCTATCTGACAGTGGAGCAAGAAGACCCTCTGGTCAAGTTTTTACTCCCTAAAGCCGTTCAAAGATGTATGAGGCATGCCCCTCAGCCGAAGTCTACAGTATAGCACTCCCTGGGTGTGCAGCTCCTTACCTTCTCTCCAGCAGTACTCTTTCATTAAACAGACTGATCCTTACCTGACCATTTTCTCATAAAGTCCTGGCGGGGTATTAGCAAGACCGGCGGTAAAATTATAGCCGTTTTTGTGGCAGGAAACTGCTGCTAAAACGGTGATAATGGGCTTGCTAATATGCGTTATATAAATTCCAATAGAAGCCCAGGTTAGATGTCCTGCACATTTAACCTGGGCTTCTATTGGAATTCTATAACGCATATTAGCAAGCCCATTATCGCCGTTTTAGCGTCAGTTTCCTGCAACTAAAACGGCGATAATTTTATCGCCGGTCTTGCTAATATACCCCCTGGTGTGTTCCCTAGGTCTCTAAAAATCATACCCTTAATGCATCAACACTGACATGGAGGCCTTCCCCGGCTGTCAACTGTTGCCATGCCCTGTTGAAAGCCCCTTAGACCCAGCTGGGCACAACGGGGCTGAAACGTGTCGACCTCACTTTTGAACTGAACTTTATTTAGTGCACTAGATCCTGTATCATGATATAAATACGCCCACCCACCCACCATTTTAATTTCTTTAACACCCATTTTTCAATAAATAATTGCGTGCAAATGATGTGTTTAAAGAATTTTAAGCTACTTCACTTCGAGCACTTGAAATTTTTTGGTCTCTGGACACTACTGCGAATCCAGTGGTTTACCTCCAGGTGGAGGTTAGCATACTAAAAAATAAAACCCTATGATGATGCTATCACGCTACAAATAGGGGGAGAATCAAGATACACCGCCCTTCCATTTATATGCATGTATGAGGGTTTTTATGAAAGGCACCAAGAACCAATAACCCTGGCGACATAGCTACAAGGGATCCATTTTCCCCCTTCTGATCTTTGTTCCTCTAGGGTAGGCCCTAAATGCACTTACGGCAGGCTGCAGGGTATTTAAAAAGAAGGACATTTATATTTAAAGCTTCCCACGGCCTGTCAGTGAAAAACCTACAAAGTAATTTTACCCTGTGGCAAGGTTGACCCTCCTACAGAAAATCACTGTGTTACAGAATAACAATTTACACTGCTTAATTTCAGCTTGGGGTCTGCTAAAAACCTGAATCAAGGACTAATTTCAATATTAAATTAAATCCAACTTAATGGTAAAGTGATATTTTATATTAGTATTTTAAAAATGACTCTTTTTTCTTTAAAGTTTACTGCCTAACCCAAATGTGCCTTTCTTCAGTGTTCAATTTAACTCAATCACTTGCAGAGCAGATCATAAAAGGCACAGGATAAACACATGATTTCATAAATACTTAAAAACACAAGGAAGAATAAAAAAAATGACATTGAAAGGCAATAAAAATATGTATATAAAAATAAATAATCGAAAAACTAAAAGCAGATATTAAAACATCATTGAATTGCGCAACCGAAGTGCATTTTTCAGAAATGACCTTACTGCTATACAAACATCAGGACAGTTTAATTGCACCAAATACAACAGGACCACTCTGCACTTGTTAAATTCAAATGTCCTCAGCATAAGCAATAAATAGTGTTTGGTGAGGGTCAGGTAAAATGTACAAAAAAGTCAAAATGTAACAGGGTCTGGGATGACATCTCATCGGCTGGGCATGTGCAAATGTCAGAAGGAGCAAACTGATCTTGTGAGAAACAAAGTAGACACCTAATAGAGCCTAACCAAAACCAGGATAGCAACATACCTGCCCAGGTACTCAAATGAACTGTCCTCCTCCACCCCCTGTGGTTTGTGTGAGACTGTAATCCCTGACTGAGGACTTCAGCAATTCTCTACCCTCCCTTCTGTGGGAGGGAAAACACCACCTAATCCACTCTCCATCCTTTCGGAGGGTTTCTCATAGAGTGACGGGCAGCCTAAAGCAAAAGTTATCTCTCTGATATAGTTAAGCCAGGGTATCCTATTCCCATAGCCAAAAGATAAACAGTCCAAAACGATTTCCCTATTCAGACTAGCTTCTTCCTTGTAGCGAATTGAGCACCACAACATCGGTGAAGCAGATTACTCTGTTTCTCAATATACTCCAGGCCCAGTTCCTGGTGAATATCAAAATCAGATGCTGATAAAGTGACTCCCAAAAGAAGGAGACACACTCTATTTTCCTCAGACTGAACACTATCTACATCCCAATAGCCCTATACCCCAGCTCCATAGGTCAATATAGGCAGACACCTCCTATAGATTTAAAGTAAAGGAAAAATTGGATTATTTAGAATGATGGAGGCAAGGGCAAATATTGAACCAACTGTGTGCAAACATCGATTTTTCCTGCCATTAACACACATGGTCCAAGTGCACATACTATCGGACATTATGCTAAGACATGGAACCTGGGTAAGTTTCTCTATGGCCCTCCCCCCAATACTGATGCAACTATTTTTAACATTTTTGGGGCCATAGTCCATAATAAAGGTTTTTGATAAATTGGCTTCCAACTCTAACTGCTTCATAAACAGGATAAAGGAAGAGATCAACACGTTTAGACTATTAGTGGTCCTGGCTAGCAGCACAGTGTCATCTGCATATAAGTGAAGAGCAGGGACAGATGTTTTTATTAATCAGTGGAACATCAACCCCTGAATTCACAAGAGCAGTTTCCAAACAATTTATATTCAGTAATGGGTGCCATCACACAACATTGACAAACCCCATGCTCATGGGCAAAGGGGTAAGAACTCTCTCCTCCATCCCCATATGGCATAGTGGCATCCAAGTCAATGTGGCGGCATCACAAAAAGGTCACCAAGTCCTCCACATACCCAGAGAACTTAGAATGTCCCAAAGCTTGGATCTATTAACACAATTGAATGCACAGGAAAGATCCATAAATGCTCAATGGAGGGGACTGGATTTAGGAAACGTATACTTGGATATTAAGAGGTTTAAGTTAAGGCATTCTTCTCTAGTTCCAAGACCATTTCTAAAGCCATATTGGACCTGTGAGAGAATATTATTTTCCTTAAACCAGAGGAGCAGCCCATCCAATATTATTCAGCCAATAATTCTAAAAGTAGAATTCAAGAAGGGTAATTGGACGCTACTATTTTGGGTACCGCACATTACCCTTTTGAATGCTGGAAAAATAGTAGAAGAGTGCTAGGTGCATGGAATCGCTTCATTACAGTCATAGTTAATGAAATTAGTAAGCAGGGGAGCTCACAATCAAGGGTTTTCTTTATATATATATTTATGGCTATCCCATCAGGGCCAGGTGCTTTTTTGGGGAACTCTTAATAAGGGCATAAAACACCTACTCAAAAGAAAATTGAATATTCAGGGGCAATGCACAATCAACAAGTCTTCTTTCTTGAGTGGAATCATTGGAATGATTACTTTCTTAGGGGCAGAACCTGGGGAGAGCCTTCCGAAATGCCTGTGGATCTTTGGCTTGACAGGCGTGCACCAGAGCTTCTCATTTCTCAGCCTTCATGTCAGCCTTTCTCTTCCTATGTTCCTGAGTATAGGCCTTTTTACAAACATCTATCGCTTTCTGGTTCCTGGCCTTCTCAGCCTATTGTTGGCTTCTCTGCATACCTTATCAAACCAAAATTTACTATGGTTCATTCTATTTCCAATGGGCCCTGTAAGCAACTCCCTAATATAGGAATATAATTCAGCTAAAATACTTACATCCACTGCTAAACAGAGGTTAATCGACCCCCACAAACAATGACAAATTTGCTCATAATCATCGTCATATTGACGGAATGCCAAACCAATTTGCGCCCTGCATTTTTTGTGGAAATCGGCTGCTTACAGCCAATTTTCTTCCTTTAACCCTATCACAGGAATATTTACTGAAAGCGTTATAGGATTACAATCACTCTATATAGTGGGCAGGACATTCCCTTTGGAAGCAAGACATTGCACATTTCTGGAGATAAAAATATAATCAATTGTGGAACCAGACCCCCTACCTATATATTTTGGGACTGGGGTTTACATGAAGTTCATAACAGCACTCTCCAGGTCAGGTGCTGCCAAAAAGGTAAGTAAATGCTCCCCCCACCCCCGGATCCATACCTACCTTTGGTAGGGGGAACACGTCAAAGATGAAAATGTAGAAACAACCCCCAACTTTGCATTAAAATCCCCTTCCGAAACAAGATTGAATAGTATACCCACATATGAATTCCAATTTGCAACTTAATACACAAAATCAAAAATCTGGCAAAAAATCTGATTGTTCCTGACTGGGGAATCTTTATTATAATCATTTACTAAGACCAGACCAAAGTTGGAGCCTCACCTCAGGTCAAAAGCCGGCATATTTTCCCCTCCAGATTGCAGCTTCTTCATGTTACATCCAATCTTAACGTTAAACCATGTGAGCAAGCCTCCAGTGGCCCGACCAGAAGATGATGGGCAGGTATCAAGGTTATTGCATGTGTACCACTGAAAAAAGACATCACCCGGTGCCCATGTCTATTACAAGAGAAATATATCATAGTTGTTAATAATTGTGCACCAATCTACAATTGAAATCTTACATACTATACTGGCAATGTTCCAACACATTAGCTTCAAGTTCATATTAATCTGAGAGAATGGCTTAACCCCTTGGTCAGCGTTATGTGTCTCCAGGGCAGAGGCTTTAGACCCACGGCGATGGGTCTGCCTTCCTACTGGGCTGCAGATAAATAAGTTGCCATCTCTCTGCCACAATGCCCACTTAATGAACCCAAGTTACCATGATGATTCGAAGGGGTAAGGATACTCATGCCACAGGGGTGCAAACTGTCAGTCCCTGAGGAAGTAGAAGGGCCAAGGGTATAGGTACCATCCTGCCCCCCGATAATGTGTCAGTCATTGTCATTGTCCTCTAAACCAGATAGGACCATCAATGTATTCTTGGACAGAAATTGATCAGCATGGTAGAAAAGCTGGTAGGGAATTTTCCTATTAACGTGACCACAGTTAGCCGGATCCAAATGTTTATAAAAAAATCACAGGGGTAAAATCCTTATTACACCAGACTGGGCAGTGTTTGCTCTTGCTTGGGCCATGATTTCTACAGCAACCATGGGATGACAAAAGTGAACAATTATGTACTCCCCTGGGTACTTCTTAGGCAGGGGTCCCACCCCACCTACCCTGCGTACCAGAAGGACAATCCTTGCACAAATGAATGTCTCACTTAACATTAGAATGAAGCCAAAGTTTCACCTTATTTTTCAATTCACACGTGGACTCTGAAACTTCAGGTGCCAGGCTCGGTACATTTGCCAACACTACCACATACAATCATCAATCCAAAGGAAGGTGGATACCAGGAATGGGGGGGAGAGTGGATTTGTGACTGATCAGTAGGTAGCAACTGACCTCCACATTCTTGAGGCAGTATTGCATTGCGAATCTTCCTCAGCCTATACACACTGGAGGAAGACCCAAGAGGCCCCAAGTCATGCCCATTTGTATTCGATTCCCTGTTGGGAGAATGGGAAACGGTTTGAGCATGGGTTACGTCTACACAGTGTGGCACCTTGTGGGTCCCATTGCAGGCCCCTTACTGCAAATGCTCAGAGATTCCTCAATGGCAGCAAGGCAGTCATGGATGGGCAGCAGCTTCACATCAAGAAGGATGCTAAGCCTTTCACCTAGAACATTCAAAATGGCTGTATCAGGAGGCAATATACAAGAGGACATGATAGTCATAGTAGACTGGTCTGTAATGATTAAGCTGTTTGATACCCCTGTTTTAGGTTTTTGAGTTCTCTTTCTACGTTAGGTTGCAAGACCGGCTCCGATGGATCTAGGGCTGGACTCAGCAGGATTAGACTCCACCTCTCATTCTTTAGGAATGCCCACTGTGATAGAGGTCGCCCCAGGTAGAACAACGCCTGTGCTTTGGACGATGCACTAGGATTGAGGAACTGAAGGTTGAGAAAAATCAATTTTGTCAGTGGAGAGGGAAAGCGACTGCTCTACCAACTAATTTTCCTTGGAGATGATTCCACCGCTCTAGCTAGAAAACTGTCAATTGTTTCATGTCCTTGGGCACAGTTGAACTTTCTTTCCATTTTCCCATTGTGTCAGGGCAGCTGGGGATACAAGGGATGCAAGTTAGTTTTAAGTTTTGCTTTACTATGAACACCCGTACTGTCCCAATCTTTAATGAGAGAGTGGAATTGCCCCACACAGAATGTAACTCAGCTCAAATCAAGATCATAAACACTGGGGTGGGCTAGGGGTCAGCACACAGTTACACAAAGTACTTGCATTGAAGAATAGGACTGAAGGAGAAGAAAAGGAGCCAAAGAGGGTGGCCCAGCCCATCCTCTTGCTGACAATGATGGACGAAGACAGGCCGGTCTTGGCCAGGGCACAAATCTGGGTGCGTCCCGCCCCCACTGAATCCAAACACACTGATAAGAGCTCCCGTACACATTGGTACTCATTCTGGGCTTGCACTGGTGGATGGGGGGTGTAGTCTCCTTGACAGCAGTCCCGAAAGCTTTGTTGCCAGAGTTCATTGTTAATTGACTGTTGAATAGATCCCCTATTCCCCTATGGTGAAAGGTGGATTGCTCCCTGACAGTAGAAAAAAGGCCTGGGTGTGGAAAGACGCTTTGAGCAGGATGGCCTGAGGAGTTGTACCCAGCTGCTTCCTGCGGTTTAAAGGATACCTACCCTGCCACTGGCAGATCTAACCCATTCCTAGGCCTCCATCCCTTCATTTTCCTAGTCAGCTTGGCTTCAACCCCAGTGGGAACTCCCCCTGAACTGGTTTTGAGTGAACACAAGCCAGGGTTAGCCCATTATCCTAGTCAAGAGGTATTCAGATTGTGACTCACACCCCCTGGGGCATTGTGGAAGGTTTCCCGGGGGTTGCACAAATGTTTGTGCAAACACATGTAAATGAAGATGGCCTAAAAGTGTGGCCTTGTTTATTTGGCACATTTCCAGGCTGTTTTTTATTTACACATAGCCCTTGAAGTGCATTAAACTGTATGGGAACTGTGATCTGGGGTGCAGGTGGATGGGGGGTCATTGAGTGTGGTGCCAATGTTATAGAGGTGGCTAAAAAGAAAATAACAAAATAGTGTAAGTATTTTGTTTTTTGAATGAAAAATAAATGCAAGTTAAACTAACAGGGCCCGATTCACAGAACTAACTTAAGACAAAATCCTAAAATTACTACTTTTGGTATTCACAGAAGTTAGGATTTTGTCTTAAGACAAACTTAAGACAAACTTAAGACAGACTTAAGACAGACTTAAGACAGACTTAAGACAAACTTAAGCCAAAATCCTAACTTAAGTCTGTCTTAAGTCTGTCTTAGGTCTGTCTTAAGATTGTCTTAAGTCTGTCTTAAGTCTGTCTTAAGTTTGTCTTAAGACAAACTTAAGACAAAATCCTAACTTCTGTGAATACCAAAAGTAGTAAGTTTAGGATTTTGTCTTAAGTTAGTTCTGTGAATCTGGCCCACAGATGGTAAATGTAGTCTTTTATGCTATGAAACCTCAGTTGGAAAAGGCCATCACTGCAGATGTCAGTGTGTGTGAAACCTGAGAAACACTTAATTGAACCCTGTTAGACTGGACATCCTTGGTGTGGTTCCCCCTAACCTTTTACCTTTAGACCTCCTGTTTTTGCTGACTTAGTTTTACTGGCCTTCTGACTCTGTGCACTTTTCTACTGCCAACCAGGGCTAAACTGCTTGTGCTGTCTGTTCAAAACATGGTAACATTTGCTTATATCCAATTGGCATATTCAATTTACTTTTCAGTCTCTAAAATAGTATACTACATGTGCCCAGGGCCTGTAAATGAAATACTACTAGTGGGCCTGCAGCACTGAATGTGCCACCCACTTAAGTAGCCCTTTAAACTTGCCTCTGGCCTGCCATTGCAGAGCCTGTGTGTGCAGTTATAACCTGCCATGTCAGCCTGGGAAATTAACCTTTTACCAGGACCAAACCTTCATTTTTAATACATTCAAGTCACTCCTATGGTAGGCCTGGACAGGCCAGAGAGCAGGGTGCAATGTATTTAAAAAGTAGGACATGTGCATTTTAGTTTTACATGTCCTGGTGGTGAAAAACTCTTCAATTTGTTTTTCACTAATGCAAGGTCTCTCTCTCACATTGAATAACATTGGAGGTTCATTATTACATTTTAAGTGTAATTTCCAAATGGGAAGAGATAACTGGTTCATGTTTGGTGTCCCTAGAATCTTAATTTAAAATCCTAACTGATTTTAAAAATACATTTTTGAAAATGCTGCTTTTAGAATGTTGGCCTTTTATTGCTTTTGGCACCAGCAGCCTGCCTCAAGTCACATGACTGGATGTAGTTGGCAGTTGGGATTTGTATATTCCTCCTAGACAGTCACACACAATAGGAGCTAAGGTTTGACTGGATGGGCCACCACTGGCAGGGTGGCAGAGAGGAGCTGGGTCTAGGATCATTTACACCTGAGTAGGCTGTATCCATCGCTACACAAAGGGCTGCATATCCCCTGTAATTAGTCTGTAGCCAGGGCAGAAAAGGCAGGGCATCTGTGCCCTTCAAAGGCATGCCTCCAGAAGAGTCTCCCCACTTTAAAGGGACAACTATTTATAAAAGAAGGACATCAGACATGACCACGTCAGTACATTTCTGGACCTGTGGATATTCTGCCAGGAAGAAAGACTTGCCTGGTGAGAAGTACCGAAACAGCATCTCTTGAACCCAGAGTAACTCCAAAAACTAGTTGGCTAGCCTCCCGATCTGAAGTCTCAGGGACAAAACAGGCTTAAAAAAACCTTGCTTCTGCATATGGACTCTGCCATCTGTGAGTCTACCCTGCCAAGTTGTGTCAACAGAGTCGTGGAACCTTGGAAGTTTAAGGTACTTTACCAGCCTCTGTAAATCCAGTGGACCTGACACATTCCCTCTGCTGTGCGGGGAAACCCCCAAGCAGAACCAATGCATCTCCTCTGCTGCATGGATTAGACTCATCGCAAAGACCCGCAGCTCTTTCATGACCCGCAGCCCCTTTGGTATCACCACTGCACGACGCATCCTCTGCGTAAGCCCTCACATCCCCATTGACAACATCCTCGACAACTGTGCTGGTCTCCTCATCACAGCCACACAGCTCTTCAGAACCGACGCACCACTTGACTGAGCACCACATCCTTGACTCTGGACTTCGCATCACAACAAGCCTCATCAATGGGTTTCTGGAGGACAATGCAGTTTCTCGCATAGCAGCCTCTTCACGTCTCATAAAAACACACTAATCGCTGCGGCTGCACAATGCATCTTCGAAGCAGATCACGCAATGCTCCACAAACAACAATTTACGGTACTTTGTTCAGCGGGAGGAACTGGGTCCCTGTAGTCAGCCTGAACTTTGTCCAGGTTTGGCACGACCAGCTCTCCACAGTTGGTGATTGGTGCTTTTTGGCACTATTTTTACCTAAAAGTTTAAAAGTCAATATCTCTGACACTACTAATTGGATTGTTGTTGTTTTCGTCTTGTTTTATTTATTAAATTAAGTTCTATTTTCTAACTTGGTATGGGATCCTTTTTGGGTGTTTTTTTTTTACTATTTTACTGTCAAGGGGTTGAGGACAGGTAATTTGGGGCTTGCTTGTGCCTTACCCTGACTAGAATTGTGTCTGCTGCTTGGCTAGTGCTCACACCCCAGTCAACCAGTAATCTAATTTCTAAAAAACCCTAGTCGGCACATTGGCGAATAGTAACCTTTGTATTTATGGAGCTATGAGGTCACAGCCTGTGACAGAAAGCACTGTGAATATATACATCATTATTGTTTTATAGTATTTCACACAGTCTAAGCTAGGCTGATGCAAAATGATGCAGTGTTTACTATAAACGCAAGTGCTTACAAAATATAGTTTTTAGCAATAAGAAATCAGGATGTAGCTAGTGCAGACATCTTTATAAGTGGCTCCATTATTCCAGAACCCGGCTGATAACTCCTCTACATTACTTCTCAAGAATAATACATCTTCATCACTATGACGTTTTAAGCAGGGCCTCTAGAATTATGTGGCAGGTGAGGACCAAATTATGTGTCAGGGTTGACTAAATTATAAAACAATTATGTGGGGTAATGTTGCACATTTTGTAGTTAGTATTACTTCATTATTTTGTCGTTTTTGTTAATGATAACATTGTCAGTGGAAATATTTCACCACATTAGTACCAGTTGAATACTCAAATACAGCAATAAGCAACTGAAAGAGGACCATTCTACCCTTACGAAGGGCCTTCCTTTGCTGTGGAACACATGTTGCCGCGTTTTTAGTAACCTTTGATCCGTTTGAGCTAAAAACATTTTTTTTTGTTAAAATCTGCAGATTATGTAGCAAATGTGGTAGAGCCTTAGTTAAGCAGAAAACACCGCTGCAGCAGATTCTCATAATTCCCTGACTTTAAGTGACTAAATCGATTAACAGGCAGTAATAAGGCTTATTTGTTCTTTGACACTCTGCACTGCCACCCCATCCTTGACTTTCAGGCAGAGGCACCTTAAAGTCGGCATTAACCATTCAGTTGCAGTTACTTTTGTGAAAGGTGAGTACAGGGAGTAGCAGGAAGGAGGTTAGCAGGGTTGTATTCAGATGCAGCGTTTTGATCCTCTTGACCCCTGAGGCTTCAGAATAATGGTCATAGAGAAAAAGAAAAGGAGCAAAATTCATGGATGTTGTCAAAGAGATGGCCCAGAAGAGGGAGCAATGTGAGGGAGCTCATTTTCTTTGGCTGAAAATGGCCAGAGACAGCTTCCTCAGAGAGATACCTCAAGGAAGCAGATGATAAAATGGAATTTTCTTCTAAAAATGGCCCATTCATTAGTGCAGTGGATGCTGCTGCCAGGTGTGTAAGTGGCCACTGCTGCTCAATTATGGCCGACTTACCTTAAAAATGTGGAGTGGGGGGCCATTCTCCTTGCTAGTATAGGAGCCCAGATCACCTTTGATACTTTTTAACACAAAGGGGCAGAAAGTATCATTGGTGCTGGAGGTACAGTGGCACCAGAGCCCAGTGGTATGACTACCAAACTAAACCCTAATGATGGCTGCTTTACTACCTTTTCTTGCTTGTACTAGGGCCCACTGAACACTTGCTGTACCATTGTTGCTTTGGGTCTCAGAGCAATTGCCCACGGTGGAGAAAATTACAGTAGAGGAGACAACTTTGTTTGGCCTTAGAGAAGAAGCAGAGAGGGGGATTTGGCAAGATAGGTGTCCATGTTTTTAACAAAGTGCAGAGAAGACTGCCCTCTTTGAAAGGCAGTAGCTATCATTAGTGATGCAGGGGAAGCAGCACTGGAGTCCAGGGGTCTGAGGGGCTCACTGCATCACAATTATGACTGTCTTACTTTAAAAAAGGGGTATGGGAGCTTATTTCCCTTTCTAGCATTAGGGCAAGGGCACCCTTGCAGAGAAAAGGAAGACTACATATAGGCAGACATCTATTTCTACTGAAAGGGACAAAGGGCCTGTTTCAAGATTGAAGTGATGGTCGGGCATGATGGGGGGGACTGAAAGAGGCAGATGGCATCACCTGCTACCCAGGTCTGCAGTTATAATTATTGTAGCAGGTGCAGTTTATTTGGGGTCCAGGAGCGCGAGGAGCTCACAAAACCCCAATTATGGAAAGAAGTATTTGTGGGTCAATAACTGCTATTGTTAAATGCATTTGCTATTTTATTATGTTCATCCCACTCCCCAAGTCCGTGCCATAAAGTTTTGAAGGGGGGGGGGGCTGACTCCCAAACATTTAGCTTGGCGGGGGGTCAGAGCAAAAAAGTTTAAATACCTCTGTCCTAGCCACACCTCTTGGTGGGCACAGGGAGCTCTGACCAAGGAAAGTAGTCTCCTGTCATAATGGATTTAGGTAGAGAGGGGTACTGTGGGATAGCTTACAGTAAAACACAAAGGAAGTGCTGAAAAACTGGGTAGGCTCACCACTGGGAACATTTGCCCTATTGTTTAGAGAGAGGCCAGGAATTTTCCCCACCCATAGGCTGGGACTGGGCATAAATGTGAGATCACCAGTACCCTTCTCAGTTTACTACTAGACCTGTAATGATCAGAAGAAAGACTGTCTGCTATCTGAATCCTGAAGGAAGACTTGACCTGCTTGCTGTGAACCCAGGACCTGAGAAATGACCCCAAGCATCAGGCAGATGACTTCCAGTTGAGCTACAGGGACACAACAAGCTTCCAGAGGCCTCCTTTCCTGCACCTACCCACCTGACTGGTTCCAACTGGACCTGCCGTGGACCATGGTGATGGTGTTTGTTGGAGTGAGCCCTAACCCCTAAGTGGTGTCCCCAGGTCCTGGATACTTTGCTGGTGTTAGAGTGTACTCCTTCTGTACCCAATCCACAAGAAGACGGTCTTAGAAACTTTTTGCCAACCTTCTGCCTGGAGGATCATTGGGGGCAGGCACCCTTGTAGCTGTCAATGTTGAATCGCCATTTGACCACAGTTGCTTGTTTGCATTGCTGAAAGAGATCTGACTTCCAGAAACGTTGCTATGTCTGAACGTTGAGGGCTTCATCAGGACTGATGATGAGCAGTATTCCTTCGACATCGAGGACTTCCTGGGCATAGACTTCTGATTTGACCCACTCAGAGCTTTCCTGACATTGCCACAACCGCACCCGCACCGTACTCTCCATCAGCTTTTTGTTGTTGAGTTCCGCTTCATAATCGGTTTGCAGCTTTCCCCGCCAATCACTCGCTGATGACCACTTTGTGTCCATAAAAAAATTTCAGAAGGTAAACTTTCCACCGGATGAACTTTCTTCCTGTATCCAACCTGCACTCTATCGCGGTCAACCTTAACTTTTGACTTTAACCCAATCTAGCGTGAATCAATAACTGCGGTCAGCGCTTTGTGCTTTGTGGCACTATTTTAAAATTAAACTTCATATCTCTGGTTCTTCCTATTTAATTTTTGTTGTCTTTGCGTCATTTTATTGTTTAGAATTTACTCTATTTATGTAAATTAGTTTGGAATTTTTCTTGTGTTGTATTCTTACTCTATTACTGTGTGAGTACTGCATCAATAATTTACACTTTGCCTCTATGTTCAGCCTGACATCTTTTGTGCCAGTCTACTGGAGGGTTAAGCATATGTTATTTTGCCACACCAAAAATCCCTCACAACAATCTGACATTAAAAGTAATTTCTGATTCTTAAATTCTCCTTTATATAATTGGACATGTTTTCCTCTTTCTTGAATTTCCGTTATTTTCTTATATTTTACACTTCTGATGTTTGCAAGAATGTAGTTGGATCTCAACAATATTGAAAGATTCACTAAAGCAGAACTGAAAAGAGTCATGTAAGAAGAGTTGGCTAAAGTTAGTAAAAGGCTCCAAGAATATGAAGTACCAGATATCCCTCAGTGTCTGGGAAGAGGTCTGCCTATTACAGTTTTCATCACAGGGACAGGAGGATTATAGTGCAGGAGAGGAAGATGGAGATGAAGAGCAGGATGACAATCTCCTTCTGATGGCCCCAGAGAAGCGAGGAGGGCCCTTAGGAGTGAACAGTGTGTCCAGCCTAGGGGTGGGCAGTGACCTCCACTCCTCCAGTGTAATTTGCAGAGTTTTACAACTCCGCGCTTTGCTTGAAGGGTGGAGTCGGGCAGAAACTTTTTTGGCTGCAGTGTAGCGGAGTTTGCTGCCCATCCTAGCTGACCATTGACCAATTGAAGCCGACTTAACAACAGGACGTGCCCAATAATCTTTGGTTTTCTCTCCATGGTTGAATATATGGGGCATCAGAGCTGGCACTATTTTGTTGATAATCTTGGTCCCACTCCTGGTTGGTGGGCACCAGGAATCAGGCAGCTCCTGCCCGGTTGCATTCCTGGAGCCGACACACCTGTTTCACCAAGAGGAGTGGAGTGTAAACTAAGAGACTGATAACATATTAATGTACCAGCTGCACTCTCAGGGGTGTCTGATGCCATCATGCCACTGGTGAAAATGCTCCTGTCAGTCACCAGGCGCCAAGTTCTGCAGATCCTTGAGACATAACATAAATATAGCTTAAGATATCATACGCGAGTGTGTGCAGCGATTTGGTCCTCTTTCCCTTTCTATGCCCTATGTTGTCTGGTTCCTGGTGCTGCTGACGTCACATCTCCCTGTGTCTCAGGCAGCTTATGGGCTACATACTCATGGTCTTCCTCAGCATTATGTAGCACCTAGTCTATCGATGCTGAGAGAAACAAGGTGGTGGATGACTGCGCCCCCCGTGTGCATCCCCATGGGAATGTGAACTGTCAATGGTTTGAGGAATTGAGGATCAGAGGAGGCGGCGGCAGGCGGAAGCAAGTAGCTGCACTTGCATTGGCACAGGTGAGCAGGTGTATGGGGGAAACTACTAGGTGGAGAATGCTAGCGGGCTGGCTGGCTGGTTATGTGCACAGCTGTTTCAGAGACACGTTCATAGGGGTGAGTCACTTTGAGGATGCCTCTATGCACTATTACTGCGGTCAGGGTTTGCTCTTTTTCGTGCATACAGTGCAAAAAATGCATGCTCTGCCATTTAACAATACATTTTTAACCTTGCCAACTACAATCTATTGACTTGTATTTAGCATGTTTCTCCTCAAACAATTTATGTGCTTGATATACTTGACTTTAAAACGCATGTTTGTAACGCTAGTAAGGAATTTGTCTAACGAAGATTTGTTTTGGGTAAAGTTTCACCAGACCTGAAAAGGAATTCTGCCACTTGTGAGACTCCATGGAATCCCACTGAGTTTTTGGTAACTCTGTGGGATTCGGTGGAGTGAAACTCCTTGAGCTCTGCCCAGGCCTAGTACACCCACAGACTGACCCCTGAAAAGTTGGAGAACAGGAAAACTGAGAGAGAGCGGAGGCTGCAACTGGCCACTCTAGCCATGGAGGAGAAAAAAATGTCCACAGAGGAAACAGCTTCAGCCAGGAACCTGTAGCAGACAAATGCAGAAGCTGCAAGAGCCTTGGAGAAGAAAAAGGAAGAAGCTGAGAGAGCCTTGGAGGAGAAAAGGTGAGCCTTGCGAGGAGAAAAGGATAGCTCTGGAAGAGAAGGCAATTTTGATGGCAATGAGATGAGCTAAAGAGAACTGGACCTTGAGTAGGCACCTGGGCACCCAGCTTGCCACTTATCTGTGACCTCCAGTTCCTGCTTGTTCCAGCCTCACCCAGTGACACCGTTGCTGGCTGGGTTTTCCTGCCCGGGTTTTCCCACCTGGGTTTTCCCAACCTGTTTTTTCCACTCAACTTTCATCCCACCAACAAAAGCCCCACCTAACCCAGGACCTACTTGAGGTAGAATGCAGCACGACCACGCAGCAGATGCATGCAGCAGTTGCACTAAAGGCAGACCTGTCTTCACCTGTCTGTGCCTGGACTACACCCAGTGCCATGACTCCTGCCCTCTTCCCCCTACACCATTGTTAAGCTCTACAACCTGGAGGCCGCACCAAACACTGCTACCATGTCGACACACACTGCACAGTAGGACCTATCACCTGTACCCACTGCCACTTCACCTGCCACAGCACACATACCAGCCCACCAGCACACACACCAGCCCACTGCCTAGCCTCATCCTGAACACACTACAGACATCACCTGAACAAAAACACCAATCCACATGCACCCTTCTCAACACACACTCACTGTGCAAACACATGACAGAGATGTGGGCCTCATCTCAACCCTCACACCTGTGTACTCTTCCTCACTGAGACCTGAATGAACCCCACTTCCACACTCAACATCATCGTAGCAATATCCAAAGTACACAAGATCACCCACCATGACCACATCCACAAGCCTGGTGGAGGGATCACCATCATATGCAGGAATCCGTCAAATGCACCAACACAAATGATGATATCACTTCAGCCATGGAACACATCAACTTCCGATGTGAAACAAACAGCATTACCACCATCAGGGATCCTCGCATATCATTCCCCAGGACCATGTCCAACCTTCTGTAATTTCATTGATGACTTCATCGCCTCCCTCACCATAGACTCCAACAACTACATTTTCCTCTGCAACCTCAACTTCAATCTCGACAACCACAATGACACTAACATCCTCGACAGCATAAACAACATCAGACTCACCCAACTCATCCATGACCCCACGCACACTGCAGGCCACATGCTGGAACCCAGCTTCACCTCCGGCAACTTCATCATGTGCAGCTAAACCATGGAACTCAACTGGACCAGACACTACTTGGTCCATTTCAACAGCAAAAGCTCATGGACCTCCACCCGCTGTCTGCCATATGCCCCCCAACTCAGCTGGAACAAAGTATCAAAGGACACATGGAGCAAGACCTTCAACACCTTCCAGCCCATCTTCTCCAACAAACTAGACAAGAACGTCAGAAAGTTCAACAATTGGATCGCCAACTGCATCAATAGCATTGCTCCCATCGGCAACAACTCCCACAGACGGTCCACCATGCAGGCTAGATGATACACCGAAGACCTTTGTACTAAAGGTGGGCGTCAAAATCTGTTCCGCTCGCGGAATTTGCGATATTTAGACATTTTCGCGTTCCGCGGAGAGCGTGAAAATGCCAAAATGTCAGCGATTTGCAGTGTTGCGAAGATTTTTTTCATGTTCGCGCTTTGAAAATGCGTTCTCGCGCGTGCGATCGCCTTATCGGGATCTCTGCGTTCGGCAACGAGTTTTCCAATCCGTTCGCGTGCTCCACGAGATGTTGATAGCCGGTCGCGCTATCCCGCGAGCGTTTGCGATCACGTCATTCACCTCACCATCAGACACTGCGAGAGTCTGAGATCGCGCACACGTAATTTTCCACCGCGAGAGAGAGCGTGAGGTCGCGAACACACCAATCTCCACCGCGACAGAGAGCATGAGATCGCAAACCCGTCATTTTGGACGCACCATCGACATCCGGCGGAAGGGTGGTGAAGCTTGCGATCGCGAACACACCAAATTTTCAATCTGGACAAGAATATTATCTCTAGCAGCATAAAACCTTCTGTAAATGATGATTTGGATGACAAAAACTCCTCAGATTGACATTTGGCTGTCCTTTTTTGTGCAAGGAGTCATTTAAAAAAAAAAACTTTTGGGGGGGAGAGGGAGGAAGTGCCACAGAGTCTCCAACTGCTTGTTCCTGTCCAGCAGGCTCCTCTCAGTGCTTTGTTCATTCACTGTTCATTCTGCCTTTGGATTTTGAGCTGGAAGGATCACTCTTTGTGTCTGCTGCATCGTTATCATTGGATTTGAGGACTTTTGAATTTGATATTTTACAAGTAAGCTGGTGTTGTGTCTGTTTGATTGGGGGCATTGCAGTTGCTGCAACTACAATTTTGGTACTTATCATACTTTTTTTTAAATTGTTGGAGGTAGCCAGTAGGCCCAGAGCTAGTAATGGGTGGGTGCATTTTGAAGCAACTGTTCCTTTGGTGTGTGTTGAATGTTTTTCAAACATCATTTAGGGCATGGATAGCATTGGATTGAGTTGGAAAATGTGTTTTCTGGGGGGTATTTCTGTTTTTGGGTGTGAGTTAAAGAAATGCCTTTGTTGTGTGTGCCTGGTGTGTTGGTGTGCACCCTGCAGACCTTGTTTTGCCTGTGGATTTTCGTTTTTGCATTAAAAAGGCAAAGCAGTGTGGTTTAGAATGCATCTTTTGCCTGGTTTCTTTTATAGGCCTTTTGTCATTTCATTGTTTCCCGGCCAGGCCTCCTGCTTGTGATTTGTGAGTGTCCATGTGGCTGGTGGCCTTTTCTGGTGGAAGTTATTACTAGTGTGCTGCTTTTGCCATATATAGGCCTGCATGGTATTCCTTTGTGGCCTAGGCTTCTTGTTGTGGGCCTGGCCATGAGGCTGGCGGCCATTTTGAAGGCAGGCAGTGTGCTTTTTACAATAGGCCTGCATTGTCTGCCTTCTTTTTCTTGTAGTTGAGTGGGCCTGGCCATGTGGTTGGTGGCCATTTTGAAGCCTAGGCCTGCAAGCTTGTGTGGCCTTGTCTGCTCACGGGCCTGCTTCATCCAGTAGGCTCAGAGCAGGTAGCCACAGGTGCATTAAACAAGTGTTTCTGTGTGTTCTGTTGAATTTCAACATCATTTAGGGCATGGATGGCATTGGATTGAGTTGGAAAATGTGTTTTTGGGGGGTATTTCTGTTTTTGGGTGTGTGTTAAAGAAATGCCTATGTTGTGTGTGCCTGGAGTGTTGGTGTGCACCCTGCAGACCTTGTTTTGCCCTGTGGATTTTCGTTTTTGCATTTTATTGCATTAAAAAGGCAAAACAGTGTGGTTTAGCATGCATCTTTTGCCTGGCTTCTTTTTTAGGCCTTTTGTCATTTCATTCTTTCCCAGGCCTCCTGCTCATTGCTTGTGATTTGTGAGTGTCCATGTGGCTGATGGCCTTTTCTGGTGGGAGTTAATAGTGTGCTGCTTTTGTCATATAGGCCTGCATGGTTTTCCTATTGGCTTACATCTTCCATCCGGCCCCTTTGCCAGCAGCAGCTCCCTTCCATTACATTTGTATTTTGGGTGTTGTTCTTATTCTTTCCTATCCTTCCTGAGAGTTTAGTGTGTACACTGTACACAGTAAGTAGTATATCATAGCCCTTGTTGCCAAAGTCTCACAAATGGCTACACTATATCTTTTATTTGTTTGTTTGTACTAGTAGTAATTGAACCACAACAACAAATGCAGCATTTCACTGATGTTCTTCTCCTGGCTTATTTGCTTTTAGGTGCACAAAAAGACAGAGGAGGAGGTAACTATCAACATCATCCATTGTACTGGCAGACAGAAGGCCTGCTGCGCACCACATCACATCCACGTGTGACCACAGACATCTCTGCAACTTGTGCACCTGCGTCCTGCCTGACAACTGAAGAAGATGGCCCCAAAGAAAGGTACCAGGTCCTCCAGTACCAAGAAAGATGCTGGTGAGAAGAAGAAGGAACAGAAAAAAGAAGAGGCACTAACCACGACTGGTGTGCCGGCAAATGTGTTTTTTGGGACCAAACAAATTACGCCTGCAGCAGCGTTGTCCAGGAACTAAGCTGAGAGCAGCACCTCCGCACCAGCGGGTCAACCCCACCAACCTAGGCCCAAGCCCTTTAGTGTCACAGAGGTAGCGAGTCTACTAACGAGCAGCGATGTTGAAATGGCATTATCGCAAAGTAGTACACAATCAACGCAGGCGGAAAAGTGTGCAGGTGCAGCCGCAAGAACAGCAGCAGGCGCAAGAACAGCAGCAGGCGCAAGAACAGCAGCAAGAACAGCAGCAGCAGCAAGAACAGCAGCAGCCGCAAGAACAGCAGCCGCCACAAGAACAGCAGCCGCCACAAGAACAGCAGCAGCCACAAGAACAGCCACAACAACAGCCCAGTAGTTGTTCCTCCTGAAGTAGGGGCATTTCAGGAAATCGAGCTTCCTGCAGACAAAGTGGAGCAAACCACTGTTTCAGAAGATCCATTGTCTTCCAGACCCCCAGCAAGGAAAAGGAGGGTTAGTCCATCATCTTCTTCTTCAAGCCCCGCTTCTGGTGATCTTTATGACACTTGGAAGCCACCAGCTCAGTCTGAGAGTGATGCATGCCACAAGACAAGGCTAGTGAAAAGGAGGGTTCCAGAAAGCCTTAGAGTTATGGAGGTAGATGTACAAGAGGGGGATGATGATGACGAGCCAGTCATCAAGGACATCCCTCCCGGCCCAAAGGAGATGGAGATCAACATTATTACCCTATCCAAAATGGCTGCAAGGGATGTAGCACGGATACCACCAAAACAGGTAACACCACCACGACCTCCAGCTTCCATATTTTCATTTGCAAAAGAAAGGCAGGGACCTACATCCAGCTCAACCACCACCTCAGTAGGTAGTGGTAGAAGTCACAGTGTAGCTGCACAGAGTCACATTCCAAGCACACCCTCCAGTTCATCTGGTATTGAAAGTGGCACATCCAGCAGCACCAGAAAGTTATCCTCCCCAGTTTGGGACTTCTTTTAGCAGTAAGGAGGAGAACATTGCTATATGCTCAATTTGTCGACATGCTGTTAGGCGGGGTAAGCTTGGTACAAACTATGGTACCGGAGGCCAAACAAGTCATCTCAAAATACATCACACTATCATGTGGGAGGCTCACCTACTTCACTTAGAACAAAGTAAAACTCAACCCATTGTTGTTGGGCATGAAGAATCAGGGAATGATATTATCGCGGTGGAGGGTGAACAAGAGGGAGACATTTCTAGCCCTGTCCCCAGTAGTGTAATGGTACCACCCACATCCTCAGCAACATCTCAGTGGCACCGCAGTAAGAGTCAGAGTCAGGCTGAGACACTGAAGCGTCGAGCAGTACTGCAATGAAACAAAGTGCGTCGTTGAGCCTAACTGGGTTAAAGAAAACAACTGCACCACAAAGGAAAATAATCCAGCCTACCATTGACAGCATGCTTAGGTTGGAGCGGCAGTACCAACGCAACCACCCAACGGCACGGTTGTACAATGCGAAGCTGGCTAAAATGTTAGCGCTGGACCTTCTCCCTTTTTCATTTGTGGAAGAGATGGGTTTCCTTGAGTTTGTGTCAACCATCTGCCCTAAATGGAAGTTTCCCAGCCGGTCCTATTTCGCAAGAGTTGCTGTTCCAGCACTACATCATGATGTGCTGGAATTGTTGGACAAGCTTTGCAGCAGAGTGCTGTTCACAAAATCCACCTGACAACAGACATGTGGACCAGTTGCCAAGCCACTGATTACATGTGCATCACTGCACACTGGGTCTCTTTTGTGGGGGTTAGAGATAAGTTATCTGAAGTAGGTGCTGTTGACACAGCTTAGATTTTTAAAGCTACTCGGAAACATGCAACTGTATCCATGTTTGCCATGGAAAAATCTCATACTGCTGTAAACATATTGGAAGAGTTTCACAGCAAGGTTTTTGAATGGCTGCGCCAAAGAGGGCTTAAGATTGGTTTTGTTTCCACAGATAATGGCAGTAATGTACTTAAGGCCATGGAGCTTGGTTCCTATTTCAGGGTTCTGTGTTTGGCACACTGCATTAACATTATAGTTCAAGACTTTCTCAAAAAAGAAGCCATAGTCAGCAACTTACTGACCACCTGCCGAAGAATATGCACTCATTTCAGCCATTCTTTTAAAGCTCGGTAGCAGCTGAGGATCATTCAACGTGACTATAGAATGCCAGTCAAAGCACTCATCCAGGAGGTGGCAACACGTTGGAACTCAACTTATTACATGCTTGACCGTCTGTTTGAGCAGTACAGGCCAATCAATGAATATGTCATGCGAAGAGGGGATGCTACTGTGAATGGCATGACCCTAAAGATGGACCAATGGTGCCTACTTAAATGCCTGACTGAGATGCTTCTTCCTTTCGAGGTCTTCACATGTGAAGTCAGCAAGGAGGACTGTACTATGGGCCAAGCTATCCCATTGTTGCAAATGCTAGAGAATCAGCTGAAGGAGGTGTCTGCAGCATACAAAGGTGTAGAAGAAAAAAAAGAAGCATATGAGTTGGTGGAATAAGATTTTGTCACAAAAGCATTACATTTGTGCCTCAATTCTGGATCCACGGAAAAAATGGGCACTGAAGACATTAATTCCTTTTTCAGAAATGGATATTGCCCGGTGCAAAACTTGGATAGCTGAGTCAGCGAGTAAGTTGGAAAATGAACGGCTGCTAATTAAAAGCCCGCTAGATAAACCCACAACAAGTACTGCAGCAGGGCATCCGGCATCAAGTTCAACTTCGGAGCCTGAGGGCAGTGCGTTTGGCTCAGAACACTAACCAACTAACCCTGGGCGGACAACTATGCTACGCTCGCGTAGTTTGCGTAGTTTGTGCTACTTCGCGCTATGCGAATTGCACGTAGCACAGTGCAAAACCACGTAGCGTAGTTGGCATTTTTTGCTCGCTCGTGGTCCTCAACGTCAAGTTGGCGACCGCGAGCGAGCAAAACGACATCCCGGCCAGACTTTCTCCTCGTTCGCGATCAGCAACATCAAGTTGCTGATCGCGAGCGTGGAAAATAAACCTCCCGGCGAGATTCTCAATGCGGGAAGGTCAGGTTTCTCATTGTGAGTGGTCGCGTATGCTCGCGACGGCTCACGATGAAAAACTACCAGTCCGCGTTGAGAAAGCTGCCGCTCGAGTAAAAATCTACTCGAGCGGCAGAAAACGACAGCTCGCACAGTGCAACATGCCGTTTTCAATGATCGCACAGTGCAGACAAGCATCCGGCACTGTGCAATCATCGCGAACAGCGCACTACGCAGTCCGCGTAGTGCTACGCGTATCTCACATAGTGCAAAGTGCACTTTGCGTAGCTACACGTGGCGCTACTATGCGAACTACGCCCATGGTTATCACCAACACTAGCGACAACAGCAAGAACTGGATCATTAGGCCCAGTAAAATCGTTACACGATTGGTATTTACAGCAAGGCATTGGTAAGTCCAGAGTTGATGCAACGAGAAAAGAGCCTGAAAAAAGTTTAGCACCCCTGAACATTGAACGGATGGTCCAGGTCTATCTGGACGACCCAACAGAGGTGTACATTGATCAAAACCCATTGCGGTATTAGTATGGGAAAGGGGGCCAATGGCCACTGCTCAGCAGGCTTGCCCTGTAGCAAGTGTCTGTTCTGAACGTGTTTTCAGTGCTGCTGGTTCCATTTTAGCAGTGAGAAGGGCCAGTCTCTCGCCCAGAAACGTGGAGAGGTTAACCATGATCAAAATGAATCAGATCTTTTTACCACCGAATTATTCAATACATGAATCAAGGGAGGAAGATGAGGACAGCAGCTCAGGTGACAGAAGTGGTGTTAGATGATGATTACCTACTTCTGGTTGAACCCCCAGAGTTTGAGGACGAGCTATACTTCCCTGACAAATAGGCTTGCACTTCTTACTGTCTTCCTCCCTTATTTTTTTTTATTTGTGTGTCTGTCTTTCTGGTTAGAAACTGTGAATCACAACAAATCCATCACCACCGTCTTCAACTCGTTTTATTGCCATATATGAGTTTCAGCTGTCTGCATTTCACAGTACACTCCTCCGAATCCTGCTCTTCCATCCTCCTGAATCTCCCTAAATCCATTGCCCTCAAGAAGAGCAATGGAATGCTGGAAACAGACTAGAGAAGAAATTATGCATTCATGCTGGCTTGGATAGTGTTCTCGTTGCACTACACCATAACTTGTGCATTTTTTTCAACTTGGTTTCTCAATATCCCTTTTGTTTTTCCATCTACAATTACAGGCCAGGCCTTACCCTGTGCTATACTTGGGAAACAATGCACACTTACCTTACCAATGAATCTACATCTGCCAGGCAGGTAGTGGCGTCACCCAAGATTGATGGACGGAGCATCCATGGAAGGGAGGACCAAGAGGAATGCCGAGATCCAACTCCCCATTTGACCAGGAAACAGTAACAGTATCAACTTTCATCATCTTTTAAATTATTTGATGAATTTTTTTGTCTACAATCATTACAACAGTGTGTTCTTGTTGTTAATATTATCATTAGGTTTGCTCTCTGTTTATAATTAATCACTACAGATATTTTAAAATTTTCTTTGCAATCTGTATAAGTAAGCCCGGTAACACTGAACACAAACTGCAGTAATCCGGGTCTCCTTATCATCATCATGCATGCATTTCCTTTTTCTCCCTTAACATATTGATATGGATATGGTAGTCTCCAAAGATTCTGTCGTTTGTTGTTTGTCCATGCATACTGTTTTTCTTTCTCAAACCTTTCCCCAAACCTCCCTTCCCAACCATTCAACAAACCCTAACCCTCTTCCCCCGGGCTGTGTGACTTATTGAGGTGTGACTAAATTAAATGTACACCAATAATTTATCACACGCTTGCTGGGGTGGATGTGGCAAAAACAACAGTACTTCAATTTCAAGGCAGGGCGGGGATCTTCTTCTGCTTGCCCACCCATGAGCAGTATATTTGTGAGGTAATATTTTTACCAAAGGAACCTAATACATCAGCATTAATTGCCGGCATCAATTGGATTAATGGATTTGTTGTCATCCTCCTGCACAGCACTAACAGTTACGCTTGTGTCCAGTGTACTGTAGGCCTAGTCAAATTACTCGACACAACTAGAGTTTATAACTCTGTGTACTACTAGGCTATCCCCACCACCATTATGTTTTGTTGTATTTTTTCATATTATTGTTTGGCAGTAAGTTCTGTACTGTACTTCATGCTACTACTCCTCGAAGAGTCTCTCTCAGGCTACTGACTGTCTCATTTTCTTGTTTTTGCAAATGCTGCTGACAGTGTCTACTACTACTACTACCACCACAGCCATGGCATGTTAGGAAAGAAAACTATCATCACCATGCAGCCATCGCTGTGCCTAAGTTAAACATTAAGCAAAGGTAAGATAAGTTTGGGGGAGGCATAATTAATAATGGACATGTTTTCATTAATTCAATTTCACACACCCCTTTGAGCCCAGTTGCAGAATGCATAGAGTAGAAGAGACTGACAGTACTAGTAGGAAAAGTCACTCAGTGAGGGGTGCTGCATCTATCTGTTTGTGTCTTACAAAGTCAGCCAATTATTAAAATCAAACACTGGCTGTGGGCGGCCCTGCACCAGCAAGGAAACAGTGTGATGTAAAAGAGTAACCCCACCCAGAAAACATTAACAACATCATATGTAAAGTAGAAATATATTATTTAATCCCCTAACAAAAATAAACTATGTAAAAAAATCCCACAACACCTGACCCACCCCTCTCCCTGACCCCAACCAATGTCCGTAAAGAAAAAGTCGAACATAATGTCCAATTGTCCAAAGAAAAGAGAAAACCCAACACCCGATTCCCACCCACCAAAAGAATAAATAAAAAAGGGGCAATGAACAGGGTCTTATGTTCGGCGGGCTCGACTCTGGAGGACACGTACTTGCTCCTCTAGGCGGGCAACACGGCGCTTCAATGCACAGCAGTTGCATCCACAGGGGGGGGCAGCAGTGATGTCAAAGGAGGGTCGGCGGCGGGCGGCTGCCAGACGGTGGCACTGTACCACTGGAGGGCGGTGGCTGGTGCCCGGGGTATTGGAGGAGGCTGCAGCTGCTGCCGCCTCCTCCTCCTCCTCTTCTAGAACCACCAGCCGACGGTAGTCACGCTGTATGGCCTCCAGCTTCCGGTGCTGGGCCTTGGCTGCCAACTCCTTCCTGTCAGGTTTCCCCTTGGAAGGAGTAGCTATATATCAGTAATAAAAAACAAGACTATTGTAAAATATACTCTTAGCAAAGCAGTAAGACAAATTAATTCTACACATAGTAGCACGGTAGCACTAGCAAGCACAGTACATAACATTTGTGGTATGTATCTATCCTCCCACTTTCTTGGACTTTAACATTTATGGGAGTTTCAGGCATTGATTCAACCAACCATGCATCTGATTCTTATCAGCCACCTATGCATGCATGCATCCCACGTATCCTTCTCTGCCAGTCAAATATTAGATCTCGCCCGTCCATCTTCCTTCCACTCTTCTTTCCCTTTTCATTCAACCCATTCATCAAGGTCATCTGATCTGACTTTTAGTCTTCTCCATAAAACTTTCACAGCTGAGTTGAAATCAGATAGAAGAGGCCATTGGTTACTCAACACTCCCGCCGCTAATGCTTTTACTAATGCTAAGTAAAGAGTGTCTTCAACCGTTCACAACATTTTCCTACTTAGTAAGTCTCAACTGTACAGTATACAGTACACCCTTGCAGCGAGTGTAATGTCAATAAGTAAAGCTTAGGAATTTAACTTACCACCGCCAGCCACTGCTGCTGGCTCACCCCCTGCAGCTCCTCCTGCAACTGCCGCATCCTTTCTGCGTCAGCAGCCGCGTCGTCTTTGCCGCTGGCCCCGGCACTGGTGGTTGGTAGTGCGCCTTGAAAAAACATTACACATTTTTTAAGTGTCATATACACCTCCCCCTATTTTTCACTAGCAAGATTGAAAAATGAGTTAATAGTAATACATACATATACAACATACATCACTAGTACAAATCAGGTAGTAGTAGAGTAGACACTAGTAGTTATAGGGTCCTTAGGGTCATTCTAGTCTTTGCTTAGTTAGCCCGAGCCATGCAACCATTTTACCTTTGTGTCTTTTATTTCTGCACACGCGGTGTTACCTCGCAGCTTGTTATATAAAGACGCCTTTGAGCCCACATGAGCTCATACTGCTACTGTCTAAGCGCTGCGTACAAGGTCAAACAAAACAAGCCACTTTGTTATGGAGTTCTGGTGTTAGTCCATATTGCTTATCCATAAAAATGCGACACTTTTTGGCACGACTGAGAAATGCTTACAATATACTAACGTATACCATTTTTCTCATAACAGACGAAAGATTCCCTTCTACAAACCAGAACTTTGCAGAGCTTATGATGTAACCAGTACTAGGTTCTTCTAAGGTGAGAGATCCACAGAATTTGCTCGGAGATCTTCATTTATAATCTTATATAAACTATATTCCTATCAAGGGGATGGTGGTGCTTCCACCACTGTTCAGGTATCATGATTTTGCTTTTTGTTTCTTCGTTCTATGGACTTGTAGTTATTGTAAGTGTAACTAAGTGTAACAATGTTTATAGTTTTAATCCTATGCATTTTGCTGTTGGTGCTGCATTATAGAACCACGTAGGGAGCTTGTCAGTTGCAAATAAACCTTTTGAACTTACATAGACTCAGTGGTATTTGGTGTGGATGGACTTACACGAGTGAGCGAGCATAAGGAAGGGTGTACATGTGCATTGCTACCACGACTGAGAGGTCGGGAGTGTTATGTTCTGGGTTGTCTACTCATTGGGTATCTTGGGGGGAGGTTTGGAGAGCTAATAGTAATGAAAGACTACTATAACTAGTCGGGCAGGGGATTGTGGTGGGTTCTGTTCTTATTGAGGTGTGAGGAAGGTCCAACCTCCCATCACCAACATCCTATTTTCTTGTGCAAAGTTCTGTATGTGCAAAATCCCTACAACAGTAGTAGTATGTCCTATCCTATCAAAATAGTAAAATCTGGTTGGGCATTTTGTTGGTGGGAATTGTCGAAAAACATCAAGATTATTAAAGCCTCAAGATTAAGAAGACTAGAAGGAGTACAAGAGGACAACCCAAAGGACTGGACTCAATGGCTAGAGCTACTGGTGAATCTGAGTTTTATTTAAAACCTTTTAAATAAAGAGTGGCCAACTGGGCAAGCTTAGCTACAGACAGACTAATAGTAGTAGTACAGAGAGTCATAGCAGAGGCAGTTAGAGGCAGGGATAACAAGAATTTAGAAACAGATAGTCTAGATCGAAGGATAATTGTTGGTAAAAAATAGCATTAGGAAACGGAAACAATAGTTCGGAAAAAATATGGTACACTAAAAGTTAGTGAATAAGAATTATTAATATTAAAAACAGGAAGACTTGCTGGGGCCAGCAGAAGAGCCCTCATTCTGGTCCTCCTGTCCTTGGTGTTGAACTGCTCCCACCGACTCTGACCCCTGGGTGCTGATCATGAAAGATATAAGTAAGAAAGAGACAAACATTGATGATTGGTGTGAAACTAATAAAAAAATATCAAAAGACGGTCCAAATATTTTTATGTGAACAACAATTGCAAAATAATTGACCTATCTAATCTGGTCGACAAGTTGTATTGGGGGATTCGCGGACCGACTAGTTATTATTTATCAACACTAATCCAGTGTTCCATTCTGATTCCAGAATAGTAACTAAGCCTGACCTAGCCCACCTATTCCAGGCGTGCCAACTGTACATTAAGTAAGCATTTCCACTTCTTTTAGTCCTCAAAAATGCATAAATGGAGGATACATGCCTACGTTTTTGCATACACCAAATTGTTGGTTGGTTGATGCTGATGTTCTGCTAGTGCTAAGCCTATTACCACTCACTAAACAAACTACAAAAGATTCTTCTAAGAACTGGAGTAAGCACTAGCAGCACTCAGCAGCACGTGACGTAACAGAGGGGGCGTCACGCAGACCAGAAAAAAATTACAAACTCATAATAAGTAACTAAACCTAAGTATCAATCCACCCCTATCGCTTAGTGACAGGACAAAGGAAGGACTAGAGTCACTCTAGCATTATCTAACTTAAGTTCTCTAAAATAAACTCTTACATAATCACGCAAAACAAGCAAAACACAAAGTTTCAAATAACAAGATTAGTAGCGCAGAGCACATGTGTCATAACAATCACAGAAGACTTTTAAACCTAATGTACCTGTAATGTAAGCAGCAGCATTCAAGCTGGTCAAAAAAAATGTATATTCACAATATATTAACAACAAGAAAACGTGGGAGAAGGTCCAAGGGAAAGATTTTAAAGACCAGCAGGTTGTGAATCCCCTTAACCAAATTACTGTAACACTGGACAACCTGGGTCTGGTACTGGGTCAACAGGGATAAACAAAAGGCAAAACCACTCATTCTGACATCTCTAGTTAGAGAAGATCCCTTTAGGGAACAGAACCCATCAATCACCGAGGAATCAGTGTGTTGTCATCATCTGGGTCTGTCTCTCCTGACACACCACACCAGAGCTAGATAGAACAGCCTGGTCGCGGGTCAGGGGAGGTGGCATACAAGGGTTGTAATCAGATCTCCACCAGAAATGACAAGAGAATAGTAAGTTCTCCTTCGTGTGAAAGGGGTTCAAAAAAAGTGCAGCACTAAATCAAAAAAATTTGTGAATAAAAATGGCTAGAGAAACTCAAAAGTGCTTTAATCGGTAGAGCACCTCTGCCAAAATTAAAAAGCAAAATGGCAATTTAGCATAAATACATCGTCATTATGCTCATTGTCCATAGTATTTGGTCGACATGTTTCTGCCCACTGGGATCTACATAGTATCGAGGGCATTCATCAGGACCTTAATTTTGCTGCTACTATGAATAAGTGAAAGTGTAAAAGTATATTATATTACAGACATTCCTACCACCGGTTGAACTCCATGGATGTAAAAACCGGATACCTAGGAAAGTGAAAAAACATCAATGAGGAAATGCGAAGAGCTATCCATGTTGACATGACCAGCAAACAACAGTATAAATATACCGCCATACAAAACACAAATTTGTGTTAGTAACATCTAAAAGTGTATTAGATTGCACTTACCCTACAAATGTGGGTGATACCCTCACCTCAACCTGGCTCTACTCAGGGAAGGGGGCCCCGCTCTGATAAAGGGGAGAGGAAAAAAGAAACAGGGCTGTTGTAAAACATGCCTAAATCTTTATGTTCCCCATACCAAATGACTAAGAAGTATAAAGTTTATCCATGTCTCTAAAATAGGTGGAGGCACAAAGTATGGCAATAATGTCCTAATCAGGGTAAATAGCCCCTGTCCTCTAAACAGATAGAAAGAAAGAGCCCAAATAATCCATAAAATGATGTAGTTAAAGGGCCATTGAAAAGACCCAGAGGGTTATTGTAAAAAACACTAGTGTTAAGGACTCTTAAGTTGTTCTAGAAAGATTCTAAGGCATTTCCAGAGCAAGAGCCAAGCTTACCTCTCCGTCGGTACCCCAGGGCGGTCTATGAGTAAAGACCAGAGGTACCGACGCGAGCAGAGGGGGAGTGTTTTATAGTATACTGAATTGTAAACAGGTGAGTCTGTTTCAGCAAGGTGGCTTTAGTAAAGCCTGCAATATTTGCAACAGCGCGAGGACCCCAAAGCCGATACAAGGCACCGCGCATGCGCTAGGAATGCGATGAAAATTGTAAACAGATGAATCTGTTACAGCCAATCGGCTTCGGCAAAGCGCAATCAGACTGATCAGCTACACCAGGGCGGCTTCGGCAAAGCCTGCAATGTTTACAACAGCACAAGGACCCAAATGACTATGGTGAGTACTACGCATGCGCGGTGATCGCGACGGAGTGCGCGTGTGCCGTACCAGAGACATCGGTCCACCACACCTCCGATATCGAGCACTGCGCATATACTGAAAGCGCGATCGAATGCGCATGTGCCGTAATCGAGGCGCTATAGTGATACATCTCGAATACAGTGGATTCCCACACTTGATGAATGTAAAGGAATTACGGCAGGCTCCAGCACCAGAAGCGGCCAATGTACATAACCGCTAGAGTCACTATATAAACTATATACATGAAGGAAGTTCCCAAAACATAACGTGAAATCCCCTACGAGGACATCATCTCAATCAGACAACCTCTACAAGCGCGTGCCCCAAGCCTCTCATTTAAGCGTGTTAGAATCGATGGGCATGCGCTCATATCTATTTCGACACAGAGATATGTGGTGTGTGGGGTTTTGTCAGACCCACGAAAACAGAAAAAGGGGAACTATTATGACTGAGTTTGGCGCAATAACCTTATGATTGGTTCAGTATGTAAGTACAAAGGGTTCAATAAAGAATTCACAAACATAGTGTATTGTACAAGTGTTAAAGACCCTCCAGTTGAACGTATCACACACTATATACACCATTTTCACAGATAAGGCAAAGATTGGGAGGTGTTGACCGGGGAGTACTAAGTGAGAGACGTACTCTTTGATATCCACCTAGTTTAAAGCAAAAGCCAGGGAATATCGTCATTAAGTCCAGTGGTATCTGAGTGTAGACGGTACACCCATCTCTGTTCTCTACAGAGGAGAAACCGTTGGATATCCATGATATGTTGGGGAATATGGGGTTGCTCAAGTATTACCCAACGAAGATCTGTTTCTCTATGGCCTGCCGAGATGAAGTGATTGGTAAGTTTGGTGGCACTCTTTTTGCACCGAATGGTGCTCTTATGTTCTGCTATTCTAAGTTTAATTTTTCTTGATGTCATCCCCACATAGTTCATTTCGCAGGGACACTTGATAAGGTAAATGACCCTCTCGCTGTTGCAATTAGTGTGTTTATCAAGCCGCCAGGGTCTACTTGTGCCAATGTCAACCTCGGTGGTATGTGATGTCTGGGGACACACCGAACAGTTCCCACATGGAAAGTGACCTTTGACAGGGGGTAGGCCCCACAAGGACAGCTCCGCAGATCTCTGGGACGCTCGAGGGCGTGTATGTATCAGCTGGTCTTTGATGTTCTGGCTCCTTTTGTAGGCAAATAGAGGAGGAGGTAAGATCTTTCCTTCAATTTTGACCACTCTCCAGTTCTTGAGAATGCTCTTCTTAAGTGCGTTAGAATGGCTGGAGAAAGTGTTGACACATGTTATCCGGTTCTCCTCCGTGCTTGGATCACGAATCCGTTTTTCCAGGAGAGCCTCCCTGTGGTTGTTTAGAGCTCTCTTCATCGATGTCTTCACTGTACTCTTGGGATATTGCCTATCCAGTAATTGAGCAGACAGTTGATTGGCATGTTCGTAATACTTGGAAGTTGTTGAACAATTGCGTCGAATGCGGAGAAATTGCCCAAAGGGCAAATTTTCTCGCAGAGCTCGTGGATGGAAACTCTGGAAATGTAACAAGGAGTTCCGAGCCATCGGTTTCTTATATAGTTCAGTCGTGAGTATGCCATCCTGAGAGCTGATCATAAGATCCAGGAATGGTAGGTTCTTCTTTGAAGTTACACAGGTAAACTTTAGAAAGTCATTTTGAAGGTTTAGCCATGAGTGGAAATTCTCAATTGTGTCAATAGGGCCTCTCCAAATGACCAGAATGTCGTCTATGTACCGTTTCCAGGACAGAATGTGGCCTAGAAACGGATTGTTGATAGACAAGACCTCAGCCTGCTCAAAATGGTGAACATAGAGGTTGGCCAAGGAAGGGGCAAAAATGCTCCCCATCGATGTTCCGGAGATCTGAAGGAAAAGCTGGTCCTCAAATTGAAAGAAGTTTTCTTTCATAGCCAGGGTCGCGCAGAACATGATGAACTCAACTGGTGTTGTGCTCTGCAGATCTTGTGTTTCAAGGAGTGTTTTGATGACAGATAAAGTCTCATCCTGTGGAATGCAGGTGTACAATGACTCCACATCGAAACTCACGAGGAAGTCTCGTGTGGAGTCAAAAGGCATTCCATCAAGGATGCGCAGAAGATCCTTGGTATCCTCCACATATGTCGGCATCGTTTTCACAAGAGGTTTTAGGAAAAAATCTACGAAGGTAGACAAGGGTTCGAGGAGTGACCCTATCCCCGAGATAATGGGTCTACCTGGGTGGGGTAACACTCCTTTATGTATTTTTGGTAATACATAGAAATAAGGGACTACTGGAAAGTTGGTTATCAGAAACAATGCCTCATGGTTGGTGATCCAGCCTCGCTCCAGAGCGTCATCTACTTTCTCCTTAATGATAGCAAGAAGCCTCTTGGTGGGATCCAATTTGAGAGGCTTGTAAAAGGTGCCATTGGTAAGTTGTCTTTTACACTCACTTCGGTATGCTGTTGTATCCATGATCACTGTGGCGCCCCCCTTATCTGCGGGTTTGATGGTAATTGACTTGTCTGATGACAAAGTCTGTAGGGCAAGAGTTTCATTCTTAGACAGGTTCATGAATTGTTTTCTATCAAGTTGGAATAATGCTTCAGCATCCCTCAGGACAGCCCTCTCGAAAGTAAGTACTTCAGGAGGAATTAGATGTGTCGGTGGGTTAAAGGTGGACTTCGGACGTAAACCAGTATTGGTGGTGTTCTCTTCATCGACCTCTTGTGGTTTGTTGCCAAAGAAAGCACGTAGCCTCACTTTTCTGAAGAAGACAGCTAGTTCCTGCCGAGTTTGAAAAGAATCTCCTTTATATGTGGGAACGTAACCAAGACCTTTTTCTAGGACGGTAGTCTCATCCACAGTAAGCTGGCGGTCACTAAGATTAACAATCAGGCTGTCGTGTTGCTCGGGCCTGGTGCTGTTGGATCTCTCAGATTGCTCCGAGTCCGGGAGGATGGTGGGCTCCAATGGACGGTTGTTTGAGCGGGTCTTCTCTTGCCTCTGGAACGGCGTTGGCCTTGTCCTAAAAAAGGCTGTTCTTGGAAGTTTTCAGGATATAATGGACCCGGTACATTGGCTGTTGGAAATAAGGTTGTTGAAAATTGAACGGGCCCGGCGGCCACCATTGTGGTTGGGGGGGACCTCCAAAGAAATTGCCTCTCCTGGGTCCTCTTTTCCTCCAGTTGCGGCCTCTTGAAGGTTGGTGCATGCCTGGATCTGAGTCGGAGGAGTTTCCATCACTCCCAGAAGTAGAGTAATTCGAACCAGTCCTGCCACTCTGTTGGTTATAAGCGGGAGGAACATAAGAATCACTCGTGTAGGGATACACTTTGGTCATAGAGAATTTGGCCAAATCCTTCTTGAATTTAATAATTTTATTGGCCAGGATGTTGTCTCTAAACTCTTTGCTGGTTTTGTCAGTTTCTTTTGACTGTTTGTTATAGGTCGCCGTGACTAGTACTGATTTAATCTGAGATTCTAGGTGTTGTATCTCAACCAGGATGTTATCCGCAATCCTCTTGGCTGTTGTAATTATGAGGATTAGCCAATCCCGTGTGCACCTCCATGCCACCAACGACCAATCCTTGAGGAATGTCTTGTCCTCTAGGAACAGTCTCGGTGCATTATTGACTATGAGGCCAGTGGGGGCACAGTCAGCCCGTAAGTACTCAGTCATAATAGCCCCATGTACCTGTGTCCGGGCATGTGAGCGCTTGAGAAAGAGGACTTTGCTCCAGTCATCATTATTGATAGTAGTGGTATTAGTAGGTAAATCAATAATAGATGGTGTTTGGAGGATATCTAATGCTACTGCATCATCAAAAGCGAGACCCTGTCTCTCTGACATAGTTAGAAAAGATACGGAGTTTACTAAGAGTAAAATTCTAATAAGAAAAGAAAAGGTTTTAGAGAGCCATCAATACCATCCACCTGAAGAAGACAGGACAAATATCATACAAGGGAAGTCATGGAGCGTATTGAATCCTCTTATAAGGGAGGACTCTGTAAAAAATCAGGACCTACGGCCAAAAAGCCGCTCAATACAGTAACAACAAGAAAACGTGGGAGAAGGTCCAAGGGAAAGATTTTAAAGACCAGCAGGTTGTGAATCCCCTTAACCAAATTACTGTAACACTGGACAACCTGGGTCTGGTACTGGGTCAACAGGGATAAACAAAAGGCAAAACCACTCATTCTGACATCTCTAGTTAGAGAAGATCCCTTTAGGGAACAGAACCCATCAATCACCGAGGAATCAGTGTGTTGTCATCATCTGGGTCTGTCTCTCCTGACACACCACACCAGAGCTAGATAGAACAGCCTGGTCGCGGGTCAGGGGAGGTGGCATACAAGGGTTGTAATCAGATCTCCACCAGAAATGACAAGAGAATAGTAAGTTCTCCTTCGTGTGAAAGGGGTTCAAAAAAAGTGCAGCACTAAATCAAAAAAATTTGTGAATAAAAATGGCTAGAGAAACTCAAAAGTGCTTTAATCGGTAGAGCACCTCTGCCAAAATTAAAAAGCAAAATGGCAATTTAGCATAAATACATCGTCATTATGCTCATTGTCCATAGTATTTGGTCGACATGTTTCTGCCCACTGGGATCTACATAGTATCGAGGGCATTCATCAGGACCTTAATTTTGCTGCTACTATGAATAAGTGAAAGTGTAAAAGTATATTATATTACAGACATTCCTACCACCGGTTGAACTCCATGGATGTAAAAACCGGATACCTAGGAAAGTGAAAAAACATCAATGAGGAAATGCGAAGAGCTATCCATGTTGACATGACCAGCAAACAACAGTATAAATATACCGCCATACAAAACACAAATTTGTGTTAGTAACATCTAAAAGTGTATTAGATTGCACTTACCCTACAAATGTGGGTGATACCCTCACCTCAACCTGGCTCTACTCAGGGCACAAGTAGACCCTGGCGGCTTGATAAACACACTAATTGCAACAGCGAGAGGGTCATTTACCTTATCAAGTGTCCCTGCGAAATGAACTATGTGGGGATGACATCAAGAAAAATTAAACTTAGAATAGCAGAACATAAGAGCACCATTCGGTGCAAAAAGAGTGCCACCAAACTTACCAATCACTTCATCTCGGCAGGCCATAGAGAAACAGATCTTCGTTGGGTAATACTTGAGCAACCCCATATTCCCCAACATATCATGGATATCCAACGGTTTCTCCTCTGTAGAGAACAGAGATGGGTGTACCGTCTACACTCAGATACCACTGGACTTAATGACGATATTCCCTGGCTTTTGCTTTAAACTTGGTGGATATCAAAGAGTACGTCTCTCACTTAGTACTCCCCGGTCAACACCTCCCAATCTTTGCCTTATCTGTGAAAATGGTGTATATAGTGTGTGATACGTTCAACTGGAGGGTCTTTAACACTTGTACAATACACTATGTTTGTGAATTCTTTATTGAACCCTTTGTACTTACATACTGAACCAATCATAAGGTTATTGCGCCAAACTCAGTCATAATAGTTCCCCTTTTTCTGTTTTCGTGGGTCTGACAAAACCCCACACACCACATATCTCTGTGTCGAAATAGATATGAGCGCATGCCCATCGATTCTAACACGCTTAAATGAGAGGCTTGGGGCACGCGCTTGTAGAGGTTGTCTGATTGAGATGATGTCCTCGTAGGGGATTTCACGTTATGTTTTGGGAACTTCCTTCATGTATATAGTTTATATAGTGACTCTAGCGGTTATGTACATTGGCCGCTTCTGGTGCTGGAGCCTGCCGTAATTCCTTTACATTCATCAAGTGTGGGAATCCACTGTATTCGAGATGTATCACTATAGCGCCTCGATTACGGCACATGCGCATTCGATCGCGCTTTCAGTATATGCGCAGTGCTCGATATCGGAGGTGTGGTGGACCGATGTCTCTGGTACGGCACACGCGCACTCCGTCGCGATCACCGCGCATGCGTAGTACTCACCATAGTCATTTGGGTCCTTGTGCTGTTGTAAACATTGCAGGCTTTGCCGAAGCCGCCCTGGTGTAGCTGATCAGTCTGATTGCGCTTTGCCGAAGCCGATTGGCTGTAACAGATTCATCTGTTTACAATTTTCATCGCATTCCTAGCGCATGCGCGGTGCCTTGTATCGGCTTTGGGGTCCTCGCGCTGTTGCAAATATTGCAGGCTTTACTAAAGCCACCTTGCTGAAACAGACTCACCTGTTTACAATTCAGTATACTATAAAACACTCCCCCTCTGCTCGCGTCGGTACCTCTGGTCTTTACTCATAGACCGCCCTGGGGTACCGACGGAGAGGTAAGCTTGGCTCTTGCTCTGGAAATGCCTTAGAATCTTTCTAGAACAACTTAAGAGTCCTTAACACTAGTGTTTTTTACAATAACCCTCTGGGTCTTTTCAATGGCCCTTTAACTACATCATTTTATGGATTATTTGGGCTCTTTCTTTCTATCTGTTTAGAGGACAGGGGCTATTTACCCTGATTAGGACATTATTGCCATACTTTGTGCCTCCACCTATTTTAGAGACATGGATAAACTTTATACTTCTTAGTCATTTGGTATGGGGAACATAAAGATTTAGGCATGTTTTACAACAGCCCTGTTTCTTTTTTCCTCTCCCCTTTATCAGAGCGGGGCCCCCTTCCCTGAGTAGAGCCAGGTTGAGGTGAGGGTATCACCCACATTTGTAGGGTAAGTGCAATCTAATACACTTTTAGATGTTACTAACACAAATTTGTGTTTTGTATGGCGGTATATTTATACTGTTGTTTGCTGGTCATGTCAACATGGATAGCTCTTCGCATTTCCTCATTGATGTTTTTTCACTTTCCTAGGTATCCGGTTTTTACATCCATGGAGTTCAACCGGTGGTAGGAATGTCTGTAATATAATATACTTTTACACTTTCACTTATTCATAGTAGCAGCAAAATTAAGGTCCTGATGAATGCCCTCGATACTATGTAGATCCCAGTGGGCAGAAACATGTCGACCAAATACTATGGACAATGAGCATAATGACGATGTATTTATGCTAAATTGCCATTTTGCTTTTTAATTTTGGCAGAGGTGCTCTACCGATTAAAGCACTTTTGAGTTTCTCTAGCCATTTTTATTCACAAATTTTTTTGATTTAGTGCTGCACTTTTTTTGAACCCCTTTCACACGAAGGAGAACTTACTATTCTCTTGTCATTTCTGGTGGAGATCTGATTACAACCCTTGTATGCCACCTCCCCTGACCCGCGACCAGGCTGTTCTATCTAGCTCTGGTGTGGTGTGTCAGGAGAGACAGACCCAGATGATGACAACACACTGATTCCTCGGTGATTGATGGGTTCTGTTCCCTAAAGGGATCTTCTCTAACTAGAGATGTCAGAATGAGTGGTTTTGCCTTTTGTTTATCCCTGTTGACCCAGTACCAGACCCAGGTTGTCCAGTATTCACAATATATAACACAAAGCAGAAGAACAGACACAAAATAGTAATAATTAAATAGCTACTCACCAAGACCCGGGACCTCCCCCGCATGGGCAAGTTCGCGCGATATTTTCCCCCGAACGTGTAATACGCATTCCTGAACAGAAAATACTTATCGCGAACAGGCGCGAGCATGCATGGCGCGACCAGGAACAGGAAATAGCATCGTGAGCGGGCGGGACAAGTGAAAACAAGATGGCCGCGCCCATTAGCGACCGCATGGGCAAGTTGGCGACACATTTCCAACGCGATCACGCAAAAAACATCGCAAACAGGCGTGACAAGCACTTCCGCGTCTCCGCGATATTTCCGCGTGTTTGCGGAGATTTTTGACATTTTCGCGAAGATTTGCGTAGTGATTCGAATTCCGCCCACCCCTACTTTGTACACTGAAGAACTCACAACTGCTAAACAACACTGTAAACAGCTGGAAAGGAGATGGTGCACCAGCAAGGAAATGAACAAGACAGCCTTCAAGACAGCCATCAAACTCTACCACAGATAATTGAGAGAATCAAAAAGAAAGGCCTTAGCCTCCCACATCGAATCAAGCTTCAATAACAGCAAAGAACTCTTCAACATCATCAAAGAATTCTCCATCTCCTCCGATGCAACAAACAACATTGCCCCCTCACAGGAACTCTGCGACAAACCTTGAAACTTCTTCCATGACAAGATCTCCAACTTCAATAGAAATGTCAAACCCCAGCCCAAGACCACTGACTTCTTCAAGCAACACAGCTACCCTTCTACCACAACAGACATCCAACCAACCAAATGCTGCCACCTTGCCCCACAGGACACCACCTCCAACATGAACTTGGTCCCCTAAGGGGCCCCAACCAACCCATGCCCTCACCCCATCATCAGCATAGGCGAACCCAGAATCAGCCACGTACTAACTACCTTGTTAAACACCTCTATTGCCACAGCCACCTTCCCCAAGGACTGGAAACACACAGAAGTCATAGCCCTAAAAAGAAAAACATCTGCAGACCCCAGCAAACTCAACAACTACTGACGGATCTCTCTGTTCCAGTTACCAGCCAACGTATTGGAAAAAGCCATCAATCAACAACTGGAGCAAAACCTCATACTCTGCTCCCCCAATCCGGATTTCACAGCAGCCACAGCACAGAGACAGCCCTAATTGTGGCTTCTGATTTCATGCAAGCTCTACTTGACTGAAAAGATACTGCGACTTTGATCCTCCCAGACCTCTCAGTAGCCTTCAATAAGATCTCCCATCACACACTCATGCGGAGGTTGCTTCTTCTCCTACCTAGCAGCGTCATGGAACAAGCTACCCTTTCATCTATAGACTTTACCAACTCGTTCAGAGTTCCAAAAGTTCCAGAGGACCTGGCTTTTTGGCTGATCAACTGGACTCTGCCAGCGCCTTTGTACCCTCACGAGTAAAAAGAAACGTGCTACAAATCTTCTGATTGATTGATTGTTTGATTGAACTGAAAGCCAGGAGTGTCACAGAGTCCAGTGAAGATGATGGCAGTGAAACAGAGGTGTCAACAGGAGATAAAAGGGTCCACATCCCAAAAACCAGGAGGGAATATTTACAGAAAAGTCATGCAGTGCAGCAAGTCACTGTGTTGCACTGTGTGACAGGGACAGGGCAAGAACGCACTGTATTTAAGGGAATATGTAGCATTTCTGTCCTTCCCTCCGCGCAGGCGCACAAAGGACTGCTTAGCCCCAACACAGGCACCATTGTACTGTGGTGCATGGGAGTCTGCAAAGCATGTAGGATTGTTTTTGTGCAGGAACTGACACAATCCTGCACAAAAACAATTCTGAGAGGCTCTTTCCTCTACTATGTGTGATTCAAAATGTAGCACACATAGAAAGAGGAAAAACAAGGAAAAATAAACATATTTCTACTATTTATACCAATCCTAGAGAAGAGTATGTTTTTGGCACATTCCCATGTTTAAATGTTCTATCAAATCTGGGAATGCCTCAAAAACCATGGATGTTGCATGGTAGCACCCACACAACACTCATGGAAACACCTCCCTGGCACAGAGTAATGCAGCGCAGCAATTTGCACTGCTTTACATTAATTAAGATTTATGAAGCCACGCAAGGTGGTCTTGTGTTGTGTCATAAATTTCTTTTTTGAGTTGCGTCACTCTTGCACCACATTGCGTGGTGCAAAGGGCGATGCACTGGGGCTTGTGAATATGCTGCCTGCAGCCGAGCTGTGCGGTGGGGGATGATATTGACAAATGGTTTTAGGCCCATGTGTTGGCTTTTCAAATGCACAGAGTGGAGGATTGGGGGATGAGTCTCTGGAAACATATGCCTACTTTGGGGAGCGATACACTACTGCCCTAGGGAAGGGTGACAGGATGAAGCATACCCTTATGAAGGTAACCCTTGTTGTTAAACATGGTTTGACACCAGCAAGTACCGCTTAAAGTTTAGTGACAGCCAGAAACTGTTGCACCAGGTGAATTTCATGGCTTACTCTAAGAAGGCACTAGAAGGAAGGATAAAGGACAGCAAAGTGAGTGACTATGATGGGCTGTTCTATCTATTTTTGAGAGAGAACATATAGTAATTGCTTGGCAGAGCTGCTCCAGCACTTGATTTATTTAAAACTCACTGTGCCCGATGAGGCTGTAAAGGATGTTGATACCTGAATTAGTACCAGAATGATAAAGAAGGTACCTTGATTAAAGGGGAGCACCAAAATGGTGGACAGGGTACTCACCAGAAAAAAGAGGGGGAGACACAAAAATCAAAGGAGTTTTCTACAGACTCCCAAAAGAGTTTTCAGAGAAAGGAATCCCAGTCCAATCCTGAGGAGAAGAAGGGTGATTTTAATGGGAAAAAGTCCCTGGGCTACTGCCGGATCAAGTGTGATGAATTTTACCAATATGGGCAACTTTAAGGGGATGCTATCTGCTCCCTCAAGAAGCAGACCCCACTGGTCGTCTGACTCTGGGAAGGGCCTGTGCAGTGCTTGGGTTGAGTAGACAGCCCAAAGTCTTTTTGGGGGGAGTACAGAGGTTACCCTAGTGTCCCTAGATGACAAATAGAAGGAGCCAGTATGCAGACATGGAGCTAATATATAGGTGTCACCTGGTGCCCTCAGAGCAGGTAGGCTCAGACATTGTCCCCCAAAGTTGTGACAGCAGACAACCAGGCAAATTTCTATCCAGTGAATCTAGTTCCCTTTGAATGGGGAGGGTTCAGGTCCCTTAAAGGTAGCTCTGAGTCCAGCCATTCCTTTTAACTGTCTGTGCATAAATGATCTTGAACACACCATCTGGAAAGAGCTGGGGCTCAGATCTCACTTGTAGATGTTGGGATTGCCTGAATGGGTGTGCCTGACAACACTTCCATGGCAGCCTGAAAGGAGAGCCAGGAGGAGCTGGAGCCTGAAACATTTCCCAGGAGCCTGCCATTGAAGAGGAAGGGCAAGAAGCATTGGAAACCCACTCCAGAGGTTCCCACTGCCCGGTAGGAGCCCGATCATGTGGGTGATGCCTTGCTACCTACAGGGGAAGACATTGCTGACCTGAGAGATCTACCTGAGTTAACTGGGTGGCAAACTTAAGGGGTGAGGCATCCCAGACAGATATCTACAAAGGACAGAGTGAGGGTTACACTCTTGAAGGCCTACAGCGGCAAGTTGAGGTTCAGGGCAGCTGGTGGCACTTCTGGCAAATTCCTCATTTACTGGCCGCATTGTCTCCTGTATAGTGAGCCTTAGGTCCCTGAGCCTGGGTCAATCTGTGTGTTGTACTGTGAGAAGGAAGTGGAGTTCATTCACTTTGAACTTATTTTTGGCTACCCTGTGCATAGACCTCTCAGTCTTGTGATGGAGGGATGGGAGAAAGCTCCTAAGTAACTCCATCAAGAATAAAAGAGCTACATATAGGCCCTCAGATATCAGATACAATGATTTTGGAAGGACGCCAAAAATGTTGTCATGAAATACTAGAGGCCACTCTGGTGGATTATCAGCCTGGTCAGAAGGTATGAGTGATGGGGCCTGTGTAGCCTCAGACCTTGAAGGGTTGTTGGACCAGGCCATATGAAGTGAGGAACAAAAATGGGATATCATTGGTGGTCCTGCATGTGAACTGCCTCAGTCTCCACATTGTGAGGTCAGAAGTTACTATGCTCTTGATGACAGATGAGGAGGAGCGTGAACCCATCCCAAAATTCCGGTTTTACAAGGATCAAGATGGATCAGTGAAGGTCTGACCCCAGCCAAACAGAGACACTGTCATCACTCATTGGGGCAGTTTGCCTTTCTATTCTCACTTACCCCAGGGCTCACTGATTGGGTTAATCACAATACAGATATGGGGAAAAGCATGCCTGTCAAGAATAAAATCCCCATGCTGTTGAGAAAGTGAGAGCCAGCATCAAGTATGAAGTATTCAAAATGTTGAATTTGAGGATGTTTGAGCCGTCCTGTAGTCCCTAGTTCAGTCCAGTGGTATTGGTACTCAGAAATGGCCCACCTAGCACCACACTAGAACTTGAGTTTTGTGTGGGTTACCAGGTACGCAGCTTAGTCAAAAAGATTGATGGTCACCGTATCTCGAGAGCTGATTAGGTAATTGATCAGTTGGGGGCTGCTAAGCTCCTCAGTACCTTTGATTTGCCATTAGGGCATGGACATATTGTCCAAACAGAGGAGGGCAACAGGAGATTGGCATTTTCCAACCCAGAGAGCCATTTTTAGTTCAGAGTGATGCCTTTTAGACTAAATAATGCCCCTACCACCTTCCAGAGGTCCTGGCTGGGATGGAAAAATGCAGTGTGACTTACTTGGATAACTTTGCTGTTTTTATCTCCAGCTGGGATGACCACCAGACCACCTGCACCACCTCTGGAAAGGGCTTCAGGCCCGTCAATGGCCGGCCTGACTACCAAGGCACTTAAGTGCCTGATAGGGCTGGGATCAGTTGTATACTTGGGACACCAAGTTGGTAGAGGCAAGGTTCAGCCTCTACAGCCGAAGATACAAACCATTATGGCTTTGGAGCCTGCAGAGGCCTTCTTCGGTCTCACAGGATACTACAGGATATTAATTGGAAAACTGGGTAGGGTCAACCTGGGAACTTTTACCCCATTGGATAGAGAGTGGTGAGGAGTCCCCCAGTACCCTCCTCAGATCACTCCTGAACCTTTAAAGATCAGAAGAAAAACTGCCTTGCTGTCTGAATACTGACGGAGCACTGGACCTGCATACTTTGATCCCAAGGCCCCAGAATTAACTCCAAAGTTTTGTTGGCAGACCTCCTGTTTGAGCTACAGGGAACAACAAACTACTAAATGTTTCCGAATCTGCTACTTCACAGCTGACCATTTCCAACTGGGCCTGCCATGGGCCCTGCTGCTGGCCTCCTTTGTAGTCAGTCCTAACCTCCAAATGTTGCCCCCAGGACCTGGATCCTTGACTGCTGTAGGAATTTAATCCTCCTGTCCCCAAATTGCAAGAATTGGGACTTAGAAACTTTTTGCCAAATTTATGCCTTAAGAACCAGCAGAGATCAGAACTGCCATGAAAGCCACAGCCATCAAAGTCAAATTGCTGGCCGGCCTCAGCTTGCTGGTTTGCCCCTCTGACAGAGATCTGGCTATCTGGCTTCTAGAAAAGTTTCTAAGTCCTGATGGGCCTGATCAGGACCAATGCAGGGCAGTAACCCATCGAAATCGAGGCCTTTCTGGACACAGAATTTGGACATCACCTGTTTTCCACCATCAATGGAGGAGTGTGGCTCAATGGTTAGAGCGGCAGACCCTGAAGCAGAGTTCTGGCCAGGGACCAGGGTTCGATTCCTGCCTCGACGGGGCTTGGGCTCAATTTCCTCGGACCTGTCTATTCTCGCCTCGGTGCATATTCTAATCATGGGCCCCACGCTGCAACTCTGGGCAATAGCTTGCTTAGCCTCCACACCGGCCCCAACAGCGCTAAGGATGCCTGGCTTCACCCCGGGGGTGCCCAGGAGTGGACACTTCACAGGGAACGCCAGGAGGGGTTCCACAGCGGTATGAGTATCAGCGCCAGGAAACCGCAAAGGCGACACCGCAAGGTGGCCGTCTGGTGACAGTGCGCTCTATAAGTACCTTGACATTTACATTTACATTTACAATGACAGGGGCCCTGGTCACCAGCAACCTGCCATCATCAAGTACCTCTTGCAACTTGCTTTCCCGACAACCCCTTTTCCTCAATCAACAATTTCAATGTACGAACAAACATGGTCCATGTGTCCGACTCACACTCCATCACGGTTGGCCTTAACTTTTGACTTGGTCCCGGTCTAGCACGACCAGATAACCACGTTTGGCTCTTTGTACTTTTTGGTGATATTTTTTATTTAACTTATTACATTTTGTTGTTTTTGGTGTCATTTTATTGATTAAAATGTGCTCTATTTAACTAAATTAGTCTTTTTTACTTTATTACTGTGTGAGTACTCATTAAATACTTTACACATTGCTACTAAGAAAAGCCTGAGTGCTTTTGTGTCAAGGTACCAAAGTGTTAAGCACAGGTTTGTACAGCGACTTTTGCGGTTCACCCTAGCAAGAATTGTGAGTATTATTTGAAGTGGGTTTCCATTGACTCAACTAATACTCCAATTTCTTACAATAAATATAGTTTGGAATATTTGGTAAACATTTTACTAACAGCCCACCCTCCAATTTTTTCCTACCTCACAAGTCTCTGATGTTTCTCATTGCACCTACTTCAAACTTGGTATACATCTATAATGGCAAAAATAGAACCCATTCAGATTTTATATCACAATATCATGTCCTGAACATTTTGCATGATATTTGGGTAGAAGAGGTAAGAGCACAAAGATTTGTAAAATAGTATTAGTGATTTTTTTACAAAGTAAGTTATCTATGGGTCGCATGTGGAATTTTGGGAAAGCCAAGGTCCATTAAAGTTTAGAAAAATGTCCCTAAAGAGTGTACACACTGAAATGCATATAGTTAAAACCTAACTACATGGCTATAGAGCTGCATGAACATGGGACAGGTACCAAGGGAGAAAAGATGATATGGTAGCACACAGACTATTCAGGAAGGGGAGAAATTAACTTTGTTGAACAGATACAGATTAGCGGATATGTGGTCCGTATCGAGGGACTTACATGTCAGGTACGGCCTCCATGACCCTGAGAGAAGATCCTGCATACTAAATAGATCCCTCAGTAACCCAGCTGAGTCATGACACCAGTCATAATCAAGGTCAGTCAAAATCTATGACTCAAGCGGCTGTTGCACTGGACCTCTCATTCCCCATATTTAACTGCATTTACAGCTATATCTCAGACCTAATTAATACAATATTAATTACTTCATTTTCAGGTCTTATATTGCAGTGATCACACCCATATAAGTGCCACAGAACTGAAAATGGAATACACAAACAGATCAACATAAATATCTAGAGGCAATTATCAAGAGGGCTTTCACAGAACTTTATGAGATTATAAAGAGAAAAAACCTGAGGACCTCTTTCTGTTGAGCATGGCTCTTCAAAAATTGCAAACATGGTTTTGGGCCCCTGTCACAATGTGTAAGTGACAATCCGCTCCTCATTTTAAAGTTCTGGCTTAAGAGACTGGTGTCATGAGTCTCATTTAGAGTGATCTACATGATCATAGTACATTGTTCACTGAAAGTGTGGTAGACCATGTGAAGGCTTTTGGGTCCACCCAAAATTGTACTTCTTACAAGTGGGGAAATACCATCACCAAGCCCAGGAAATACCTCTACTAATGATTGTGGTAGTAGATTCTGCCATTTAGAAAAAGGCCTGTATTACCTAAACCTCACTGAGGGGATTTCCATTGGATCTCGCTGGCAAAACTGTGCAGTAGAGTATAACTGGGTCTTCCTATTCCTCTGTATGTGGATTTAAGTGATCGTATTTATGAGGTGTGGGATACCAAAGTTGGGGTCCCCCTTCTATGTGAAGAGCCCATATATTTGTAAGATGCTTCATTAAGTTAGTTGTAGATAGAAATTTCTATCTTCCATTTTATACATGTGCCTCTGCAATGCTCCTTTAGAGATCCCCTCCCTCTGGAATTCATTGTAAAACCATGTATACTCTCTGGCTTCAAACCCGACAGCCAATTTCAGCAGGATAAGGTGTTAATTTACAGAGACGGGAACACTTATGATTAAAAAAACATTGATCTGAGGAGTGGCCAAAAAGTACACCTAGAATACGAAGTACTTGGTTAAATGATCCATCCCCTTATCCTGTGTGTTAGACCTGTCAGCTTTAGGGTGGTCTTCCCCCAAACATGTTGCTTTCCTCCTCCATTGCTTTTTATCTTGTTTTTGTTGACCACAAGCCTCTGTGCACTTTACCACTGATAACCAGTGTTAAAGTCTATGTGCTGTCTTGCACAAAGAGAAAGCAAGAGGATTGGGGACTTAGTTGTGTACGACCTAGCAAACCTTCATACATATTTGAGCAGCTAGGCTGGATTATTAGGGAGAGGTCCTGGGTGAAAATACAAAAATTTTGGAGTAGAGGTCTTGCCAATAAATAGTGGCATGCTTCATCATCAATGCCTATCCACACAACCTGGTAGGATGGTATCACCTGGGTGGACTCAACCAAAATTGGGACTTATAGGTCCTTAAAGGGTGCCTGACACTAAGATGGCAGCCCCTCGGGCACAATTAACACTAAAGCAACAACTTCTACAGCTAAGAGATGCATCCTCACCCTCAATTGCACCTTCTCATGCCTATCCTACAGCTTGGAAGTAAAAGGATCTGACCGCTAATGTAACAAAAGCCTCAAACAGATTAGAAGTCATTCGTGGGTGCCTGACCCTAAGATGGCGGCGCCTCAATCAATGCTGATGTGATGACCTTAATAGTGAAGAGGTGTGGTTACAACTTTGCAGCGGAAATGGCTGCCACCTAATACACCAACTAATGCACCACCTCATGCACCTACTCCTGCCTTTCCATGGATTCTAAAGAGAAAACAAGAAATAATAAAAAAAAATGCTTCAACCCTAACACAACAAAATCTACAAAAAAGATAATGAAATAACGTCACAGCTCCACATTAAAACTGCGCGGCAAGAGAAGAGAGAGGCTCAGCCCCACACCAACTCCATCAACAAGAGTATTGTCTATCACTGGCTGACAGCAGAGCGAAAAAGAGCTCTAAGATCAGGCTCCAGGTCACAGGGTTCACTCACTAGTGTAAATCCTAGCTGCCCCTCCTACGCCCTACTCTCTTCTCGGCGGCTACTATCCCACTGCGCGAAGTGGATTCACAAAGACACCGCTCCTTAGGAACCCGCAGTACAACAAAGCGGGGAAGCAAGGTGAAATTCCCCTCCCATTGAGACCAGTGAACTCTCGCTGCTGTCCCATTGCGAAGCAAGGCTTCTGGAAAGAGAAGGGGCTAATTTCAAAACGACGCTAAGCCACCAAGAAGGAAGCTAGTACCAGGCCTCTGAAATGAGTCCCAGCCTCCATCCTAGCGCTATCTCTCTAAGACCAGTAGACTGGGGAGAACTCTGGATGGTAATCCACCCTCCTCTACAGAAACAAAATGATTCCGACCTATTCAACCGACCTCCGTGGCTCTGTACTGAATTACCTGAGACACCATGGCCCTAACTTTTTCTCCATCATATTCCCCCCCCAATCTCTCACTCAAAGCAAAAAGAAATTTCAAACACAGGCTGATAAGAAACAAAAAGCAAAAACATTATTCATCGACATCTATCACTGCCCCTCCAAAGGCCAGCGGAAAATGGATCTAATTTTCCACTCACAGAACCCTGTGAACTGGAACACCATCCTTAGAACCCACCTTCACTTAACCAAAACTACTACCACCCCTCTCAGCTGCAAACTGACGTTCTCAATCCTAAACTGCCTCACGTGCAACGGCAAAACCTTTGCGACCATCTACAGCAATGGTACAGTCCTGATCCAAGCCAACAACGACAACCTTAACTCATTTGACTCCCTGTTCCCCAAGCTACGCAACGCCTTCACTAATTTACAGTATTCCCACTCAAACAACTCCCTACAGCCCAACTGACCGGTCCCCATGGAGAACTGCCAAATGAACCCCAAGGCACACTCTACCAACCTATCCCCCTCATACGACTCCCTCCCCTCATCCTCCACTTCCCCTGGCCCATACAATACACACTTCGCATCCATAACAAACCCGAGGTTCATCTCTGCTGAGACTCTACAATCCCTTATCGAACTCCACCGCTCCCCTGCCTCTATATGAAACTACTACCCTCAAGCAACAAGCGTAACCACCAACCAGCAGTCAACAGCTCTAACTTCTCTCCTCCCACCGGCATCACAGAAGCTGCCACCTGACTTACGATGGGGCTCTCCACACCACTTGCCCACAGCCATAACCAGGAACAACATAGACAACATCAACAGAGTGAGCCACACTACCAGTGACATGCTCTCTCCTTCCCATGACTACCCCACTCAGGACATCCTGAATCCAAACACCCCTTCCCATAGGAATGTCACTCAGAGATTTGATATGTTGGAAAACCAACTGGAGATCGTGATACAGGGAATCCACAAAATATTAGCGAACCTCATAACACCTCTGGAGTCTACCCAATGCCCCCACCCTACACCATAGCCACCAACAATAAACACACAAGTCCTCCCAAGGTCCAACGGCACAGCTGGAACATGACTCCCTTATTGAACCAACCACAAAGACCCAAAAGAACAAGCGCCGCTGTTTCCCTGAGTGAGAAGACTGATCTCACCAAATCCTATGACTCAACTTCATCTATCAACCTCAGATCCGAGATTCAGTTTATCACAGGATTCGGAAGAGACCGCATCGCACAGAGAACGTCGAGGCCTCCAGCCCTCAGGAATATCCCCAGGGCTCCCCGAACGAAGAAAAGTGACAATAAGGGGACGATCAACTGCATGCTCATAAACTGTAGATCTGCCACCAAACACGCAACAGAACTGGTAGAAACCATCCTCACCCATGACATAGACATCACGTTCATCACAGAAACCTGGTTGAATGAATCCTCCTCCCCTATCATTGACATGATTGTGCCCCCGGGGTTCTCAATCATCAACAAAGACAGAAAGAACCAGCGAGGGGGTGGGATTGCAATCATCCACAGGAGCAACATCTCGGTAACGGAAACAGACTCCTTCAAATATAACTCATTTGAATATCTAACTGCCACCATCAAGACGACTGACAACAAAGCGCTATACTGCCATCTGCTTTACCATCTGCCAGGCAACACCCCCTCATTTGGGGAACACCTGTCCGACCTGATAACACACTGCTTACTCTTGGATGCTGTCAGCATAATACTAGGCGACCTCAACCTACATTGGAATGATGATAATAACTATCTGATCCAATCTATGAATGAACTTCTACCTAACAACAATCTTATCCAACACTGCGCAGAGCAAACCCATTACAGAGGCTCCATCCTGGATGCCATCATAGCTCACGAAGATTCAGTCACTATTGACCACATACTGCCTGTTGACTGGTCAGACCACCACATCATTCTATTTCACATGAACCAAAAGATCCATTGCCTACCTCGCAAGACAGATTCCCCTTGCCGACCTGGAATAAAGGATAAGTTCAATCCTTCCCACCACCACATATCTACAACAGAACTGACCTCGCACTACAACGCAACCATGACCTCCATACTTGACCAAATGGCTCCCTTGAAACAAAAAAGAGTCAGGAACATCCCATCAAGATCCTGGTTCAACACAGACCTAAACGCATAAAGAAGACAACTAAGAGCTTCAAAAAGACTCTGGCAGAACAACCCGTTCACAATCCACCTTGATCAACTCAAAACGGTACGCAGGAAACATAAAAAGCACATCAAGTAAGAAAAAACTTCCTTCTTCTGCGGAGCACTAGACAACGCCAAAAATTGTCCCAAAGAACTCTTCAATCTCATTAGACAACAAACTTCCAAGTCCCCCTCAACCTCAGTGCAGGCCTCTAAAGACTTATGTGACAACTTTGCCAACTTCTTTAACGACAAAATCACGAAGATTGAGCTCTCCCTTGGCGACCACCTCCGTCCCCCCAGAGAAAGCCCACCTCATGGCAAAGATAAAAACATCCCACCCAGGCACTACACCTCCAACTGGAAGTCAGTCAACCCCATCTCTGAAGCAGAAATCATCTAAAAGATTACCAAATCCAATCCCTTGTCCCACATTGCGGACTCTATCCCTGCCCAACTGGCATAAAACTCAAACACACCCTTGCCCCACTCTGGACCAAGATCATAAACAGCTCCCTGACAACCGGAATCATGCCAGACTGTCTCAAAATTCACCAAATCACGCCAATACTAAAACAAACGGGCTCTGACCCAAATGACCTCAATAATTTCAGGTCTGTATCCAATCTCCCATTCTTAGCTAAAATCCTAGAAAGATGCGTTCTCCTCCAACTTACCCCGCACATGGACAGCAACTCCATGGTAGACCCTCATCAATCGGGTTTCAGAAAAGACTGCAGCACGGAGACAGCGATCCTGAATGTCATAGATGATGTCCACAAATCCCTCGATACGGACAGATGCTGTCTGCTCATACTCCTGGACCTATCGGCATCCTTGGACACGGTAGACCGCAAATTGCTCATTACTGCACTCTGAGAAAGGGTTGGAGCGGAAGAGGTGGTCTTACAATTGTTTGCCTCCTTTCTGCGGAACTGCTCCCAAAGAATAAAAATTAAAAACTTCACATTTGACTTACTACCCATAAGTAGGGGCGTTCCCCAAGGATCAGTCCTCTCCCCATCACTATTCAACATCTACATGGAGCCCCTCACCACCATACTCAAAAACGCCAACATCCCCTTCCACCTCTATGCAGACGATCCACAGATCTACCCAGAAACCTCCTCCATGGCTGACATTCTGAGACTGTTGTGAAGATTGCTATCTATATACATACAATGCTAAGTTAGCACAACCGCGTTAGATGTTAGAAAGCCATCTTGCCGCTTTTGCTGCTTTTGCACACGACACTGTAGTTACATGTAATTAATTGAGAAATGCTTGCTCGACTTTGCTTCACATGAGAACTGTCTGGTGTTCACATCCCGAACAGTGAACAGCGACCTTGGTCTGAACATTGTGTAAAGAAACAGTCTGGGTCGCTAGACGGTGCATCTTGTTGGGTTCAGGTTGATCGGCCCACTATTTAGCCATAACATGCACGCAGCTGCAAATACCTGAAAGTCGGATGCTTTTAATATTACAGTGTTGCATGTTTTTCATTACATTCGGAAGAAGAGCTTTCCCGGGAGCAGAGTCTATCTGATCCTGTGATGTGATCTCACTGAGCTGATCTTTACAGTATGGGGTTCCCCATTCAAGCCAAGAGACCTTTTATTAGTCTCATAATAATAATATTAGTTTACTAGCGAAAGGAAGGTGGCTGATATCCACTGTCATTTTAGTATGATTACTCCTTTCATTTTCTATGGTATTGTAACTATGCTGATGGTTTTGATCTTAATCATTTGTCTGCTTATGTTAGCCAAAGTACTGCATCTTAGTACACGAGGTTTATAAAATAAACTCTTTAAACTTTACCATGTCTCTGTTTATTCTGTCGTGGACTGATATGAGAATAATTACGAACAGGTATTTCTGATTCCCACCATTCCTGAGAATACCCTAAGTCGCTTGTTCTGGGTTGTCTGTACATTGGGACCGCCGAGATAAAACTCGGATAAAGAATGGGACACTAATGCTGGTCGGATAAGGGGTTCTGGGTTCTGAGGTGAGTTTTTGGTACACCACAATTCACTGAGGTCCTGGTTTCCTGTGCATAGTTCTGTGCATAAGCAGAATCACTGCAAGAAGACTAAACAACACTCTAAAAGAAATCCAACACTGGCTATCCCTCAACCACCTGAAACTCAACCAAGACAAGTCGGAAATCCTACTCATATACAACAAAGAGCTCAAGCAAGCCACAAAATCCCTGGTTCTGTCCAGATTGGACTACGAGAATGCAACCCTCACATGCACGGAAAAAAATCTCACTTAGCTCCTCTCCGATCAACTTTAAATGCAGCAGCCAGGATGGTCACTGGAGTAAAGAAATACAAACACAACTCCCCACCTCTCAGGGAGCTAAAATTGCTTCCCAATCGAAATGCGAGCAAGCTTCAGAACTGCCTGTCTCACTCACAAAGCTCTGCACACAGGCAAACCGACCTACCAGGGCCTCCAAACTCAACAAGGCTGGTCAGACAAGGAATCTCAGGAGAACTAACACTCTACTTCTCATCCCTCTGAAATCTCGAAAACAAAAAACTTTATCGCTCCTTCTCAGGGAATGAACCCAAAATCTGGAACGCCATCCCAGTCTATATCAGGACCAACCCCTCCTTCAAAAAATGTAAAAGCAAAAAGCCAGCTAAAAGACCTCTACCTCAACCGAGCCTCTCCGAAGGGATAGCTGCCGCCCAACGCAGTATCTTGCCCATTGGAGAATATAGTCACGTAGAGTTGAAGACTTTCACACCACCTACCTCTTGACTCATGCCTGTTCCCCCTCACGGAACAGGACTCGGCATGAAGCAATTTGTTTACAATTTCTCTACCTCTGGATTTGTCTTTGTACCCTGTCCCTGAACCAGACTTGTTCACCATTCAATGTGTTTACTATTGTGTTTATACTGTTTTACTTTGGACTCGTTTACTACATGACAATAAGGTTGCAAAGCGCTCCGATACCTCCGGGTCTGGCCAGCGCTATATAAAACCCTTAAAATAAATAGTAAAAAAATATACATAAAATTGTGACTGGATCCAGTAGAAAAAGCAGCAAAAATGTCTCAGGGTATACCCAAGGAAATTCCCTTTATTAGTTAGGTACCTTAGACATGGATAAAACAGTTAGGATTTTCTATAACAGTTAGTGGGGTATGTATGAGTTTCAATGACTCAATTGCCCCTATCTAAATCAACATGTTTCGGCCAACATTTAAAGCCCATAGGGGTCTGAGGCCTTCGTCAGTGCTGTTATCATCTCAGCCTGTTTACTCATTTGTACCATGCATAGATATGCAGTCAACAACTCACATCTTCTACTGAAATTCCTACTGACAGAGACCCTATATGTGGGTGGTTTGGGCATCATGTGCATCTGGTAGGAGGCATACTCCTATACAAAGATCAAAAAAGGGGGGATGGACCACTTGTACCTGTGTCACCAGGGTCAACCAGGGTCAAAAACGATTGGTACCTTCCATAAAAAACCCTCAAACATGTACCTGGGTGGCAAGGCGGTACATCTTGATTCTTCGCCTAATCGTAACATGACAGCATAATCATAGGGTTGTTTTTTGGTGTGCTGACCGCCACCTGGGGGTAAAACCACTGGGATTACAGTAGTGCCCAGAGACCAAAAAAGGGGAAAATAAAGTGCTCAGTGTGAAGTGAGGTTAAAATTCTTTCTGCATCCTCATGTTTTACTCCCTGGCAGTAAGATAAAGGGGCATGGTGGGCACTGTTTGTCTTGATAGGGAGGAGGAGCTGTCATCTAGCACACTTCCATATCACAAAGCACACTCTCAAAGGGTTTGACACTAGTGTTTTGTGCTCACAAGCAACATGGGGTCAGGACAAGCAGGCAGGAAATTTGGAACACCTCTGGGGGTGGAAACCTCCAGAACCTTCTTATACTTCAAAGTTGGCACCAAGCATATTTATTTGACCCTCAGACCCAACTCTTCAGTACACCTCTGGACCTGTGGAAGACTCATTAAGACAGCTGTGCTGCTCTGTTGCCATGCTGCCTGAGTAGGAATGACTGGACCAGCATCTTTAACCCAGGACCACCAGACTGACTCCAAGGGCTAGTTGGCTGGCTTGCTGATCAGAGTCTCAGGGATGGAAAAGACTCCAACCACCACGAATACAACACATGGATTCTACCTGCTGTATATCTTGCTTCTCAAGTGGTGTCATCCCAGTCCTGGACCTTCGGAAGTGGGCCTGAAGGTGCTTTGCCAACCTAGCTGTGGCTTCTTGAGCAGAACTGACACAGCACAACACATTTTCTTGCAGCTCCACATCAGAAACACCCTGCGTGATGCATCACCGAAACAGAACCTAACATCGCAGCCCCCAGATTCTTACAACCTCTATGTGTCACATCTCTGACACTGAGCTTTGTAACGCAAGCCGTTAGCTGCAGCATCCTCAATGAAGATGCGGGTCTTCACATCTCAAACCCTATCAATGGCTTCATGGAAACTGCACTACATAATGCATCCCCAACGTGGAACCTCACATCAATGCCTGCAGTCCCTTGGAACTGCCGTTGTGCGACTCATCTTTGACATGGGATCTTGCAACGCTCCGGGACAGGGATTTATGTACTTTTTTCAATAGGCCTAACATGGTCCCTATCTCCGGCCCATGCCCTGACATGGTCAGCTTGGGACATTGACTCAGTAAGGCTCAACCAGATAACCACACTAGGTGCTCTGTGCTTCCAAGCATTGGTCTCACTTAAATCTTTAAAATGGCATATCTCTGGTTCCCCTAATTGGATTTTTGTCAAATTAAATCAAGCTTTATTCGGTGTATAAAAAATTTAACCATAAAAGCACTCTACAGAAAAAGAAAAAGTCAATGCATCACAAATTTATAATAATCATAATTAATTTCTCAATGATACATTCTCCTTTTAGACATTTTCACCCTAATTAATTTTAAAAACACGTTCCCACATTAATGTTAATGCACCATTCCCAACAGCTTTACGAATCATCGCATGGAGCAATAGTGATTAAAGTGCATAAAGTAATTTTCTTATTTAAAAGGATCAGATTTCCTAATATTGAGATCGACAATCTATTCTACTTCATAATTCAAAGATTCTAATTATATTAGTTTCTTCCTTTGCTTGATGGCCAATTGAGTAAAAACAATAACAGCATTACACATCGAAAAATTTTCCAAATTACGAATTTGATAAAAAGCAGTTTTATAGGAATACAATCTATTTGCAATAAAAAGTGGGCGTAAAATTGATTTCCTAATGTCCCTATAAAAATTACAAAACAGTAGAAAGTGCAAGGTGCTTTGGAGGGATTTGCCATCACATGGGCACTTGGGTAAATTTGCACTCCACCTACCCATCTTGGGGAATGCTATCTGGTAGTGGAGCGTGCTCAACCTTAGTCTTGTTAAATAAAATCTGTGTTAAACATTTCTGATAAAAATAAGATATGGTTGAGTACCCGGTGAAAATGGCCCTTCACAGTATGATCTAACTCAAGATTTCGTAATCATCGCAACTTCCCTCATTTTCTCCCTAGATTGAAAAAATCTCCGTTTTAACTCCCCCTTGCTATAGGTCTGAATGCTCACAGGGTCCTTAAAATCAGTTGCCACATTACACTCGATTAAAAGACTATGAATATAATGTAGCCATTGTATTTTGCTTAGATGATCAAGTGTGAGGCAATCTCGTATTATCTACTTCGTTAAATTCGTTTCATCCTTTATCTAAATTCGATACCACAATGGAAGGACATACATACTAATCAAGTCACTAAGATAAGGTACATCTATCTCTCTATGGACAATAAAGGTAGCCGTTAAATTTGGAATTGATAGCACCCTCCTTAAAAATGTAGTCAGTCATAAAATTGGTAAAATTATCTATCAGGAGTTGAAGGCCATTTGCAGTCCTAGAAATCAGGACTGCATCATCTGCACATAATAAAACTGGGGTTACGCGCTTGCCAACGATAGGCGCATCAGCTTTCAAACTCTGCAATCAAAAATCAATACCATTAATATATAGCAAAAATAAAAGCAGAGCAAGGACCCAACCTTGTCTAATCACTCGGTTTACTTTAAAGTGCGTGGTGCATTCCCCATTATGGCCATATCGTATCTTTGATGTCAAGTGAACATATATATGTGATAAAAAACTAATATTTTTCATACGGGGCACCCATCCCACCCAGCGTTTGCCATAGCTTAGTATGGTTTACTAAATCAAATGCGCCAGAGAGGTCAACAAAACAGAGGTGAAGTAGACCGTCTTTGGCAAGGGTATATTTCCCTATAAGCAATTCGAGATTAACGCACTGCTCAACCGTTCCGATTCCCCTTCTGAAACCATACTGGGCTTCGGTTAGGATGTTTTTATCTTTGGCCCAGTCTTCCAATCTGGCTAACAGAATCTTCCCATAAGTTTAAAAGTGTAATCAAGAAGGGAAATCGGGTGGTAACATTTTGCGCTAGCTCTATTGCCTTTTTTGAAAATGGGGACAATCACACTTTCAGCCCATGCAGCAGGCAGTACCCCATCAGTAGTTGCATTAAAAATATTACTTAGAATAGGAGCTCAAAAATCTACATTTTGTCTAAAAATTTCTATGGGGACCTCGTACGGACCAGCAGCCTTCCCACTTGCACTGTTACTTAAGACAATTTTAATCTCATCTACAGTGATCAATTCAATCTCACTAATTTTTAGTAGGATAATATTACAGCTTTCATCCATTTTGGTGGTTTGTTTAGTGGGATTAAAAATATTTTCGAAGTGTATTAGCCAGTCTTCTGGCATCACTACTGTATAGACCCTAGCAGATGAGGTATCTTTAAACAGGGGTTGATCTATAGTTTTCCAAAATAGGGTATGGTTCTTAATCTCAGTTTCTTGGATCAAATTGTCCCATACTGTCTCTCTAATTTCTGTTTTTCTTGCGATTAGGGCTTGTTTATAACATTTCCAGAGGTTGCTAATTTTTTTCCCATTCCTAGGTTTAACTTTTAGAGCTTCCTTCAGGCCTCTACTTAGTTTAGAACATTGTTGGTTAAACCAACGTGGACAGGAACCCCTATTATTTTTGGTATTCTTATTTTTAAGTTCCAGGTCTTTGTTAATATCTACAAGAATGTTTTGAAAAGTCATAACGGTATTAGTGTTACTAGAGTGTTCATCCATGCAGACGTTTATGTTGTGATTGTTTTTTACAACTAAATTTTCCATAAAAGTTATAGGATTGACACCAGTCCACTTGATAGAAATCCCATTTATCCCTTGTGTTCTAATGTCAGCTGCCGAGACATGTGCCTTTACAGTATGATATAAGCTGGAGTTCAACATTAGCAGGAGTGGGTGATGATCACTAAGAAGACTATGCTGTAAAAAACAAAAAGGCCTGCTATTCCTTGAAATTAAGAAGTGGTCAATACATGAAGACGACCTAGTCCCCTCATATGTATATTTACCGCGGACTCCGTCATGGGCGCCCAGCTTCGCAACTTCTAGGTTATTTTTGTACATAACTTGATTAATTGTTTCACCAGAGGAATTGTGTGGAAAATGAACAATATGGTCACCTAGGTCATCTTTGTGACCACATTGGTCCCTTTTCGAAAGTTTACATAATTCAATATTAAAATCACCACCTCATATCAATATATACTCACCCCCCAACCTCTTCAGAAAGTTATCCAGCTCTTCCTCCAGTATTGTAATTATCCCGTGTCTCATATTATCAAAGGTGTTATTATAGAAATTAATCAATACAATGTTTTACTTTCCCTTAACACTAAAGAGTAGGAACTGGTAATACTGTAAATTAATGAAAAGGGGAAGCGCCTGAGCTTTATCCTGCCAGCATCTCACCAGCATTGTTTGCCACCAGGGACTCCAAGTCCCAGAGGTCTGTACTCCCTGGAGGGAGGAGCTGACCCCAGACTCGCGCTAAAAACGCGCTTGAACACCCGCGGTGCGGGTCGGGCCTGAGCTTTATCCTGCCAGCATTTCGCCAGCATTGTTTGCCACCGGGGACTCCAAGTCCCAGAGGTCCGTACTCCCTGGAGGGAGGAGCTGACCCCAGACTCGCGCTCAAAACGTGCTTGAACACCCGTGGTGCGGGACGCGCCTGAGCTTTATCCTGCCAGCATCTCGCCAGCATTGTTTGCCACCGGGACTCCAAGTCCCAGAGGTCCATACTCCCTGGAGGGAGGAGCTGACCCCAGACTCGTGCTCAAAACGTGCTTGAACACCCGCGGCGCGGGATGCGTCTGAGCTTTATCCTGCCAGCATCTTGCCAGCATTGTTTGCCACCGGGGACTCCAAGTCCCAGAGGTCCGTACTCCCTGGAGGGAGGAGCTGACCCCAGACCCGCGCTCAAAACGTGCTTGAACACCCGCGGTGCGGGACGCGCCTGAGCTTTATCCTGCCAGCATCTCGCCAGCATTGTTTGCCACCGGGGACTCCAAGTCCCAGAGGTCCGTACTCCCTGGAGGGAGTAGCTGACCCCAGACCTGCGCTCAAAGTGCGCTTGAACACCTGCGGCTCGGGACGCGCGCGGGCTGCGCTCGGTCGAAGCCCGGGCCAAGGGCAGGCCCGTCCTTGCCCGTCACTGCCCGGAAGTGACTGGGCTGGGCCACCCCCCTGACATCCGTCGTTTTCCATCGACCAAATTAAATTGACTGTGCTGCCACTGGACTGCCCGCAAAGGTACTGTTTATACTGTCCACAAACATTCCCTTCGTGGCCTCATAAGGGGCAAGAGGAAACTTATGGAGGGAACAGGGGGAGTGGGGGGATCGAATGCTGTAAATGCAGGCCAGGGGGCCAGAAAACCCAAGAAAGCTAAGAAGAGTAAGAGAATGCTTAGCAAACTAGCGGTAGATTCCATCCAAAGTCTAGAAGTTAACAAACGACCACCGCCAGTTCGTATACCCAAGATGTTTTGTACAACGCCAAGTATAAATTTGGCTACTGGAAGTAGTAATATAACACTTAGTCAATCTAGTTTAGGGTTGATTACCACCTCGCCCGACCAAGCACCCCTTCTCTCTTTGGCACAGCTAGAAACAAGTCATCTAGAGCCTCCTGTTATAGCTTGCACTAATCGCTATACTGCTCTGGCTGAGGAAATAACTCCACCCGACGATCTGGCTACCCAGGCCCCATTAGAAGCACTCTGTCTTTCTCAAATAAATAGCGAAATAGACCATAATGCAAGTGGCCGGATGTTGATGCCAATTATAAACTCACTTGTAGCTCAGGTGAGGGATCTTAAATCTTTAGTTCTAGACTTAACAGCCACCGTTAGGACACTATCTCTCCAACATATGGCCCACATACCTCGAGATGCTCCTCCCCTACCTGTACCGATACAAGACAATATTATTATTGCAGATAAATCTACTCCTGTGCATGCCACATTCACACCTTCTGTTTTCCCTCACTCACTAGCAGGGCAAAATGCGACATCTCTGCTGACCAAAGCTAGAAGGCAAGCTAGAGCTGCACAGAATAATAGCGACATCCATCTCGCAACCCCAAGAGCTAGACCTCTATTGCCAACTCCAATCGCACCCGGTCCGCATTTTCCCAGACCTGCCACCACATGTAAGAGGCAGCCAGTGTTTATGGTTAATGTCGCAAAATATTTGGGCCATGAACCCGAGGATTCTCTTAAGAACAAGGTCATCCATTGGATCCGTCACGTTAGAGGGTGCCGGTCGCTAATAAGAGAAGATATTGCTAAAGTTAAAAGGCACTCCTCTCATGACCTCCGACTAGATACAATAGAAATAACTTTGACTTCCCCCCAGTTGGCCGAGGACTTATTAGCTCTAGAATACAGGACCTCTGCCCCTGGTCTATCCGATATCCAATTTAGATCTACCCCACTCGATTCTAACCCAAACATGAGGGCCACAGCTCACAAATACAAATCATCGAGGGAGTCGCAACTAGACGAAAATGACTGACTATCTCCAGTTGTACAAAGTTCTCTTGGGCACAATATAATTCAGGAGTGTGCTACTTTGGCCAAACATCCTAATGCACCTATTGTACGGCCTAGTTTATTTAACCAGGCGTTACCATCTGTCATTGAACTACCTCATACACCTATTAGTAAACAACATTCCTTGCACATAGATACAAGTATTGGTGAACAAGGGTGTCCCAGAGATAGTATTCCCAACCTCAAAATTATCTCTTGGAACATAGCCGGTCTGTCTAAGAATCTAGCCATACCTGATTGGAACAAACTTATTGACAACTACAACATTTGTATCTTCCAAGAGACCTGGAGTATGATTCCCCACCATAAAGTTGGCTTTGCTTCCTATTTTATTCCCTCAGTATTATCGGTATCAGGAAAGGGGCGGCCATCTGGTGGCCTCCTTATTTGGGTTAGTATTATACTAGATTGCACAATACAAATAACCAAGTGCAATTGCCCAGACCTTCTAAGACTTACCCTTATGGACAATAAAGGAGGGAGGTCTCTGGAAATTTTCAACATCTATTTACGTGGTACAAAGGGTGGAGTCCAGTCTCCAATAATTAGCTGTTTGGAAGCAGGACTTTCTCGTTGCCCCCCTGAATCTAACATCCTGGTGGCGGGAGATTTCAATTGTACATTCGAACCCCTCGCCACCGAGGACCTGTTGGGTTCGGAGGAGGATGACGTAAAGCAGGGAATCCCCCTGCTGAGTCTACCCCCGATAAAAAGGTGGACTCAGCTAGCCATCCAGCTAAATTCTATATCATTAGAGTATGGTCTTAGGGCTACTAATGGAAGATCACCCTCCGACCTCTTAGGAGCACATACATATACAGGGTGGGCTTCTCCTCACGTATTGATTATATCTTGTTAAATCAAAATCTCTGGAGGCATCTAAGAGACATGGAGGTTATACCTACTACCGTTAGCGACCATAATTTGCTGTCCCTGTCGCTAAATCCCTTATGGCTCCCCAACCCAGAAAATACGAGTAGAGAGGCCCATATGATATCAAGGGAGGTTACCCTCTTGAATTGTGGAAGGCGCCTCAAATGGCAAAAGGTAGCAATGGATGAGGGGAAATTATCTGCTATAAGGGAGACCCTGACAGAGGCACTGAGTGACCTACAAGAAATCATTATAGATTTAGATGGTACTCAGAAGGTATTTTCAATCTTTGAGGGTTTGGTCAATACTCTGGGATCCCTATTTTGTACAACTACGGGTGGCAAACCATGTACCTCGAGTAGGAGCACCACCAACCTTTGGTACACGAGGACTTGCAGATTGAAAAAATCTGCCCTAATTAGGGCCGTTAAAGGCAAGTCCCCTGTCAGGATCCAGGCTGCTAGAAAGGACTATAACCTGACAGTCCTCAAAGCGAAGAGAGAGTGAGAGGAACAGCACTGGCAAGCATTAGAAGCAGCCAGTACAGCGAAGGATGCTAGCCATTTCTGGAACCTGGTCAGGAAAAAGGTTTGCCCCGATAGTGGGCTAATAACGAATAACATCTCGAGTAAGAGATGGTATGACCATTTTCTGAATCTATATTCTGATCTACAGGAAATTACCTTAGACGGCCCAATTATCGTTCCTTGGGCTCCGGTCCAGGAACCAAACACAGAACCTTTTTCCGATCTGGAGGTTTAAGCTGCTATCCAGCGAATAGTCCCAGCCAAGGCAGCAGGACCCGATGGTCTGCCAGGGGACCTCTTCCGAGCAGATTCGGTGAAATGGGCAAAACTCATTGCACTGTTAATTAATGCTATTGACCGCGGTTGTTCCATCCCAGATTCCTGGAAGGGAGCAGAAGTTGTGCCTATTTTTAAAAAGGGGGGTAGGGATGACCCTGCCAACTACCGCCCGATAAGCCTGATCGACTCAACTCAGAAAGTAGTTGGTCGGGTATTGCTAGAGAGGATCCTTGCATGGGCTGATTAAAATAGGATCCTTTCCGACTATCAAGCTGGCTTTAGAGCGGGGACAGGAACTATCGAACAGGCGTTCAGGCTATTACTCCTATATTGGAAGGTGGTCAAGCTAGGCAAAGGCAGTCTTTACCTTGCATTTATTGACTTAAAGACTGCCTTTGACCTGGTCCCTCGTGAGCGCCTGTGGCAAGTCCTGTCAGAGCAGGGGGTGCCCAGGTATATCCTTAATATGCTAATTCGTCTGCATGAGTACAATTATGCCCAAATGAGATGGGGTTCACAAGGGCAAACAACAGCACGGATACCGGTGAACAGGGGAGTCCGCCAGGGCTGTGTGCTAGCTCCCACCCTATTCTCTTTGTATGTTAATGGGGTGGTTGAGCACCTACAGCAAATACCATCTGATGCCCCAGCCCTGGCGGGGGGAAAAATCCTACTCTCCTGTTCGCGGACAATACCCTCCTTATTTCAAAAACCCCAAAGGGCCTGCAGACTCTTCTAAATAGATTTGACCAGTTTTGTAACACCAGAGGGCTGTCCATCAATACCCAGAAAACAAAGGTACTACTTTTAAATCCACCTAAAACATTTAGGAATCCTCCCTCACTCAACAGTGTACCGCTGGAGAGGGTTGCTACATTCGATTATTTGGGAATTCGTATTTCTGATTCCATGCTTTGGAGATCGCATGTGCAGAAAATGCTCTTGAGCCATAAAAGGGTGGTGGGGGCAATTCTTAAAGAACATCGTTCTTCACTAAATAAACCAATTGCCCCAGCACTAACAATCTATAAGGCCAGAGCTGTAAGTTTGGCACTTTATGGTGCCGAACTGTGGGGCCTATCTAATACAGACCAAATCTGCAGATCAGAAAACAAATTCCTGAAGGATCTATTGATGCTCCCCCAGAGGACACCCACTAAGCCCCTTTTATATGATCTTGGCTGCCACTCGCTTGGAGACATAGCAAGATTACGCCCTCTCTTGCTGTGGGCCCGCTTGTGGCAGACACCTGAATTAGCCAATTATGCTGCAGGGCTCAGAGGGGTAATGGACATGGATGGGTAGCACAAGATTGACTGGTTAAAAGGTGTGTGTTGGAAAAACCCACTCCCACTCCGCAGGGTGGTGGTGGACTTCCCGAACACACTGTGATTGCTTCGCTCGAGTGGTCAGGAAACAGGCACCGTGCTAAGCATACAATATACCCATACAATAACCATGCGTGCATCCGTTCCAAAAACGACTCTACACCGTAAAAATTATGAAAATATCTTTCTTTATCTTTTTCTCTTAGTTGCTGATCAGAAAAATAAATAAGACAATCACAATATACAAGGCTTATTAAATAGTGCAGGTCAAATAAATACTGGCTTAATGATTCAATAAATAGGGGAGATCATACATATTAAAGACATAAATATAAGTGCAGTTAATACAGGCAATTAAATATTCTGAGGCAATAAATACTGTAACCAATAAATATTGTGCATCAATAAATACTGTGGACCAATAAATACAGTGAAGCAATAAATAGGTTAAACACAATAAATACAGTGCCCCCAATAAATAATTAAAAGCCGACAGTGACACTCATATAATCAGATCACATTTGAGATTACTATGGGCTAATTTGGCCCAGGCACAGCTTGTGGGGATGTGGAAGGCTTGAGGGTGTCTAATCCCTGGCTTGGACAAGGCTGAGGCCTAAACTGAGGTAGATCAAGGGGGGGAAATACCAGAGACCTGGCTCTCTCACTCTCTACAACCCCTCTAAAGTAGTCTCAGCTCACCCCTGGCACAGTCCAGCTGGTCCCAGCACCTCTCTAACCCCTAGAGTAGTCTCTTAGGATTCCACAGGGCCTTTGGCGCCCTCTATTCCACTTACTGCCCTTTTTCTGAAGTTCCGACGCCGCTGGAGTCGTGTCGACGCCGTGAGGCGGATCCGGTTCGATGTCGGCGGCCTTGGCACAATGTCAGTTCCTGACGACGCCGATAGGCGGCTCCGGTTCGATGTCGGCGGCCTCGGCTCGATCTCGACCTCCGATTCGATGGCGTCGGGCAGTCTTTACTCGATGTCGACTCCGGGCGGCTCCGGTCCGATGGCGACCTCGGCTTCGATGACGTCAGCCGGCCTGGCCTCGATGTCGACTCCCGGCGGCTCCGGAGTGCGATCTCCACTCCCGACCTCCGATGCTCCTCTCCTCAGGTTCCCGGCGACTCCGGAGTGCGACCTCCACTCCCGACCTCCGGCACGTTTCTCCCAAGTTCCGGCGACTCCGGAGTGCGATCTCCACTCCTGACCTCCGGCACACTTCACCTCGGTCTCCGACGTCTCCGGAGGGCGGACTTCACTCCCCCGTTGACGCCGCTCTCTCGACCTTGGTTAACTTCCTCCTCGACCTCTGGTACACCTCACGTCCTCCGTCGGCGCCCCCTCACGATCTCTGGCGGCTCTGGGCACGACGTCTGCTTTTCCAGTCAGCGCCGCTTCTCCACCTCAGGCTCCAGGTATCCAGGCTACTCGACGTCCGGTTCCAGGGAAACCAGTATCCAGGTCAGGATCTTGCTGTTCTGGGTTTCTAAGGCCTGTTCCTGCTGTCCAGGTCCTTAAGATGGTTTTTCTTACTTCTTCCCACACAGGGCTCCAGGCTGGGCTCAGTCAGTAGGGACTAGTATCACGGGTGGGTTTATGGACCCCACTCCAGGCACAAGTTTCCACCCCTGCTGCCTCACTCCTTCCTCTTTCAGGTTTCTGCTGCTCACTCTTCACCAGTCAGGTGCCAACTGCCAGCTCCAACTGCCAACTCTCTGTCTTAGCTTCCCAACATTCTAAACCGCCTCCAACGGTCACAGAGTTCTGGAATGTTCTGGAAGGTGCTAGTAGGTTCCCGTGGATGCTGGTGATGTCACAGGTGGCCACCATTTTGTGCTCCAGGCCCTCAGACAGAAGTTTCAGGGGTAGATAAAATGGCTCCCTGAATCTGCATCAACACTACAAAAAGTCTGGTGGTTCCCAAAAAGGAAAAATACTAACAGGGTTTGAGGCAAAAGTGGGACAAAATAAATAATGATGAGGAGGGACCACCCAAAGGGCTGACAGGTCTAACACGCGTCCCCCCCAGCTGAAAGTGGGGAGAGCTACCCAACCCCTTGGGAGTTCTCATCACTAAGGCGGAAATACCTTGAGAGACCGTCTGCATTGGCGTGGTCCACTCCAGGCCGATGTTCCACCTGAAAGTCCATTCCCTGTAGGGAAATAGACCACCTCAACAACTTGGGATTCTCCCCCTTCATCTGCATCAGCCAGCGAAGGGGTCTGTGGTCGGTCTGAACTAGGAAGTGCGATCCAAACAGGTATGGCCGCAACTTCTTCAGAGCCCACACTACTGCAAAGGCTTCACGCTCTATTGCACTCCACTTCTGTTCCCTGGGAAGTAGTCTCCTGGATAGGAAGACCACGGGTTGATCCAGACCCTCTTCGTTGAGTTGCGATAACACTGCCCCAATGCCATGTTCTGATGCATCTGTCTGGACAATGAACTTCTTGGAAAGGTCTGGGGCCCTTAAGACCGGGGCCTCGCACATGGCTTTCTTCAATCTCACAAAGGCCTGCTGACAAGCCTCCGTCCAGACTACCCGTCGAGGTTGTTTCTTGGACGTGAGCTCCGTGAGGGGGGCTACGATGGTACCGTACCCTTCACGAAGCGGCGGTAATATCCCGTGAGGCCCAGAAAAGCTCGGACCTCAGTCTGTGTCTTGGGGGGTTCCCAGGCCATGATGGCCTCGATCTTCGCCTGGAGGGGTTGCACCGCTCCCCTACCCACCAAGTGTCCATGGTACACTACCGACCCCTGCCCGATCTGGCACTTGCTGGCCTTGATCGTCAATCCAGCTTGTCTCAGGGCCTGGAGAACAGCTTGCAGGTGACGCAAGTGATCCTCCCAGCTGTTACTGAAGACGGCTATGTCATCCAGATAAGCAGCAGAGAAACTCTCCATTCCGGTGAGGATCTGGTTTACCAGGCGCTGAAACGTGGCAGGTGCGTTCTTGAGCCCAAAGGGCATCACACAGAACTGGTAGTGGCCATTGGGCGTGGAGAAGGCTGACCTTTCCCTTGCTCCATCAGTCAAAGAGATCTGCCAGTGCCCAGAAGTAAGGTCAAAGGTACTTAGATATTGGGCAGCTCCCAGCCGGTCAATCAATTCATCCGCCCTAGGGATCGGATGAGCATCAGTTTTGGTCACTGAATTCAGTCCCCGGTAGTCCACACAGAACCTCAGTTCCGGTTGGGCACCCGGTGGTGCAGCTTTTGGTACTAACACCACCGGACTGGACCAGGGGCTGCTAGAAGGTTCAATCACTCCTAGCTCCAGCATCTTAGTGACTTCACTATGAATGCTGGCCTTCACCTTGTCTGACATCCGGTAGATCTTGGACTTCACAGGTGGGCTGTCTCCTGTGTCCACGTCATGGACGCACAGGTGAGTCCTACCCGGGACAAGGGAGAACAACGAAGAGTACTGCCCCAGGACCTGGCGACAGTCCTCCTGCTGTTCAGGAGTTAGAGATGGGGAGAGAATCACTCCCTCCACCGACCCATCCTTTTCTTGAGACGCAAACAAATCGGGGAGAGGCTCGCTTTCCACGTCCTCTCCTCCGTCAGTCACCATCATCAAGATGACTTCGGGCCTCTCGTGGTGGGGTTTGAGGCGGTTGGCGTGCAGCACCCGTAGGGGCTGACGAGGGGCCTTCAGGTCCACCAAGTAGGTAGCCTTACCCTTCTTCTTCAATACCTCAAAGGGTCCTGACCAGCGATCCTGGAGGGCGCTAAGCTCTCCTGGTTCGATCACCCACACCTTCTGGCCAGGCTCCAACTCCACCGGGTGAGCGTTGTGGTCATACCACGCCTTCATTACTGCTTGGCTGGCTTCCAAGTTGTCAGAAGCTTGCTTCCACAACTTAGCCATTTGGCTCCGGAAGGCCAGCATGTAGCTCACCACATCCTGGGGAAGCTTTCTGGGAGTTCTTTCCCATCCGTCTCTCACCAGGTTGAGAGGTCCACGTACAGGGTGCCCATACAGAAGCACGAAGGGGCTGAAGCCCACTCCCTTCTGTGGCACTTCCCTGTAAGAAAAGAGTAAAGAGGTTAGGAGGACGTCCCATTTCCTCCGCAGGCTTTCAGGCAGACTTCTGATCATGCCTTTCAAGGTTTTGTTAAACCTCTCCACCAGACCATTGGTCTGGGGGTGGTAAGGAGTTGTGAACCGGTAGGTCACTCCGCACTCCTTCCACATCGCCCGCATATACGCTGACATGAAGTTGGTCCCCCTGTCGGACACAACTTCCTTGGGAAAACCCACTCGGGTAAAGATTCCCATCAGGGCCCTAGCCACAACAGGTGCTGTTATGGTCCTCAGAGGTTTTGCCTCTGGGTACCGTGTGGCATGATCCACCAGGACCAGGATAAACCTGTGACCAGCTGACGTTGGCGGATCTAACGGACCCACAATGTCGATGCCCACCCTTTCAAAGGGGGTGATAACGACAGGAAGTGGTTCCAGGGGAGCTTTCAGCTTCACCCCTGTTTTCCCACTGGCTTGGCAAGACACACATGTCCGGCAGTAGGTATCGGACGACACTTTCATTTGAGGCCAATAAAATTGTGGGACAAGACGGGCGAAGGTCTTGTCTTGCCCCAGGTGTCCTGCCAATGGGATCTCGTGAGCCAACTCTAGAAGGAAGGCTCAATAACGTTGAGGGACTACCAAGGCTCATGACGATCCATGTAGGGGTGCCTTGGGTTCACTGTAGAGGAGGCCATCCTCCCAGTAAACACTGTAGTTCCCTTCAACGTTCCCTGCTGCCTGGGCTTGGGCCTGACGCCTTAGCCCCTCAATGGTAGGGCACTCCCTCTGGCCCTGGCAGAATTCCTCCCTGAACGGGCCTCCCTCCACGTGCCACTCAGCCGGGATGGGTAGGTCCTCCAGCTTGGTAACGTCCCCCTCCGCAGACTCCTGGTCCACCACCTCCGGTGGCCTATCCGTCCTACGGGGTGTAGACGCCGAGGCAGGCTCCTCCTGTCCTCGGTTCTTCCCTTGACTGGCAGCTGGCTGGGCCTTTGTTCCAGGCTCCAGCCGAAACGAACTCCCTCTCCGGGTAGTCGCGGACCTTGTGCTCACACAGGCCCAGTCAGGTGTACCCAGCATCTCAGTGTGAGTCCGGTATTCCACCTCCTTCCAAGCGTTGTGCTCCATGTCATTCCCCAGTAGACAATCGACTGGCACGGCAGGGCTTACGGCAACTCGAAGTGAACCTGCAACCCCCCCCATTCAAAGGGAACCTCGGCCACTGGATAGTGGCCTGTTCTGCCGTCAGCCATCGCGGCTGGGTGGAGTACATCGGGAATTACCTGCTCTGGAGACACCAGTTGACTACGTACCATAGTCATACTGGCTCCTGTGTCTCTCAGAGCCTCCCCTCTTTGGCCGTTGATGGTGACCCACTGCCCATACTTTGCGGTATTTGCGGGCACCTGGATCTTAGGAACCATCTCCCGTTCTCCCAGGGACACTAAAGTGACACCCGCCCACTCCCTTCCCTTAGTTAAGGGCATCACCTCCCCGAGCACTACACTAGCTACTCCGGGGGTCTTTCCTCCAATGGGAGGGGGTGGTCGTTTCTGGCACTTCGGATCTCCTTTATAGTGTCCAACGCCACCGCACTCGTAGCAATGGACAACCCTTGGCTGCTGACTCTGGCCAGGATTGGGGTTTCTGGGTGGGTTAGCCCTAGGGGTGAATCCTGTTCCCTTTCCTTGGAAATTATTTTGGGGGCCTTTGGAGAACTCCTTTTTCTTTTCCCCTCCCTCCTTCTTCTGGGGGGCGCCCTGTCCGGCCTTTTGAGTATCCCCTCCAGTCCCCCTTGTGGACACCCGGGTACTAGCCCAAATGTCCGCCTCCTCAGCAAGCTTCCGGGGACTGGTCAGCTTGCTATCCACCAGGTGTTGACGCAGTTCAGGGAAACATTTTTCAAGCAGGTGTTCCTTCAGTACTAATTCGAACAACCCCTCGTAGTTCCTCACTTCACTGCCCTGAATCCAACCCTCCAGTGCCTTCTTTGCATAGTCCAGGAAGTCCACCCAATTCTGTGTGCCCAGTTTGTGACTACCCCTGAACTTCTGTCTGTATTTTTCGGGTGTTAGTCCAAACTTTCTTATGAGCGCCAATTTCATGGTGGGGTAGTGGGTCTGCTCATCCTCCTCGAGGGCCAATAAAGCATCCCTACCAGCTGGAGGCATGTACTTGTACAATCCCCCTCCCCAGTACTTCTCTGGAACCCCATGGGCCCTTAACGAGACCTCATAGGCCGCTAGCCACTTGGCGATATCGTCACCCACCCCGTAGCTAGCTACTATGTCCTTTGGCAGGTAGGGTTTGGGTTCCCTGGTGTACTCTTGTTCTTTGCTGCCACCGTTAGGTACAGGATGTGCCCCAATTCTCAGGATCTGAAGATCTATCTCTTTCAGCCTTATCTCATGAGCCATCCTCTGTTCCTCTTTCTCCTTCTACAGCCTTACTAAGTCCCATGTGAGCTGTCTTTTCTCCCTCCGGTCTGTTAACTCCACTTCAGACAAGCCACCGCTGGAGGCACTGCTGCCCTTCCTAGAAAGTGTCCTGGGCCCCGCTGACAGGTTCCCCACCTCCGGTCGGTACAAACCAGCTCCCTCACTGTCTGGCTCTCTATCCCTGTCCTCCTCCTCAGCCTTGCTTTCTCGTCGTGCCTCCCCCCAAGCCCTTAAGCTGGTTTGGAGTGCACCCTTCTTTGCTCCTGGGGGACAATACACCCCCTCCCGCTGACAAAACTCCCTGAGTTGGGCCACAGTGTACGTTTCTAAATCTTCCAGTACAAACTCCATCTTGCCCACTCAGGTCAGAGGACAGTTATGTGCAGTAACTATGCAGGGGGGTACCTTATATAATACCTCCTCCCACCACCAGAGTAAATTTGGAAAAAACAAAAACCCACAATTAGGAAGGCCGCTTTGAGAAAACTCCCGGTGTAGGCCTATGGACTACCCACAGTTATTGACGAGTATACGTAGGCACAGCTCTATCCCACCACTGAACACCAATTATGTTGGAAAATCCCACTCCCACTCCGCAGGGTGGTGGTGGACTTCCCGAACACACTGTGGTAGCTTGGCTCGAGTGGTCAGGAAACAGGCACCGTGCTAAGCATACAATATACCCATACAATAACCATGCGTGCATCCGTTCCAAAAACGACTCTACACCGTAAAAATTATGAAAATATCTTTCTTTATCTTTTTCTCTTAGTTGCTGATCAGAAAAATAAATAAGACAATCACAATATACAAGGCTTATTAAAAAGTGCAGGTCAAATAAATACTGGCTTAATGATTCAATAAATAGGGGAGATCATACATATTAAAGACATAAATATAAGTGCAGTTAATACAGGCAATTAAATATTCTGAGGCAATAAATACTGTAACCAATAAATATTGTGCATCAATAAATACTGTGGACCAATAAATACAGTGAAGCAATAAATAGGTTAAACACAATAAATACAGTGCCCCCAATAAATAATTAAAAGCCGACAGTGACACTCATATAATCAGATCACATTTGAGATTACTATGGGCTAATTTGGCCCAGGCACAGCTTGTGGGGATGTGGAAGGCTTGAGGGTGTCTAATCCCTGGCTTGGACAAGGCTGAGGCCTAAACTGAGGTAGATCAAGGGGGGGAAATACCAGAGACCTGGCTCTCTCACTCTCTACAACCCCTCTAAAGTAGTCTCAGCTCACCCCTGGCACAGTCCAGCTGGTTCCAGCACCTCTCTAACCCCTAGAGTAGTCTCTTAGGATTCCACAGGGCCTTTGGCGCCCTCTATTCCACTTACTGCCCTTTTTCTGAAGTTCCGACGCCGCTGGAGTCGTGTCGACGCCGTGAGGCGGATCCGGTTCGATGTCGGCGGCCTTGGCACAATGTCAGTTCCTGACAACGCCGATAGGCGGCTCCGGTTCGATGTCGGCGGCCTCGGCTTGATCTCGACCTCCGATTCGATGGCGTCGGGCAGTCTTTACTCGATGTCGACTCCGGGCGGCTCCGGTCCGATGGCGACCTCGGCTTCGATGACGTCGGCCGGCCTGGCCTCGATGTCGACTTCCGGCGGCTCCGGAGTGCGATCTCCACTCCCGACCTCCGATGCTCCTCTCCTCAGGTTCCCGGCGACTCCGGAGTGCGACCTCCACTCCCGACCTCCGGCACGTTTCTCCCAAGTTCCGGCGACTCCGGAGTGCGATCTCCACTCCCGACCTCCGGCACACTTCACCTCGGTCTCCGACGTCTCCGGAGGGCGGACTTCACTCCCCCGTTGACGCCGCTCTCTCGACCTTGGTTAACTTCCTCCTCGACCTCTGGTACACCTCACGTCCTCCGTCGGCGCCCCCTCACGATCTCTGGCGGCTCTGGGCACGACGTCTGCTTTTCCAGTCAGCGCCGCTTCTCCACCTCAGGCTCCAGGTATCCAGGCTACTCGACGTCCGGTTCCAGGGAAACCAGTATCCAGGTCAGGATCTTGCTGTTCTGGGTTTCTAAGGCCTGTTCCTGCTGTCCAGGTCCTTAAGATGGTTTTTCTTACTTCTTCCCACACAGGGCTCCAGGCTGGGCTCAGTCAGTAGGGACTAGTATCACGGGTGGGTTTATGGACCCCACTCCAGGCACAAGTTTCCACCCCTGCTGCCTCACTCCTTCCTCTTTCAGGTTTCTGCTGCTCACTCTTCACCAGTCAGGTGCCAACTGCCAGCTCCAACTGCCAACTCTCTGTCTTAGCTTCCCAACATTCTAAACCGCCTCCAACGGTCACAGAGTTCTGGAATGTTCTGGAAGGTGCTAGTAGGTTCCCGTGGATGCTGGTGATGTCACAGGTGGCCACCATTTTGTGCTCCAGGCCCTCAGACAGAAGTTTCAGGGGTAGATAAAATGGCTCCCTGAATCTGCATCAACACTACAAAAAGTCTGGTGGTTCCCAAAAAGGAAAAATACTAACAGGGTTTGAGGCAAAAGTGGGACAAAATAAATAATGATGAGGAGGGACCACCCAAAGGGCTGACAAGTCTAACAGTGTGAAAAAGCTTCTATATGATCTCGGCCTCAAAGAGGCCTGGATCAACAGAACCTCCCCACCAAAGGCACAAATCAAGAAGGCGTATTGGCGGTGGGTTACCATGAATGACCTCCTCAACCCTAGAGTTGGAAGGCTAACAGAGGAATTTATGCAGCATAAGCACATAATGCACTTTGAACCCTACCTGGACCTAATACAAAAACCATACGACAGAGCTTTGTATTTTAAGTTCAGGGTAGGTATCCTCCCCTTGCGAGAATTTACCGCGCAGTGGAAGCCACCTCACCAAACTCTCCCCTCTTGCCCAAGCTGTGAGGCTGCCATGGAGTCAATCCCACACTTTATGTTCGTTTGCCCAGCTTATAAAGTACCAAGGGGGCGTTGGCTGAAACCACTTTGCAGGGAGTTAGGTACCCGCAGTCACCAAGTAGCATTACCTATTATAAGATCTGACTCAAGGGACTTCCATGCCTGTGCAACAGCTAAATTTCTTAGATGGGCATGGAGTATTAGAGCGAGAAACTTGAGCATTAATTCCTAAATAATTTAAGTGCTCAAGTGGTGCTTGTTTTTTAGCACAAGCACTTTTCCTTTTACAGGCACAATGTATATACAAATGGTAATTTTTTGTAATGATCCTGTTTTTAAATGTCTTTTTTAACCAATTGTTTTATTTTACGTTGCGCCCAAAAAAAAGAAATGTATTTAGGAGTACTGTAATTGTTTATCTGGGATTGTATAGCTTTTAAGATATTTTTCGTATCGAAATAAAGCTTATATTGATTGATTGATTGAAAAGTTTCTTTAGAGTCAGTGGGGAGGTCACAGATATCAGTACTGCTAAACTTCCACTCACTCTCCAAGCCTTAGATGGGGTTGCTTTAGTAAAAATGGTTTTAAAACCATTGATAAAGAAAGGTTCTATAAGCCATGTTTCCTGAATTAAAATCAATGTACAATACTGTATGCTATTAAGCCATAATGTGTCATGAAATTTATTTTTGACCCCTGCCACATTCCAAACATCATTTGTAATGATCCAACCAGTGAAGAACGAACTATATCTGTGCCAACGAGGTCACTGGGGAGCATGGGGTCGCTACAAGCACCAGGTAGCATAACTTCGAACTGCACTGCCCAATTACTAATGGGGGGTAAAGGAATTACCTTCATTCCTTAATGATAGTTCTACGCAGGCTGTTTCTATTGGGTTACTCAGATACCTGCTTGTAATAGTAGTCATCCATTTGCAAAATTTTTTTTTTTTTAGTTCTCATTTATCCAAGTTTTACTTTAAATTCAAAGATAAATTGCATGATCCAAGACCATTAGGCAGGTGTTTTATGTTGTCCCCGCTCACTCCGCAGGGTAGAGAAAGGATGAGGTTCATCTCCGAGTAAGCAAATTAGCCATTTGGTTTAGGAGTGTCACTAAATCTTGAGTTTTTCTTTAAAGAGGTGCTTTTTTCAGTAGCACTGTCCCCACCATTAAAGAAACCTCTTTAGCTTATTGATAATCATTGGACCGTAAAATCAAAAACTGAAAACAGAATATAAAGAGTAGTGATGAGGGAAATCCCTTCAGCCCAAAGACCGAAAGAAAAAATAGGGAAAAGAAAAATGATGGTGAAAAAGGGAACCCAATGTGTACTTTGTGTGCATTGTGTTTACTGGTGTGTATTTGAAGTGAAGATCTCAGCCCAGTTATCTCAGATTTCCTAATATTTTGATTTCTTAACCTGTTTGCCCAAGCGATCTAGCAGTGATACCCTTTTAATAGAATAAATCCATTCCTCCTTCGTAGGGGAACAGGGAAGGATCCATTTAATAGATATTTGCCTCCGAGCAAGCAGAACCAGTGTGAAAAAAGAGCTTTATGATTTTTTGTTAAAATTCGATTAACGGAATTCTCTGGTATCACCCCAAAGATTATAGAGGGTATAGTTAGCTCTCTCACCTGACCCATGATATCTGATATGGTCTTACCCACTTTCTGCCAGAAAACCTGTAGTGAAGGACACCTCCAAAACATGTGAACCTCGTTGGCACTATATTCTCCACATCTCATACATTTCTTAATCACACAACTTCCCATTTTGAAGATTTTCTGTGGTGTCCAGTATGCTTTATGTACTGTGAAGAGATGATTCTTTTTTCAAGGTGCAGACTTCACACATGACCCTAAAAGAGACATAGATACTTGCCCTAGTTTTTCGAGGTCTACATCTCTCAAGTACCTCTTCCAAATCTCTGTGAAGGCAACGCTAGTAACTTCTCCGCCTTGGACAAAAAGCCAATACCACTCTGCAACTTCTTTCCGCTTTGTGTGGCGTGAACAGATCTTTGACACCATGTCAGCCTCCCCTTCCAGCTCTTTTCCTAAAGATTTCACCCAACTTGACAGTTGAAGTATTTACATTTTGAGACCGAATGATCGCATATCATAGAGAAATGATCCCATGAGATTAGTTCAGAGTCCACAATCAGTTGCCTCCATGTGCATATACCGCATGCTTGAAGTGGAATAGCAAGGGCGTCCTCCAAGCAGGCCGGGGTGCCCGGGAAGTCCCAGATAGGTGTCACATCACTATAATATGGGATATTTAAAAGTCTTCTCACCAGAACCCAAAGTTTAATTGCTGCCGTAAAATCTTCAGTCTCACCTTCTTGAAGAATCTCGGGTGGCCAATCTTTAGAAGGAAAAACCCTGCCTGATGAGCAAAGCTAATCGTAAAAGTCTTGAAACTGGAGAAAACATAGAGCTTTCCATCAATAGTTGTCGAAAGTTCTTTAAGTGAAAGGCACAATTATACAGATATAAATCTGGGGTGACAATACCTCCATAAGCTTTCTTCCTTCTGAATTTCTTTAACGATATTCTTGGGCTTTTATTTCCCCAAATGAAACTAGAAAAGGCCCCCGCACTTTTTTAAACCATATCTTCGGGAATTCTAACGGGATTGTATTAAACAAAAAAGTTAATTTCGAGAGAATTGTCATTTTTAGTAGATTGGATTTACCCAGAAAGGAGAGTGGAAGGGCGCCCCATGATTGCAACTGTGATTTTACCATCTTTGTAACTTTATGAAAGTTAACCTGAGCTATTTTATCAATATTGTGAACTATTTGGACACCTTAATATCTGATTTCCTTTTTTGTAAGGTCGCTCTTATATTGAGTATTCCATTTCATCAACTCTGTTTTTTGTTGGTTGATCAAATAACCGGACACCTTCCCGAAACTCTCCAGCTGTTCCCATATTTCTGGCAGTGCTTGCTCTAAATTCCCTGTTAATATCATAAGGTCGTCAGCATATAGTCCGATTTTCTTTTCCCATCCATTGCACCTAAAGGGAATGATATTCCTGCAGGCTCTAAGTTTGCATGCAAGCGGTTCAATGTAAATATTAAAAAGAAGAGGGAAAGGGGACTGCCTTGTCTAGTGCCCCTGCCTATTTTAATTGACCTAGTAAGTTTATAATTGACAAGAATATTTGCAGACGGATTTTTTATTAAATGGCTTTAACTGCTGTTAAAAAAACCTCCCCTAGATTAAGACGCTGAAGCATTTGAAATAAAAATACCAGCTGACTCGGTTGAATGCTTTTGCAGGGTCAAAAGTCATTATCGCTAATGGAATTTTGTACGTTTGAGCCATGTCAATTGCCCCAATTAAGTTGTGCGTTAATTCAAAGAGCTGTCTCCCTTTCATAAAACCCTTCTGGTCTGTGTGTATTAGTGACCCTATTACCTTATCAAGGCATTTAGTTATTATCTGAGTGTACAATTTGTGATCGCTGTTTAAAAGAGAGATAGGCCTGTAGGATTCACAGGATCTCGGGTTCTTATTAGGTTTCAGTAAAATGGTTATAGTTGCTTCATCTCATGACGTCGGGAGATCTTGACCATCTATGAAAGCTGAATTAAACAACTGAAGTAGAAAAGAGGCAAGCTCTTCTTTTAAAATTACATAATTCTCATTTGGGATGGAGTCCGGGCCGGCGGCCTTTCCTTTTTTTAGAGTACTAATAGTCTGGACAACTTCCTCTAAAGTTATGGGCTGATTGAGATAAATCTTTCATTGCTCTGGAGAGATGGTAAATCTAAATCTTAAAGATAATCATCCATAGTAAATTGATTTACTGTCAACTCTTCTGTATATAAACTTTGAAAATACTGAACAAAAGCGTCTTCGATCTCTGAATCCTCCGAGATAATACTCCCAGTGTTTGAGCATCTAAGATCTTTTATCCTATTCCGGCACTGTTCAGCTTTTATTTTCAATGCGAGGAGCTTGCCACACCACTCCCCGTATTCATGATGTGACAACCCGCTAGCTTCCCACTTTTTTTTGATTATGGCCTCTAGATAATCCGCAAACTTATGTTTCTCTGCTGTTAAATTCTGCGAGATATTCAAATTACTAGGAGTTTTTTTCTAGTTCTTCTTGATGAATATGTACTTCAGCTGCTAAGTTTTTAACTTCATCCCTCATTCTCTTTGTTTGGGCAATAGAAAAAGTTGTCAAAATACCTCTAAGGTAGGCCTTAAAAGAATCCCATATCGTGTTGAGTGACGCTGAATTAAGGTTAAATTAAAAAACTCCTTTGTTGCTGTTTTAAATTTCTCAATGACTATGTTTTCCAACAGTAATGATCGGCTTAAGGTCCACCTACGAGGTGACTTTATGTTAGCAGTGGCGATTTCCAATACCTCCGCCGAATGATCGGATAAATGTTCTGGAACATGACTGACCTTAGTATTATTTTTGCATATAGCAGCATCGACCAAGAAAAAATCAATCATGGAGCGGTGTCCGCATTTTTTGTTGTAAAAAGTAAAGTTCGCCCCTATTGTTCCTGTCTTGGGACCCATCTCTCTCCACATATCTAAAAGCCCTAAATCTAACATCAATTGTTTTAAGGTCGCTCACATGTTTTGTGTCATCGTCGCTGCTCTACTGGAGGTTGAGTCCTGACTAGGGTCTAAGACCAGATTAAAGTCTCCGCCGATTATAATAGGATCATTCATGTTTATTAGTTGAAGAAGTAGGGTATATAATGGGGCCAGGTCATCTAAATTTGGTCCATAGTATCCTACAAAAGTCAGCCAGGTACCGTTAATTTTGGCTGGCTATTGCTCACCTCCCCAAATGATCAACAAAGCAATCCCCTAGTATAGCTTGGACTTTTTTTTTTAACACAAGAGCAACCCCTTTTATTGTACAGGTTTGAGTAGTACTAATACAGTATTCTTTTCATCTTTGATTTTTTAATATTAATTCCCATTCTTCCTTAAGTAGATGGGATTCTTGAATAAGGAACACATCACTATCTGATAATCTTAGGTATTCTAGTATTTTCTTTCTTCTGGATGGCACCCGAGACCATTTACATTCTATGACATAATTTTCAGGTTCTTTATTTTTCTGTCCTACCTACATCAGTCATTAGAAAAGTGGATGGATAAAGAAAACAGGACCATTTTTTTGTCTATATGTGATAAAATGGGGCACGTATCCAAATTTGTCTGAGATTTTTGAGGTAAGTGACTGCTGTATATAAATGAGGATTTTTTTTTCTTTTTTCCCACATGCTCCCCCACCCCGTGAACAAAACGTAAATTTTGACTTTTCTTCTTATTTATGACCAACCCCCCTTGCATCCCATCCTTTCACCCTGGGGAACCCTCCCTCCAGACAAGAGGTATACCTAGGCTACCTCTGTATTCGGGCACTGTATCTAACTAAGCAGGAGTTTCTCATATCTCATTTGGATGACCCTTTAATCTGGGCAATTAGGGAATTAACTTCAGCCAGGTCTTTAAAATTAAACATTTTATTATTCCACATCACCCTTAAAGTAGATGGGAATCGTAAATTTGCTGTGGATACCAGACCTCTTAATTCTTGAATTAATTTCCCTAATTCCCACTGTTTGTCTTTTGTTACGCGGGAGATATCGGATCTAATGCGGAACAACCAGTCCCCTCTTTTATATGCTCCTGGTTTTAGACCCTATCAAGGATTTTTTCCTTTATCAGATATGTTTTAAAGTTAACTGAAATCCTTCTTTGTTTTTTTTTTCATGGTTTCTTGGAATATGGATCACAATGTACTCTCTGTATATCGTCTTCCAGAGTTTGTCTTTCAATATCCGGATGCAATTCCTTGAGAAGGACCTTATATCTGTTCCTTCTACTTCTCTGGGATATTCAAAATCCTGACATTGTTCCTTCTTGCATTATTTTCCATGCTTTCTAATTTGGCCCATATTTTTTTATTGCTGTCTTTTAATCTTGTAATTTCAGAGGAGTTATTTTCTGTTTTTTCTGTGAGATCCCCCAAGACTACCTCCATTGCTCCAACTATCTCCGTTATATCGTTCATTTTAGATTCTAGCGTTTCACATGTTACTTGAATTTTTGATTGATTACTTTCTGATATTGCCCCAGAGGCTGACCCTGGCCGCGGTGTGCCTGCCACGCGCAACCCGCGTTGCCGCTGCCGTCCAGCGGCTCCTCACCGGCGTCTCCTCGCTTTCAACCGTCGCCCCGCCGCAAAACACAGCCAAAAGGACTAAAAAAAGATACCAGAAGGGACAGAGCTGAGAGGTTGTCCCGAAATCGCCAATATCACCAAGAGACTACATCCAGGTAGTGTAAATTACACTTAGTTTGCCAGTTTAGAGCAGCAACCCGCGACCGCTCTAACTAGCGGCCGCCATGTTCCCCCTTCGCCCCTAGTATGACCAATGTTACCACCATTTGAACTATTTTTCCTTTCAGTCAATCAACCTCACTACAGCTTCTTACGGGGTCAAACCTATCGATGTAATCATTTCATTAGTGGTGCTGAATTGAGCTCTGTTATTTAGGTAGCTTTGCTCAGTTTTGGGTCTATAAAAATACCGTACGGGCACTGCATTAATGGCACACATTTTGACAGTCTCTTGGCCAGCTTTGTTTAGCTAATACTTCTTCCAATAAACAACCCACCATTTCGGGATAAGGAAAATTTACAACTACGCAATCCCCTTCACAAGACTTGTCCATATTCCCCACCCAACTCACTCTTCTAAGCATTATTATTTCTTGAGATAAAAGCCTAGAGCTACAACATCTGTAGATAGAAAACCAATGTACAACACAGTTTTTCAGCGTTCCCCAAGATTCTATGTAATTGTCAGGCATTTGGGGACATTCCTTAAAACAATAACGTAGGGGGTAACCTGGGGGGGGGCAAATTAAGAAAAACACCCTGGTGCTTCTTGGATTGTTGGTGACCGTCGGTTGTTAATTTATTTTTGGTACAGTTTGGTAAACTAACATTTGTCCCTTTAACAGTGGAGCTTGAGCTCGTTATGTCTGATGTACCAGGTTTCTCCTCTGTTTGTTTTACAGGTAGTTTATCAGTGACAACCATCTTTATTTCGGCTACTTTGCTTTGGTCCAGTCGTGATGTCCTAACTGAGCATCTACTGGCCATGTGTTTCGGGCATGTTTTGGGTACATTTTGCAGCCACAGATCTGTGACCATCTCCATTAATTGGGTGATGTCTTTTTGCACTGATTTTATTTCAGACATGACATGCCTTTCAATAGTGTCAATTTTCCCATGTAATTTTTTAAAAAGGGTGTAGATCCCTGACATGCTGAGCGATGAGTCCCCATGACCCATCCCTATTCCCTTTGCATCCTGTTTTATACTTTTCTCTTTCCACAATCGTTGGCAGCACCGATGGTAAGTGATGCAGTCTTATATCAACAAAATAGGGACATAGGGGTAGGTTTAACAAGGTCCAATGTACATACCCCGTCAAGTAGTAATGCAAAAAGGTACAGAGTTCCTCTAACAAAGACAAGAAGGGGGAGAACAATGTATTGTCATGTGTCAAGGGAAAAAGTGGACCTGGCTGTCAGTGAAGCAGGTTGAAACAGAAAGGGGGGGAGTCCCTTGTTGGAACTAGGGCTCTCACACACCCAGCAAGCTAGGTGTCATGCTTCATCATTTGAGCCTGCCCCTCGTCAGGTCGGCGCTGCAATACCTGATGGGCGCCCAATATTGGGGCTCTTTGGCGGGGATCTTTTGTTCCTGCCGATGGGTGCAGTGGGGGTAAGGGCCCTAGTGTGTGTAGATGTGAGTGATAAGTGTGTGAATATAAAATAGGTACTGTTAGTCCACAAGCAAAGAGTTTTTATTATGGTGGTAAACAGCCTAAGTAAAAAGGTTAGAGGAACTCTGTACCTTTTTGCATTACTAAGTGATGCAATCTGCCTCGGCTCCACAGAAAAGCATTGACATTTATCATTTTGGTATCAAATAAAGTCTTAAACTTTGTTCTACTTTGCTAAGTTGTTGTGGCATTTTGCTAGCGGTGTGTTTTTACATTATTACTGTTTGAAATACTTCATGAATACTTTACATATTGCCCTTAAGTTAAGCCTGACTACTTTTGTGAGAAACTACCAGAGGGTTAAGCAAAGGTTAATTTGAGGTTTGCTTTTGTTTCCCCTGGACAAGAGTTGTGGTTGCTGCTTGAGTAGAGTTTCACCAATTCTTACACTGTGCTGGAATTCCCAACAGGCATCAACTTGCTTCAACTCAAGTTATTGCCATGGAGAAATGGCCACCAGAAAGAACCATCACTCTGCAAAGATTGTGTTCCCTCAAAAGTGTTAAGAAAGTTTGAATTCCATTAGACACTTTGAAATGCCAACTGTCCCAAGAAATGGATGTGTGCATATCCTTCTTGCTTATCCGGTGTTCATCTTTAGACTCAGTGAAAGTTCCACCCTTCGCTTTACCCTGTATGGAGAATGGAATGGATCACAGATAGAATCCATGGATGTCTTTCTGTGAGAAGTTAGAAATAAATTCCTAGGACAGGAGATATCTATGCAACTAATCCTACTGACAAGGAGGAAGGTGGGCTTGTCCCTCCACAGCCTGCGATTCTATGTGCTTATGCTACAATTAAGTGTTTTGTGCTGCTAAGTCAGACTGAGGCTTGAGCAACCTGAATCTCAGAGGCATGACACCAGCCTGTGACCATGCAAATAGCACTTAGAGTGCTGGCCATGACCATTGTAAGCAGGTGCACTCCGCTGACAATAGGCCTTGTGAGAATCTGAAGTGGCATCCTATGTGATGGGCGGTCACTACTGTAAGCCACCATAAAATGATCCATGCTGTACATGAGAGCCAGAATCCCTGACACAATTACCTAACTTGCAGATAAAATGCTATCTCCCTTGCAGCATTGCAACTGTCCCTTGAGAACTAGCCTTAAATATGCATACAGCATGGACATTACGATATATTTAATTGTGGTTCTTGGGTCTTTATTTTTTTTCTGGCTTACATCGTCTGCTACAATATATTCCCTAAGTTATAATTAAACATTTGACTATTGCCATATCATCATAGTTTGGGGACACCTTCCCAGCTTAAGAGTTTATTGTAGTTTCTTCATTACATATTGAGATGGTCTGTTCTCCGTTCCTCAGAGAACATTTACACTTGTCCGCTTAGTAGCCCAGGACACGGCTATTAATTCTTGAATGCTACATTCCTCTCCTTTCATCATCCATGATGAGGTCCACAGGGAGATGGATTATCCTTTTGTATGACTAACATTACACTTCCAATACGATCAATGTGGTGCTGTGTTTTTGCCATATGGAGTAGACCGGTAAGCGGTTGTTCTCCAAACCCAGAAGTCTCTGACCGCTGCCCCTCGCTGTTCTTAAGCAATGACGGGGGCACTTCATCCCACCCATGCCGACCGTCAGTGATCCTCCACCTCACGACCGCAGGTAAGAACCCCACTACCTGACACTCCTTTGTTTGACATGCTTGTCTTCTATACTGTGGCAAAATGAAGATCCAGGTCAGGAACGAGTGTTGAACGAAGCGAAGGTTTATTTCAACAAGATAATTACCAACACCTCAGCCACAGCTCATAATGGTCTGTCACTCACCAGAGCCGAGGTGCTTTACATAGAATCTTCTCTGCTCAACATTCCAGGGAAACCACAGGCCCCCAGGTGATATGGGAAGGGAACCAATTAGAACAGTGAAGGGAGAGGGGAGAAACCACAGAAGAGATATCCCATCCCACACTGGAAGATACCACACATCCCCTCCTTTATAACAAGTGTACTTGAGGGGTGTAGGGGGAGAAACAAAGGGTAAAAGGTGAAAATAAGTGTACAGTAACCAAAATATTTCAACCAGAGAAGGAAAATACATATGTCAATGACGAATAAAACAGTAAGAGAAAATTTGAATTGTGCTTACTACAGAATCTTTGAGAAAATGTGGGTGGCATATTCCCCTCCTGCTAGACCTACTGGAAGCCCTGACATTCTCAGTGTCTGGTGCAGTAGGAGTCTTATTCTTGACTATATCCTCCTCCTCAAGTACGGGCCCCTTTTCTTTGGGATCAAAATATCTTGCTACTGTTCCCACATTCCAAATCCTGCCATCAGGAGTTTCACCTCATTCTTGAATAGTTCAACAATTCTCATGGGTTCTGTGAAGCCTGACCACATTGCTCTGTCTGTGGGTGCCTCAAGCTTGACCACGTTTCCCACTTCAAATCGAGTATCTTTGACTCCATGTATTTTGTCACATCATATTTTTCTCTCGGCCTAGACCCTCTGTTCTTTTTGTGTATCTTGTTTGACCTTAGTAAAGCTTAACCAACCCTTAAGCCACTTCATCCAACCGGGCACTAGTCTTGAGTTAGGCCTCCTAGCTTTCATGAGATCGATTGGTGTGACATTAGGGGTCTGGTGTGAAGTCAGCCGATATGCTTCTAGTCGTTTCATGACTTCCTCTCCAATACAAACCGCTGGCTCTGGTCAACTGGATTCCCTCCTTGATGGTCCTATTCAATCTCTCCACCATTCCATGTGTTTCAGGATGGTATAACGCACTTAATCTGTGTCTGATACTGTTGCAATGTAAGAATTCTTTCATTTCTTGGGAGCAGAACTGTACCCCTTTGTCTTTCTGTATAGAGCTGAGCAACCCCTCTCTAAGAAACACCTCTAGCATGAAATCAATTACAGTCATGGTGCTGATAATTGACACAAACTTTAATTTGGGCCAATGTGGGAAAAGATCCACTAACACTATTATGATGGTGTACTGCTTCTCTCCTGTTAGAGGACTTATAATATCTAAGGCGAAATCCACCCATGGTCCCTCTGGTGGTGGTCTACAGTGCAGGGGCGGTGTGTGCAGTTTAAGTATTTTGTTCTTAAATAGGGTATGCACTCCCGTACCTTTCTCCCAATGTCCAAGTCTAGTCTATTCTGGGCCACCAAAAGTCTAAACATATCTCTGCTTGGTCTTGGTGATCCTGAGATGTCATTCATGAGCAAAGTCAATTAACTTGTCTCTTATGACCTTGGGTAGGATAAGTCTCATGCCCCGGAAAAGACAGCCATCTGCTACCGACAACTGCTCTCGCACCATCCAATATGGTTTGAGGGTTTCCTCATGTCTGTCTTAGCTTGTCCACTCCTCCTGTGTTTTTCTACAAACCCTCTGTAAGAGAGAATCATTTTTCAATTCTTCCTTCCACTGTGTTTTCTCAACTGTTCCCTATGTTATGGCACAACCACTCTCATCCGGCAATCCTGCCTCCTCTGCCACCTGTTAGCTGCTAGTACTTTCTTCCTCCCTTGGCTCCCCTACAAGGCGTGAAAGACAATCTGCAGCACAGTTTCTTACCCCCGGCGCATACTCTACCTCAAACGTGAACTCCTGCAGGCTCAGAACCCACCTCCTGATCCTACTGGAGATGGAATCCAGCCCCTTCTTAGCGAAAACTTCAACAAGTGGCTTGAGGTCTGTCTTTAAACCAAATTGTGTTCTTCACAAATTTCTGAACTTGTTGATTGCCCGGTGTGCCGGCAGTACTTCCTTCTCTATCACTGAGTGATCGGTTTCTGCCTGACATAATGAGCAAGAGGCAAATACGATGGTCTCTACCCCTTTTTTTCCCTCTTGAGTTAGGACTGCACCTAAGCCTTTTGAGCTTTCATCTGTGGTTATCACAGTATTTCTCCCTGGAATGAAAGCCTTCATATTGGGAGCCCTTGCTAATGCTGACTTGGCATCATCAAATTCCTTTTGATAGTCCTCCGACCATACAAAAGATACCCCATTCTTTAGTAAGGAGCAAATGTGAAATGTTTGCCTGGCAAAATTGTTAGCACCATTGCTGTAGAATTCAAGCATTCCCATGAAGGATTTAATTTCTTCCTTAATTGTAGGTGGTGTCATGTTCACTATAGTGTTCTGAAGTTCAGTCTTGGGCAACATACCATCTGCTGTGATCCTGTGTCCTAAAACTTTATTTCTGAACAACCCTATTTACTCTTTTTGCGTCTTACTGTGAAGCCTTGCTCCTGAAATCTTTGAAAAATCTGTACGAGTCTTTGATTATGTTGGAGATGATCTTTACCAAATATCAATACATCATCTTTGTTGCAGCATACGCCTGCTATGCCTTGTAGCATGTTTGTCATGACCCCCTGGAATACCACAGCTGCCAAGACAAGCCCAAACGGCATGTATTTAACGTGTATGCCCCCTGGGGCGTGGTAAACCCCATCAGATCCTGAGAGTCTAGATGAAGCTTGACTTGATAATACGCGGATGCCAGATCTAAGGTAGAAAATACTGTAGCACCTGCCACTCTACTCATCATGTACGTGATGTTTGGCAAGGGATACTTGTCTACTACCACCTCTTTATTTAGCGCTCTCAGATCTATGCACAACCAAATTGATCCATCACCTTTTTTAGCTAAAACAATTGGGGCCAACCACTCTGTGGCCTTGACCAGTTAAATGACATCTGTCCTGCAGAACTTTTCCAGTTCTTCCCTTACTGCCTCCTGTACCGATAAATGCAGATTCCTTACTTTGGCTGCTACAGGTGTCAAGTTTTCTTTTAGTCATATCTTGCGCTCATAACGGTTAAAGCATCCTAATTCATCAGTGAATACCTCTGCGAACTCTTTATCAATAGTAGCTAGTGTTTGATCCACACTCTGAAGTGGAATCTGAGGATCAGTATTGGGGTTGAGGTAAATTCACAGGTCCTTTTGTGCCAGCCATCCCAAAATGTTGTCCCCCTTGAGGGAAACGTAAACGTTTGTGACTGTGTATCTGCCTTTGTAAGCTACTGTTCCCCAAAAATAATCCAATATGTGAACAGGTTGTCTCCCATAACCTCCTGGTTTGATATCCATTTGGTGCCATTTCTTCCCTTTCCCAAACTTCATGTCAAACACATATTTTGGAAATTATAGTAAATTTTCAGCATGAGTCAAACATAGCTTCAACATTTTGCTCCTCAATAACAATGACATCTCTTGGGTTGCCCAACACCACTCCATCTACTTATAAAACAATTTTGTCACATGTGGTGTGTGCATCATTCTGGCTATTCCTGTTGTAATTTACATTACTATGGTAATTCATTCCAATCTTACAACATACTCTGAAGTGGCCTTTCTTACCGCACCTATTGCACATTGCTCTCAATACTGGACAGTCTTTGCTGTTGACTAGGTGTCTTGCCTTACCACCTCTTTAGCAATGACCTTTAAACCCTCCTACACTCTTATTTTCTTTCACTGCTTTTTTTACTTCTTTGACTACCATGACTTCCTTTAGTCCTCCTGAGATCTGACTCACTCCAATTTTCCCTTCTGCATCTTGTTTTATCTCTCATACGCAATGCATCATGTATTCAACCTGTTTTGCCACAATCAATACTTCCCCCAGAGGCGGATCGTCTTTCAACCACAACTTTTCCCATATTCGTTCTATTTATACGCTAGCAAAAAATGATCCCTAATGTATTCCTCACACGCACCTCCAAACTTGCAACTAGCAGCTAGTTTCTTCATGTCTGACACAAACTCTTCTACTGTTTCCCCCTCCTTCTGGCATCTTTTCCCAAAATGATATCGTTCCACATGGGTGCTGATTTTGGGTAAAAAGTGATTATCTAATTTCTTCAAAATAACTACAAAATCATTCAATCCTCTAGCTTCATTAGCCTCAAATTCTGGTAAGTGTTACAGAATTTCCTGTCCTTCCACACCCAGATAATGCTGTAATAATGCTACTTTCCTTTCTAACCCCAGGTTTAGTTCACAAACAATGGCATAGTTTTTAAACACCTTTTTTCCACTTTTTCTACTTCAAAGGTGGATCACCTGGAATTGACATAAAAAACGGTGGTGGAGTGGTGTTCTGCATACTAGAAATTTCTAGTGTAGTGTGAAAATGTTCCTCCCTTAAACTTGCTGTTGTTAACAAGTGTATTCCTCTTTGCAGAAACGTTCCTTGTATAAGAAGAAGAACGTGACTCTAAGCATTACGCTAAACTTAAAATGACCTTGATATACAGTGTGTATAAATGATGTTAAAATGTTGAAGGTATGTTTGACTCGTGCTCAAAATTGGCTATAATTTCTAAAGATGTGTCTGACATGAAGTATGGGAAAAGAGGTTAAAACATTTTTTTTAATTAACATTCGCTTTCCTGGTGTACTTGAGCTGTCAAAAACAGCTGAGAATGAGCTTAGAACAGAAGCCAAAGCAGGGATTAACATAGGTTTTCCTGAACCATAGGTTTCAGGCACGTTATAGTTAGGAATTAGCATTTAAAAAACCTTAGAAATTCACTGACAAAACCATAGGTTTCAGGGGCGTTATAGTTAGCTGGACTTTTCACTCATACAAAACCATAGAAATTCCCCCGTTATAGTTAGTTCAGCTAACTATAACTCGCGCGCCCGCAATGCACTGCTGATGACGTCACATATTACATCACTCATGACATGGTCAGTGACATCACTCATGACATCACTGATGACACCATCCAGTGAATGTGTGTTTTTCTGAAAATTACATCTGTTTTTTATATGTATATCTTAAGGTCGATGGAAGAATAAATGGGTATATAAGTGTCTAAATGGATGATATGTTTTTGAAAAATTGATTGTATAACTGACTGATTAAGTGTATCTTAGTGAATACATGGCTTAGTGAGTAATGTTTAAATATGTAAATATCTGTATCAGTCTCTCACTTTGTGTATATGTGGCTGCATGGGTTGGTGAGTAGCTACATGAGTGTCTATATAGGTTATTAGTTTGTTTTTTGAGTATCAGTGTGAGTGTCTGTATGGTTCGGTGGGGGGTATTATGTAGTGCATAGGTGCATGAATGACTGACTCACTGTCTGTATGTGTTGAAGACAGCATGTGTGCAGGACTGTATGGGTGGATGAGTGTGTGCATGGGTGTATTAGTGAGTGAATGACAGTCTCAATAGTGTCTTTATGAGTAACTACATAGGTTTTAAACTAGTATATGTGACTTTTGGTGTATATAAGTGAGTATATGTGAGAGTGAGAGATTGAAAGAGTTCCTGTATGAATAAGTATGTGTTTCTATAAGTGATTGTTTAAAAGACTAAGTATGTGTAAGTTTCTGTAGAAGTAAGTGTGGTGGTGTGTGTATAACTGTATATGCAAGTAAATGGATGTTTGATTCTTTATTAGCATGAGTGACTATGTGTGTGAGTAACTGTATGGATGAGTGGCGTTGTGTAACAGGATGTATCGGTGTATGAGTACATATGATGAGTGAGTGCATGTATGAGTGACTGTGTAGGACTGTTGGTTAATGAGTGAATGTGTATGTGGATCTTAGAATTACTGAATAGGTTGTTGTCACTGGTATTGGTATGTCCATTGTTTTGAAAATTGTAGTTTCTATTTTTGAATGTGTGTATCAAAGGTTATATTAGGGGGAGAGGAGGTCTGCCACTCTATCACAAGGAGGATGTCATCAGTGATGTCATTTGAGATGTCATCACTGATGTCATGAGTGATGTCACTGACCATGTCATGAGTGATGTAATGTGTGACGTCATCAGCAGTGCATTGCGGGCGCGCGAGTTATAGTTAGCTGAACTAACTATAACGGGGGAATTTCAATGGTTTTGTACGAGTGAAAAGTCCAGCTAACTATAACGCCCCTGAAACCTATGGTTTTTTCAGTGAATTTCTAAGGCTTTTTAAATGCTAATTCCTAACTATAACGTGCCTGAAACCTATGGTTTTTTCAGTGAATTTCAAAGTTTTTTAAAATGCTAATTTCTAACTATGCCTACAGAGATAGGACATAAGAAGAAAAAACGCACAGAAAGAAAAAAAAGAAATGCAGAAAGAAGCAACAGAAGACCTCAAAGACAAAGAAAAGTGCAGGAAGAAGGATAACGTGCAGAAAGAACAAACAGAAGAGCAGAAAGAAGCCTTGTTGCTAAATCATCCTGTACCCTCAACTTTTTCAGATGGATACTGGTGGTAACTGAGTCTGACTAACCAGTCCTAGAGCCAGTGCTATGTTAAAAGACACTCAGAATTCAGTGAAAACACCTACATACACTAGGGAACACTGTGCGTTGAGGTCCCCCTGTGATTAGCATGACCTCCTCTGTAAGCCCCTAGTATATAACAGGGCAGGGGATTAAAACTACCTCTTAAAGCGCGCCACAGGGCTTCTTTGCACACGTTAACTCAGGCCCCGTCCCCTCCCTTCACCACTGTGTAAACACTCCCTGTGGCCGTTTTTAGTTGGGAGATTAATTTCATTTGAATCCTGAGGGTCCCTAGGGTCCAACTAGCCCACTAGGTATCTCCAGTAGGTGCCACAGAGCTGCGTTGCAGAGAGGTGTAAAAAGTGCCACGGCCTGGACCACCTTTCTGCAACGCAGCTCAGTGGCGCTTACTGGAAGCACCTGGTGGGCTAGTTAGCCCCAAGGGGCCCTCAGGATTGAAGGGAAATTATTTCCCCAACTTAAAACGCGCCATAGGGCGTGTTTGCACATGTCACCTCAGGCCCCTTCCTCTCCCTTCCCCACTGTGTAAACACGCCCTGTGGCCGTTTTTTAAGTTGGGAGATTAAGTCCCCTTGAATCCTGAGGGTGCCCACAAGGCACGTCCAGTAAGCGCCATTGCAGAGAGGTGTAAAAAGGGGCACGGCCTGCACCACCTCTCTGCAACGCAGAGCAGTGGCGCTTACTGGAAGCACCTGGTGGGCTAGTTGGCCCCCAGGGTCCCTCAGGATTGAAAGGGAATTATTTCCCGAACTTAAAATGCACCACAGGGCGTGTTTGCACACGTCACCTCAGGCCCTGTCCCCTCCCTTCACCACTGTGTAAACGCGCCTTGTGGCCGTTCTAAGTTGAGAGATTAAGTCCCCTTGAATCCTAAGGGTCCCTAGGGTCAAACTAGCCAACTAGGTAACTCCAGTAAGCGCCACAGTGCTGCGTTGCATAGAGGTGTAAAAAGGGGCGTGGCCTCAGAACACCTGTCTGCAACGCAGCTCCCTGGCGCACACTGGAGATACCTGTTGGGCTAGTTGGCCCTCAGGGACCCTCAGTATTGAAGGGGAATTAATTCCCCAACTTACAACTGGCCAGGGGGCGCGTTTGCAGAGTGCTGCAAGGAGGGGGCGTGGCCTCCGGCGCGATGCCGTTCTTTTATTTATTGAATTTTTTTAAGAAGTAGGGCTGTGTGGCCCCCCTTCTTTTTCTAATTTATTGGCCCTGGGGACCCCATCCCCCAGGGCCTGCACCCTAATTTTTTTTGTTGAATAAAATTAATTTGGCCCTCCCAAGGCCTTAATCGGCCCCGGGGACCTCAACCCCTGGGTCATGGCATTTTTTAAAAAAAAAAATCTTTAGGAGGGGGGCTGCGTTGCCCCCCTTCTCAGGCCACTTATGGCCCCGGGGACCCCATCCCCCGGGGCCGGCCTTTGTTTTTTAATATTTTAAAAAAATATATATTTATAGAAACACCTAGGACATGCTGGACAAACCGTATGTACCTATCACCATGACGATTTGCGTGATATTCATTAAAAGGCGACTATGCATACAATGAATCCATGTGGAATGTATTTACACCACTAGTGAAGCTCTGACGTGTCTGACGCCCTACCGTGCCTAATCCCGGCGCCCCCGTTGGTGGGTACTCTCCAAGTAGACACCCTTGTTGTTTATTTATACAAACATGGGTAGCTATGACGGGCACATTTAATACACACGCACACCAAGCCATTCAAAGGGGATTCGACCAAAAAATTCGACCAAACTATGCAAGAAACCCCCTTCATGGTTAATAAAACACACATCCACCGCCGGATGTGTAATACTTTTTATTTTACTCTCTGGAAAGGAGACAAACCTCACTTGAGAGTCACAGCGTGCTCCTGGCTGAGCCCAATGCTGTGTAACACCCACCAGTGCCCGCCGAGTGCCACACACCTCTGTTTTGTATTCCACCAGCTAGTGCGTATGCTATGACACTCTCTTGCCCATGTGCACTGTAACACCACCCCGTGAATATGTCATGCCACACTTGCCTTCGCACGGGTTATATTGCCCCATCTAACGTGCCTTCCTCGATGCCTATGTTATAACGCACAGCGCTATGCCATACATATTACAATCTGGGATGGGATCCATATCTTTGTCACAGTGCATATGCAACGTTACACTCCCCAGCACATATTTTATATTACAACTTTAGAGATTAGTGAGGTTACACAACACTGCCCTGTGCATATTACACTCCAAGGCGCATATCGCATAGCACGCGCTAGTGCCTGTGCTATTTCACGCTCTCCAATGAATCTGTCATTGGGCACAATGTATTGCATATTATATTTCACGCCCCGGTTCATCTTATATCACACTTTTCGGTGCATAGTTTGTACCATATTCTATATCTAGTTTTCATTTTCAATCCTGCTCTCAGGACTATGTTCTATATAACACTGTGTCCACCGACCCTTTTCACGGGCATTACATTTTGCGATGGGGGGTGGAGGGTCAGGGTGTGTTTCTGCCAAGTGAGCCCGGAGTCACAGTCGCAAACGTCCTCTTCTTCCTGAATAAAAGTGAGATTATGATGCATACTTGTTCATATTTTAAGTAGTTCGCACAGACACACATTTTAAAAACAATAAAGTTCCTAATACCCACCTTCTCTGAACAGTTAGCTTGCTGCCCCATCCACCTCCTCCCTATCCTGTTGTCTGAATCCATGGACTAGCCTCCTTCCTCCTGCCATGCATGGTCTGATGTGATGCCACTGCCCTCCATTTAGCATGATTTGCCAGTCCACTCCTCCTGCCCTCCATTGCCCAATTCTGTGGTCCATCATTGACCTCCTGCTTAGCCTCTGTGCTTAGCTTGCTGCCCCTATTCTCCTTCCCCCTGCCCTCCGATGTCTTTGTGCATGCCCCTGCTCCATCCTTTTTGCCCACCATGTTCCATGGACCTGCCACTCCTATCTACTCTGAGTGTTCTGTTGAGCTGCCACTCCCCTCCCACCTGCCTAGCATTGTCAGATGACTGTAACATGTCCCTGCCACCTCCACCCTGCCTGTCCACATGCCATGCCACTATCCCCTTCCTCCTGTCCTCCATGGTCCATTTTACTGCCACACCCTTCTGCCATCCCGGGTCTGTTGTGCTGCAACTGCTCCTCCTGCCTGCCCTGCACGGACTGTTGTGAGGCCCCTTCCCCTGAACTCTCTTGTCTGTGCCCAGGTCCTGACCCTCCCTTCTATCCTCCATGGTCCTTTGTGAATGCCCCTGCACCCTCCTTCTTGCCCGTCATAGCCATTGTGCTGCCACTAACCCTCCCGCTTGCCATGCATGGTCTTCTGTGCTGCCATGGCCCCTCCCACCTTCCCTGTGTGGTCAGTTAGCTGCCCCTGACCCCCTCCCATCTTCCCTCCATGGTCTGTGTGTATGCCATCATAGTCTCATTGTTGCTCTCCATGGTGTGTCTTGTTTCTAGTGCCCATCCTGCCTGACCTCCATGGTCATCTTGCTGCTCCTGCCCTGCCCCCTTGCTCCCAGCCCTCTGGTTCCATGTGCAGACCCCTATTCCCTCCCTCCTGGCTTGTCTGTTTCATTGTAATGCCCCTGATCCGTCCCTCCTGCCCTTTATGGTCTGTTATGCTGCAGCTTTCTCTCCTGTCTGTTCATTATGGTCAGCTAGCTATCATTGCCTCTTTCCCCTCTGTTCTCTGTAGTCCACGTGCATGGTCCTGTCCTCTCCCTATTGCTTTCTATGGATTGTTGTGCTGCACTCCCGTCCAGCATGCCCTGTGTGGTGTATTGTGCTGCTGCAAACCCTGATGCCTGCCCTGTAGGGTCAGTTTGGTGCACCTCTCCATGTCCCTCCTGTCCTCTGTTATCCGAGACCATGTCCCTACCCCAATTCTTCCTGCATATCATGATCCAATGTACCATACTTGTGAACATTTTGAACTTGGTAAGAGGGAGATTTTGAAAAAAAACTGGGGTATTGATTTTTCCCTTTGAGTTACATTGAAAAAGAGGAGATTGTAGACAGGAGACAGATCAAATAAAGCCCATTTGAGCTTAAAAACATTGGACGTTTCCTGGCTGAAATGGGTCTGTTGGCATGTATGGTTGTACTACCACTGCCTCTTCCTTCTGCCCACAATGGTCTATTATATTGCCACAGCCTCTCTTGCCAGTCCTGTATTGTTGATTTGTTGCCCCTGCCCCCTTTCCACTGCCCTCCATAGTCTGTTGTTCTGCCACTGCCCTTCCTGCCTGCCCAGTGTGGTCAAATTGTTGCCTCTGCACCCTCCTACCTGCCTTCAATTTTCAGAGTCCGTGCCCCTGGCCTCTGCCTCTCAACAGTATCCCAATGAACAAGTAGATTGCTAACATTCTATATTTATTACAAAAGTGTGGAACGCCTGACGTCATCTTGATGTAATCAAAACTGTAATACCTAGAGCATTTCCTTTAGAAACTACATATATGAGAGGGTCTTATTTGCATCAAAATTATGGTTAGTGCTCTAAAAAACTAAAATGAGGACATATTTTCTGAGTTTTCAAATAGCGACAAAAAACTTTTAAATTATTTGTAATCTTTATGTTTTATTATTCAGTTGACCACTTGATTAAATGTTCCACCTAGGGGGGAGGATGTGGTGTTACTTCCAGAGCTGCAGACTTTGCAACTGGGGAACCAGGTTGGAGTTTCTGCTTCGGCTCAACATTCTGGGATTCTGGTCAAATCACTTAATCTCCCCATGTCTACAACCAAAATGAATTTTATCTTGTGTGATGTAACCAATGCTCATGTAAAGCACTCCAATACCTGAGAAGTCTGCACTATATAAAACTGCAAATACACAAAAAATAAGTGTTTTGCACACTTCTGTCATTGGGCTATACTTGGGCTACATCTGGGTGATTTTTGGGCTCTTTTGTCTCTGGTGGCCATCTTGGGAGATTTATTTGTTATGAAGTTTCCTAATTTCCTCATTTACTGCAGTCTCCTCAGTAGGAAATACTTTCAGTTTTTTACTTTGGTTCCATCAAGAAGGCATTCAGATGTGTCACACATTTGCCATAAATTATGAATGTTCGCACTATAGTTGGTCATTCGATCACTGTAGTAAAGCTACTTCTCACCAGGGAAATCTGCTGCTGGTATTCAAAGTGCATGTTTCAGTCTGCATGTCTCAATTTTTTTATGAAATAAGAGAGGATTCGAAAAGTCAAAATGTGCCCTAATATTTCTTTCTGCAGCACTAATCATAATTTCTATGGCAAAATGAACCCCCTCATTTAGTTCCTTTGTAAATTAAATGTTTTAAGTGTTACCAATTTATTCCAATCAATATGGCTTCAGGTGTGCCATACTTTTGTCATAAGTAAGACTGTTAGCGCTCTAGTTGTTCGTTAGAACACTCTGGGACATTCTGCCATTGGGCTATACTTGGGCTACATCTGGGTGATATTTGAGCTACATTTGGGCTCTTTTGTTTCTGGTGGCCATTTTGGGAGACTTATTTGTTATGAAGTTTCCTAACTTACTACAGTCTCCTCAGTAGGAAATAATTTCAGTTTTTTACTTTGATTCCATCAAGAAGGCATTCAGATGTGTCACACATTTGCCATAAATTCAGAATGTTAGCACTCTAGTTGCTTATTAGATCACTGTAGTAAAGCTACTGCCCACCAGGGAAGTTTGCTGCTGGTATTGAAAGTGCATGTTTCAGTCTGCATGTCAGCATTTTTTAATGAAATAGAAGAGGATTTGAGATGTCACTCAAAATGTGCCCTAATTTTTCTTTCTGCAGTACAAATATACTTTATATGGCAAAATGAACCCCCTCATTTTGTTCCTTTTTAAATTAAATGTTTTAAGAGTTACCACTTGATTCCAATCAAGATGGCTTCAGGTGTGCAATACGTTTGTCATAAGTAGGACTGTTAGCGCTCTAGTTGTTATTTAGAACACTCTGGGAAGCTGCAGTAGAACACAAAGGAATCAACTGACAGTCTCTGCCCTTGTTGGATGTACATGTTTTACTGAGAATGTCAGCCTTCAGTCTCACATGACTGAGAAAGATAATGTGAATTTACAGAAAATATGCTCTCAGTTTAGCTTATAGATCACCTTCCAAACCTCTGTGAGAAAAGCATGAGAAAATAGTTTTCTCTCAAACATGATTCATGATATCACAGCAGAAGGCTTTTTCACATGGTAAAATCATCTTAGAACACACCACAATTCCTAAAATGAGTATGGTACCATCAACAAATGATGTATAATGTAACTAAAGTCTTAAAACTTCTATTAACTGCAATGCTTTTTAATGTGTATTGGTCCCAAGATGGCTACCAACACTTCTTGGATGAAGTACTGACAGCCAATCAGATCTCACGATGAGATGTGTGGTTAGGCTCCGTGAAGTATCTTGAAGAAGAAACAGGATACCGGGTAGATGAATAATAGTAGATTTATTGTAACAAGGAAGATCCCATCCAACCGCCAGCCATCAGTTCAACTGGTGGTTTTCAGAACCAAGTTACGCTCAACAATCCATGACATCAGCTGGTGATGTCATGGAACATTAACATTCTAAACCCCACAACATGAGATGCCACACATCTCCCTTCCCCAAATACAGAAAGCAATATTATAACATATAAACATATATACATAACTAAAATAAAGAAGATTAAACATAGACAGCCAAAAACCTGGCTTCATGACCAAAAAGTGAAGTCTGCCAAAAAACCTGGCTTCATGAACATCAAACGAAATCTGCCAAATAACCTGGCTTCATGACCACCCTGTTGGATTTTCTGAGTGAAACACCATTATCACTTCCCTTTGAATCGATTTCCACACCACATTCCAACTTTCCCTTACACACTACAACTCTATTCAAGTTCCATATGCGATGATCATGAGTTTGAATTGCATTTTTAAAAATTTTAATCACATTGACAGGTTTCATGTACTTGGACATTGAGCTGCCTAAAACACCAGGACGTTTAATCATGACCCAATCTCCCACATGTACCACAGTCCTCTTTACAACATGTTTCTTATCAAAATATTCTTTCCTTATTCTCCCTTTCTCTTCCTCAACTCTCACCATTTCTTCACCATCACATACCTTATCTTTTCCTTTTAGCAACTCATATTTATTGACCCAATACGGTTCAACACACGTGTTCGGAAGTCTACTCCGAAACAGTAGAAAAGGAGTTTTCCCTGTGGTTGAGTGTGGAGCTAGCCTATATTCCTCAACTTTTGCAATGACCTCTTTTTTCCAATCAGCACCAACACTTTTTGCTAAAGCAATGGTTTCCTTAATCACTTTGTTAAACCTTTCTACCATCCCATTAGTTTCTGGGTGATAGAGAGCAGAGGTTTTATGTACAATTCCCTTGGACGACAAGAACAGTTCCATTTCTCTAGATATTAACTGAACCCCATTATCCGATAAAATAGAAATGGGCAAACCTTCCCTGGCAAATAAAGACTTCAAACAATCAATAACATTGCCAGTGTTGACAGATGTCAAGAAGAACATCTCAGGCCACCTAGAATACATGTCTATGACCACTAGTAGGTATGTTTGAGATTCTTTCCCATGAATGGGACCCACTATATCCAACGCAATTTCCTGCCAAGGTCCATTTGGACGTTTCCTTAAGACCATCGGTTGTTCATGCGTACACTTGGATTTGTCGCTGATGGCACACGACACACAATCTCTAATTATACGCTCAACCATCCTGTCCATACCTGGCCACCAATAAGACATGCGTAACCTTTCTTTGCACTTAGTTAGACCTGAATGAGCCACATGTACTGAGTCTACCAATTCCTTTCTTAAAGAAGTAGGAGGAATCAGTCTTGTTCCCCTAAACAAAAAATCTCTGTCTACAGACAATTCATTACGTACACCCCAAAAACACTTCACATCCTCAGAAACATTTTTACTGGAGGACCACCCTGCCTTTAACAAAGACATAACTTCACACAAGGTTAAGTCCTTCCGTATTTCATCCAACCACCTATCTTCCGATATAATAACCTGATCTACAACACAAACAATTTCATCATCCTCTTCATAGTCAGGACTACACTCATGCAAACCAACTGAGGGCACCAAACGCGATAGAACATCCGCTACACCGTTTTCAATTCCCGGAATATACTTGATCGTGAAATTATACTCCTGTAAACCAATCACCCACTTAGTAATCCTACCAGATATTAGATCCAAACCTTTCTTACTGAAAATCTCAATTAATGGCTTATGATCCGTATGGACCTCAAAGTCTACACCCCACAGAAACTTTTTTAGTTTTTTAACCGCCCAAAACACAGCTAAGGCTTAGTTTTCATGCCATTACTACCACCTTGCTTCAAAACTGCTCCCAACCCCTTCTCACTCGCATCTGTCACCAAAATAGATTTACCAGAAGGATCAAAACTCTTCAAAGAAGGAGCTAGTCCTAGTTTCCCCTTTATGGCCACAAATTCTTCCTCACATTTCTCTGACCACAAGTACTCCTCACCCTTTCGTAGTAACCTTCTCATATTCACAGTTGCCAAAGCGAACCCTTTGATAAATTTGGCATAATATTCAATCATCCCTAAAAATTTCATAAGATCAGACTTGTTGGTAGGAGAACACATTTTTGTGATGGGATCAACCAACTCGGACTTGGGCTTTACACCCTCTCCTGAGATGCTGTGACCAAGATAATTGATGGTATTACATTTAAATGAGCATTTTTCCACCTTAATCGTGAGATTATGCTCACTCAAAGCTTTTAACACAGATTTCAATCTAATATCATGTTCCCTGTCGTCTTTAGCAAAAACCAATATGTCGTCTTGATAGACACACACTCCAGGGAGATCTTTTAATACTCTTTCCATTACTCTTTGAAACACCGAGGAGGCAGACACCAAACCAAAAGGCATTCTCCTAAATCTAAATGTGCCAAATGGAGTAATGAACGAGGTACAATCCCGAGACGACTCATCAAGTTCAATTTGATGATACGCCGAGGTTAAATCTAATGTGCTGAATATTTTAGCTCCATCAAGTAATGTTAACAATTCTGTAATATTAGGTAATGGGTATCTGTCCACCACAACACACTTATTCAGTTGTCTTAAGTCAATGCACAAACGCAAATTACCATTTGGTTTGCGAGCTGCGACCACTGGAGCAAGCCATTGTGATCATTCCACCTCTTCAATGATCCCACCACTGCTCAGTTTTTCTATTTCTTTTTTCATATCCTCTTTAACTGATCGAGGAACACTCCTCACCTTGCATTGTGTAGGAATCGCATCAGCTCTTAATCGTATCTTGTGTCTATACCCCTCCAAACATCCCAAGGTATCCCTAAATACTTTTGGAAATTCAGATTTGAGCATATGAGCATACGTTTCATTGACCTTCTTATCAACTGAATGGATCCTCTCCCTCAATTGTATCGGAAAATCTGCATTAGGATCAAGAAACACTCCCAAATCCCCTTGATGTAACCAACTAATGATGCTGTCTCCACGCTTTGAGACATAGATTTTCCCTCCAATCAACCGATCTTTATACTCTACTAGACCATTGAAATACCCATGTAACTTTATAGGTTCTCCCCCATAAGCCAAGGGTATGATGTCAGGTTTGATGAGAGTAACCTTTCCCTTAAGTTTAGATACATAAAAATCATTTGAAACTATGGTGATCTTAGCACCGGAATCAAATAGTACTTTGGTACTTTCTCCCTCCACCATAATTTCATCATATGGACCTGTTTTTTTACCAGTTTTTTCCTCAACTTGTACTACAATTTGTCCACAAATTGAGTCGTCAGAATCATTTTCTTGATAAATTTCTACCTCTTTGACCTTTGTCTTAAGTTTAGTTTTACAAAAAGCAGTGAAATGCCCCTTTAATTTACACTTTGAACAAGTTTGATTAAGAGCCGGACATTTTCTATCATTAGCCAAATGATCCATTTTCCCGCATCTATAACACTTCCTTTCCATCTATCTATTTATTTCACTCTAATTTTCTCAGGAACTACTGAAAGGATTTACACTATTTAAGCAAAAGGTATGAGTCTGAACTGAGGACTACCTCTTTGCCAAATTTGCTGTAATTCCGTTCAGCAGTTCGGGCTGTAGCTGCGTCAACAGGTCCTATGGGAAAATGCATGGGGAAAACGCGTTTTGGCCCCCCCCCCCATTTTTCTCAGCCCCCGCTTACCGAATCACCGTGAAACTTTCAGGATAGGAGCGGACCAGAGCTGGCCAAAAGTTTGGAAAATTTCGCCAAGATTCGTCAATCGGCGCCAACGTTATTCCAAATAGAATGTTGCGGATTTCCTATGGAAAATAGGTCCTAACTATAACTACCTACTGGCGACTGCCAGTAGGTAATATCCCACGTGCTCTTAGTATCCTAGAGCATCAATCAAATACATTTGTCACATGTTGTATTTTCAATACGTAAAAGTGAAATAACTGTTTTCAATTCTGATGACTTTTCTATGCCACTACTTCCGTAGACTCTAATACACTACAGCACAATACATTATTGTTGGTTAATGAAGACAATTTCTAAAGTTACAAATTAAATTACTGACCATTATTTCTCTTGATAATGCAAAAACATGGTAGTGAAAAATGATTTACTGAAAAATATATAGGAACGGCTAATATTGATTCTTTTGAACATTGTCCTTTTTCCAGGTTGCTGCACAGGATGTGGTTCATGCTGATGACAGACTGATGAACTTTTATTAATAATAGTAGTACACCCTATCAGAGATCTTCAGGATTGGTCTTTATCAGCAGTGAGCAGCCTGAATGTGCTTATTTTGTTGCTTAATTCTTTCAAAAATTCAGTTGCAATGTCAATTTAAAATAAGAAAAATGTATTCATATTTTGGGGAAATCATGAAGTAATTGTAGGTACAGTTATGAGTGTCCACTGTTACATAGTGTGACTTCTACTGTCATTGTTCTTGGGTGTTTATCGTTGTGAATCACAATAACAATTTACTGCATTATTATTCCATTCCCAAATTGAGACCCACTAACTTGCACTTATTCTTTACCTATTCACATTTTGTGGCTGTGCGTTTTATTTACAGTAGTGTTCTATAAATCCTTACTAAAGGCTAAACATATTTTCGTAGCATACTGGATTAGAAAATATGTCATTAGAAATGTATCTGCTCTGAGTTAATTTACATAATGTAAACTAACTTCATGCTTCCTGAACACCAATGAGTATATTAAAGTTTCCATAAAGAGAGCTGTAGTTATTTCCAGTCACTAGTGCAGTGCGTTTTCAACAGCAGTCACTTGAGGGTTGCCTGCACCTTTGCCATTATTATGTGTTGATGTTTGGACTCATTTTTGCAACTTAGTGAAATATTTTTCAGCACCAAGAAAAACAGAATTATGCATTAAAGTTGACAATAGCTACTGTTCGTAGCAGCTGGACTGTGCAACGAAAGAGAAAACCATGCACATAGTACATCGGAATTCATCGCCTTCCATGAACTTTACATCACATTACGCCTTGCCAATATTTTTGATGCAGCCTACTCTTAGCACAATGGTCCTCTGAAATTTCAACAAACAGCAACAACATGCCTTCCTCCACTAATGGGTGATGTGGTGGGGAGGTGTTTTACACGCCAAGTAATGGGGATAAAAAAGAGTAAGATCGTTATCTTCACACTGAGGAGCATTACCAAAGGCATTTTTCCCATGTTGTTCTCATCTTAAATACCGAAGGAATCTTTCGGAGAGGCTTCCACGTTTAAATAAATTAGTACACACCATGAATGTCAAAAAAATGTCCCTTTAAGATAACCTCAAATTAATGAATTGAAGATATTACAATAGTGCACCAAATCACTGTAGAGAGGCTGGCTCAGCAGGGTAGATGCTGCTCTTGGTTTGGCGACCTCCCTGTCTACTTGTTACCTGAGGCCTCATGTACAAAGCAGTAGCGGCTGGCAGGAAACAAGAGTGGAGAGGCGGGGCGGGCAGGGGGTTACCTCTCCTCTGTTGTCTCTTGTCGACTCTCCGTAACCGGAATCAGGAAGAACACATGCCCCCTCCCCTAAACCAACCACAATGCTGCAATGCAGCGTTGTGATTGGTCTGAGCGCCGTGGATCAGCACTCAGAAGGGAAATGGGATCCTGGGCATGTTCCTAATCAGGCTGTGCATTACAGCCTGGTGAGGAACATGCAAAGTGTGCATGACTGTTTGGCTGGCCCAAGACGGTTGGCCAAGCATTCCTGCTCACTTTGGAGTGCAGCAACCACTCCTCTACCCGGACGTCACAGGAGCCCAGCCCCTTCCAACCTGGCTGACACTAAAAATGAAATGACAATAACAGAAATAACTACTGTGATATACATTTTTTTGCTTTAACGCTGCTACTAGAGCAGTGGGGCAATGCTCCTCCGCCTTAGCAGAGGAGCCGCCACAGGTACAAAGTAATTCTGCAGTTGCTTGAACCATACAATTTGCTAAATTAGAGAGCTTGCACTCGCAACATGCTTTTTGATACGTACTACGACAAGTTCAGTTTCGGCTGCTACTGAATTGAGATGAGCACTTGAAGTCGGTTTACAGGAGTAGTAGGCGGGGTGGATACTGCACAGGGCCCGCTGACGTACAGCTGGAGTAACGGAGCTACCAACAGGATATGCATGGGGGATTAGTGTGAATACTGTACTTTGTTTGCTCTTCTTCCAGCCTTTGGATGGTTTCCCTACTGTAAAACGAAGAACTCGTTGGGAGCTGAGGCAGCAAATCTTTGTTTGTAGAAATACTTAACCAGCGACTGGGTAGTGACTGGGTAGCAGTACTTTCATTTCACGAACTCCCTACTCATAAAGGGCATCTAATCTTTGTACTCCTGATCTCTCCAGATCTCACTCATTGGAAGGCAGATGTATGCCTCTGATAATACCGGAAGGACGCCCTTTCTGCACTCAGCACTTTTCTCCTCAGAGGCCAAGGCACGTCGCACTTTCCTCGTGTTGGGGGCCAAGGCACGCTGCACCTTCCTCGCGTTGGGGGCCAAGACAAGCTGCACTGAGCTCACGCCGCATTCCGTGGTGAGGACTCCATCTCCCACAAGGCTTAGCGCCAGGAGGCGCTACTGTCATCCTTTTGCGTCCGTAGGCACATAAGAACAGCCCAAGGAGGCCGGGCAGGGCCACCGTTGACATTGGATAGTTCCTTGCTGTTCTTGTCACCAAGGTACTGTGATAAAAAATTACATTGGTTGATCCGGGACTTTGCATTGCGGGCCTCCAGTATGAGTAGGACTAAGACTGTAGCAGGGCAGGGGGTTGTAGGGACTTTGGATGCTTTTCTTTTGAGGGCTGAATCTGCTCTTATACATGAGATTTAACTTACTGAGCGGAGACTATCCCTAGACCCCCAAAGTTTGCTTAACCGAAATGCCCCCTCTGCTACTTTGTCACTCTCTAACAATGAAGAAACTCCATCACATTCTAACAGACCAGAATCTTTGGTCTCGGGCTCTGAAGTTACAATGGTTTGGAGATCACTGAGAACTCACATAGGCCAACCGTCACCACCAGGGGCCAGAAGGCTAAAATAGCTCATGGGCATACTCTTGCACCACCATCTAAGAAAAGGAAGGGGCAGGGCACTCATAAGCTAATTCAGCCTTTGCTAAAATACTCAGGCCGTAATGTCTGTCCATCCAATAGTGAGCCAAATCAGGGGATGATCCCGGCATTAAAAGAGGGGGCAACCGTGGAAACATCACATATCCTGGCAAAAGAAGACCTTCTGGGTAAACTAGAGCTAATGCTATCAGCCCTTTTAGACCCAATAGTGCAACAACTAGCCCAAATTGAAGCTAGGTTAGCTAACTTCGAAGCATTTATGCCGAATACCTCTTTAAAATCCTTAGACAATTGTCGGAGTAGGAGCAAAGTTACCTCTATAAATAATCAATCGGAGATACTTGAAATTGATAGGGGTCCGTCCAATTTCAATCCTGGCTTTCTCTAAATGTGCTGCAACTCTGCACCTGAAATTAGTAATGCGGCTAAGAATAACTTCGAGCCCCCATTTGTCCCTTGTGGCGCGAACCAGGGACATGTTGTGTCCATGGCGGGTTAAATGGGGATACGGTTGGTAGAGACAACCATATTCAACCAGAGAGAGGCTAGCCTTCAACCACTTTGATGGGACAGTCTTCTGACCAAAGGGTCCATTATAATCCAGCTACAAATTTACACCTACCTCCAGAAGTAACCCCATACACTGTGGTGCTGGCGAATGCCCCCATTGCGTCATCCAGTAATAATGAGCATTGGTCATCACTGAGGAACAAATCCCTTTATTTTCTCAGTGCAAGGACTGGGATTAATAACAAGCTACTGTGCTCAGAATTTAAGATGGCACGAAGAATAGGTTGGGTTGGACATTCCAGAAAGTCACTACCAGGGGAATGCGTTGTGTTGTCATTTATGTCCCCAGGTTTGGTACTGTCAATATTATACAGGGCTGGCAATAGGCCCGTTAAACCACACGAGATAGCCATACTACCCCTGGGGCATTTCTACCCACCACCTAAATATCTATGGTGTACTGCTGAGGAAGAGAGATTCACTCAGGGCAACCAATTACAGTATGCAGTCCCAACAAGTAACCATTTTGATATTTTGAACACACTGATTGACTGGCTTCTCAGAGTATGAATTTGATTGTATGTTGTGAGTGCAAGGTTATAATGGGATCTGATTTTTCTACTGCCTTTTGTTATTTATTTGTGAATACATTAATATATTTGTATTGAAAAGACAAAAAACAAAAATTAATAAATCAAGTATGTCTAAAATATCCTGAATGATGTGAATATTGGAGTGGGTGGTCTAACCAGAGTGGTCAAAAAAAGTTTATGACGTATAGCACACTTTAAATGGCATAGGTAGAGTATCTCTTTTGTGCTTTTTGGCTGTCTTCCCCCTGCTTCTCTACCTACATCCTAACCCAGGGGTCCCCTTGTTGATAGTGGTTGTTCTCAGAGTAACTGCCTAAGATCCATACATAAGCAAGCTGGGTTTTCTGGAGTCAGGGTGTTAAGACAGGAAAATAGATCCCAAATTACAACAGAGCAGGAAAAGCCTCTGCCATCTTTGGTCCGTACAGAAGAGGAAGTCCAGGTCAATGGGTTGTCACTTCGGGATCAGACCCCTGCTCCGGATTTATTAAATCCTCAGATCTTAGTGGAGGAAGCCCAGGTCATTGGTTTTAGTTCCCGGGATCAGGACCCTCCCCTTGAATTATTTAATCCTCAAATTACAGTCCAGTCGCAGCAGTCATGGAAACAGTAATTCTCATGACCTGGTGGTAGCCAGTCTCCCCTATACTAATGTGAGCCCTGGTTGTAGCCTTGTATCCTGGAACATATCAGGACTACGTTCTAAGATTAGTAACCCTCAATGGCCTGAATTCATATTAAAACATGATATTTTATGTGTTCAGGAAACGTGGCTGATGGATTCAATACACATAAATCCTTTTAAAACATTTAATACCCATGCTATAGGGGGCCTACACGGTAAAGCTAAAGGTGGGCTCTGTACATATATATCTAATAAGTTAAACCTTACTAAGATTGAGTCTTACCTTGAGTCTCCATATTATCATTTGCTCCTTTTGTATTCAAATGCTTCTCATTGTACGGTACTGATTAACCTTTATAATAATATTCCATCAGATAGTTTTTCTATTGTTGTTCAGAATTTCTGCAATGAATTGGAAACCGTGTGTAATGAAAATGTTAAAGATAAGATGCTCATATTGCTTGGTGATTTTAACTGTGCTTTGTGCTCTCACGAGGATGATACAATATGTGGTTTTAATGTGGAAGAAGGCATAAGTAATACTCACTTCTGCCACTGAAGTACAGGGGAGCTGTTCAATGAACTGGTGTTTAACCTGGATCTAGGCTTTGCTAATGAATTATGCACTAGACCGGCCCCTATGCCGCAGACCTTTAATGGTAGAGACCTTTGTTCCACAATAGACTATGGATTGTTATCAAATACAAATGCATCTAGGCTGCTTTCTTTTACAGTTGATGCTAACCCGTTGATCATTTCCCACTATGTACATCGGTACTACTCCCCTGCAATAGACAGGGTAGGGATGTACAGGCTGTAGATCAGGCTCTAGCCAATGACAAAGTTAATGGGAACATCCTTCGCTGGAATATGGTGGACCCCGATGTGGTAAATAAACAGCTGATTACTAAGTGTAGGCTGGCGTTTGATACTTGCCTGAATGAATCAGCATCTTCCGAAAGCATCCTGTCCTCTTTTTAAGTAATAGCAGGTGTGGTAAGGCATGTGTTACTCAAACAAGTTGGAAAAAAGTCTGGTCCCCAGAGGTGGTTTGACTCGAAGTGCTCCCGAGCATACTCCTCTCTGAAACATGAGCTGCATAATTCCCCAAGGACCTTCATCAAGATCAGGCAGGCTAGAATGGATTATAAATTGGCCCTTACAGAAAGAAAGAATGTCTTCAGAAAAGAAGCGTGGTAGTCACTTACCATAGCCTCACAAATGAAAGATAGCGCTGCTTTCTGGAAAGTGGTAAAAAGTCCATTCCTGTCCTCGGGTGCGGGTCCAGCTATTGAAATAGCCATAAGCGAGGACCAATGGAATGAAAATGTCTTTAAGATATAAAACGGGCAAGTAATCTCTAATGGTCAAGATAGTGATATCCATGGATCTTCTATTATACCCTGGATTTATACTTTAGCATAGATTAAGTAAATAGAGCACTTTCATCAAGCTCAGGTGGCAAAGCCTCGGGCCGGATGGGATCTCTGTGGACTTGTATAAGCCCAACACTACTCTTTGGCCCCCAATTATTACACAAATAATAAATGCTAGTTGTCAGGCCTCTTTTCCATCAACCTGAGTGGAATCCACTATTGTCCCCATATTTAAAAAAGGGGATCATCAGGATCCCGCCTGATACAGGCCCATCTCATTATTGGATTATTGGATTCCCTGGCCAAAGTTGTTGGACCAATTATTTTGGAACACCTACAGGTTTGGGCAGAGGATAATCAAATTTTATCAGATATTCAATATGGATTCCGTGAAGGACTAGGGACTGTAGAGCAGAGCTTAAACCTAGCTATTTTTGTGGGGAAGTATATTAGGGCAAAAAAGGGTAGATTGTTTTTAGCTTTTGTTGACCTCACAGCAGCTTTTGATTGTTTAAGGCATGCTAAACTTCGGGAGATTTTAGAAACATTGGGGGTTGATAAAAATATCATTTACTTTCTTAAGTGCCTCTACAGTGGAGCAAAGTCACGTGTGCGCTTTGGCCTGGGGGAGAGCGAACTGCCTCCTTCCCTATTAGGAGGGGGGTTAGACAATGTTGTGTCCTAGCCCCCTTCATTTGTAACCTTTATATTAATGGGCTAGGGCAGGCACTTCTTAAGGATGCTCAAGATTTCCCCCAAATAGGCAACCGTCCCATACCAGCTCTTTTATATGCCGACATCATAATGTTCCGCATGCAGATCGGTCTCCAGAAGGTTTTAAATAATTTTTTTAACTTTATGAAGGACCTTGGTCTTAGTATAAACACCTCAAACACTTTTATAATGAGATGCGGACGTGGGAACCAGAAATGTAGGGATATGTATGTGGATGGACATCTAATAGCCCTAACTAACTGTTTTTCATATCTATGGATTCTGTTTAGCAAGAATGACACATGGGCCCAAGCGGTCTCAGCAAAAAAGCTGGCACTTATTAGAACAACAACTGCTCTTGCCAGCTTCTCAAAAAAACTGGGTAGGAAACCCCCAAAAGAACTCTTGCAAATATACAAAGTGAAAAGTGTTTCGACTGTTATATATGGAGTGGGGGTTTTGCTGACACACACCCAATTCAGCTAGTGGAGAACACATTTGTAAGATATATCTTGTCAGCCTCCACCAGTACCTTCACCTGTGTCCGTCACGCTGAGCTGGGCCTCCCATACATATCCGACCTCATAAAATTAGAGCCAATTCTTCTCTGGCATAGGATTTGGTCAAAAGAGGAGACCAAACTAAATAGGGAGATTCTACAGAATAGTCTGAGGCTGGAAGGGGCCCAAAAAATTCCATGGGCCAAGTTTGTGAAAGAGTCTATGAAAGACTTAGGCCATCCGGAATATTTTACTAACCAAATCTCGCTCACGTTGATTACCAGAAAAAGCCCAAGAAAGGATGCCCTTCAATTCCTGGATATGTTAAGATTATCTGGGGAAATCACGAAGCCAAGTGTCCAGCAACATCAGATGGTCCGTACTACTTTTAGCCTGCAGCCATATTTAATATTTGTACCCGTCGGATTTGATAGGCTGCTATTAATCAGATTTAGATTGGGGACCATCTGTAGATTTGCCACTTTCCCAAAAATGAATGATTGGGCAAGTGAATTACAATTATTTCCTTGTGATAACCAATCGGCTCAATCTTTATCTCACCCAGTCTTATTTTGTAAATTTTATATAGAGTTAAGAAAGGCCTGGATAGTTCCACTTTTAAAAATCTGGGGGCTGAGGCAATATCGTCCGGCTTTTATCAAGCTCCAGCTTTTAGAAAATGAACATGTAGCCTGGAGGATATCCATGTTTTTAAAGAAAGTCATTCGTCAAAGGAAGAGAATTGTGATTTAGGGGGCGACATTCTTCAGATGTACTGTCTTTTTAATGTTTACTATTCTTTTTAATAATATGGAATATATATCAAGCTCAAAAACTTTTTTAATAGATACTGTTTCTAAATTCTGGTGTAAATTTTTGTGTAATCTTTGTATTTTATCTGTGCTTTTATGATTGTGAAATATGCAATCGAAATAAAGCTTTTCTATTCTTGACTTGATACATACTAAAACCTGTATTGTGAGTCAGAAGGGTATTTAAGGAACAAGGGTTGCTTTAAAATAACGTTTCATCTTTGGGAAAGAAAACACAGGAGTGGTGGTCTGCTGTTGCGTGCACACCACTATCTTTGTTTGTAGTCAATCACAGAGCATCACAAAAAGCAATTAGAGTAACGCAAATTAGACTCCACCCTTACACATCACAGAAATTCCCTTTTGTAAGTGCATGTGACACTATATGTACGGTGTGCCGTAACTTTATTAATGTGCACATTTAAACGCATTAATGAGATTTATTTACTGTAGAAATTAGAATTTTATAAACGTGTGCGCTAATATTCAGTTTAATATTAAGATGTATTATGGATTCACATTTGCATTTACACTTTAAGTCACCTTTGTATATATTCTGAAAGCTACCCGTGAAAGTATAACCATTTATGCTTTTTACTCAAGCATTGTATTTGTTCTTGAGTTAGGTGTTAACAAGTATAACTATGCATTTGAAGTGCACGTTTAAATGCTTAGTTAAAGTAAGCCTGACTAAAGACCTTAATTTTAAAATGCATTTTGCTCTGCTGTTTTTTCCCTTTGCAGGTACATTCTCATAGTTTCATTAGCTGGAGAAAAGGAGCATTGATGTCTGTACTAGTTTCTTGAGATTAGGGCCTAAGAAGAGACATCTTAGCAAGAAACCTGAAGACCTAAAGAAGGAGATGAAGCCTCCTATTCATCGCGTACCAGGAACGGAGAATGTTCAAGGTTGCAGTAACTATCCAAGTTCTATTTGATGGAAAAATCTGGCAATGTTGCAAATGAACAGCACAAAAATAAAATTGATTGGTTCTTGGTGGTGTGGGAAGAGATATGATTATTGTTGAAGCTTTACTGGTTTTAATTAGTACACACAGTTAGAAGTTAAGGCAGATTCCCTTAGACCTTTAGGGGTATAAACCTCTCTGCTTCCTTTATTCTTGCGAGTGTGAAGCTTCATGGTAAACACTTATTTCAATTCTGTGAGACTTCTACTTAAGTCTTTACTATTCTGACACCTTCTCGCCTTTCCACATTTCCTTGAGACCCTATTCTGTAGTCCATCCTTATTCTGAATTTAGAGCCTTGATGAGATGACTGCAGAGCTTATTCATGTTAAGAAGAGAGAATCTGACTTTCTTTAAGGAACACCTATTCCTATTTCTTTTTGTATTGCTTTGTCTGTGATTATTTCATATCTTATTCTTCTAAGACTGAACTATTGTGATATTTCAGCTTGCCAGCTGTGATTCTGTAACTTTTTAATATTCCTTTGATAAGCATGTATACTGGTAGGATTATTAATTAGAAATAAACTCCTAACTTCAATTACCGATTCCTGGTCCTTATTGGGAGACCACATGAGCTTCACAAAAGTTGAATTGTTTTATTATTGTTAACTCCCTTTGCACCTTAGTCAACTTAAAAAGATCCAAAGATGAGATATTGTAAATCAGAAAATCTGTGCTCTCCCACAACCAACCAAATTAATAGTCCTTAGGTAGGTCATCCTGTGACCCCCTCCCCCCCCCCCACCTCCCCATCCGCGCGATTGGACATTTTGCTATGCGACCTATTATTACGTAGTTCGCATTGAAAAATGACAGACTGGTTGTAAAAAGATGGTGTGCAACTGCAACACGTTTTGCGTCCAGTGCTTTTGTACATCAGGCCTGTGGTTCGTGGATGAAGTGTGTTTCATTTCTACAGCTTGATATATCCTGACAGTTATCCTCGCCGCAACTGCCACCTTTAACTTGTGGATTTTATACAAGCAAGAGTCATAGACAGTATAGACACACACTTTGTTCAGAAATTAGGTGGGGAGCTGGCAAAGTTAAACACTACGGTCTTCATTATGAGAGGCTGAATATTTCCAATCATTACAAAATACTTGTGTGTGCAGGAGTTAGGGTTATAAGGTTTGTGCCATGTGGCACTTTTCTCGTATATTTTATAAGATAAACTCTAAATAGTCAATCCTTCTAAAATGTACCTGGAGAAACTAGCCATTACATTTCGAGGCATTAGGAATTTGGTGCGAAAAGCAGGCCTATTTTAAGTGGGGAAACTTGAAGTTGAAGTTAGAGATGATTATCTCACCTGGTAAATTCCATACTCTGGGGTATCTGATTTCACCTGGTGTGATAATAACCTCATCCTCATGGACTCTTGTAATGAGGGACTGTGCCAGCCGTGGTCCGTGCAGGAAACAGCAGTGGGGCGGTAGGCCGGGTAAGGGGGGTATTTCAAGAGACAATGCAGAGGGAAAGGTAAAACAAATAATTCATTTTCCCTCGTCATCGTCCATCGAAATACCCCGCACCTGGCCCCACCACCCCACAGCTGTTACCTGCACGAACCGCGGCTGGTCACTCTGCTCAAAAAGTAGAAAAAGCTTCGACTTCAGAAAGAGTGAAATCCCTCCACTCTTGCTAAGTTTCACTTTCCCAGACCCATTGCCTCATGCAGGATAGCCCGCTGAACATGGACAGGATGTCAGGAAGAGCTCTATCACTGGCGATGAGTGGCAGAAATCATTGCTGCTTCATCTCTTTTTCCTGCTGATGTAAATCCTGCCTCCGAATTTCATATAGTGGGGAGATCGGAGGGAAGAAATCCCGCTCCAACAATGGTAAGTACTGTGATTGTGGACTTTAAGCAATTTATTGTTAGTGGAGGTCTGCCATCACAAGTGTAAATCAGACACGTGTTGCTTCTGTTAGGAAATGCTTTTTTTTTTACAAGGAACGGGGGCAGGATCTGAGTGTGATCATGCCCTGTGATAATGCGAAACCGCCCTTACTGGCCTTCTTGTGAAAACAAGGTTGTCTTGCTAATAAAATACATGACACAAAACAATACTGCATAGATTCAGTCACAGATCCAGCTGCTGAAATTAAACTTAACCATAGCGCTCCAGGACTTAAGGCCCAGTTAAGAAGCTGAAACACAGACCACGAGCCTTACCAGTCGAGGGACCCCAGGACTGGGGACAGGTCAATCTCTGTTTCATGTAATTTGACATGCAAGCAAAATATTTTATCTAAACTTTGCTTGCTGTCACCTTCAAAGTACAGGCTCAGCCTCTGATTAATTTGAGTGTTACCAAAGCTCTAGGAGCCCCCACCCCCTTTGCAGAAACCTCAACAGTATAGGCTCATCATTTAGTGCATGTACGCCCGGTGCTTCTCTGACTTTGTGTACACCCCCTCAGATGGTATATCCTAAACTTCAAGAACATTCCAGAGAACATACCTGAAGAGTCCTATTTGTTAAGCCTAAGCCAGACTTTTCAACTCTGCTTCCTCTCTTCTGGTGTCTTTCTTGCCTCCCCTTGGCCAACGGACGAGACACTGTGGCCAGGAGGAGGTGTAGGAAGCAAAGCAAACATTGGCAACTCCAATAGGTCTGTCTAGCTTATGAATTAAAGTGTTTTTTATCTCATTGATTAGTTTAGCCACTCAGTAAGGCATCAACATGCACTGCCACTTATGTTTGCATTCATGCATTAATTCACCCATCCACTGGTTCATTCTTGCGTTCACTCTGTGATACAACCAAAATACTCAGCAACATATGCAATAAAATAATAGAAAATGTAACTAAAATAATTGAAAATTTGTAGAAAAAAGTAAACATGTTGCTCTCCAAACATGGCAGGAATGTACTTGCAGTAGGAATATTAAACATAGCAGCGGATGTCAGTCTTACAGTGGTATTGTTTGTAGCCTATTGTTGTTTTTAAAATTCTAGCATGCTGCAATGTTTAGAACCTACCGGTTGGCCATCTTGGAATGGTAAAAAAATTACACTCTATGGACAACAGCATTACGTAATGGTTGACTGGTTTAGAGGTAGTGGCCACGCAGGATGCTGTGCACTGCAGATGCAATGAGGGTCAAGCAAGCAGCCCCTTAGCACTGTCTGGAGAACTGAAGCATCATATTAATGGGTATGATCTTAAGAAAACGTAAAATAAGAAGAGGAGAAGCATATAATTGAAAGCAGAACTAAAAAATGAGGCAATCGAAAACTAAAGAACTGCCCAACCAACCTTGACACTGAAGCGCACTCATTTTCAGGTGGATGTGTATGTATCCAAAACATGCCATAACTAACAGGGCAAGACAACTAGGTCCTGAGGTGGACTGAAGCATTACCCCATGCAGTACGCTGGCATGAATAAAAGCAGAGTGTAAATGGCACTCAGAGAGACAGACCAATGGCACAAAAGGGGTGATTCAAAGGTCCTATATGTATCTACATGGATGTATATTTATATCTCTGGATGTATGTATTATTTAATTATTTTTTATTACAAGATCTTGGCAGACAGCTAAGCCTGTCAGGCTTTTCAAATAGTTTCTAGCAAGAATTATTACAGTACAAATCGTCTACCCACAGGTTTCATCAAAGGATGTATCCAACAACAAAATCCTCCCCTGCAAAGGTACTGTGTGATAGTTCAAATAGTATTAAACCTGAATACAGGCTTTAACAAGGTGCAAAAACAATCTACCTTCAGAGTCATATTGACTTCAACACATGTTACATAGTAAATATATAAAGCGCACTATCTTGTCGTAACATTTCCTAAATGTGGTCAATTAGTCAATCTGAATTACCATTTGCTAGTGAACTAATCAGGCCTATAGCTGTAGTCATTGGCTTATCCTCATATTCAGTAATGGCCTATTGCACTGTGCTTATGTTTCCTATGAAGCAAATATCAGACTAAGGTGCCGATTACGATCCGGTAAAAACCGGGTACGAACCGTCGGTCGGAGCTTTTTTTCCGTCCGACTCGTACCCGGTTGTAAAACTTTACAAACATGGAATTACGATTCGCACGGAAACACCATTTCCGTACGAATCGTAAAAAACACCGACCGACGAAAATATACGTACGAATGTGATCCGGGAATGCTGCGACGTGACGTCGGGACGCTTTCAGGCAGCGTTTCACGACCCAGGAAGTACGATTCGAACCGACAGCAGTCCGGACGGCAATATTTTCACGGCACCCAAAAAGTGCCGGAAAAGCGAAGTACGGCGTGAAACAACCAGAGTAGGTGGCCCGGTACGCGCCGACCCCCCCCCCCAGCCCACGTACGTTCGAGTCGTACCCCCCCAGCCCCCGTATGTACGTGTCGAACCCCCCGTGTATGTACACCTGTGTACGTGTCGAACCCCCCCTGTATGTACACCTGTGTACGTGTCGAACCCCCGTGTATGTACACCTGTGTACGTGTCGAACCCCCCCGTGTATGTACACCTGTGTACGTGTCGAACCCCCCGTGTATGTACACCTGTGTACATGTCGAACCCCCGTGTATGTACACCTGTGTACGTGTCGAACCCCCCGTGTATGTACACCTGTGTACATGTCGAACCCCCCGTGTATGTACACCTGTGTACGTTCGAGTCGTACCCCCACCCGTGTATGTACGGTGCGTACGGGGTACGCACCGTACATACACGGGTGGGGGTACGACTCGAACGTACACAGGTGTACATACACGGGGGTTCGACACGTACACGGGTGTACATACACGGGTGGGGTTACGACTCGAACGTACGGGGGCTGGGGGGGGTCGGCGCGTACATACGGGGGCTGGGGGGTGTTCGGCGCGTATGCGGGCACATGTCTCCATGGTTGCTATGGGAGTTCGGTGCGGACGGTGCTTTTTCCACATTTTCCGACCCGAGGACGTGTGGGGAATAATTCCCAATGCAATTCGTATGGACTTTTTACCATGCGAATCGTAATTGGCAGTTTGTACGGCACTTGTACGATTCGTACGGTAAAAAGACCGGATACGAGTCGTACGGGGAATTTTTTTACCGGATCGTGATCGGCACCTTACAGTCATAAAAATTACAAAAGTTGGCAAAATTATAGATGGTCAACAAAGATTCACACTGTGTGTTGAACATAGGGGTCTCTAGCTGGCAGTGGTTTGCACCCTGTCCAAGTATGGACCCTTATTCTAGTCAGGGTAAGGGGATTACACCCCCAAGATAACCCATGCTCACACCCTTTGTAGCTTGGTGCGAGTTGTCAGGCTTGTCTCAGAGGCAATGTGCAAAGCATTTGTACAAAACACACATAGTAACACAGTGAAAACACTACAAATGGAGACCCTTCAGTTTATAAAAATAACCACTCTTTATCTAAGTAAAACAACGACAAAATGATAACAAATCCAACATGCACAATTCAAGATATCACTTTTAGAAAGTTTACTGGAAAAATATAGCTCTTAGAAGATTATAGCTCCAACTGGGACTATCTCGACATCGTGACAGGTACAAATCCACAGTACGGCGCAAACCGTGAGTTGTGCAGGCCGGCCCGGGGTCACACTGACTTTTACGTTGATGAAAACAATGATGTTGCCCGGCATCAAGGAGGGGATGCGTTTCTGGTGAAGGGGCAACGTCAGTTCCTTATTGCCACTGGGGAGATTAGGCATTGGTTCCTTACTGCCACAGGATATGTGAGGCGTCAGTTCTTAACAGCTACGAAGGGGAGGCGAGACGTTGGTTCCTTACTGTCGAGGGGAGGAGTTGGTTCCTTACTGGTGCAGGGGAGGTCAAGTGGCAGCAGTCTGGGGGTTCCTTACAACGGTGCGGTGTCGATGAGTTTGGGAGGTCCCCCACGTCGGTTATTGACACCCATGATGATGCAGGTGAGTCAGTGGCATAGACAGATGTCGGTGCTGTGGTGCAAGTCGTGTCAGTGCATCATTTCCTTCCGAGCGTTGCCCTGGGCTCCTGCGCAGGTAGCAGCCTTGATGATGAAGTCAGTTTTGATAAGTTGCAGGCACTGGCAGGCGTCAGGCTGCATTGTAAGTTGGGGCAGTGCATCCTGCTCTTCACAAACGGTGCCCTCGGCTCTGGTGCAGGCAGCGGTGTCGCTGACAGCATTGATGTTGCTTTTCTTGAGTTGCAGCATCAACTACATGATTCCAAAGGCCGAGGAACTGGAAATGGTACAACTTGCCAATCAGGACTCCCAGCAGAGAAGCCCAGGTGCTGGTAGCAAGATGCTGGTGAAGTCTTTGATAGCCCTTACACTTCTTAACAGGTGGCAAGTACAAACAAGCCCTTGGAGAAACTTGGCAGGCAGGATACAGAAGGCAAAGACCAGCCCTTATACTCTCCAAGACAGAAGTAGCAAACAACAAGAAATCCAACAGAGCACCAAGCAGAAAGGCAGTTCCCCTCCTACAGCTTCTCCAGCTCTTCTTCTTGAAAGAATCTCCTCTTAGTCCAGAAGTGTTCTGAAGTTCTGGTGTCACATAGCCAGTACTTATACCAGTTTCTGCCTTTTAGTAGGCATATTTCAGAGGAAAGCCTGTGTAGTGCAGAAGACCCTGTCTTTCCCTGACCTGGCTCCAGATGCACTACAGGCAGCGAAGACAGCTTGGGGGCAGGACAGGAACAGCTCTAGTCAGCTGTCCGTGAAAACTCCTCCCACCACTCTAGCTCAGGAAGACCCATCAGCCTGGTGATAGGCCAACAAGTTATGCAGGGCATACCTTAGCTCCCTTTGTGTGACTGTCTTGAGTGAATGCACAAAAGCCCAACTATCAGTCTAAACCAGACGTAGATTCCACTGGCAGGCAGAGGCACAGAATGGTAAAGCAAGTAAATGCCCACTTTCTATGAGTGGCATTTTCAAGCAAGCAATTTGAAAACCAACTTTACTAAAAGATGCATTTTAAAATTCTGACTCCAGGGATTCCAAACTCCAAATCTCTGTCTCTTCCCAATTGAAAGTTACACTTGTAAGATGTTACAAGACAGCTCCAATGATAAACTATGGGAGAGATAGTCCATGCAATAGTGCTTAACGCAATTGGAAGTATTTCACCATCAGGACATGTAAAACACACCAGTGCATGTCCTTCCTTTTAAATACACTGCACCCTGCCCATGGGGTTACATAGGGCCTAACTTAGGGGTGCCTTTCATATACAAAAAGGGAAGGTTTAGGCAAGAAAAGTGGGTGCACTTGTCAAGTCAACATAGCAGTTTAAAACTGCACTCACAGACGCTGCAGTGGAAGGTCTGAGGCATGATTGAAGGGCTACTCGAATGTCCTGGGCACATGCAGTGCATTTTACTAGTGACTTACAAGTAAATCAAATATGCCAATCATGGATTGCCAATCAACACAATTTACACAGGAAGCACCTGCAGTTTAGTACTGAACAGCAGTGTTAAAGTGCCCAGAAATCTAAAGCCAGCACAAATTAAATGCAGCACAAAGTCAAAAACAGGAGGTCAGAAGGAAAAGACTGGGGAAAAAACACACCAAAGATGCCAGGTATAACACTGTGCCAGTCTTCTATAAGCATGATTTGTAAGAGGATACCAAAATCCATGCCTTCTACCGTAATTACACGTAGAAGTACCTATTTGGAGGCTTCAATACAGAGAAATAAGAATCCATCCATAAATGGCTATTGAGTTTAACAAAGGCTTTTCTCAAGAAATATATCAGGCCTACCGTCTTAATCATGACTTTTCATATTACACAATCAGGCCTATAACCTTTATGATTGGCTTATCATCATAACCAGCTCAGACCTACTATCTTGGGCAGGAACCTTGCCACAAGGCAACCATCAGGTATGTTGAAACAATAAAAATCCCTCCCAATAGAGCACTATAAAAAATAACATTGTGTACATCTTCTACCCCCATGTTTTGTTTGGGTGAGTCACCAACACCAACTTGCCTACTATGGTAATCTTCCAAATTCTGTGAAATAAAACACTTTACTACAGGTTTTAGCACAGTGTAATACAAATAATACTGTAAAAGCCTGTTGCCTCTAACACATGCTTTTCACAATAAGTAAGTTAGACCTAATTGCTTTGTCATACTTTTTCATCCAAACAGATCACACCTAATAATTCTGTCTCAACTTTTCCCAATGAACAGATAAGGCATATAGCCATTACTGTATGCATGCTACTATAAACAACACACACCAACGTAAGGGTGAATAAGCTGGCATCCATCATGCATATACAGTTATATAATGTCACATTTGTAGAAAATTAAAGATGCCAAAAATACACAGTTACTCTAAATAGAGCTTAACAAGAATCGTCAAAATGAAAATTGTCTACTCCCAGGGTTTGTCGACTGCTGGACCAACACAAAACTCCTTGTCTACTATGGTATTATGTAAGATGCAAGCGTGCATCGTAACAGATGGTATTACTAAGCGCGAACGCTGAATGCTGAACTTGTTTTTGCTCATTGACATTCCGGCACCCTGCCCTCTCATAGCGACGAGGGTAGGTAATTGCACGCATCACTCGCTTTGTTTTTAAATATATATTTTTAGATTTCACTTGGCTGCTGTTTTAAATAAAGTCTGCTGCCCACTCACCTGCACTTACAATTGAAAAGCACATCTCGCTACTTAGCGAGTTATACCAGAACTTCTTCAGGCCAGGCCAGTAACCGAGCGCCATCTTGGTTAGCGCTCTAGTAGCTGGGGATACTTAAACCGGGAAGATGCAAGCGCGCAGCGTGTGCGCGCAGTGGGCGTGCCTGTGGCGCGCCTGAGGCGTGCCAGAGGCAAGCCCGTCTGCGCCCGTCCGCGCCAGTTCGCCGCCAGAAGCCAGGACCCCTGGTAGGTCACCATTACCTACATTACGAATCCCAAACCTACTTCGCAGATACACGCGTGACTCTTTATTAGATCTTAAGCCCGCCCCCTGCAAGCTATCCTTTCACCTATATTGCGTATTAGAGGGCCCTTTTTCATGTCGAGCTTATAGATTTCAGAGCACTGAGTCTCTCTGTCCTTCTTTGATTACTATTCGACAGTTTAACTTTAAAGAATCGTCTGATTCTTTAAATAATACTTCTTCTAATCCCCTACCTCCCCCAGGGAAAAATATTAAGTGGAATTGTTTTCTGGCTAATGTTACGTCCCTTCCCAAGCATGCTGCAGATATATGGGATATCTTGACTGATCTAAAACCTGAGATGGGCTTCATTACTGAGACCTGGATTAAACCATCTTCCACTCCTGCCATTGCTTTGGCCATTCCGGAGGGTTATCGTATCTCGAGATTGCATAGGATAGGCAGAGCGGGCGGGGGTATAGCTATAATTCATAAAGAAGCCCTAGCAATCACCATTCTATATCAAATGGGTACAGAGGCATTTGAATGCCTCGTATTTAGAATAGATCTCTCTACACGATGTAGCTGGAAAGGCGCATTGGTATATAGACCTCCTGGCCCGACACTGGACTTCACCAATCAATTGCAAGATTTTATCTCTCCTCATATAATTGCTACTCGTAAATTTCTTCTGCTAGGAGATTTTAATATCCATAGCAAAGATGCCCAGAACCAGGATGCAAGGCTATGTCTGCAAGACCTGGCTGCCTCTGGATTAGTTCAAATTAACTCCGCTCCTACTCATGTAGCTAGCCATACTCTAGATCTGATTCTAACAAATTCTCAGGATATCAAATGTGGTGACACTTACCCACTTACTTGGACTGACCATTCACTAATACATTTTCAACTTATTAGACCTACTAACTGTACTTTTGCTGCATCCACAACTCCAGCTACTCGTCAGTATAGACCATGGCATAAATTGACCCCTGATCATCTTTCTTCTCTATTTCTCTCCTGGGACAGGGAAACCATGTTCTATAATGTTTATCAACAACTCGACCATTTCAATTCTCTTATCTCAAATGTGCTTGATAAGACACCCCCTATGAAACTTCTCACTCATCCACCGAAAGGTACCCCCACTGATTGGTACTCCTCCGTTTTACGAGAGGAAAAAAGCTCTTGCAAGAAGCTTGAACGTTCATGGAGTCTTTCGCACAATGAGCAAGATAAAACTAATTATAAGACTGCAATATCCAACTATCATAATAATATTAAAAAGGCTCTCAAACTGCATATTGTATCCTTGTTAGATCAAGCAGGAAACAACTCTAGGATGCACTTTCAAATTCTGAAGGATTTCACTAATCCTAAATCCTGTGAGACCAGAGATATTTCCTCTCAAACCTTCTGTGACAATATTTCTTCCTACTTTATTCAGAAAATTGAAAATATCTATCAAAAAATTATCTCATCAAACACCTCCCCTTCCGTCTCCACAGTAGATCTAATGAACTATACTAATGAAGATTCTCAATTACTCACCTTTCCTAGTGTTACTACCACAGAAGTATCATCCCTATTGGAATGCACTAAATCTGGTTCACCTCTTGACATTATTCCAGCTAAAGTCTCATCTAAATTTTCGGTTCAACTTGTGTTACCCATATGTTCCATTATCAATAGTTCTCTAAATTCTGGTAGTCTTCCGCCAGAATGGAAACACGCTCAAATTATTCCTATTCGCAAAAACCTAAAAATTAAGTTGACCAATTACCGCCCCATTTCTTTGCTTCCTCTACAGAGCAAGCTTGTAGAAAAACATATTAATAGACATCTATCGGCGTTTATTGAGTCCACTCATGCACTTAATATCTCTCAATCAGGCTTTCGAGCTAAGCATAGCACGAAGACTGCCCTAGTGGAGGTAATGGACAATATCAGGATGGCTCTGGATAACATTCAAGCGGCACTTTTGGTGCTGCTTGACCTTTCAGCAGCATTCGATACCATTTCACATCAGATCCGGTTGTCGAGATTGCAGGGGCTTGGAATTAAAGGACTTGCTCTGAAGTGGCTGACAGATTTCTTGACAAACAGAACTCAGGCAGTTACTATGGGCTCTTACAAATCTGCTCCTTCTCAAGTTACCAGGGGTGTCTCCCAGGGCTCTTGTTTGAGCCCTACCTTTTTTAACATCTATGTGACCCCTTTGGCGAAACTTATGAGAAATTTGGGTTTCAGTCCTATCTCTTATGCAGATGATACCCAACTCCTCCTCACCTTTGATAAAAAAAGAACAGATACACAACATATTTTCTCCCAGGGTATGATGGCTATTGCCTCTTGGATGCAAAGTAATTTCCTCCAATTAAACTCCGAAAAATCTGAGATTATGTTGTTTGGAGGTGCTGCCATCTGTTGGTTGCCTAATTGGTGGCCTGAGGAGCTGGGGAAAGCTCCGGCTCCTAAAGAGGAGAAAAAAAATCTTGGCATCAAGCTTGATCAAAAACTTACCTTAGATGCCCATGTCAATTCAACAATCGGCACTTGTTATCATGTTTTGAGCCTACTCAGGAGAATTTCCCCTGCTTCCTATTTCGACCAGGAAGACTTTGATTCAGGCTCTGATTATGTGCAGAATTGATTATTGCAATGCTCTGCTTTTCTCAACGCATGTAGCCTCCCTAGGAAAACTACAGGTCATACAAAATACGGCAGCCCGTCTAGTGACGGGTTTACCGCCTAGGACTCCCTCTTTGCCTTTGTTAATAAAGCTTCATTGGCTCCCAGTGAAAAAAAGAGTGGAATTTAAGATAGGATGTATGATCTTTAAGGCCTTAAATAAGCTTAGTCCTTATCTTGCCAGGAAATTTAATACCTATACTCCTGCATGCTCTCTTAGATCTGGATCTAAAAGATTAATCTCTATTCCCAGAATCAAGAAGTCGCGTACCAGTGGCAAAGCCTTTTCTTACCTTGCCCCGAGTTTCTGGAATAATCTTCCTCAATATCTCCGCACTGATATGACCCTTCTCCAGTTCAGAAAACTTTTGAAATCTTAACTTTTTTAATTTGTTTGCCATGGTTGTACATATGTTACAAGCGCAGAGATACCCCTCGGGGTGATTCAGCACTATATAAAATTATAAAATAAATAATAATAAATAAGATTACATGTAAAATACTACCTATCTAAACTCTACATCCTGTAACATAGTGTGATAACAATCCACTGTTAGATGCCTATTGGCTTCAACAAATGATTTTCACAATAAACAATCCAGGCCAATGGCCTGTGTCATAACATTTGATAATAAAAAGGCCAGACTTATGGCATCTGGCATAACTATCAGGCACATTGTTGTTATTGTTGGCTTGTCACCATCATCAAATCAGGCCCACTATGCAGAGTGCAAAAGTTCGCACAAGGCAACTATCCGGCATGCAGTCATAAAATTACTAATGTACTCAAAATTACAGTTGACAAAGCAAAATACTATCTCTCCTATGACGGCCTAACAAGAATGCTCAAAGTGTAAAACATCTAACCCCAAGGTTTGTTCAACTCAGGTATTCTGTGAGATTCCATGTAACAAAATAGCCATCTGTAGGCTTTAATACAGAATAATAACAATCCACCTTTAAATGTCTGTTGGCTTTCCCATATGCTTTTCGCAATCAATATGTTAGGCATATTGACTTTATCATAAATGTTCACAACAAACTATTAGATCTATATCCTTTATCATCGGGTTGTCGACACTATTAATTCAGACTGACCTACTGTGTTGGGCACTGGTATTCTCAAAAAGCAATCATCAAGTACACTGTGAGAAAATTACAAATATGTACAAAATTACTGTTGTCAAAGCAAAATAATATCCCTCATAAGAAAGCCTAATAAGTATTACCTTAGTGCGCATCTTCTATCCCAGTGGTTTGTTTGAGAGGGTCACCAACACCAATCCAGTGTTAACTATGGTAATTTGTGAGATTCCATGTAACAAAATACTTGCCTACAGGCTGTAGCACATTGCATTGTAATGGTACATATTTAACATAAGCTTTTGTCAATAAATAATTGAGGCCAACTGCCTTCGTAATTATGATTCATTAAAAAAACGATGAAACCTATGGAATCTAGCATAACATTTTCTGATGAACTGATGAGGCCTAAAGCCTTTAACATTGGTATGACACCATACCCACCACAAGCCCATTTAAGTGCACATAAACCGGCAACCATCAATCAGCCAACTATAAAGTTACAAATATATAGAAAAATACAGTTCACAAATCAATATACAACTCCTCTCAATAGGACCTAACAAGAATAATCACAGTGACAACTCTCAGCATTTGTCATAGTGGGTGGCCTACAGTAAAATAATTGCTTACAAGAGTAATCTTTGAGATTACATGTAACAAAAAACGTATCTATATCCTATAGCACATAATGAGAACCCATTTGTAAAGGCCCACTGAATTTAAGAATTTAAGAAATGCTTTACACAGTAAATAAGGTAGGCCAAATGCCATTATCATAACTTGTCCTACTATGCAGATTAGACCAAACAATTTTAAAGTTCATTTTCTTTTTTGATGCAACACTAATAATGTATTTCATAACTCTATTGACAGCAAAGAGGAACACCTGAACACAAGCAACCCACTCAGGACAGAACTAACTACACAGGCTTATAAATGCAATCCTCACAAACACTCTGAAACACTAAGGGGCTAAGGATCGATCGACGAGTTAACGGCACTTTTTCACAGCCAAAGTCGCGATACATTTATCGCCCCATTCACAAGATGGTGCTAACAGCCCATATCACCAGTTTACCTGCAATAGCAGTCGCAAAAAACATCACCACAGATGACACCGGCAACTAATGCTAATGATATGCAGAGTAGGCGTTCCCGTGCAAAAAGCCACGACAACACCACTCCACAACATTCTCAACGACCAGCCAGATCGGTGATAAGATAACAAAACATGCGATAAGGTGCATTAGCAGCAGGATTTTAACCCCTGCTCTTACCTGGTGTAAAGTCGGATGACAACCGGAACCAGACAAGGGAGCACAGCCCATAGCCACACATGAAGAAAAACAGATGCCCTGGAGCAACTGATCATGCAGCCTGGAGCCCCAATAGGGCAACAACACCTACCGCAACCACCCCCAGGACCCCCCCTGCCCCAGGGCCCTACCCCGGGCACCCCCCAGCCCCTTTTGGACAAAGAGATTGCACATCAACTCTACGAAATCATGAACCAAACAATTTGTCTTAAGTCGCACAATCACAACACCTAACATACATGTGTGGTCAGAAAAAGGGAAATCATACATTCATCTCATAATATCAAAATAATAGGTTTATTACAGAATAAACCCAAAACAACAAATCTGAAGAGTCATGGCGGGTCTTCTCAGGACATTCTGTAAGTCACAGCCTACAAGACAGAAATCTAGGTAAGAAGGTGTGTCATGCGCTCATCAAAGAACAGAGAGAGAGAGAGCGAAAGAGAGAGAAAGAGATAGAGATAAGGAGAGAAAGAGGGGTGGAGAGAGAGAGAGAGTGAGAGAGGGAGAGAGAGAGAAAGAGAGAGAGAGAGGGAGTGAGAGAGAAAGAGAGAGAGAAAGAGAGAAGGAGAGAGTGAGTGAGAGAGTTAGAGAGGGAGAGAGAAAGAGAGGGAGAGAGAGAGTGCCGACACTGCGGACCCAGAGCCCACTGCTCACCTGCTGCCACCGGTGTGTCTCCAACCACGTGTCGGTATACATTGCAGTCTCCCAGGTCCTTTATCTGAAACAGTTTCCAGAGACATGAATGGCAGGGTCCATACAGTTGCACATGCCAATATCGCTTGCCTGCCCCTGTGCACTTAGGCTGCTGCACCACAGCCCCTCCCGCCACCCAGCGGTGATTGCCTACCCCTGCGCAACCAGACCTCACTGCTCACCTTCCGCCACCGGCGTGTCTCTAAGAGGGCCCACTGCGTGCCTGTGGGAGGTCCAAGCCCGGGACCCGTGACCATGGCACTTTCCACATCATGCAGCCCCGCACTGCGGGCCACCAGGTCACACACTTGATTCTGGGTCTTGATTAGGGGTTGGCAGAATTTGCGTAGTCGCGCTACGCAAAGCTCCGTGAAATGGTAAAAAATCTCCGCGAGCACGCAAAAGTTCCACGAACACGCACAATTGCTTGTTCGGCCCATTTGCAATGCTTTTTTCCTGTTCGGGCGAACTCTGCTTGCATGCTCGGGGAGAAATATTTCGCAAACACGCATTTTGAAAGCGCGAACTAGCAAAAAATTCAGCGAAACCGCGGATTGCAGAATTTTGGCCAATTGCGCGTTCTCCACAGAACGCGAAATTACCCAAATTCCGCAAATTCTGTGAGCGGAACGGAATTTACCGCCCAGGCCTAGACTTGATTTCGCAATGGCAGAGACCATATCAGTGCACACGGCATCATCACAGGCTACACACCCGCTCAGCTCCTGAGGTGCCACTAACTCTGTGAACCACGAGGCAATGCCACGTGGCGGGAGGCCCATACTGCCTGCTGGCTCAGGCCTACACTGCGGTCCAGCAGGGCTCACATTTATCCTTACCAGTCCAGACTGCCAGGACGGTGCATCATCGCAGGCTACACACCCGCTCAGCACTTTAGGTGCCCCTACCTCAGTGCACCGCAAGACACCATCCCGTGCCGGTGTGCCTGTGCCTGCCGCAGTGTATTCGGTGCCACCAAGTCTGTGCACCGCTAGCATGGACCCTTTATGATTGAGTCCCGTGGTGCAGACGCCATCATGTCACCCCCAGCACTGGGCAGTTTGAGGTGACAGGGCCCTAGGCCCTCATGCACAAATGATAACCACACGGAGACACCCAGTTAAAGAGTGGAAATGGCGTCCAGCACGGATGCCAGGCCCTTTTTATAGGCAGGGTCACATGTCCTGTGATGCCTGTGCTGGATGGGTGTGGTGTGGGTGTAAACCAGCCGTGAGGGAGTGGCTGTGGCATGCTGAAAACTAGACCTGTGAGCAGCAGATCCCTACGGGAAAGACCTGGGACTTGTAGCGTTGTCATCCCCCCTGTGAGCGTAAGCGGAGTGGGCTGTCCTGGCATATACCAGTCCAGCGTAAGGGTGTGAACAATGATTCCTGGGCTCTGGGCCTGGTTCCGTCCTGGGCTGGACAAGGAAGTAACTGATGCGTGTGTCTCCGTAGTAGTGTCGGCGCCACCCGGACCGCAATCTGCAATGTGTCACCCTGTGACCCAAGTCCCACAACATGAGCAACATGGACATAAGGGGGAATCACATACCCTACATTCATCCATACTTCCACACTTGAAAGATCATAGACATGACAAATCTGTGTGAATATGAATGCTTATTGCACATTCAGTGGAGTGTTGCAGCTGGAGCAGTACAGGGCCATGCGAACCCCACTTTACATTGTTGGCCCGTGGAGGGCCAGCCAGAGTCCTTCAGGGAATGACAAGTACATCAGAAGAGGAAGAGTTCAGTCCGCAGTCTGATAGCTGTGTCATTGGTGACAAAACAGAATATGGCAGTCCATGTCAAGGTCCAAGGTGAGTGTCGCAGAGTGCATCGGGGGACAGTGGAAGATGATGATGCAAAGGGCAGAACCAAGCAGAAACAGGCCACATGGTGGAGATGAATGCTACTGCGTCCTTCTGACCATGAAGGCAGATTAATCCGCATCTTCGTCCTCTGCAGTTGCATGTGCCTCACATGTGGGTGGTGGTGTTCTGTCTCCAGCACTGTGTGGCAGTGACACCTCAGGGGCCAGAGGTGGAATGTCTGCCGCACTGTGTGGCACTGACACATCAGAGGCCGGTGATGTGGATAGGTTGGTAGCAGCAGCATGCATCAGCGCCAGGCCTTGTGGCAGCAATGCCATGAGGAGGATATTTAGGGCATCGAAGGACTCAGCTACCTCTCGCTGGTTTGCAGCCATGGCAGCCGCTCTTTCCGCCTGCGTCCGCTCCATGTTCTCCATGATCGTCCACATGTGACCCAAATCCCGGGCGAGATTGCTGGAGGCACTCTGACTAGACAGTCGTTCTTGTCGCAGAGTCAGGACTCTAGCGATGTCAGCCATGGTTCGTTGGAGAGCATGGAGCAGACTGTGGGTGTCCGTTAGGGACTGTGAGTGGTCCCTAATGGGACTTAGACACCCATGTGTGGCGTCTAGTTTGGCTGCCATGTTGTCAAACCCCACTTGCACCTGTTCAGCCAGCTTCTCCTGGCACCCCAACATACTGCATTGGAAGGCCATGTGTTCGTCGTGGGGGTCCTGGGAGGCAGCTGTGGTGGTGGGTGCTGCCTGCTGTGTGTTCTGTGCAGGAGGTGGGTTCTCCTCATAGCAGCTGGGCTGCCCTGCTCCTGGAAGTGGGCTGAGGGGGCTCTCCACGAGCTGTTTGAGGGCCTCGGAGTCGAAGGTGTGGTGGTCCTCTTCGTCATCAGAGAAGAGATGTTCGGCCTGCTCTGCAGGAGGTGTTGGATTTCCTCCTGCAATGTAAAGGGGAGATGCAGTTTAACATTGTGTTCACATGTATGTTGACGCATTGTGCATGTTTACATTCAGACTGCATGACAGTGTACATTGTGACTGTTTGGGGGAGCTGCCTATTTGATGTGGGACAGTGGACATACCGACAACATCACGGTTGTGTGTTTGTACTTGTACATTGTCAACTCACATTTCTCTGCAATGCCAAATGTGATTGGCCAGTTTCTACGCACATTTGGCACCAGTTGTGTCCTCTGTTCTGTTGTGGTCGTGTTGCGGTCTGTACCACATCATTGTCAATGTTGATGTGCTCTGCATGTAATGTGTGTGTGTGCCGCATTGTGGGGGAGTTGCCCCTGCAGCTCTGATTTAGCTGCCCCTTATCTGTTACATGTGGTGTGCCTCTGACTTCTGTGCTTATACAGTGCTGAGATGGTGCATACTTGGGTGCATTGGTCTCTTGGTGGAAGTTGGGGATCTGGGGCATGGTTTGTCTGCAGACGTGCTATGCTTAATTGTGCATGTTTGCCATTGTGCCCATCTCCCCCGTCCCCCCAGTCCCTGGTCATTACTCACCCTGTTGCTGTTGTGTCCAGTCATGTTGAGCAGTGTCCGGGCCCCCAACTCCTGCCACCGTCTCCCCACTGATGACTGTGGACACCATTTCTTCCATCTCGTCCAGCTCCTCCTGTGACGCTGGACTCCCACCTCCAGTCTGCATTGCTGCCTTACGGTTGTTTGTGAGTTTCTGCTTGGTTTTGCCCTTCACATCATTCCAGCGCCTCTTTACCTCTTCCATTGTCCGCTTCAGCACTCCAACTGCATTCACCTTGTCCACAATGGTCTGCCATATTACATTTTTAGTTGCCAGTGACACAGTGGAGGTGACGAACAGTAGTTGATGGTGTTCCACCACCTCCGTTATCAGGATCCTGTTTTCCTGTGGACTGAACCGCTTCTTCCTACTCTTCTTGTCCTTGCCCTTCCCTGACCCCGAGGTCCCAGGCTGGTCCTCCGGGGGGCTTGTGGGGTTCTGGTTGTCCTCTGTACTTGCTCCGGCTACCTCCATTGTGCTTCGCTGTTGTTTGGCTTTTGTTTGTATGTTGTTTTTTCTACTTTTATAGTGAATTTTCCCGCATTACGCTTGGGAATTGCAGGCCTGTGGCTGGTTTTTGCTGATTTTTGTATCGCGAATAGCGTAATTGCTACTATTTTCACGTTTGTGTTTCACGTTTTTGCGGCGTCGCATTGATTTGAATGCATTCATTTGATGCCTTGTCATGAGACTATCGCATGGTAACGCCGTGTTGGGAATACCACGTTAACACAGCGTTATTCTTCCGCAAGAGACTGCGATGTGAAGAGTTGCGTTAAGCTAATTTTGGAGTAGTTATTACACGTTCTTGAGAATATGCCCCTAAAACAATAATCGCTGCTGATGTTTGAGAAGCAGGCTACGCAGTGTCAAAGGGCAGTATCTATCCTCAGACGAAATAAAAAGCCCACAATTTCCAGCAGAAGAATCTACCCCATGAAACCACAGTTGCACATAACACGCCTGTTTTTGAGACGTCAGTTACAATGACGCATATTGCATTGACACAAATTACATAGTAGACATCTGGGAAATATTTGAAGATGGCCAAATCTGTACTCGTTAAATGCATTTTTTACAACGGTCTTCTACCACTGTATAGGCCATTGCATGGTTTGCCACAGCACATGTTTTGCAGTACACTGACACAAGTCTTAAAACATCCTCCTCAAAATAGTCGACCAGCATATCGTATTCCCTGTAGTCACACAGCGAATGCTGGTAAGTAAAAAATGTACACATTGCAGGTTCACCTCTGAGCAAGGGCTATTGATTGATCTCATATGCTAAGACAACTTTGAAACAAACTTTCTCATCCCTTGCCCCAAGGTTATCATCCCTTGCGCCAAGAATTTGAAACTTCATCCTTGACCACATCCCACTTAACCAAGAGTTACTGGTATTCCTTAAAGGACCAAAAACACAGTTCTTCAAACTATACTTCACTATGCACTACCCATCAACCTCTCCTTCAATACTTCTATGCTTAGCTTCTTCAACATGTTATATTTTAATATGTCTATGAAAAGCGCTAATATCTCAATATTAAATGCAAATATTGTATCTATCTGTTGCTCTATTACAGGGTCTGTGTTAGATACAAATACTATCACGAAATAGATTTCAATCAATACCACTTGAACCTCGTTGAGGTAGGATGCAAGATTCCTGTAATGGGAAATTGAATCACACTACGCATCTGTTAGGCCACACAGACCTGTGTTTCACAGATTGCTATGGCAAATTTACGGGTTCTCTGCATCACTTTATGATCCTGTGGAGCAGTTGCATTCCATACACCATGCATGTGGCTACTTGGTGAATACATCAGATTAAGGTCTTCACAATATATATTGTATCTTTAAAGGCTTCTGTTGAATGAATCGTGGTGCTCAAATCATGGCAGCGCAGATCATTTAAAGTGTGTGTTCAAGATCAACAGTGAAATGGTAGTGGCAATTTATCATTGATAAGATGTATCCTCAAAAATGTTAACACATGAGCATGTTGATGCATTTCTTCAGCTTACTTATTCGGTGCATGCTTTGTTAGTGGGTTTGGCTTTCCCCTGAGGCCGCAGTCCACAACCCCCTGTGCGAACTATTTACTGGTCAGGATCAAGAACATAAGGTACACATCAGGACAAGCAGCACAATTGAGCAAGCACTTCTAAAGAGATGTTTCTGGTGCCTTCAATGTACCGACAATGCCTTGATGTCCATGCTAGACAGAAGTTGCACAGCACTAAGTGGCTGCAAAACATTGCAGCAAGGTACTATGTACAGGTTTTAGAGTATAAGGAGGTACCTAACACAACAGACAAGGGTGAAGCAGTAGAAGTAAAATATGTTCCACATTAACAGGATTCTCACGCTGCATGCGTCAATGACAGCATCAGTACAAATTACTTCTAAATTGCCCTACACAACAGTGTAACACTATACTGTAAACATTACATTGTAAAATGTGTTTTAGTTTGAACAATAGTTTTTGATGTTTCTCACGTGTAACCCATAGCCTTCTTTTTGACTCAAATACCGCTGTGACCTAGAACCTCTCTCCGAGAGCCCACCCTCAAATCAACTATCCCATGCACAAGCTGTATTGTTCAATGAAAACAGATCAACACCCTCAGTGCCTTCTAACCTTAATTTTAAAAAAGTAAATAAACACTTCCTTTTTGAGTAGGCTCTCCTGTCTGTAAAAGATGGGCTGCATGTGTTCATCACATTCTAGAACGGGTAGGAGGTGGATGAGAAAGTGATGCTGTTATTGGATTCATGACTGTGCATGTAGCGCAAGGAGACTAGCAAAACTAAAGGTACCACAGCCAGGCTAATGGTAACATACTTTTACACTCTTTTGTTGTTTAGCCATCTGGCAGCTGGTGGTGAGGGTGAAGGCTACCAGGCGATTCAAGGCCCCAAAGGTGTATCACACTGGTGCCTCTGTACTAGGCAAATTGTGCTTGTCTGACATGCCATTCCTCTCCCTGATGCTGAGGTACTACCTTAGGTGGTTCTGTGTGTCACTTGGGACAGAAATGAGTTTAGAAGTGTCACAGTCAATCCCCAGGATTGTTGCCCATCCTACCTCCATAGTACTCACCTCTTGGGCACACCCTACAGTACATTTGTGCAGCTTGCCAAAATCCGGTAAACAGACATAATATTGAGTTGCAAATATCGACTAACACTAATATTGAGTCCAAAATATCGACATCCGAAAATATCCACAGTTAGAATATCGTTGTCAAGATTATTGAGTTGAAGGTAAGTAATATTGTTTTCCCAAATATGTAAGTAATTTATATCGTTTGGAAAAATATTGTTGTTAAACATATTGTTGTTTTATTTAGTGTTATGTATCTTAGTGTGATTTTTAATGTATGTGTTCTATTTTTTTGTGGAAGTAGTGCATTTGTTTATGAATATATGTGTTACATTTTTAGAAGTTACTAATTTTTTTTTTAAAGTAAATGTTGCGTTATAGTTCCGTAGCGGGTTGTGGATTTATAGGGGAATAGGATGGGAAGTAATTTAATTATAATAAATGTAGCAATAATTTTTAGAAGTTATTAATTATTTTAAATTACATTTTGTGCTTTTGTTCTGTAGCGGGTTGTGGGTTTATAGGGGAATAGGGTGGGAAATAATTTAATTATGATTAATTAATTAATAATTTTTAATAATTAGTATTTGGGCATTTATTATTTTATGATATTAATTGTGTTAATTAATTCATTATTAATTAGTTATTAATTGGTTAATTAATAATAAATATTTGGTAAATATCTTAATTGTGTTATTTTTTTAGGAGCAGGTTGTGGGTTTATAGGGGAACAGGTGGGAAGTCATTTAATTATAATTAATAATTAATAGTTTAATGTTAATGAATAATTAAGTATTTACGATTTTATATTATTAATTGATGTAATTAAATTGTTATTAATTAGTTATTAATCGGTTGTTAATTATTAATAAGTAATTGATATATATGTTAATTGTGTCATTTTTTTTTAGGAGCCAGTTGTGGGTTTATAGAAGAGTAGGGTGGGAAGTAGTTTTATAGTAATTAATTAATTTATATTTTTTAATATTTAATATTTATGTATTTATTAGTTTATGTTGTTAATTGTGGTAAATAATTGTATTTAATTTATTTATTAATTGGCTATCAATAACTAATAATGAATTATTAATATGTTATTTGCGTTATTTTTTTTAAAGCGGGTTGTTGGTTGATAGGTGAGTAGGCAGGGAACTAATGTAATTTTAATATTTTTTTTTAATTTATTTTATAAAAAATATTTTCTGTTGTTTTTCAGTGTTATTTGTGTGAATTAATTTATTATTGATTGTTGTAAAATAGTTTTTACTTATTATTTGTTAATTAATTAATTGTTAATTAATTATGTTAATTGTGGTATGTTTTACAACATTGGTGGTGTTATTTATAGAGGAATATGGTGACAGGTAAATTATTTAGAATTAATTAATTGTTTGATAATTAATGTTAATTATTTTGCTGGGGTGGGAATAATAAATAATTCCCCTCCGCTATCCAACACTTTCCCTACTGTTGCACTTGCTGGAGGGAAATAGTAGATTTTACCCCTACGCTATCCAACATTTTCCCTACTGTTGTACTTGTTGGAGTGGGAATAGTAATTATATCCCAACCACTATCCAATACTTTGTCTACTGTTGCACTCTCTGGAGTGGGAATGGTAATTCAATCAATCAATTAATCAATACATTTGTAGAGTGCGCTACTCACCCGTGAGGGTTTCAAGGCGCTAAGGGCAGGGGGGAGAGGGACGGGGGGGGAGGGATGGCAGCTACTGGTCGAACAGCCATGTCTTGAGGCGTCTCCTGAAGGTCAGCAGGTCCTGGGTCTTGCGTAGATGGGCGGGGAGGGTATTCCATGTCTTTGCGGCGAGGTAGGAGAAGGATCTGCAGCTGGTGGTCATTCTATGGATGCGTGGGACGGTGGCAAGGTCGAGGTCGGCGGAGCGCAGTTGGCGGTTCAGAGTGTAGAAGGACAGTCGTTTGTTGAGGTATGCTGGTCTGGCGTTGTGGAGAGCTTTGTGTGCGTGGGTGAGGAGCCTGACAGTGATTCCTTTGTTGACAGGGAGCCAATGCAGGTCTCGTAGGTGGGTGGTGATGTGGCTGTGGTGGGGGAGTCCGAGGACAAGGCATGGGAGGCGTTCTGTATGCGCTGGTGTCTCTTCTGGAGTGTAGCCGTGGTTCCTGCGTAGAGTGCGTTGCCGTAGTCTAGCCTGCTGCTGACGAGCGCTTGGGGGACCGTTCTCCAGGTTTCGGTGGGGATCCATCTGTACATTTTCCAGAGCATTCAGAGGGTGTTGAAGCAGGATGAGGAAACAGTGTTGACTTGCTGAGTCATGGTGAGTGTCGAGTCCAGGATGGACCCCAGATTAGGTGCGTGGTTTGTGGCTGTTGGGGGAGCTCCCAGCGCGGTAGGCCACCAGGAGTCGTCCCATGCGGAGGGGGTGGATTCGAGAATGAGGACCTCATCTTATCCGAGTTCAGTTTCAGGCGGCTGGTCTTCATCCATTCTGCGACGGCCTTCATTCCCACTTGGAGGTTGGATTTGGCAATGGCCGGGTCTTTGGTGAGGGAGAGGATCAGCTGCGTGTCGTTGGCATACAAGACGATGTTGAGGTGGTGTTGTCTGACGATGTTGGTGAGCGGAGCCATGTAGATGTTAAAGAGGGTTGGGCTGAGGGATGATCCTTGGGGTACGTGGCAGGTGATCGTGGTGGCTTTGGAACGGTACGGGGGGAGGCGGACTCTCTGGGTTCTGCCCATGAGGACGGAGGTGATCCAGTTCAGGGATTTCCCCAAGATCCCCGCGTAGTGGAGGCGTGTGCAAAGGTGTGGTGGCAGACAGTGTTGAAGGCGGCCGAGAGGTCCAGGAGGATGAGGGCCGCGGTCTCGCCCTTGTCTAGTATGGTCCTGATGCCGTCAGTGGTGGTGATGAGGGTGGTCTCGGTGCTGTGGTCACTGCGGAAGCCAGATTGGGAGGAGTCCAGTACGTTGTTCTTCTCCAGGAAGAGGGTCAGTTATCTGTTGGCGTTCTTTTCAATTACTTTAGCCGGGAACGGGAGCAGGGAGATGGATTGGAAGTTCTTGAGGTCCTTAGGGTCCGCCTTGGGTTTCTTGAGGAGGGCGTTGTTTTCAGTGTGTTTCCAGCTCTCTGGGAAGGTGGAGGTCTCAAAGGAGCTGTTGATGATCTTTCTCAGTTGGGGTGCGATGATGGTGCTTATCTTGTTGAAGATGTGGTGGGGGCAGGGGTCGGAAGGTAAGCCGGAGTGGATGGTGTTCATGATATTTGTGGTTTCTTCGTCGTTGACGTTGTTCCAGGTGAGCAGAAGGTCGGTGCATTCGGTGGGTGTAGATTCTGGGGTGTCGGTGTTTGCTGTTTGCGTCTGGGTTTTGAAGCTGTTGTAGATGTCTGTAATCTTGTGGTGGAAGAAGGTAGCCAGGGAGTCGCAGAGTTCTTGTGACGGTGGTATGTCGTTGGAGCTGGGGGTGGCGAGTTCTTTCATGATATTGAAGAGCTCTTTACTGTTGTGTGCGTTGTTGTCTATGCGAGTGAGAGTAGTAATTTTATCATCTCCGCTATCCAACACTTTCCCTTCTGTTGAACTCGCTGGAGTGGAAATCTTAATTTTATCCCCTCCACTATCCAAAACTTTCCCTACTGTTGCACTCTCTGGAGTGGGAATAGTAATTGTTACCCCTCTGCTATCCAACAATGTCACTGTTGTTGCACTCCCTGGAGTGGGAATAGTAAATTATTCCCCCGCTATCCAACACTTTACCTAATGTAGCACTCCCTGGAGTGGGAATAGTAATTTTCACCCCTACGCTATCCAACACTTTCCTTACAGTTGCACTCCCTTGAGTGGGAACAGTCAATTATTCCCCTCCCATATCCAACACTTTCCCTACTGTTTTAGCTGCTGGAGTGGGAATAGTAAATTATTCCCCACCGCTATCCAACACTTTCCCTATTGTTGCACTTGCTGGAGTGGGAATAGTACATTTTACCCCTACGCTATTCAACACTTTCCCTACTGTTGTACTTGTTGGAGTGGGAATAGTAATTTTATCCCCACCACTATCCAACACTTTCCCTACTGTTGCACTCTCTGGAGTGGAAATAGTAATTGTAACCCTTCCGCTATCCAACACTTTCCCAACAGTTGCAATCCCTGGAGTTGGAATAGTAAATTATTCCCTTCCGCTACCCAACACTTTCCCTACTGTTTTACATGCTGGAGTGGGAATAGTAAATTATTTCCCTCTGCTATCCAACACTTTCTCTATTGTTGCACTCGCTGGAGTGGGAATAGTAAATGTTACCACTGCGCTATCCAATACTTTCCCTGTTGCTGCACTCCCTGGAGTAAGAATAGTAAATTATTCCCCTTCGCTATCCAACACGTTCCATAATGTTGCACTCCCTGGAGTGGGAATAGTAATTTTTACCCCTACGCTATCCAACACTTTCCTTACTGTTGCACTCCCTTGAGTGGGAACAGTCAATTATTCCCCTCCCATATCCAACACTTTCCCTGTTGTTGCACTCTCCGGAGTGGGAATAATAAATGTTACCCCTACGCTAGCCAACACTTTCCCTACTGTTGCACTTCCTGGAGTGGGAATAGTAATTTTATCCCCTCCGCTATCCAACATTTTTACTACTGTTGCAGTTAATGAAGTATCAAATGAAATTGTAAAACAATATAAATATTTAAATATATTATATATATATATTTTAATTTGATTTTTATTTTACCGGTGTATGTATATATCTGTATTAATAATTATTAATATGTTGTAAATAATGTTTAGTTTATTAAAATCATTATTTATTAGATATATTAAGTTAATATATATTACATTTTATATATATGTAGGTTTAATTTATTTTTACATTATATTTATTACTTATCATTTTAAACTTTTTTTTATAATTCTAATTATCTTTTTTAAAATATATGTATTATTTGCCTTATTTTACACTATTTTTTAAATATTTTAAAAAAACGATATTTAAAACAAAGGTATTTTTAACTATGATTTTTTTGATCGAATATTTTGTACTTACCATTATGAAGATAGGACTTCGATTTTTCGGACAACGATATTTTTGTCCCGATATTTTTTTAGCTCGACATGTTTGCTGTCAGTATTCTGTCAGTGATCCACCTAAGCCTGTACAAATATAACAACAGAGACAGCTGTATCCTCCTGGGTTAAGGAGGGGTTTGTAAGCCTCACTGTTCACCAAACCTCTCCTCTACAGGCTCATACCTCCTCATCTCCCTCCAAAATTATGTATAAGATGTCCTGCTACTGCATTTGGGTGACCATCTCTTTGTTTACCTCTAGGGGCAAAATAGGTGAGGAGGAAAAGTGAGTAGAAATTGCAGTTCAGGTGGTAGTAGGAGCGCCTACTGTTCAGAAGCTGGGCTGGCATCTTTTACTGTCATGGATATCCAACTGTGATTGATGTGATTTTGACTGGAAGTGCACTAGGTCCCTGTTAAACAGCTCTCCAGTGCCAGATCACTTTCCCAAAACCGTGCAATTGTACCTCAACAGGCAATACTTTTAGCACTCTTTGTTAAGTCCCAATCAATTGGTACCCCTGGTTCCTAGGGTAAGGAAGCTAAAGAGGGTCCTTAAGGGCTGCGGCATGCATTGTGCTACCTTAAGGGACCCCTCACCAAACACACACAGACTGCCACTGCAGGCTGCATGTTTTTTTGCAGGCAAAAGTGAAAACATGATGTGACACACATCCCTCTGTGTCATGTCACCTAACACTAAATGTAATATTTGTAAGCCACACCTACAGCAGGCCTTACAGCCCAAAAGTAAGATGCATTATATCACATCTGAGTACATACCTACATGAACAGATATGCCCCTGTGCTGGTCAGTTCCTTTACTGCCAGTACAAGTGACCAAGAAAGTCGTTTAAAAACATGTTCTGGACACTGGTGAAAACCAGTTCCCCAGCTACATGACGGCTTCAATGAAAATAAGGATGTTTGGTATCAAACATCTCGTATTAATAGTAGTAAAGTTAGGAGTCCTAACTTTACTTCTACTTCTAAATGCTTTCTGTGACTACCAAAAGTAGTACGTTTAGGATTTTATCACAGATTAATTCTGTGAATCGGCCCCAGGGTGTTTAACCCCTTCCCACAGGATGACCTGCAAATTAGCATTTCAAGGCAGGGAGCTTCAAAGAGCACACCACTTTTGGTATGTGAATCTGGCTTCACTCACAGGAGAGGATGCCATTCCCCCCTCTGTCCAGGGCACATTTGGCGCCTGGACAGGCAGAAAAATTAGTAGTCAGATAGACGTGCCCACCCTCAGGCTAGTAGCAACCCTATGGTGTGCTGCCTGAAGTGGATACCACTTTTCAGAGTCTGTCATCTTTGTGATGACAAACTTAGGAACTCTGGGACAGGGTTTTGCCCACCTCCCACATGAAGTGCTCATATGGGGCGTAGTGACCCCAGTAGTAAGTAGACTCTTGGCTACTACCCTACACTCCCCTAACACCCCTACATCTAGTATTTAGGGGAGCCCCTGGCACCAGGAAATTAGATCCTGCTGACCTGACAGAAGAAGGCAGACATGAAGAGTGGCAAGAAGAGCAGAACCAGCAACTGGCTTGGCGCCAACCCTGCCAGTCTATCTGCTGACTTCCACAATTGCAACAAAAGACGACTTGCCCTGCAGATGCTGTGACTCCAAAGCCTGGAAGAAATGGCAGCACTTCGCCCAAGAACTCCTGTGGAACAGCTGAGCTGCTCCCCTGCACAATGCAGGTACCAAGATAAAACTGAGAGGCTCCAAGATCGCGAAAACTCGATTCCGTAAAGCAGCACTGCACCCAAGCTGCCTAGGACGAACTGAAGTGGGCAATGGTGCCAACGTGGTCCCCAGACCCTCCAGACTCAAAGCCCACCTTGGGTTCCCCCGCCGTGGACTTCTCGACGCCACCTGCAGCTTGTGTTTGTGGGCCCCATCTACTGCAATGGCGCCTGGTGACAAAAACCCAATCCCTAAGGACACCTCTGCACCCGTCACCCCTGGGCCATGGAGAAAATGACCAATGGTGTCCCTATATCCCGAGCATCATTAAGCCTGAGCCCCCCTGCTGGTTCAGCCCGACTGGCCTCCCAGTCCAAACCTGCAGCCTCTTTTCATGAAGACCGATCCTCATAGACTAACATTTGGTACTCAATGCTGTATTGCATCACTGCACCCGGCAGACATTGTGCTGCTGGAGGTGACCTGCTGGTGTTGCCTTGGATCCTGCCCTATACTCACCTTAAGTCAAGGAGATTGGTCTCGCAAAGTCTTGCTACTCTACCTATATTCCCTATTTGTTTTTCCTCCCATAGGGTAACATTGCAGCCTCTGAAAAATGCACGGTCAACTTTTGAAAATCTAAAGCATTACTTTCTCAAAATGTTTTTACCTGATCATATTGATTCTGGTGCCTAAATTTATATAAAGATATGTGTTTTATTTTATAGAAATTGTTGTGGATCTCCTTCTTGAGTTTTGTTTATCATTAATTGACTGTGTATTTTTTTCAGATGTCTTACACTCTTGCTCGATAAGCCTAAGGCTGCTTGATCATACTACGCTCTAGAAGAGTACCTTAGGATTGCTAGAGCCAACCCCTGTCCACTCACAAGGGAATACCTGGACTCTTTGCACGGTATACCTCTTTTTATTATACCATATGAAGAGCCAGATTCCTACATTGGTTGTGCAGCGGGAATACAAGACTTGACATCTGCTGTACCACATGCCTAATACAAAAGGTGATTAAACTAAGGAACCCAAAATTGTCATTAGTTTAAAGTATTTTATATCGATTTCAAATTTTGGGGATTAAAAGTTTTAAACAAGCTGTTAGAGCCTTGTGTTAAGTTCCACAATAAAACAGTTTAGAAATAAAAAGTATTTTAGTTACTTAGGCCCTTTAGGAAAGTTTGATTGGGATTTTTAGTGAAAATCTTAAAAAGATCCTGTTACTTTAAAACCATGATTGAGGTAGCTGGTCCTTCCCAGGAGCTCAACCTGGGGTCCTACAAGAAACTTACGTTGAACAAACTTAAGTCCCACTGGCAAATTTGGAACCTCACCATGGGATCTAGACCCACTAAGACACATCTGTAAAAGTTGCTCACAGAAAATGCTAGATCTCTGGCAGAGGTAGAACCCCCTCTTGTCGAACGGGTTGCTAAAGTGGATTAAGTAGATGCTGATTCCAGCAGCAATCCCACTGATAGCAGTACTGGGAGTACTGACAGTACTACAGAAGGAGGCAGTGAAGATGCAGATCTTCAGAAAATAGCAAAGAGGATATAATAAGAGTCTAAACTCTTGGCTGTAGAAAAGGAAAGATCTGTAACTGGCATAGGGCTTATCTCTGGTGGCAACAAAATTGTAAATAAGGAGAAAGGTGAAGCTTTTGACCCAAAGATCCCCAAGGGGATTGCCCTTAAATATGTATAGGTTGAAGATATCTCCAAATGGTTTACAGCCTTTGAGAAGGCATGTAAAAGGAGGAAACTAGAAATAAGTATTGGGTCTCTCTCTTTTCTGGGAGCTGTTCTCAGGAAAGTGTATGGATAGGCTCCTGACACTGAATGGGACAGATGCTGATTCTTATGACCTCATCAAGGATACCCTGATTGAGCGTTTTGGACTCACCACTGAAGAATGCAGGATGAAGGATGCAGGAGGCTCAAAACACCCAGAGTCCGACCTAGGTAGATTTTGTCAAAACAAGGTTAATCAACTCATGGAGGGGGTGACCAAAAGAAAGGAGTTACTAAGCCCTCCAGAGGAAAATATGGGGACCAGTCTAAAGATAAAGACAAAGAGTCTTCTCAAGGCCACAAAAACCCTGTTCAGGAGGGTGGGCCCTGAGCCAATACTCAGTCTAAGGGTGGAAACCAGGGTTAGAACTGGGATGCCAAGAAGGCTTTGTGCTTTGATTGCAATGCCAATGGGCACCAAACTAGAGACCCTAGCTGCCCAACAAAATGAATCCCCCTAGTGCTCCTGCAATAAATGATAATAGATGAGATCCCAGGTGAGCCCTAACCATGTCAGAGAGCTCACTGAAGCAACTTTAGTCTCTGAGGATGGGGTGGATGTAGCTGCCCTGGCTGTCTGGCTCATTAACATGGAAAAATACAGATAACAGCCTCAGAGTTGAAGCACTTGTGCAAGTGTCCCTATGGTGACTGAAAAACTGATATCCCGAGAACAGTACCTGGCTTGAGACATTCACAGTCATCAATGCTGACAACCAACCAAGGCCCATCCATGGCAATAGTGTCCTTAGAATGGGGAGGGGTTAGGGCCAAAAGAAGGTGGTGGTTTCCTCTGAAATTACTGTAGTCTGTCTGCTAGGAAATGATCTGGAGTCCCCAGCATGGGTTGAGGACTAACGAAAGACCCATGCAGCTTTGTGGGGTATACCTAATTGTTGTGTGTAAAATGAAGATCCCAATGCAAAGCACAGGGTGAAAAAGAGTAGTTGGAGCCTGGAATAATGGCCTCACCCTGTAGGAGAAAAAGCAGGTCCCCTCTCCTCAGGGAGAAGACCTGTCAGCCCCAGAAGGAACTGAACCCCAGGAACTTGGGCCGTATGCGGCTGAGCTCCTAGGTTCAGGGGGACCCTCTAGGAAATTGCTGTGCCAGGGACAGAGGACCTACTCCACTCTTGAAAGCCTGAGACAGCAAGCTGCTGAGCAGGAAAAGGTCAGTGGTTTCCACAGAACATATTGGGAAGAGGGACTGCTTTACACTGGGGTTAGAGACCCCAGACCTGGTGCCACTAGGAGCGTGGTAGTGCCTCAGATCTATAGAGCATTCTTGCTCTTGGCCAAAGCGGGCCTGTAGTTGTCGAGAGGCTGCTTCTTCTCCATATACATCTTTGTCCCAAAGCCAAAATTGACAGACTATCAGGCTCACTTAGTTCCCTGTACTGTGCGGAGCCTCCCCTCATCATCGGGCAGTGTGCGCTAGGAGCGGGCTGAGGTTTGTTTTTTCAAGTCACAATTTTGTCTGTCAGATTTTATTTTTTCTTAAAAGACTTGTTTCGTTAGAAGCGTACTAGCCCTTAAAAAGTTCCCAACCCATTATGGAGTCACCTTTAAACCATATGCAAACTAGGTTCCCCACGCAGGCTAAAACAGCTAAATACGTTTTGCTGTGAATGGCATGCACATACTAAGATGCATGCATTACCCTGGCCAAAGGGGAAGAACCTTCAACACCAACATTATAGAACACACAGGGACATATATTTGGGCCAAGTATGTAGGGCAGAAAAAGGCTAAGAGAGAGGCACTGTTAAAACTTTGGGACATATTCAAGGTGGCCCGACCTACTTTGCTGTCCCAGACCCCGTAAACAAGGTGTCCATACCTCCCCAACCATATACAGGCACAGAGATACACTCTATAATGTCTGCCATCCCAGGCATTCCTGCATGGAGTTGCATCAGTCCTCTGGTCAAGGGGGCCAAAGGGCCACCACTGGGCAGCAAATCACTAGATTTAGGATAAGGAGGTTGCCAGATTGATAAGCTAAGACATTTCCGGCCTCATCCCAGTTCAGTGCAAGGATCTCCCAAAGCTCAACCACCATCCGCCACGTTTAGCCCACAAGACACACACTCCATGAGTAGACGGACACTTCTTATTGAGTCTAAACAATAACATGACTAACAACAGTGAGGAAGAGGACACTAGTCCCCAGGGAACAACAGGGATAGTCACTCCAGGGACCAACAAAACACCCAAAGACTCACACCCACTACTGTCCGCCCCAGGTTGGCCCAAGGAGGACCCTGTGGTGACCATGTTGATCAACGGGACACCTCAACATGTTCTGCTTCACACAGGGGTGACGAGGTCATGCCTTTGGAAGGAACAGTCCCTCTATCAAATAGCACTGCAACCATACAAGGGGTCTTCGGCATGGGGGCAGCAATCCTTTTCACAGAACTCTTCGAGCTGCAGATAGGGGGATAAAGGGTTAGGGAACAGTTGTTGTACTTCCCTTCATCCCCAACTAATATCTTAGGATGAGACCTAATGTCCAAATTGAAAATGTCCATTCGATTTGATGAGAATGGGACAACAGCCTATGCCGCCCCTGGAGCTCCCTCCTCAGAGCACCAGCCAGCGTAAAACGACCACTTCACATGGGCACCAGCCAGGGGGGCCCTGGCCAGTCTGACCTCTTTGCGCGGGTTGTCCTGGAATTTATGGGAAATTTCTTCAAGCTATTTGAATGAGCTCAGAGGTAAATAATATTTTTACTGCCTCAGAATGGGCCAAGGGCCGACCAATGCCACCTGATTACATACCATGAGAAGGATCGATACCCATACACAAAACCAAGCCCAGATCAACCCGAGCGCACAGCTCATTCAGCCACAAGGAAATCAGGCATCAAACACACTGCTGCAACAAGGACCAGGTGGTTGGCCAAACCCATGGCAAACTTCAGCAGGCAGGAAACCCAGCCCAGCAAGCACCGGTGCCATCGCCATGGCAGGGAAGGGTACCTGTCTGGGGAGCTAATATCTTTACACAATCACCCAATCCAAATGCGCAGCAAGTCTAAAATCTGAAATATGACACATCCACTTCATACTCACATCAGACAGCTCACCACGACAATAAAGACCACTGAGACAGCATTAGGAGAAAACTCAAGCCTTTACTTGCATTCAGGAAAAACTCAGGGCTGCCGTATGTTCGGTCGATCTGGGTTCCATGCTTAAAGGCCACGATCTTGGGTGCCTGCGAGAGCCCTAGGCCCCACGCTGCTGCTGGTCTCCCTGGGCGGGTTGGCTGGCCACGCCCTGGGGAGGGCAGTCTGACGAGAGGGCAGGGCCGCCCCCTGACCAGCGCATAAAGACAGACACCCAGGTCCATTCTCCCAAGTCAGTAGGGTCCGGCCCAGATTGAAAGCACCCCAGCTAGTGGAGGCCTCTTTTCAGTTCCAAAACATGACAACGCTCCAGTGCCGGAAACCAGATTTTCTGTGCACTAGGGAAAGTGCTGTCTCCTCAGAACTCCGTAGTCCAAGCACAAATAAGCAACAATTTGCCACCAAGCCACTAGGGAGATTCACCAGGGCAATCAGCCATCTAATTTCGTTATTTATAGTACTACAAGTCCCCACTGAGGCCCTGACTCTAACCGCAATAAACAGATCTTGCCTCCTTCTCTCCCCCAATGCTTCTAAAACAACAAAAGTCTGCTTATCAGATCATGTCCCTTCAAAGCACACCCTGCAGTAGATTTGTGCAGCTTGTCACTGGGTAAAAAACCCCTGATTCCCGCAGAGGGCAGCAGGCCCAAAGCATCCTGGATCCAAGGGATTGAGGGCCGACTGAAGGGAAAAGAGTTCCGTAGATGACCATTGCAGCCCCCACACGAGATGCAGGGGTAAGCTGACCACCGCACCCAGTTTGTCGGCTCAAATAATACACAGCCTCATGAATATTGTACAAGGAAGCAATAAACCCAATCTCTGTCATTGCCCAATGGCACTGGGTTGAGCAGCTTCTCAACACCCACAGGTATGCCACATTAGAACCAACACTACATGAGACCTTAGGAAGGCACCCAATAGCCTGCAATATGAGTTCCAAAAGTAGCCCAAAAACGAAGCTTCAGAAAAAGGGCGTAGCCAAACACCCAACTCTATTTGGGAAAACCTTGTTGCACGCCAAGTGCAGGGACCAGAGGGGCATACACATGTCCTCAAGACATGTTGCAATTCACTACAATCCCCAAATTGCAACACGTCCCCTTCCTTTCACAGCACATTGAGCATGTGTAGGTCAAAAGGTACCATCAGCATCGGCTAAACTGCACACAAACACACAAGTTAGGAAAAGTAAGTTATTAGAGGGCCGGCAACACCCATAAAATGCTAGTTAGGTAAAAAGAGTAATGCACGCACCCCACTAAAGCAACCACCTCTGTCAGAAAGAGGGGGGAGGACCAAAATGACTTACAAAAACAAAACCCAGGTGCTCCATGACTAAATGTTCACCGTCTCCTAAAATGACTTCCCAGCTGGTGCCACCTTTCTGTAACCGACTAAAAAATTACCCATAATGAAGGTATCAAAGATTCCCCCAAAAGAACAGGCACAGAAATTCCCAAGACTAAATATTGATGCATGTTGCTCTAAAAGCTAACCTACAACCCACAGCTCTTTTCCAACAGGTCTGCAATCCTGCCCTACATACACCATCTTTACTGCGGCACGCCATTTCTCTTCTCTTCAGTAGAAAACCCCTGAAGTCCAAATGAGGCCAAAGAGCTCGAGCCAAAAAGACCACAGACTATTTTTACAGACAATTTTTTGACAACAGACTCTTGGCACTGTGCCAAGGAAAGAGACCCCTGGATACCAAAAAACTGCAGACAACCCCTCCAGACACCATCTCAAGACCTGCAATGTTTCAAAAGCTACATAGTATAGCAAGCTTTGTATATCATCTGCATAGCATAGGTGTATACGCATCCATCCACGGCTAGAAATTTGCCTAGTCGCATGGAGCCTATTTCAAAGTTTCTACAGCGCTTCCATAGGGACCTCTCCCACCTCACGTATGCTTACACTGAACCAAAAGCTAGTAGTCTGCAAGCATTATACAGCGCACTTTTTCATAACATGACTGCCGTGGGTGCCCAACTGTTGGCTAGGTCATGCTATTTTTGCTCGATGATACCCCACGCCATGGGCGCAGATGGATTTTACCTATCACAAGCAATAGCCCCCATAAAAGCAAAATGTCTCATCCACCTGTACCTATGTAAGATTAGGGCCATGAAACAACACAGCAGAGTAGAACCCCCATAGAGTAGTGGTAAACCGCACCTGGTATGAAACCAATCTCACACCCTTGCACCTTTTCACTGAGCCTAGCGACATACAAACCGACCTGGAATGTATACGCAGGAGGGGCACCATAAGGGAGGACACTGTTTGGCCCTGAGATTTTCCAGAGAAGAGGTTCTTGGTGATAGCAAGTCCTCCACACCAGTGCACAAACCTGTCTGCTCCTGCCTCTGTATGTGGTCCCTAGGATGGCCCTTAGTGTATCTGGGTCGGTATTCTTTAATAACAAGTGTACCCCAGACACAGACTTCCAGTGCAGGGCCATTTGCTTCAATGATGCTAGGGGAAATGAGTCTAGAAGGGAAGGGTGGAATGCCAGAATAGGTATCCCATGTCAGGAAATCTGAGACACTGAGATAGATAGGTACACATGGCTAGAAGGGAAGGGGCAACCTCTAATTGTATGGAAACTTACACTGTATTCCTTGTGTTTCATAGGCAGAGGAACAATCCCACTTGGCACCAATGAAAATTGTGGAGCAATACTGCATGTATCAGATCTGCATTGTGGCACCTCCATGTTGATGGTTACCTACTGAATTGCCGGGCTTCTGCACCCTCATAACAATACACACCCCGACCCTGGTCATCCCTCGAGAAGATCTGTCAGAGTTGTTACAACATCAGCTACAGAAGAAAACAACTCTATTGTATCAGGCTAAAAAAAAAGAGAACTACTGATTACTTTAGCTGTTCTCTGAAACTCAAGTAAACGCAGGTGGGCCCATACCCTTCTTCACCTTGAATATGAAGGTGAATGCCCGTTGGTTACAAATATCCAAGTGGGAGGTGTTAAATATTATCAACGATACTGAGCTCGCCTAAACACTATCAAGGAAGAGATAAGACCCATCTACCTTATGGTGATGCAACATTGGTATGTGAGGGACTTGATGACAGCGATGGAAAGTGGGGTGTGTGCCAATATCACTGCGTCCTGCTGTACATTTATCCCTAAAAACGACATGGATAACAGGACGCTGCCATTCAAGCACTGCATTGTCTACAAGCTGATATTAAGAAATAACGAGGTGCCCCTGCACAGGACTTATTTTACAATTTATTTTCCAGGTTTTCCCGATGGGTAGCCAGAATGTTTCAGTCACTGCTCCTGATTTTTATTGTAGTACTGTTTTTGAGTGGTTTTCTACAGTTGGAGGTTTCCTGCTCTAAAAAAGTAGGGGCAGATTTACAAGCCCTTTGCGCTGCCAGTGCATCACTTTTTGTGACGAACCAGCAGCGCATTTTTTTGCCCCATATTTGCAAGGACAGGAAAAGCCACCCTGGTTGTCTTTTCCTGTCCTTGTAAATACGGCCCCTGTACACGCAGCACTTTGCGTGAAAGGGGTGTTCCGTGGGTGTTGCTGTGGGTGTCCCCACGCAAAACCCATGGAACTTGACACATTTCCAGATTTACAAGAAATCGTAAATCTGGAAATGGGTCTGAAAGCTATGCCTCCCCAGGGGAGGCGTAGGGAGGCGCAACAAGGAGAAATGTATTAATTTCTCCGCATTTTCTTCCTCTTTCTATGCGTACTGCATTCTGCAGCACACATAGAACCAGGAAATAACCTTGAATGATTATTTATGCACAGGAAGGTGTCCCTTCCTGCACGTGAACAATCCTTTAAATAAATGACGTTTTACAAGTTCTATGTGTGCTAATGCATCACACACAGCAGTTGGAAAAAGCCATTTCTGATTGTCAATGCTTAGGAAGGTAACCGTTCCTGCACATAAACAATTTCCTTACGATGCAAGCATCCTTGCACCATGGTACAAGGGTGCCTGTGCCGGTGCATGGCAGCAGTTTGATCGCCAGCCAGGGGGAAGCACAGAGATGCGACACATTGTTATAAATATGTTGCATCCCTGTGCTTTGAAAGTGACTCAGGCGGTGCGGCAAAATGGCTTGCAACAAGCACTGAGTCAATTTCCTTGTAAATCTAGCTTGCAGTTCTCAAGTAAGGTAGAATGCAAGTAACTAAGGAATTAGCAATAAACACAACAGATACACATTGTACCCTAAATAGCGTGACTGTCATGAAGTATGGGGTAAATGATGTTGTTGAAAATTCAACTAGCTGGGGGAATATTAATGTTAGACAATACGTTGTCGATGTACACCATGATATATGCACATATAAAAACAAACTCGCATCTCCACTGTTGAATTTACCTGATCTGACCTCCCCCTCAACCATGAGTCAGAAATATGTGGTTAGGCAAGCCCTGCGACATATGCAAGAAACAACTGATTGACAGATCACAGGTGGGGGGGACAGTTAACCCTTAGACAGAAAGCAGGAATAGGAAACCCAGATTGATCCCACAGATAGGCAGTGCCATCACAATGATCTCAGGAGATTGGCCCCAATATGCCTGTGGTAGTTTGGTGGTGGTCAGGATGAAATACAGGCATGCAATTTATGTTGCTGAGTGTCCGCTGTGTTTAGTGTATCTGCTATTGTATTGTTTTGTCACATGCACAGTTACCACACACACTAATAACAATACTGAGGGATGCAATGTTTGCGTATAACGACGTGGCAGAAACATAAATACACTCTTTCAGTGAGCGTTAATCAGCCAGTTCTAGAATCAAAGTTGCAATGAGCGACTAGGAGCCCTGTTTAGACATGGGCGGGTGTGGAACATGTATCCACCTATTTTTGGTGGATGTCCTGCGCCCGTCAATCTTTACATAACCCCTTCAACCTTACTAAAAGCACGTTAATGACCACTCTAAATGAGACGGCCAGAACTTGCACTTTTTGGACGGTTGTCCTGCTCTGCCACACTCTAAATAAGGCCTGAAAGTGCTTGTTTGGAGTTTGGTAAATGCAAGAGAGTTACCAAAATAGGCAGTTCTTTAGCTGACTATACACTTTAAAGAGTGCAGAAAGAACATCCGCTCTTTTATAGGAAGTCTGCGCTCACAAAACACTAAATAATCCCCAAAGCCTTTTGGCGGGAAATCACTCTAGTACCTCCAAGGTGACCACTTATCAGTGGGGTGACTTAATTCAGCAGGATCAAATATGTAAACGTATTCACCTCGTATGCAGAGTCGACCTGGTTTGAAGGGCAATATGTCAGTGAGAGAATGTCTGCTCTGATAGGTTAGTGTTTGGGCTTTTTTTGCCTGTTTTATGGGCCTGTTTTCTGATCTGCTGGCCCAGTTTTTATTGTTGAGTTCCATAATATTACGGCAAACATTGCTTGCAGAAAACTCAAGTCATGCAGTCGTTTATCCCCTGCAAAACACTTAAGCAGTCTATATGTTCAAGTTTAAAACTGCCCTGATATGCTAATTGACTAGTTAGGCGCCTTCTTTTATCGACTCTGTGGGGATGAAAGCATTATTTCTTAAATGTCCTCGACTGCTTGCTGAGATCAACAGAGCAGCCACACCTCAAAAAGCCCTATTCGGGCCTTGTGCTGGCGGCGGTCATTACTGGAACATAAATCACATGCTTGCCTGGCATAAGGCTGCAGAACCAATTCCGTTCATGTGACAGAAAATGCAAGAGAGCCTGAGAGGAGGCCTAAAGTTGGCTGAACAACTCAATGCAAACCTTCAGAGAAATTTATGATTTAATAAATATACGTATAGGGACAGATTTTGAGAGAGACCATTTGGAGAGATTACGAGTCTGATATCAATAGTTAAGAAAGCATGAACAGAAAAAACAAAGGAAGGACACGAAACGAAAAAAAAGAGAGAGAAAGAAGTTTAGAGATATTGAGATTCAGTTGTCACAAAACATATAGATGATAAAGAGGAGAAAGGGAGAGAGAAAGAGGGAAAAAGAAGAGAGGGAGCGACATAGAGAAATAGGGTACCTGCAAGAGATAGGGAGGTGGAAGAAGTGGGTAGAGAACACCAGAGACTAAGAAAGGGAGACACAAAGAGCCTGTGAAAGGATGCTGGAGACAGAAAAGGAGAAAGAGAGAAAGTTGATGAGCACCATAAAGAGCGATTTTCAGAGAGAGGAACAAGAGAAAGAGTGGGGGAAATAGGGATAGACAAGGGAATAGAGGGAAGAGAGATAAAAGATACAAGGGAGAGAGAGTGAGCTGAGCAAAGTAAAGTAAAGGAGAGAGGGAAAGACAAGGATACATTAAAGAAGACAGGACAAAGGAATAGAGTGGGTGAAGGTGAAAAAAGAGTCAGAGCAAGAAAGTGAGTGTGCATCTGTGAAAGAAAACCCAAACACAATTTGTAAAGGAGTCATTGTTTTAGTGTGAACCCATGGTTTAACATTGCACTATCATCTAGACCTGCAACAGGGTGTCACATGATATTGGCTCCCTTCACAAGGTCTCCCTGGGAGGAGGCGACATCACACAGTGGGCATGAAATCCACAGAGCAGAGAAGATTTCCAGCTCGTCTTTCAAGGGTTAAAAGAGCTGATGTTCATTAAGGGGTGTGTTAGACCTATCAGCCTTAGGGTAGTCTCTTCCCAACCATTTCGTCTTCTCCCTACCTGTTTTGCTGCATTCACTTTTGGTGCCCCTAAGACTCTGCACACTTTACTGCTGCTTATCAGTGCAAAAGTGCTTGTGCTCACTCCCTAAAACATGGTAATATTGGCTTACAGCTGATTGGCTTATTTAATTTACTTATTAGTACCCAGTAGTGTGGTATACTATAGATCCAGGATGGTTACATTAAATGCTACTAGTCGACTTGAAATACTTATTGTGTCACCCAATTAAATAGCCCATCAAGACATGTCCCAGGCCTGCCATTGCAGCCTGTGAGCAGTTTTAAATTGCCAATTCATCTTGGCAATATAAACCTCGTGCCCGGCCTAAAACTCCATTTTTAATACATTTGTCATCCATACGGTAGGCCCTAACAGCCCATGGAGCAGGGTGCATTGTATTTAAAAAGTTCAACATTTACTTTTAGGATGTACATGTCCTGGTAGTGACAAACCCATAAATGTGTTTTTAACTACTGTGAGCACTACCGCTCCAATTGGATATCAATGGGTGAACTTATTACATTCAATAAGTGATAAGTGACTCCAAGGGCTCCTTGGCTACCCTCCTGATCAGATCCTCTTGGACAGAAAAGGCTCAACCATCTTAAACCCAAACCTGGACCCAGTCTTAATAAGTCTTGACCCTCCAAGTGGTGCTCCTCCAGTCCTGGACCTTTGAAAAGGGTGCTAAAGTCACCTAGATAGCCCAAATTCAAAACTTGTAACTTTGAACGACTGCCCTATAACCTGAATTCCAGCATGACCAACCACAAATGCGCTGCTTTCCCCATATCACATGTTTTCAGTAATCTAACAATTTTCCAAAACAACAATGATCAAATTGATTAATGACAAATGTTGATTTTTGTTTGTCTTACTTTATCGTTGTGTATACATAAATGTTTGTCATCAATGTAATGTATGACATAAATGTTGTTTATTCTCCTCCATTTAACCAACATAACATATATACTTATATGCATATGAAATTTGCTGATGTTAACTTTCGGTATGTTTATTGGTTCTTTAGCACTAATCCACACAAAAAACTCTTGCTCTAATGTACAGATGGTTCCTTTTATATATGTATTTTGATTATATGCAGCATTGAAAAAGCCTCAGCTTGAGTGCTACAGGGGTCAAAACATGCATTGGCTGGTCCTAAAATCCTGTCAAATTAACTATATTGGAAGAATACTAACAAATCATAAAAAATAATACAGCAAAGAAAATTATTTTGATTTGCATCAAAATGTACAATGAATAGCTTACATTTTTACCTACACCTTAAGTTCAGGGTTCACAAGACAGCTGTCTTTCCTCGTGTTTCACTATCACCAGGCAGGGGAGGGGGAAAGAAAGGGTTCTAAGTTTATGTTTAAAAGTTCATGCTTAAAAAATATCTCTTTTAATAGGTATTTCTCAGTGCAGTGCTTAATGTGACATTGATGTCCAAACTTTCACATGTTAAAGAAATGCACTTTTTTTTAACTTTTGAAGAGGCTATGTTATTTTACGTGATGTTTGTGGTATGATTAACATGGCAAACATTTTCAGGACTCTGCTCTCTCTCTGTTAATTTGTTGACTCGCCCACCTCTAGATGGAGACAAGACAGCGCCTCGCCAGCAGTCATATATTAAAGGGCTTATTAAGAGTACAGCGGTCCTGGGACTGCTGGACTCGTGGTCCGACCACCTCCACCCCTGCGCGTCTTCCTACCGTATTCAGAGTCACAGGACCTCCGCCTCTGCCAGGACCCAGGATCCCACTGCAATGGCAGTGAGGAAAGGGGCAGGTATATACTGGTGGTGCCGAGAGGGCACCGCTGAGCATTTTCTGCCTTTCATATCCACCTCTCATTTAACGTTGGGGAGCCTGCCATGAATAGGGTGGCAAAGGTGCAGGTAAGCCCCTGCTAATTCTAGGCCTGGGTGTGCATGGGAGGCACATGTTGAACACCCTAGAATTGCATCCTCTTACATTCACAGTGTAGCATGCATGACATGGTGCATTCCACACCGTGCAGGAACATGCTGCAGGCACTGCCACAGTAGCGGTCTGCTGTTAAGGCTCTCCTATGAGCCTAACACGGCCGCTGCCGTGCGAATGCCGCAGCATCGCCCGCCCTGGATTCAACTCGGAATCTGGCGGGCAAGTGCACCACGGGCTTGGTGGTCCTCCTGGCAGCCCAGTGGTGGCGGTGCTACAGGAGGACCACCAAACTTATATTCAGGCCCAAAGTGATACAGATTCAGTTCATAAGCCATGCACACCATCAAACACTCTGAGTGAGTGTTTTCACTCTTCTAGTGAGCCTTCAATGATTGGAGGACCTGGAGGGGTTTGACTTTTTCTGGTATCAGGTGCGTGGAATAGCTTCTGCAGTAGTGTGTCAAAGCAGGACATCAGTTTGCAAAACACTGATTTTGGAACATCAGAACAGGTATTTCCTATGAGTATTTGTAGTGCAGATTTTTAGTTTTCAATACATTGAATTGATTTTTTGTTTTTTATAGAAAAACAAAGACAACTAGGAGAAAAAGGAAGGACATCCCCAGCCTTCATTCCTGTCATATCTCCCTTTCCTCTCTACCTACACCCTTTACAGTAACGCTCGGTGAACACAATAGTGCATACCAACAATGTGTTTAGTAAGAGACTTTGGCATATATGTGTTATGCTTTTATCGGCCAAGGTTGGGAGCACCCAGATTATCTATGAGTAATCTAAGGAGCTCTCCATGGTATATCATATCATTTTTCTACAGTCTTTCTCAAAATAGCTGAGCTCACCTTACGAATTCTTGTAATAGATCCAGAGGTGGCTGGCCCAATGAAGAGGTGGTGGGGCAGGTGGAGGGGGGAGCGTGGGATGATTAATTAAAAAAAACACTTACATGAAGCTACCAGCTGCATTGCGCCTCAGTGTTCTGCTGCTTCCTGGTCCCAGCAGACAGCAGCAGAGACTCCCTGTGCAATCCATGCTCTGCTCTCATACTATGGGATTGGCCTGAGCAGACTCGTTTGATGCTGCGCTCAGGACAGGGAGTCTGTGCTGTTTCGCCAACCCGGCTGTTCAATACAGCCCGGTTGGAGAAACCTAAGTAAGCATGTGTGTTTGGCCGGCCTGAGATGGCGGGCCAAACACACATGCGCATTTATAACTGCACAAACCAGTCCTCCTCCCCCTTCCATGGCTTCGGCCCTGGCACTCCCATGACTCAGAGCCAACAAATGAATAATAAAACGATTATAGTATATTGTTTTATTTTTCACCTGCTGGCTGTGAGCCAGTGGGGCGACACTCCTCCGTCATTGCAGATGTACCACCCCTGAATAGATCTTTCTCTCTTATTGGCTGTTTTCTATACGTACGATGGACAAGTCTTGGATATGTAGATTCTAAATTGATCCCTATTTTGATAAATTGGATCGTTTGGCCACTAAGAGCAAATTTAGATTTCCTTTAATGTGTTGCTCACTTAGCCTCTTGGAACCACCAAAGCAAGTCATTCTCTGGATTGTCTGGTACCTGAGTATGAGGCATGACACCTTATAAAACACCTCACATATAATTCTAGACCCATTAGTCCAGTGCTTAGTTTGTAAAAGAACGAGTAGGGGTGCTCAAATCTCTGCTCAGGCGGTGGCATGAAAAATCAAAGCGCTGAATACCAATGTTGTGTAATGCTGAATTCACCTCAGGCCTCAAATCCAGTATCAGACCCTGTTGCCCCTTTATCTCCCTTTTGTCGGTCCCTGCTTTCTCCCTGCTTTTTGTGTTTCTCTTTCTTCTTCCTTCCCGTTTGTGAGTTTTTCTCTTTCATGCTTGTGGTCAATGTGAGATGAGAAAAAATAAGTGATTGTCCCCAAACATGATTGCTAGTGGGCCCACAGGCAACCACTGGCTGAAATTAAAGACTGATGCTGCTCCTCTTTTACTTCTGTTTTTTGGGTGTTTGTAGCTTCTCCATTTACTCCTCTCCCTTTTCCCACCTCATGTCATCACAGAGCAGTTGAGCAGTAGAAGTTGAATTTTTCCTAGTTTTTAAGATAACAGACCCATAAAAATTGTGCTATTAATCAGTGGTTTGCTTCTCCATATTTAATTTAGGTAAATTATGGCCCTAGATACTACTACGAAGTTTGACAATCTGTGCATGGACTATTTGTCATGGCATCCTCAACACTCTTTGTGCCAGATGTATGACCATTTTATTTTGCGCCTCGCAATTTGCGACTAATTGTGGGGCGTAAAATAAAATGTACAACGATGTGTTTAACACTGTTTGCGATTCCCAATGAGGTCACAATTTACGAGCCCACTGGGAAGGACAGGCTCTCCCACCATGTCTGGGACTGCTTTCAAATAAAGCAGTTTTTTTTTAAAATGCAGCCCGTTTTTCTTCAAGGATAACGGGATGCATTTAAAAAAAAAAAATGAAACGTTTTCGTTTCACTTTTTAAGGGCAGGCAGTGGTCGCTGCCTGCCCTTAAAAAATATTTTTGCATGCATTTGCAAAGGGGAAGGGATCGCCCCTTCCAAATAGCGAGTCGCAAAACCTATTTAGCGAGTCCCAAATAAATAGTGACTCGCTAAATACGGTCTGTACATGGCATATGATGTTTTTGCATGCGCAAACGGGTTCACAAACCTGTTTGCGCATGCAAAAACGGGTCGCACATCTGACCCTTCATTTATATGCAAGCCTGGAATCCTTGTGCAAATAGTGTCTCTCTTGCAAACGTTCTCTCCCGGAAGGCCACAGTCATTAGCTCACTGGATGCACATTAAATATGTACTTTTTCTTTTGCTGCAGTTGCATGCAATTGAGCAGAAGCCGACTTTCGTAATACCCACATTTTCTAAAGCACAAAAATATATTTGAGAAGTAATTTCTCTTAAGAGCAAATCAAACTACTTCGAAGATGAATTTGGTGGGAACATGGTGCGACCTTGGTCTTCCTTCCAAGTACCTCTCAATTGCTTCAAGTCCATCTTATTGAGGGATCTGGGTGTGAGGTGGAACGACATCTAGAGTAATTAGCCTTTGTGTGTTGGGACCGAACTCAAGATCCTCTGTTTTCTGTATAAACTCCATTGTGTCTTTAAGGTACGATGGAACCTGCTGCAAAAATAGGTTTTAAAAAGACATCAACGTCCTGCACAATAGCCTCCAAGACTGAATCATAGCGAGACACTATATGACGTCCGGGAGGAAATTAGTCATTCCTGTGCTTGCAGCACTTATTGTGCCACCCATCTAAGTAGCTACCTGGCAAAATAAACCATAAATTATTAACAAACCAGCAATTATGGTTATCAGTGTGTTGCATGCTTTTCCCCATTTCAATTCAAATGGTCTTTATTCGATCTTCCGAGTACAGGTCATAAAAGATACACACAATAATAGAAAAAAAGACAAACTACATTATAATCAACACATGTTAAAAAATAACAGCCACATTTTTCTATAAAAAATATAAGCAGAGATATATTGATGTACAATTAATAAAATAAAAGGGCAAAAAGGCTAATTTAGCAGCAGATAAAGTGATGGTGCAACAGTACTGGATCCAGAAGTAGCAGCAAAGAGGCAAACGAGTAAAAGTTTATAAAAAATAAGCATCAGTGGTGAGCATATAAAATCATTTCCAGAGGGGTAATTGCTAAAAAGAGCACTAGAATACATTTTGTAACAATAAATAGTGAGAATTAGTATCAACTATGAACATTTAAAAAGACATTTCAAATACAGTGATTACTGGAGTCACTAAAGTGCTTTTGTATCAAAACAGCACACTGTCTCTCTTGGCTGAAGTGCACTTTAGAAAACTCACAACTGCAAAGCAGACTTTACAGTCTTTGAGTTGCTGTAGATAAAAAAGGGCCACTTTACACTTAGAAAATGTATGTTTGCGCAGTAGCGGTAATAAGAACTTCCTAGTAAAAGGGATAAAAAATTTGCAGAAAAAGACAAAGGGGCTGATTCCGATCCGGGTCGAAAAGCACTCCGACCGAGCCGGATCCAGAGTGTTTTCCGACTGAGCCGGAGTCCTGCAGTCCGACCGAGCGAGTACGATGCGGCCGTATGCTGTCGGACTCGGTTCGGTCGGATTCCCATAGAAGTCAATGGGAGCCGGTTGACTGAATGGGTACGTCGCGGACAAGTGCGCCCCCTACAGTGAGTACGTGTCAGTGCCATCCGCACAGTACATGCCTGTGTTGGGGAGACCCATGGGTCTCCCCTTGTGTCCGAGTCGTAGGGCTGCTGGTGACAAGGGGTCCGACTCGGACCCCCAAAGGCAACCACCTGGACGATTTGCGAGCCGGAAACTCAGGCTCGCACAGCTGTCCAACATGTGCATCGTACTGGCTCGGTCGTGAATCGCATCCATTGCACGCCACGGTTAGCTTCCGACTGAGACGTGCGGAGCGGTTTGGACCCGGAAACGAGTCGGTCGGTGAATTTCATGTAGCTCGCATCGTACTTGCTCGCTTGTACAGCTGTACGAGTTGGGCGGAAAACACGCGTACGGCGCATAGTTTTTCCGGCCGGATCTCGTTCGGTGCCCTTCCAACCCGGATCGGAATCGGCCCCAAAATGTAAAATAGTTTGACTTGATTGCTCATAACATGGTCAGATGGCAACAGTTTCAGAAGAATACTGTCCTAGAGGGAAACATATCATCCAACAAAATGACCCAACCTGAATCTTGGCAACAGGTTTCTTTCATGGACATTGGCCACGTATAATAAATATGGAGCAATTGAAGGGGACGCTTGAATGAGGAAATAATCTCTAACTGAGGGTTTAATCACTTCTGATAGTTCCCTGGAAGACTGCTTGTGCTTATAAAAATTATCCATAACCCACTTTCCGTCCCCTTTACCAATTGACTCTGGGTGCTCAAACAATGAGGCACAACCAAGTGCCGTAAAGCAAGTTTCAATATATTGAAGCTAAGGGATGGACAGGCCATGGGCACAACTTAAACAATCTCTAATAACGGGCCAGTTAAAATTAGCGTCTTTGTTGGACCAGATTGAACACCAGGTGGCTAAAGGGGCAGCTTTAATTGTATCTTGGACATATTCCATATCTAGCTCTAGATGTAGGGAAAATGCGGAGATGAGGGGGAACTCCGTAAAAATTCGACGGAAGAATATGTTCTCCTCTATCTGCATTGCGTGTGCATCCCTACAGCCCCAGATGCCCATTCCATATGTTAAGATTGGCAGGCGTTTGCGATTGTAGATCTCTAATATTGGAGCAATGAGCTTTTTACCAATAGACATTGCAAGCGAGAAAGTGGTGCCTACAGCTTGTATATCAGGTTATTCTGTTTTTTTACACAAGTAAGCCATAAACAACCTTCATCAAACTCCAGGTCTTGGTCAGGGAAGGAACTAATCATCTCCAGAGGTTTCCCCTCTATGTTTAGACTATGGGTTTTAGTATTTTTTGGGCCGCATATCATTGTAAAGGTTTTCTTGTAGTTTGGCTCCAATCCCAAGTCCTTCATGAAACTGACATAGCTGACAATAAGTTTTTTAAGACCATTCGCAGTCCTTGCCAGAAGGACTGCATCATCAGCATATAGCAGCACGGGCACGGCCTTATTTGCCACATGTGGGACATCAGCACCAACTGAAACTAAAGTGTTCTCCAGATTGTTTGTATAGAGAAGGAATAAGACTGGGGCAAGGACTCAACCTCGGCGAACCCCACGCTTGATGCTGAACGGCTCTGTACATTTGGCAGCACCACCAAACCTAACTGAAACAGAAAGGTCATGATGGAGATGCCTTAAGAATGTAACCAGACCCGCACCAACTTCCATGTTTTCTAGGATGACCCACAACTTAGAGCGGGAGACATAATCAAATGAACTTGACAGGTCCATAAATGCCAAGTGAGTGGAAGCGCCCTTGGCATATTTATATTTTGCCACTATGAGGAGCAGATTAATGCACTGTTCAATTGTGCCAAGCTCCTTTCTGAATCCATACTGGCTAGGAGCAAGTATGCTGTTGGCACTAATCCAGTCCAGTAAGCGGTCCATAATGACCCTCCCAATAATTTTAACGGAAGAATCTAGAAGAGATATCGGGCAATAGCATTTAACATAATGCACAATTACAGATGAACGCCACAACCTTGGTGCTCCCTCGCTGCAAACGGAATTAAAAACTAAAGTGAGGACCGGGGTCCAGAACTCTGGTTCTTCCTTAAATAAATCAAGTTGAATGCCATCCGGCCCCGGAGCCTTCTTGCATCTGCTATAAACAATTGCTTTGAAAACCTCCTCTTCATTAAAAGCAAGGCTTGGACACGTTGTAGTCATCTGTGCTGAGGCATCATCAGCCCTGCAATCAGAGGAATACAACCCAGCATAGTGTGCCACCCATGGCTCAGCCAAAATGTGAACAGTTACTTTATCAGTTGGTGAGACGGGGGAAAGGACAGACCTACTGTTTTCCAAAAGGCTTGTGGGCCTTTAGAATTGCAGGCACCCACAATAGACTCCCATTTCTCCTCCTTCATAACCGATTTTTTTCTTTTAATGGCATGCTGGTATAACTTTCTACTTCCCTTATTTGCATGCTGGTCTCTGGTGATTTGCTTTAGCGCCCTACGTAGGGTGTTATTGGCTGCTCTATAAGCGTTATATAACCATGATTTAACATGGTGAGGCGGTCCCGGAAATGGGTCTAGAAAGCAGCATTTGAATCTTAGCTAAGAGGTTTGTGAAGTCAATTAGGATGCAAGCCGGATCTCAGGGTATGCGATTACAGCTGTTCACCATGTCAGTACTATTGCACATCACCTGGGACAGGGACATAAGGCTGTTCATGTTCGCAGTTCGCCATACCACCCTACGCCCTGCGTCCTTAGTATAGATGACCTGGGAAGACAGAGGTTTAGGCTTATGTTGTATATGTGGTAGCTTTATCTTAGCATAAATGGGATTGTGGTCCCTATAGGTCTGGATAAGAACCTTACAATTCTTAATAGTTGGGGACATACCCCACGTTACAAAATGTAGTCAATGGTGATCCCTGCGCCCAGCCCTAGGAAGTGGAATATATTGGTCAATGAAGTTAGGAACCTTATTGACCATGCCCCGTTCTGCCAGATGGGAGAATAAGGCCCGCCCCTTAGCATCCATCACATTACACTCCGACTCTTGAGAGAATAGATCAAAGGTGGTTGGAGAAAGAGGCGGGGGTGCCCCAATTTGGAATTAAAATCCCCCGCCACCATCAACTTAAGGGGGCATTCCACACGAGCCACTGTCTCCGCAAGCATATCAATCACTACAAAAAGACCTTGGTACTCACACTTGGATGAGAAGTTGTTATTGTAGAAGTTTACCAAATAGATTTTATGGGTGTCTTCCAGTTGAGGCAGGAGGCCTGCGCCTCCCCCTTCTCCTGGAACAGTGGAGGAATTTAACAGCCAATTTCCACTTTAAACCAGGCAGTCAAACTCTCTTTAGCTCTGCCGGAAGGAGATGGAGTCGCAGGCACATAAAGCCATCAAATACAATTTAATTTGTCTCCCAGGATTCTTGAATGAGTACTATATCATAGTTCGCGATAAAAGATCGCCATCCATCAGTCAGAATTTTGGAGGCTATACCCACTATTTTCCAACTCAGGAAATTTAAACAAGCATTATCTGTTGGGCCTTTATCCATACATGTGCTCACACTGGCCCATGCGGAAGTAAGATTCTGTGTAGAAATAGTAGGCAGCAGGGATTAGGCTGTCAGATACCCCGTCATTATTAAGGGCACAGGGTCCTGCACCAAGTGGTCTGGGAAAGGATAGTATACGTTTGGGCAACAGAGATGGAATTATCGGGAGCCCCATCCTTTTCTAGTGATCCGAGGACCACGGGCAGAGAATTGGGAATGGAGGGCATTTGAGCAAGAGAAGTTGGGCTAACAAGTACCCCGTCTTTCTCCTGTAAGCTGCAGGAATCAAACTCCTTGCTAAACCGTCAATCAATATCCTCCAGCCTGGCCAGGGTTGAAAATCTATTGTTCAGAGGGAGTATTGCTTGTGGGGGAAGTCTGGGCAACACACTTGTGTGAGAAATAAAACTGCCAGGGGTACAGGATCGATTAACAAGATGTTGATAAAAAAAGCCAAGTGGCACTATCTTAACAGGGCTAATTTTAACCATTCCTATACTAGCTTTATGCAGTATTTCCTGAACAACCATAGGATAATGAAGGTTAACCACAAAGATATCCCCACTGTGCACATCCTCCACCATCAATCCCCTCCACCCGTCTTGCCAGCAAAATCTCTTTTGACATGTCCCAATTGCCAGTGATGTTGTTATTCAACCAATTGATGGATTTGTTCATTAGTGCCCTGATGGATTCCACGTTATCTTCTGCGAGCCTGGGGACATTAGTCAGAGCAACAACATAGGGGGCGGATGCAGGGGGGCGATCAATTACAGGTAAAGGGCTCTGGTTTGGGGCACGGATTACCTGTTGGTTAACAGGTTGGTTTACAGGTCATTTAACATGTGGATGATGTACATCCATGCTCTGGGCAGATGGAGTAGGAGGTAAATCAAAGGTCAAATACTGAGTACAAGCAAATGTCCTGGAATCCAAGGGCTTCACCAGTTTGGCTCCGATTATTGCTAGTCGTTCAAAGATGGGGCAAAATTAAGAGTCCAAAAGATAACCTAAGCACTTACTCAGTTTTCTCCAAGCATTTTCATTAACTACTGCTGAACCCTCAATAAAATTGCCAGCCCTGTTACGCGAGGCAATTTTGCTCTTTGTGGCAGAGTTTATAGGCTTTGTTGTTTAGCAGTTTTCCTCCTGCACTTGGCTTTTGGGCCACACTCCCCACCAGATTCACAGAACTGGTCGTCACCCTCTGTGCCAGTTGGGCCGGGCTCGGTTCCCCCTCCTGGCGCCGAGAGCCCAGCCCCCAAACAATCTGAACTGACAACCAGATTTTGACCTAGTTCCACGGAACAAACATGGCCCGTTGATGCCACAGTTAGGCTTGTTACTATGGATACACTCTCCAGCTGTAAGGGCTCAGAGGAGCTTTGATTGGTAGGCAAGGGAACGTTATCTTCAGTGGTAAGAGAAAGGGGATTTCATTAGTAACCATGTCCACAACCCGAGTTAGATAATTATCAATCGTCGAGCGGGTGTGGGGGGGTAACACACTGGAGACACTTGAAGCACCCATCCTCTTGCCCATATTTCAGGACTATTTGGACTAAGGTGGAACTAAAAGGAAGAAGGACAAATAAACAGGCAAAAACTAATCTAGGTGAGCACAGAGAGCCATGGCTCTTAAGATGAAAAAATGGGAAATGAAAATAGGGGAAAAATAGAACACAGTACCTTTTTCCATGATGGCTGCTTAAAAGGCTCAGATAAGCGCAGGACACAGTAGATCCTCGTACAGGCCTTAGGGGGGTGCCAAGCACAGTCTCTTCCGGGCGCTGATGGGCCTGCCCTTGGCCCGGGTTTTGCATGGGCAAGATCTGGGCACACTCGCGCATCCAGTGCTGCGGGACTGCCTAGTGGCTTTTTTTGTGCCTGCGGGCGTGGAAACAGCTTCGGTGGCGGATCACGGCCACAAGGAAAGCCGGGACTGGTAGTTGCCTTGTCCCGCTGGTGTGGTTGGTGTTTCCATGCTGCGGGAGTGCCTGGTGGCTTTTTTGTTGGGCCTCCGGGCACCGAAACTGCGTTGGTGGCGGCCCATGGCCGCAAGGACAGCCAGGACTGGTTGTCACCCAGTCCCGCTGGTGTGGCTGGTGTTCCCGCACTGCAGGAGTGCCTGGTGGCTTTTCTTTGGGCCTCCGGGTGCGGAAACAGCGTCAGCTGTGGCTCATGGCTGCAAGCAAAGCCTGGACTGGTAGTCCCCTGACCCCGCTGGTGTGGCTGGTGTTCCCGCGCTGCGGGAGTGCCTGGTGGCTTTTGTTTGCGCCTCCGGGCGTGTAAACAGCATCAGCTTTGGCTCACGGCCACAAGGAAAGCTGGGACTGCTTTTCCCCTGGTCCCGTTGGTGTGGCTGGTGTTCCCCATTTCTAATCTGAATCCTTGGTGTATTTTATTGCATTTTCTTCAAGTAAAAGAGTGGTGTGCACTGCATGATTCCCATTCTGTGTTTCGTGTATTTCTTTACCTTCTACTATTTGTTCTTGAGTAATGAGTCGCAGTTTAACTTAATCACTTGTTAGAAGAGAACCTGTTTCATCTGCTTTGGTTCAGGAATGGTTTGTCGACGCCCTGCTTTTCTGACTGAGAATTTTCTTTCTTTTATGGAGATCATATTTCCTGATTACATCATTTGTTATAGCTTTGATATATTGGCCTGTATACTTTAGCATACCCAGAATACATTTTCATACATACTGTGAGTTAATGTTTGATTTTGTCTGGTACTTTCTTCAGTGTGGTTCTTGCACTGGGTTTATCTTACACACGTAACTGACAAGAACAAGGCATAATTTTAGTCATGGTCCAGATACAGATGGTGTTTGACTTAGTAGTCGCAACTTTTTCATTTATTGCATGTTTTGGTAGTGGTGTTCACAAGTTAGTATTAGCGAAGTGCATGTCAAACATGTGGCATCAGCACAATCAAGATTTCAAATGATTGCTCTTGCTTGAAAATATGAGGTTATTGATGGTTGCTGATGTTACTTTTCATTTAACATTATAGTGACCCCTGACGAAGAGCTTAGTTGCCTGAAGTACTCTGGGTGTACATTATTATGGCTACCTTGGATGAATAGTGAATGCTGACATTTTGCAGAATAAGCCTGCATGGGCAATTCTCATGAATTTGAATATTGGGATAATGCTGCCTCTGCATGCATTTTAAAATCATTGAAGAAAAGAAGAATACGGAGACTATCAATGATTACATGGATTAAATTGGACTCATGCTTTTTAATTGTATTGGCCTATGCTTGCTATGGTTGTGCATCTTGGGTCTGGTGCACGTAGGTGCACCAGCTAGTTATAAAATACATTTGTGCCTGGGACATAGCACGAACCAAGTACGCACACCAAAGCATCACCTTTGAGCATCTTTCATATTTATTGATGACTATGTTTTACTGTCGGTGTGTATTCTGCTGTTTATTTAAAATAAACCTCTTGCCAGGCCATGAGTCATCCCTGGGGTTGGCCCTAAACAGACCATAAGGCAGGGTCCACTGAATTTAAAAAGGCGGAGATGTATTTTTAAGATTTGCATGTCCTGGTAGTTAATACATACAAATGTGTTTTTCACTACTGCGAGGCCTACCTCTCCCCTAGGATAATATTGGGTTACCATGTTACATTTGATATGCAAAAGCATTTGATTTGGAACAGGTAGTAATGTCATGTTTACTCTCAAATGAATTGCAATTTAAAACCTTCTTTAATGGTAAGTTGGATTTTAAGTCACAATTCTGAAAATGCCACTTTTGGTATTGGGTAAAGGGAATTGGGTTTAAGGGTTTGGAATATATAATTAATGGCTGAGAGTTAAGTGTATGGGGTTTAGGGTATGGGTTAGTGGTGATAGGAATATACTTAGGAAAATTTGGTAAAGGATTTTGTGCATAGTAACATTCAGTTGAGAGATAATGGTTAAGTTTTTTTCGATTATGGATCAAGGATTTTTGAGTATAAGTTAAATGGTTGGGGTATAGGATCAAGGGTTTGGAGTATTCAGCTAAGAGTTAGGGGTTTGGGTATAAGTTACAGAGTCATGGTTAAGGCTTGGAGCCTTAGGATTTAAGGATCTGACTAAGTGACATCACATGAAGTGACTACGTGCCGATTTAGAGTTTGTTGGATGGGGTTTGACTATGTCAGCCCTTACGGAGTCCCCGCATGCCAAATTCTGAGTTGTCATTGGCCCAGTGGGCATCTTTATCATTGGCAGGAACCTCTAGGATGGCAGTTCCTGTCAGTGATTTGAAACTTTGATGGATGGCTCTGTCAAAATGATGGAGCTGATCGTCAAACTTGCAATATTGTTTTTTGATTTTCCGAAATATAAACCCAAAGTGGAATTTGGTTTTTGAGAATAATAAAAACAATGACCCTTTTACCATGCCAGTTTTCTCCCATGATTAGGGGAGCATTTTGCAATTCGCCCTCCAGTTTTACCTGGAAGTGAGGGACTGTGAAATGACTCTAAATCAAGAGGAAACTCACATGGCCAAGCCTCCAAAGACCCTTACTGTGTCGGGCCCCTCAGAGGTTTATGCCAGTGGTGGAGACGGAGTAGTCTAGGCCATTGACCTAATGAAGAGCTTCCATTTGGTACCCTCTCTACCAAACTCATTACAATGTTGGGTGCTCCCGACACAGTCATTACAATGCAACTGCACATGGTGCGGTCGCGTACTCCCATTTTTCTATTGGAGCTTGTGCTGCGGTGGTAAACCTGCCATTGCACCAGCTCTCATGGAGAAATGTGAGATTCTGTTAATCCCTGCACTGTGCAGCACACTGTGCAGGGATTAAGAGGGGTACAAAAGGTTGTGGTGATGGACGGAGCATCAGAACCAATCAAACACTCACACCCAGTCAACAGATCTGGGTTTGATTCATCACCGTTCTTTAGCCCACTCTGCCACCCCAGTTCAGACATGGCCATATGCAAATCAGTCTGACCCTGGGCCTCATGGGAACAGTTCAGCCCGAACTGCCAAGCCATGGACCGGAAACAAGCATCCTGGGACCGGTTTCGGGTTCATTACCCTCATCAGCCAGGCTATCTTGAATCCAGTGGCAAAGTGAGCAAGGGACTCACGTCTGAGCATACCCTGCCAACTTATGGCGAACAAAGCGGTACAAAAGGGGGTGGTGATGGATGTAGCATCAGAACCAATCAAACACTCACACCCAGTCAACAGATCTGGGTTTGGGAGAGGTGTGGCTCACTGGTTAGAGGCAGCAGACCCGTAAGCAGAGAATCGGCAGGGGACCAGGGTTCAATTCCCGACGCGGCAGGGTCGTGGACCAGGGTAAAAACGGACTCGATAGTTCTCGCCTCGGTACCTACTCTAACCAGGAACACACTCGGCAACTCTGGGCATTAAGCTTGCCTCATCTCTACAACGGCCCCCCACAGACGCCGGGGATGCCTGGTTTCACCTTGGAGATACCCAGAAAGGGACCATCTCACAGGGATAGCCAGGGCGGGTTCCCCAGCGGTCTACAGCGCCGGTACGCCCCGTTGCTGGGGCAGCTGTGCGCTTTACAAGTCTACAACAACATTTGATCCATCACCATTCTTTAGCCCACTCTGCCACCCCCAGTTCAGACATGGTCATATGCAAATCAGTCTGACCCTGTGCCTCATGGGAACAGTCCAGCCATTACTGCCAAGCCATGCCTTCCCTGGACCAGAAACAAGCTTCCTAGGACCGGTTTCTGGCATTTCAGCCGTCTTCAGCCAGGCTTGCTTGAATCCAGTGGCAAAGTGAGCAAGGGACTCACGTCTGAGCATACCCTGCCAATTTATGGCAAACAAAGCCGTACAAAAGGGGGTGGTGATGGACGGAGCATAAGAACCAATCAAACACTCACACCCAGTCAACAGATCTGGGTTTGATCCATCACCGTTCTTTAGCCCACTCTGCCACCCCAGTTCAGACATGGCCATATGCAAATCAGTCTGACCCTGTGCCTCATGGGAAACGTCCAGCCCGAACTGCCAAGCCATGCCTTCCCTGGACCGGAAACAAGCTTCCTAGGACCGGTTTCTGGCATTTCAGCCGTCTTCAGCCAGGCTTGCTTGAATCCAGTGGCAAAGTGAGCAAGGGACTCACGTCTGAGCATACCCTGCCAACTTATGGCAAACAAAGCGGTACAAAAGGGGGTGGTGACGGACGGAGCATCAGAACCAATCAAACACTCACACCCAGTCAACAGATCTGGGTTTGATCCATCACCGTTCTTTAGCCCACTCTGCCACCTCAGTTCAGACATGGCCATAGGCAAATCAGTCTGACCCTCTGCCTCATGGGAACAGTCCAGCCCGAACTGCCAAGCCATGCCTTCCCTAGACCGGAAACAAGCTTCCTAGGACCTGTTTCTGGCATTTCAGCCTTCTTCAGCCAGGCTTGCTTGAATCCAGTGGCAAAGTAAGCAAGGGACTCACGTCTGAGCATACCCTGCCAACTTATGGCGAACAAAGCGGTACAAAAGGAGGTGGTGATGGACGGAGCATCAGAACCAATCAAACACTCACACCCAGTCAACAGATCTGGGTTTGATCCATCACCGTTCTTTAGCCCACTCTGCCACCTCAGTTCAGACATGGCCATAGGCAAATCAGTCTGACCCTGTGCCTCATGGGAACAGTCCAGCCCGAACTGCCAAGCCATGCCTTCCCTAGACCGGAAACAAGCTTCCTAGGACCGGTTTCTGGCATTTCAGCCTTCTTCAGCTAGGCTTGCTTGAATCCAGTGGCAAAGTGTGCAAGGGACTCACGTCTGAGCATACCCTGCCAACTTATGGCGAACAAAGCGGTACAAAAGGGGGTGGCGATGGACGGAGCATCAGAACCGATCAAACACTCACACCCAGTCAACAGATCAGGGTTTGATCCATCACCGTTCTTTAGCTCACTCTGCCACCCCAGTTCAGACACGGCGATATGCAAATCAGTCTGACCCTGTGCCTCATGGGAACAGTCCAGCCCGAACTGCCAAGCCATACCTTCCCTGGACCGGAAACAAGCTTCCTAGGACCGGTTTCTGGCATTTCAGCCGTCTTCAGCCAGGCTTGCTTGAATCCAGTGGCAAAGTGAGCAAGGGACTCACGTCTGAGCATACCCTGCCAACTTATGGCAAACAAAGCGGTACAAAAGGGGGTGGTGATGGACAGAGCATCAGAATCAATCAAACACTCACACCCAGTCAACAGATCTGGGTTTGATCCATCACCGTTCTTTAGCCCACTCTGCCACCCCAATTCAGTCATGGCCATATGCAAATCAGTCTGACCCTGTGCCTCATGGGAACAGTCCAGCCCGACATGCCAAGCCATGCCTTCCCTGGACCAGAAACAAGCTTCCTAGGACCGGTTTCTGGCAATTCAGCCGTCTTCAGCCAGGCTTGCTTGAATCCAGTGGCAAAGTGAGTAAGGGACTCACGTCTGAGCATACCCTGCCAACTTATGGCGAACAAAGCAAAAACAAAGGGAATGATGGACGGAGTGTTGAACATTGCAAGCACTCACCCCCAGTCAACTGATCTGGGTTTAATCCATCACTGTTCTTTAGCCCACTCTGCCACCCCAGTTCAGACATGGCCATATGCAAATCAGTCTGACCCTGTGCCTCATGGGAACAGTCCAGCCCGAACTGCCAAGCCATGCCTTCCCTGGACCGGAAACAAGCTTCCTAGGACCGGTTTCTGGCATTTCAGCCGTCTTCAGCCAGGCTTGCTTGAATCCAGTGGCAAAGTGAGCAAGGGACTCACGTCTGAGCATACCCTGCCAACTTATGGCGAACAAAGCGGTACAAAAGGGGGTGGTGATGGACGGAGCATCAGAACCAATCAAACACTCACACCCAGTTAACAGATCTGGGTTTGACCCATCACCGTTCTTTAGGCCACTCTGCCACCCCAGTTCAGACATGGCCATATGCAAATCAGTCTGACCCTGTGCCTCATGGGAACAGTCCAGCCCGAACTGCCAAGCCATGCCTTCCCTGGACCGGAAACAAGCTTCCTAGGACCGGTTTCTGGCATTTCAGCCATCTTCAGCCAGGCTTGCTTGAATCCAGTGGCAAAGTGAGCAAGGGACTAACGTCCGAGCATACCCTGCCAACTTATGGCGAACAAAGCGGTACAAAAGGTGCCCCCTCAGGCCCCAACCGGAGGCCGTGGAGGAATGGGGGTCCTGCTAGGGGCCCCCAAAGTCATGTTCTGACAGGCTTTCCATGTTGGAAAGCCCGACAAGGAAAGCCTGACGGAAACCGTCATCGTAATCCTGACGAAGGAAAAGCCGTCCACAGGGTTTTCATTGGGACCTCTGACTGGCTGACTGGCTCCTTGAGCCCATCGGAATCCAGTCAAAATGAGCAGCCAATTTTACTTCCGACCGCCAGCATTGTAATGGAGCGCTCAAAAGTGAAACCAAAGATCTGATGTTGATTTCCGACCAACATCAAAATAGGGCCCTAAATTGGGCCATTAGTATGATATTGTAACAGAAGTGCAATCAAACATATATCTGATTGAAATTTGCTTTATGCGATAATTACTATCATAAAAGCTTTGCATCCTTAAAATCAGCATTATACAATTCAAGGTTTAAAATACTTAAAATAAAAATTCCATAAAACACACGCTGTAGCATCAATGGTTAAGACAACAATTCATTAAGAACAGAATTTCCAATAAAAGTGAATTGCTCGTAGCAGCAGATGATCTAGGAAGCACAGTTCGTCCCTTCTACCCTCTTACACAGAATAATAGCTACAAGTTCATTATGGGGCAGCATCAACTATTCCAGGAGCTTTAGCGATAGCTTTTGCACGAATAATCCAGGCACAGCCCAGGAATTTAGCAACTCCGCATACAAAAGCAGGCCTAGAAGCATTGGATCTCAAAATACGGAGTGCCACTTGATGGTTCTTTGTTCCCATCTGGACACAGATGCATTTGAGCCATTTGTTCCTTGCCTGGCGATAAGCCGGGCATACGAATAAACAGTGAACTATAGTTTCTTGCATATCGTTACAACACAGGCAGCTTGGTGAAGGATTTTTGGCTGAGTCCCTTTTGGCAACTGTGGCATTGAGGTATAGTGACCCAAACCTGAAAAGCATGTACAAATTTCTGTCCATGGGAACTCGAATAAAATCCAAATAGGGTTCCAAAAAGCCAACTTGTTTGTGTTGTAAAAAGTCCTCTGTTAATTTCCCATGGTTCGAATAAAGTATGAGCCGTTGCTGTATCCAGTTCCAATAGATCTTTTTTAACTCTGCCTTAGATGGCAGTGCTTGGTTCTCCCACATATCAGTTAGGCCCAAGGATGACAAAAGTTCCTTGAGTTCTCTTAGCCATTTAACCCTTTTGCCCGTGTCCAGAGTAATCAATTCGCTAAGTCCTGCCGCATAGTGACATAACTCGGGAGTGGATCTTAGTCTTGCCCAGTACAAGAGGGGGCGTAATATAACTATCTCACTCAACCTGTGTCTCCCCATATCGAGGAACAATGGTGTTAGAGGGGTACAAAGGGGGGTGGAGACCAGATCTCTTAAAAACGTATTCTCTGATTTTTGGATCACTGTTGTTTGTTCAAAGCCCCAGAGTTCCGCTCCGTAGGATGCCAAACTCACTGCCTTGCCCTCATAAACAACCAGGACAGGGGAGACCAATCTGGAAGAGGACAAGCGCTGCTCTCTCAAGATTGCCCCCGCTGCCCTTTTGTGGTTTAGGAGCATCTTGCTCAAGTGGGACCCCATGACATTTTATCCGATAGCCTTATCCCCAAATAGTCAAAGCAATGGACTTGCTCCAAATATAAACCATTGAGAGTAAGTTTGGGTCTAAACTGTTTTCCAGGGTTCAAAGCCATGAATTTTGTTTTTGCGATGTTAATAGTAAGGCCCCTTAGTGTACAAAAAGCCTGGAAACGAGTAAGTAATGTTTGAAGACCCATAGGGGATTTGGAGATTAGGAGGGTATCGTCAGCAAAGAGAAGCGTAGCTATTTTTTCCCCCGCCAGGGTTGGTGCGTCTGCTGGAGTTTGGCTCAGAAAATCCACCACACCATTCACATAAAGTGAAAATAGTGTGGGGGCCAAAACACAGCCCTGGTAGACTCCTCTCCTTACTGGGATACTCTCTGTGGTCTGCCCTTGATCACCCCATCTTATCCTTGCAGAAGTATCGTCATGAAGACGAACTAAAAGGGATAAAATGTAAGGGGGTATTCCCATTTCCTGCAAGACGGACCACAACTTTACTCGTGGGACTAAATCGAATGCCGTCTTGAGGTCAATAAAAGCAAGGTACAAGCTCCCCTTTGCAATAACTACCACTTTCCAATAAAGTAAAAGTAGACGAAAAACTTGGTCTATAGTGCTAGCGGCTTTCCTGAATCCCGCTTGGCATTTTGATAAGATTCCCCCTTCCTCCATCCATTGGTGAATTCTATTGAGAAGGGTTCGCCCTGCCACTTTTTGCATGCAATCTACAAGGCTAATAGGCCTATAGTTGGCGGGGTCTTGGCGATCACCTTTTTTAAAAATAGGGATAACTTCAGCTTGTTTCCAGGATGGGGGAACTTCACCGCCCTCTAACAGGCTATTAATCAAATGTTGGCTATATTTGGCCCATTTGTCAGGTTCCAAACGGAACAGGTCGCCCGGGATGCCATCTGGTCCCGCCGCTTTAGCGGGTACAATACTGTTAATGGCACTTACGACCTCGTCAAGGCTAAAGGGGGGTATAGGGTCTAAATATATATCTTCTTGCACAGCTGTTCCATTTATCATTGTAGTAAACAGTACCAAAATATCAAAGGTCATTATGTTGTAACACGGTTATTAAATGCAAACTCCCTGAGATAGTCATCCACTTCCTCCTGTCTTGCCCACCCCAATAGCTGGTGCAGGCAAACACTACAGGCAGAGCCCGAGCCCGTACACCTGAGATGGCTTTATGCACAAAAACATTCCTGAGAAGCTTTTTGCTCTTTCTTTGTGTGCTGCAGAATGCAGCAGAACACATTGAAAGAGGAAAAATCGAGGAGAAATAAAGGTATTTCAACTTGTTACGCCTCGCCCAGAAAGGCGTATCTTTATGGCGCATTTCCAGGTTTACCAGGTTGGTATATTTGGGAATGAGTCAAACACCATGAGAGTTGCATGGGAACACCCATACAACACACATGGAACGCCTCCCCTGCATAGAGTAATGCAACGCTCCAATTTGAGCTGCTTTGCATTACTTCAGATTTATAAAGCCATTCAAAGCTGAGTGGCTTCATAAATCTGTCTTAGAGGTTGTGTCACGCATATACCACATTGCATGGTGCAAGCATGATGCAAACCTCTCATAAATATGAACCTAAGTATAATTTCAATGTGCTAGTGTACTTTTTTAGACTGAACAATTAACTAAATGATTGAAGTATGTAGGTATAGCTGGTAGAGGCCAATATTAACCCTGGACCACTGGACTTATGTGGGTCTGCAGCACAGCATTTTCCATACAATTATGGAGTTGCAGCTGTTGCCACATAGTCCATTATCTTTTACATAATTTGCTGATTTTAAATTAAAAAACGTTGTAGCTCAAATGCATCAAAGGCAACTAAAAGTGCCATCACGCAGAGGCAAGTCACCTTTCAGTTGCTGCTTTGCTGTTAAACTCTTTTTAATGAGGTTAAACGATTAACTATACACTGTTACCATGTGGAGAAATTTCAAAATAGTGTAGTAACACTGCTTCAGAATGTGCAGCATTATACTGCATAATTTGCTATTTTTTACCAAATAATGTAGTCAACGCTGCCACATATTTTGATCTTTCACGTCCGCATAATTCCAATGGCTGTGCCCAAGTCCATTTGACGAATAGCCATGTTATTCTGCCAATAGCCTCTCTTAATTCCTCGGGCCTTGTGATAAAAACATGGATGTAAGAAATCAGATTATAATTTGGGGTAGGTGACTAGCTAACTCAAAGAAAAATCACAGTCACTAATTTAATCTGAGCTCAACCCCCTGGAAGATATGAGAGAGAGCATACAGGCTTAACTCAGGACAATGTGTAAAGTATTTATGCAGTACTGAAAACAGTAATAAGGTCGAAATGCAAGATAATAATAATCCCAAAATGGATTAGAAAAATAGAGTACATTTTAATAAAGATAATTACACCAAAATTACAGATAAACATCAAGGGATACCAGAGATGTGATTTTTTGAAAGTTTTAAGTAGAATAGCACAAGGATTGTGGTAGACTAGACCCTAAGTGCAATTTGACCCTGACTGGGATAAAGCGCAGTTCAGATACACCAACCAGGTTCATCCTGATCAAAGCTTTTACCTTCTGACTTAGGGACTAATGAAGAGTTTGGCAGTCAATGGATTGATGTACCGGCAGGGGCCGTCCGACCACGGTGAGCTTGGCGGTCCTACCACCCTATTACGAATTGGGCAGATGGGCTGGATGAACACCGCCCTGATCCATTGACACCGCCAGACCACTCCCAGGGGGGCGGGTGGAGCTGACCACTGAGGCTGTGAGAGGCTGGGACCACCAATGAGACCAGCTGCCCAATTATGAGTTGTCTTATAGCTGGCAGGATTGTGGCGGTCCAACCACCACATCTTAAACAGCAGAAAGGGAAAAATATAGGGCCCAAACTCATCTCCGCACACTCTGTATGGCCATGGAGCAAGTCCTACCCGTCCTGCCACTGCAGTACCTGCTCGATCACATCCAAAAAAGACACTGTTGTGGACAAAATCTGCGGTAAGTTGCACAACTACCTGCTGCCATAGAATTCTTTGCAATTTGATGCCCAAACATGGACCAGGCAAGGGAGGTGAGGGTCCCTAAGTATTCCAAATGTATACAGGGGTCCTGGCTGGCACTGTTTCATAGCGATCGTCCTAAACAAAGCTGTAGGAAGCCCTTCCAGACTCAAACACTTGCACTGCACAGACATGCCTTTCACAAATGGACGTCTCAGCATGTTATTTAAACTGAAAGTGATGTTGAAGTTCATATCTGGTTCACAACACCACCTCCTCCACAATATCACACCTATCAATGTCTGTCAAACATAACTCTAAACCATTCTCACTTCTCTTCTATATCACTACAGATCTTCACGAGTTGTGCAGCTCACCATTTTGCCAGGCTTGTGAAAGTGACATTGAACTGACTACAATTACCAAGAAGCCTTGGTAGTCTAACTCTGACCACAATGCTGCACTTTTTAGGCCCTTTCTCTCTTCTCTGCCATGTCACCACTGACCTACACAAATTGTGCATCTTAACATTTCTCAAGGTTTTAGAAAGTGGAATTGACCTGACTACAACTACCAAGAGGCCTTGGGAGTCTAACTCCTACCAAAATGCTGCACTCTTTCTGCCCTTTCTCACTTCTCTCCCATGTCACCACTGACCTACTCTAGTCGTGCTGCTTAACATTTCTCAAGGCTTGTGACAGTGGCATTAAACTGACTAGAACTACCAAGAGGCCTTGGGAGTCTAACTCTCACAATGATGCCTTAGTGAATAGAATATGACATAATCACAATTCACACATCTCTGCTACCATTACGAGGCCAAAGAAACATCATTATGGATGTGTCCTCAAAGTCAAACATACCTTCCCAGCTACAACTCTGTAGTCGACTCTCACACATTTCCACATCAAAAAGAAATGTCACTCAATGGGATGACATAGAAGCAGTGGGAGAAAAATTCAAAGGGCACAATGAAAACACACTCCGCAGGATAGCTACACTGCAAAAGGGGGAACCCTGAAAGTTTGGGGCAGTGCAATACACCCAAAACATACCCAACCTACATCTTAGGGAGAAGGGCATGCTTAATGACATTGACAGTGGCCAAGCTTAAATATATTATGTTTAGACTATGGGTTTTAGTATTTTTTGGGCCGCACATCATTGTAAAGGTTTTCTTGTAGTTTGGCTCCAAGCCCAGGTCCTTCATGAAACAGATATAGCTGATGATATGGTTAATAAGACCATTCACAGTCCTTGCCAGAAGGACTGCATCATCAGCATATAGCAGCGCTGACATGGCCTTATTCACCACATGTGGGACGTCAGCCCCAACCGAAACTAAAGTGTTCTCCAAATCCTTCGATAAATAAGGAATAAGATTGTGGCAAGGACACAGTCTTGGCGCACCCCGTACTTGATGCTGAATGGCTCTGTAAATTCGCCAGCACCACCAAACGTAACTGAAGCAGAAAGGTCATGATGGAGTTGCCTTAAGAATGTAACTAGACCCGCATCCACACTCATGTTTTCTAGGATGACCCTCAACTTAAAGCGGGATATATAATCAAATGAACTTGGCAGGTCCATAAATGCCAAGTGAGTGGAAGCGCCCTTGGCATATTTATATTTTGGCACAATGAAGTAGAAATTAAGACTCTGTTCAATTGTGCCGAGCCCCTTTCTAAATCCATACTGGCTAGGAACAAGTATGCTGTTGGCATTAATCCAGTCCAGTAAGCAGTCCAAAGGGACCCTCCCAATAATTTTAACGGAAAAATCCAGAAGCGATATCGGGCAATAGCATTTAACATCATGCAGATTTCCTTTTTTAAACACAGGCACAGTTACAGATGAATGCCACGACCTTGGCACTCCCTCGCTGCGAAGTGAGGAACGGGGTCCAGAACACTGGGTCTTCCTTAAATAAATCAAGTGGAATGCCATCCGGCCCGGAGCCTTCTTGCATCTGCTATTAACAATTGCTTTAAAAACCTCCTCTTCATTAAAAGCAAGGCAAAATCTCTTTTGATATGTCCCAATTGCCAGCGACATTGTTATTCAACCAATCGATGGATTTGTTCATTAGGGCCCTGGTGGATTCAATATTATCTTCTGCGAGCCTGGGGACAGTAGTCAGAGCAACAATGTAGGTGGAGGATGCAGGGGGGAAGATCAATCACAGGTAAAGGGGCCTGGTTTGGGGTACGGGTTACCGGTTGGATAACAGGTTGGTTTACATTTAATTTACCATGTAGATGATATTATGTCCATGCTCTGGGCAGATGTAGTAGGGGGTAAATCAGAGGTCAAATACTGAGTACAAACAGAAGTCCTGGAATCCAAGGGCTTTACCAGTTTAGCTTCGAATATTGCTAGTCGTTCAAGGATGGGGCACATTTTTGAGTCCAAAAGATCACCCATGCACTTACTCAGTTTGCTCCAAGTATTTTCATTTACCACTGCTGAACCCCCAATAAAATATAAAATCGTCATTGCCAGCCCTGTTACACAAGGTTATTTTGTTGTCTGCAGCAGGGTTTCTACTTTCTAGGCTTTGTAGATTTAGCAGTTTTCCTCCCGCACTTGGCTTTTGGGCCACACTCCCCATCAGATACACAGAACTGGTCGCCATCCTCCGTGCCAGTTGTGCCGGGTTCGGTTCCCCCTCCTTGCGCCGAGAGCCAGCCCCCAAACAATCTGAACTAACACCAAATCTTGACCTAGCTCCACGGAACAAACATGGCACGTTGACGCCGCTGTTGGGCTTTTTATTGTAGATACACTCTGCAGCGGTAACGGCTCAGAGGAGCTTTAATTGGTAGGCAAGGGAACATTATCTTCAGTGGTAAGAGAAAGGCGACATTCCACCAGTCGGATTTTATTAGTAATCATGTCCACAGCCCGAGTTAGATAATTATCAATAGTCAAGCGGGTGCGGGAGGGAGGTAACATGCTAGAGACCCTTGAAGCACCCTTCCTCTTACCCATATTTCAGGACTATTTGGACTAAGATGTAATTAATATAGGAAGAAGGACAAATAGACAGGCAAAAACGAAACTTGGTAAGCACAGAAAGCCACAGCTCAGGACGAAAAAATGGGAAATAAAAATAGGGGGAAAATAGAACACAGTACCTTTTTCCGTGATATCTGCTTAAAAGGCTCAGAGAAGCGCAGTACACAGTAGATCCTGGAACAGGCCTTAGGGGAGGTCCAGCCTAGCCTCTTCCAGGCACAGGTGCAGATGGGCCCACCCTTGGCCCGGGCTTTGCCCGGGCTGACCCGGGCACACCCGTGCTTATCCAGTGCCGCAGGAGTGCCTGGTGGCGTTTCTTTGCGCCTGCGGGTGTGGAAACAGCATCAGCGGTGGATCACGGCCACAAGGAAAGCCAGGACTGGAAGTCCCCTGGTCCCTCTGGTGTGGCCGGTGTTCCAGCGCTGCGGTAGTGCCTGATGGCTTTTCTTTGCACCTCGGGGCGCCAAAACAGCGTCAGCCGCGGCTCACAGCCGCAAGGATAGCCGGGCCTGGTTGTCCCCTGGTCCCGCTGGTGTGGCTGGTGTTCCCCATTTCTAATCTGAATCCTTGGTGTATTTTATTGCATTTTTTTCAAGTAAAAAGTGGTGTGTGTAGGCATGATTCCCGTTCTGTGTTTTGTGTATTTATTTCACTTCTACTATTTGTTTTTGAGTCATGAGTCACAGTTTAACTTAATGGCTTGTTAGAAGCGAACTTGTTTAATCTGCTACGGGTCACGAATTGTTTATCGACGCCCTGCTTGTCTGACTGAGAATGTTCTTTCTTTTATGGAGGTCATATTTCCTTATTACGTCATTTGTGATAGCTTTGATATATTCGTCTGTATACTTCAGCCGATCGAGAATACATTTTCGTACATACAGTGAGTTAATGGTTGATTTTGTCTGTTACTTTCTTCAGTGTGGTTCTTGCACTGGGTTTATCTCACATTGTACAAGGCATATTTTAGTCACGGTGCAGACACCCATGCTCTTTAACATAGTAGTCGCAACTTTTTCATTTATTATAATCTCTTATGTCATTCACATAATAGCATAGTCTAGTGGTCATGTTGTTTACAGCATGTTTTGGTGGTAGTGTTCACGAGTTAGTATTAGCGAAGTGCATGTCTAACATGTGGTATCAGCACAATCAGGAGTTTAAATAATTGCGCTTGCTTGAAAATATGAGGTTATTGATGGTTGCTGTTACTTTTCATTTTACATTATAGTGACCCCTGACAAAGAGCTTACTTGCCTGAAATAATCTGGGTGTACACTATCATGGCTACCTTGGATGAATAGTGAATGCTGACATTTTGCAGAATAAGCCTGCATGAGCAATTCTCATGCATTTGAATATTGGGATAACGCTGCCTCTATGAATTTTAAAATCATTAAAGAAAAGAAGAATACAAGACTATCAATGATTACATGGATTAAATTGGACTCATGTTTTTTAATTGTATTGGCCTATGCTAACTATGGTTGTGCGTCTTGGGTCTGGTGCACTTAGGTGCACCAGTTAGTTATAAAATGCATTTGTGCCTGGGACATAGCAGGAACCAAGTACGCACACCAAAACATTGCCTTTGAGAATCCTTCATATTTATTGATGACTATGTTTTACTGTTGGTGTGTATTCTGCTGTTTATTTAAAATATAATCTTGCCAGGCTATGAGGCACCCCTGGGGTTGGCCCTAAACAGACCATACGGCAGGGTGCATTGCATTTAAAAAGGCGGAGATGTATGTTTACGCTTTGCATGTCCTGGTAGTTAAAAACATACAAATTTGTTATTCACTACTGTGAGGCCTACCTCTCCCCTAGGATAAAATTGGGCTACCATGTTACATTTAATATGCAAAAGCATTTGATTGAGAACAGGTAGACATGTCATGTTTACCCTCAAATGAATTGCAATTTAAAACCCTCTTTAACGGTAAGTTGGATTTTAAGTCACAATTCTGAAAATGCCACTTTTGGTATTGGGTAAAGGGAATTGGGTTTAAGGGTTTGGAATATATGATTAATGGCTGAGAGTTAATTTTATGGGGTTTAGGGTATAGGTTAGTGGTGATAGGAATATACTTAGGAAAATTTGGTAAGCGATTTTGTGCATAGTAACATTCAGTTGAGAGATAATGGTTTAGTGTATTTGATTGTGGGTTAAGGATTTTGGAGTATAGGTTTAAGGGTTGGGGTACAGGATCAAGGATTTGGAGTATCAGGTTAAGAGTTAAGGGTTCAGGCATAAGTTACAGAGTCATGGTTAAGGCTTGGAGTCTTAGGGTTTAAGAATCTGACTAAGTGACATCACATGAAGTGACTACGTGCCGATTTAGAGTTTGGTGGATGGGGTTTAATTCTGTCAGCCCTTACGGAGTCCCCGCATGCCCAATTCTGAGTTGTCACTGGCCCAGCGGACATCTTTATAATTGGCAGGAACCTCTGTGATGGCAGTTCCTGTCAGTGCATTGTATCTTTGATGGATGGGTCTGTCAAAATGATAGAGCCAATCGTCAAACTTACAAAATTGTTTTTTGAGTTTCCAAATATAAACCCAAAGTGGAATTTGGTTTTGGAGAATAATAAAAACAATGACCCCTTTACCATGCCAGTTTTCTCCCATGATTAGGGTAGCATTTTGCAATTCGCCCTGCAGTTTTACCTGGAAGTGAGGGACAGTGAACTGACTCTAAATCAAGAGAGACCACACATGGCCAAGCCTCCAACGACCCTCACTGTGTCAGGTCTCTCAGAGGTTGCTGCCAGTGGGGGAGACGGAGTAGTCTAGGCCATTACATAATGAAGAGATGTCATTGGGTACCCTCTCTACCAAACTCTAAGGGCCTCATTACGATGTTGGGTGGACTCACGTCCCCCTAACATCACCACAGTCTCGGGACCGACCGACCTCCTGTCAGCGGCCCCCGAAACGGCCATCACAATGCAACTGCACTTGGTGCTGTTGCATACTCCCATTTCTCTATGGGAGCATGTGCCGCGGCGGTGAACCTGCCGTAGCACCAGCTCTCATGGAGAAATGTGAGATTATGTTAATCCCTGCACTGTGGGGCCCACGGTGCAGGGATTAAGAGGGAGGCACAATAGGTGCCCCCTCAGGCCCCAACCGGAGGCCGTGGAGGAATGGGGCCCTGCTAGGGGCCCCCAAAGTCATGTTCTGACAGGCTTTCCATGTTGGAAAGCCTGGCAAGTAAAGCCTGTTGGAAACCGACATCGTAATCCTGACAGAGGAAAATCCATCCTCAGGGATTTGGTTGGGGTCTGTGACTGGTAACTGGCTCCTTGAGCTAATCAGAATCTTTGGTGCTCCCCCTCCTGCCTGGACGCTACGCTGTTGAACGGGGACAGGCTGCAGACTCCTACATCCACGGGACTGCGAGGACCACGGAGCACTGCGCTCCTTTGATTGTGCTCACCTGGCTCCTCTTCCCGCCTTGGACTCCACCTCGCACGCAGCACCTCGTGGCCCCCGCAGCGCGGGCGCCGCTCGCCGGCCTCAATCTTTAAAACTTGGCTGGTGCTCATTGTGTGTGCGACTCTTTGGTGCTCCCCCTCCTGCCTGGACGCTATGCTGTTGAACGGGGGCAGGCTGCAGACTCCTACATCCACGGGACTGCGAGGACCACGGAGCACTGCGCTCCTTTGATTGTGCTCACCTGGCTCCTCTTCCCGCTCACGCCCCTGACTCCGCCCCAAGCTTAAATTCGTACTGGGCCAAGCGCGCTAGCGGTACGCGCGCGGTACTAAGCTCGGGGTGAAGAAAGGGCTAAGAGCGGGCCGTTTGTGGCCGTTCGTGGACGGAGGTGGACGGGACAGGCCAGTATCCTTAATTGAGGCTACCGTTCATATAATATAAATCTTAGTCCTATATTAGTTTACCTGTCTCGGAATCGACATCCACATCTTACTTGTTGAATATAGGGATGTCGTCCTTGAGGTCAGGCAGGAAGTTAGTGCGGGATAGCATTGGGGGTTGTGTTTCCGGAACTTTGGATAATTTTATCACTAGAGCTGCCCGGGTCCTTGAGCACGAAATAGTTTTAACTGAAAAAAGATTGTCTTTGGAATTGTCTTCTAAAAGATCATCTTTGGGCAGCCTTATGACAGTTTCTTCCCCTGTTTCAAGGTTACCCCAACCTATTCCCGACCTTCCTGATTGCACTGAGCTAGGTTTAGAGGCTTGCTCAGTAACTGGTTTACCGGATAACCCTCCAGTCACTTCAAATGGCTCTCCTCCACCTGGTTTGCCCTCAATTGTGTTAGATACCCATTCACAGCCCCCTATTGTCTCGACTGGCATCATTAATTCAACACTGGGTGCTATGCCACAGTCAACCCAGGGGACGAACACACGTAGGGAAGTACATTTTAAGGGTAATCGTGTTAAAGGCTAATCAGAATCCAGCCAAAATAAGTAGCTGGTTTTACTTCCGATTGCCGGCATTGTAATGGAGCGCTCAAAAGTGAAACCAAAGATTTGATGTTGATTTCCGACCATCATTAAAATAGGGCCCTAAATTGGGCCATCAGTATGATATTGTAACATTTTGCACTTATGAAATAACAGGAAGGAGCATCATTTAACTAGTAGGAAAGATAAATAATATGACTTTGAAAAGTATCAGAAATATATTAAATTTAAGATGTTGTTCTACATTGGTATATGTACTGGGCAAATTAAGTGGGTTGCTTAATGTTGCCCAAAATGTTGTTGCCCAGTAACGAGAAGTGCAATCAAGTATATATCATCTTGCACAGCTGTTCCATTTATCATTGTAGTAAACAGTACCAAAATATCAAAGGTCATTACGTTGTAACACAGCTGTTAAATGCAAACTCCCTGAGATAGTCATCCACTTCCTCCTGCCTTGCCCACCCCAATAGCTGGTGCAGGCAAACACCACAGGCAGAGCCCGAGCCAGTACACTTGAGATGGCTTTAGGCACAAAAAAATTCCTGAGAAGCTTTTTTCCTCTTTCTTTGTGTGCTGCAGAAGGCTGCAGAACACACAGAAAGAGGAAAATCGACGAGAAATAAAGGTATTTCAACTTGTTATACCTCTCCTGGGGAGCTGTATCTTTTTGGCGCGTTCACAGGTTTACCAGGTATGGTAAATCTGGTAATGAGTCAAAAACCATGGGAGCTGCATGGGGACACCCACACAACACCCATGGAACGCCTCCCTTGCATAGAGTAATGCAACGCTCCAATTTGAGCTGCTTTGCATTACTCCAGATTTATGAAGCCATTCAAAGCCACGCAAAGCGGCTTTGAGTGGCTTCATAAATATGTCTTAGAGGTTTGCGTCACGCATATACCACATTGCGTGGTGCAAGCATGATGCAAACTTCTCATAAATATGCCCCTAAGTATAATTTCAATGTACTAGTGTACTTTTTTTAGACTGAACAATTAACTAAATTATTGAAGTATGTAGGTATAGCTGGTAGAGGGCAATATTAACCTTGGACCACTGGACTTATGTGGGTCTGCAGCACAGCATTTTCCACAAAATTATGGAGTAGCAGCTGTTGCCACATAATCCAACATCTTTTACAGAGTTTGCTGATATTATTTTAAAAAACGTTGTAGCTCAAAGGCATCAAAGGCAACTAAAAGTGCCATCACGCAGAGGTAAGTCACTTTTCAGTCACTGCTTTGCTGTTAAACTGATTTTATTGAGGTTAAACGATTAACTATACACTGTTTACATGTGGAGAAATTTCAAAATAGTGAAGAAACACTGCTTCAGAATATGCTATATTAATTTGCTATTCCTTACCACATAATTTAGTCAACGCTGCCACATATTTTGATCTTTCACGTCTGCATAATTCCAATGGCTGTGCCCAGGGCCATTAGACGAATAGCCATGTTATGCCGCAAATAGCCTCTCTTAATTAATCGGACCTTGAGATAGAAGCATGAATGTAAGAAATGAGATTATATATTTGGGGTAGGTGTTTAGCTAACTCAAAGAAAAATCACAATACTTTTCAGGGTGAGTACTAAAACTCACTAATTTAATCTGAGCTCAACACCCAGGAAGCTATGACACAGAGCAGACAGGCTTAATTTAGGGCAATGTGTAAAGTATTTATGCAGTACTGAAAACAGTAATAAAGTCGAAATGCAAAATAATAAAAATCCCCAAATGGGTTAGAAAAATAGAGTACAATTTAGTAAAGACAATTACACCAAAATTACAGAAATACATCAAGGGATACCAGAGATATGATTTTTTGAACGTTTTAAGTACAAGAGCACCAAGAAGCATAGGGAGCCAATGATTGTGGTAGACAAGACCCTAAGTGCAATTTGACCCTTACTGGGATAGAGCGTGGTTCGGATACACCAACCAAGTTCATCCTGGTCAAGGTTTTTACCTTCTGACTTAGGGGCTACTTACGAGTTGGGAGGTCAATGGACTGCTGTTCCGGCAGGGACTGTACCTGCTCGATCACATCCAAAATAGACACAGTTGCGGATGAAATCTGTGGTAAGTCGCACAACTACCTACTGCCATTAACTTCTTTGTAAATTGATGCCCCACCATGGACCAGGCAAGGGAGGAGGGGGTCCCTAAGTATTCCAAATGTATACAGCGGTCCTGGCGGGCATTGTTTCATAGCGAGCGTCCTAATCAAAGCTGTAGGATGCCCTCCCAGACTCAAACACTTGCACTGCACAGGCATACCTTTCACAAATGGACGTCTCAGCATGTTATTTAAAGTGAAAGTGATGTTGAAGTTCATATCTGGTTCACAACACCACCTCCTCCACAATATCACACCTATCAATGTCTGTCAAACATAACTCTAAGCCATTCTCACTGCTCTTCCATATCCCTACTGATCTTCACGAGTTGTGCAGCTCACCATTTTGACAGCTTGTGAAAGTGACATTGAACTGACTACAATTACCAAGAAGCCTTGGTAGTCAAACACTGACCAAAATGCTGCACTTCTTTTGCCCTTTCTCTCTTCTTTGCAATGTCACCACTGACCTACACTAATTGTGCATCTTAACATTTCTCAAAGTTTGTGAAAGGGACATTGAACTGACTACATCTGCCAAGAGGCCTTGGTAGTCTAACTCTGACCACAATGCTGCACTCTTTCTGCCCTTTCTCTCTTCTCTGCCATGTCACCACTGACCTACACTAATTGTGCATCTTAACATTTCTCAAGGCTTGAGAAAGTGGCATTGAACTGACTACAACTACCAAGAGGCCTTGGGAGTCTAACTCTTACTAAAATGCTGCACTTCTTTTGCCCTTTCAAACTTCTCTCCCATGTCACCACTGACCTACTCTAGTTGTGCAGCTGAACATTTCTGAACACATATGCAACCTACCTCTTAGGAAGAAGGGCACGTTTAATGACATTAACAGTGGCCAAGCCTAAATACTTACCAAATGGAAAACCACATAATGCAATGTCATCCTCAGTTTTTAACTGACATATTCCTTCCATGAACATGACCCCTCGTCCACTGTAACTGCAGAACACAGGTACAACGGTCAGATCACACTCACCACTTTGAAGAGATCACCATTTTAGGTGAAACTTTCACAACTATAGTCACACATACTTAAGGAAGCCAATACAGTCAATAGCATGAAATGTAATGGCAGGACTAAAGTGTCATCAACGTTTTAAATTCTTTATATCAAATTATGATAATGAAGGCCAATGGCCAGTCTATTTGTCCCATGTGGTCCATCACAATGCTGTACCACTCCACTTGCCTACCATGACACTGCCCAGGAAACCTTGCCAGGAAGGGAGTTCTAGTGGGCAGGCAAGGCACCTCAAAGATGTAACTAGGGAGGGCTGGGATCGTTTTTTTGGGGAGGGGGTTGGTTGACTATGGAAGAGGAGGCAGTAGTTGGGGCAGAGGGAAGGCCAAGGAAAATCTGAGCGTTTTCCATTGCATTCTGAACAGGTTTAATGGCAAGGGCTAAGTTTTGAGAGATAGAGGGAGTGTCAGTGTCTGTCACAGGTGTGCCTGTTGTTGCTGGTGTGTGTGTGGGTCTGATATCTGTTAGGTCTGGGCAGTGCCTTTTGGTGCAGGCTCTGTAGATATGTGTGTGGTGGTGCTTGTGAGGTTGGTGAGGGTATGTACAGTGGGTGCATATCTGGACTTCTTGCTGTGTTTGAGGGTAGTGTGCTACATGAGGATTTTGGTGTGTATTTACGTTTGTGTTTGCTGGGGACAGGCATGGGTCAAGGGATTTGGGGTGGGGAAGAGGCAGGAAGTGGAATGGAAGGCTGAGCCTGAAACGATCTCTGTACAACAGACATACTCCAGCGAATGCCATCCAGGTAGTCCAGTGTCTGACCCAGTTGGCTGGATTGCACCTGGATAGCATTCAGTAGATCATCCTGACCAACAGAGACCTGTCTCAGGAGGTCAATAGCCTCCTCACTCAGGGCAGCAGGGGCCACAGGGGCAGGGGATGAGGTGTCTGAGGAAAAGGAGACACCATGCTTCTTACAGGAAGTCGCAGGCACACAACTTGGAGGGGAGCAGCAGGGGGAGTGGGAATGGAAAGGGGGTGTTGGACAAGAACGGTGTGGACACATGCCCTGGGGGGTCCACCACCACCAGTGAGCTGCCATTGGAGGTCAACTCTGAAGATGAAGAGCTGGAATGTGTTGGAATTGAAATGTGTCACTACCATATCACTCATGTTTCACATGGTATTATGTTAGGATGTATGTAGCTATTTCATAATAATTCCTAATGTATACATGTTAGAAATGGGATTTCTGGTTGGCTAGGGCTTGCGCCAAAGCCAGGTAGAAACCACCACTCTAGTCAGGGCAAGGAAGTTACACGCCAAAGATAACCCCTGCTCACCCCCCTTGGTAGCTTGGCATGAGCAGTCAGGCTTATCCCGGAGGCAATGTGTAAAGCGTTTGCGCGCGCACCCAGCAACAACACCCAAGGCCCACCACAAAAGATACTCCACACAAGGTATTATATAAAAATAGCCTTTGTATTATACCAAAACACATTAGATAATATTCACACAATTTACACTGTGCCAACTGGCACTTGGCAGAATTTTACAAGGGACTATTTACACTGGACAGGGCCACATGGGCCACTGTCAGAATTAGCACAAATCACCAATTTGTACATATAGGACATATACTAACTGTAACACAAATTAGCACGGTAGAGCACAACCAGTAACTACTGGCGAAATAATGACCTCAGCGTCATCACACTAGCATCAGGTATAAAACCTATCCTGCATCCATCACAGGGGCATAAACACACTATGCACTTTCTCATTAGTCTAACGCATTAGACCTAACCACCTAAGTATAACTACTCTAGGGACATACATCGCACAGGGAAGTACAATCTCCCTAACATCACCCTAAACAGGTAAAACAACCTCCTAGGCAGAAATGGCCACATTTAGAGGTATAAAACATAGGGTGCGCAAAACATGCTATACACAGTACATTTCCTAGCACCACATCACATTAGCATGAATCGCAATAACACCTCAATCACATTAGGGTCCAGGTCGCGCCAGAACCTAAACGTAGCAGCTGCCCACTACTTGCTGGGCAGCTGGGGACAAGGACAGGGCCTAAACGCTGCAGCTGGCACTAAGTGCTGCGCAGCTGTGGAAGTAAAATGAGGCATGGCTCTCAAATGGTCCTTGACACAATGTCACAAGGTGGGAGCCACCTAGGCTCTAGAAACAACATGTCCCCATGGAGCGCACGGGCTCCTGAAATAATTGTGCGCCAATATAGCAAAGGAACTTGCCCCAAAGTACTGTGGAGTGTACTGGCACTCTAAGACAAAGATTGCCCTCCTCGTTGGAGCCTCAGGGCTCTAAAAGCTAAACTGGGGACAACACGGGCCCCTCTGAGCCCTTCAACAATAATGTGCCCTTCGTTGGAGCCACGCAGGCTCAGAAATGCATTCTGCCCCCGTAGCGTTGGAGCCAGCTGGGGCTCTTAAAATAAACATGCCCCCATACATTGGAGCAGCCCTCTGCCATGTGGGGCCGCTCAGGCTGTAGGCACCGGCACTGGTGCCTCGGTCCCCTCTTCCCCCCCAGCCCTCGTCACTTACCGGCTGGGGCGAAGGCTGGACTGAACTCCTCTCGCAGCGCGGGGCTTCCCTCACTCCTGGGAGCCCCGCGCTGCAGTCTTCACCCGGGCCCCCTCCTGGGACCCGGGACTTCACCTTATCGGCTCGCGGAGGCGGGGTGGGCTCCTGCCCTCCTTGAAGGAGTCCGCCACGCTCACCACGCTTCACCCGGTCCCCCATCTCGGGACCGGGACTTGTAGATGGAGCCTGCGAGGCTCCAGGCGGATCTCGGGCGGCGAGCGGGACTTCCTTTCCTCAAGCAGAAGTCCCGCCTCGCTCCAGGCGTCTGGCCGCCTGATTTCCGGTTTTCGGCTGAACGGGGCCGCGGCGGTGAACTTTTGCGGACACAGTGCGGGGTGGGCACCCGCAGTTTTAAATAAAGATGAAGCAGGGTGGGCACCCGCAGCAAGCCATCACGTGCTACAAAGATGCAGGGTGGGCACCTGCTCACCAAAAAGCGACAAAATAAGCGGGGTGGGCTCCCGCAAGGCCAGCATCATGGGGGAATCCCTAGTCTGGGGATTCCCTCTCCCTCGCTCGCAGCGCGACGCTGCACAGCCCCAGCTCCTCTCTCTGGGGGAATAAAGCGCTCTCCAGGCACTATGTTCAGGACCAAAATCCAAGTCAAAGCGCTCTCAGGCGCTAGAAGGATGCAGCAAAAAGTTCCCAGAAGTCTTCCAAGTATCCAGGGGCTGGGCAGGGCCCAGGAAGGCAAGCCTTCCCCTGGGCCCCAGCAGCAGCATGCCCCTGGTAGATTCGAGTCAGAGCAAGAACATTTTCATGGGGTCACAGCCCCTCTTTTATACACCAAATCCTTTGTCTCAAGGTGCAGGGAAGGGGCGAACCAGATACAACTGGTTCTTGAGCACTTTGTTTTGCTCAGCCCCTCTCCCTATTCAGAGAACAGGCCAGGGTCATCAGTCGCACCACAGGGGGCGGAGCCAGCATTTTGTGGGGAAAGCCCAGTCCTATTCAGGTCCTAGGTGTACTCCTCCCACCCATCTAGCTGCTGATCTCCCCATTCATCACTGGGTGACTCCTCCTGACTCTGGGGATTCCTTAGCCCGTCACATGACCTCAGGCAGCCAATCGCCAGACAAGGCACTCATCTCACACTGCACACAGAAATGCCCACTTCTAGAAGTGGCACTTCCACACTAGGTACATTGACGCCGCACACATCATCGCGCAGCATTTCATCACACGAGTCCGCACATACCAAACTCGGCCCTGCACTCCCCACGCATCAGGAACTAACATGGTCACTCAGATCCCCCATGCATTCCTATGGGAGGGCAGGTCAGTCTCACTCAATGTAACCCAGAGCGCATGCACTTTCCACTGGGACACAGTGTGAAAGCGCCTAGAGGCCTAAAACCACTAGTCCTCCATAGGGAAAAAGCTAATACACTCGCAAAAAGTTTAGGGGTGAACCTGCCAGAAGGGCCAAGTCCAACAATACATATTTAATCAATAAGTTTAGACGCTGTGTGCATTAAGCTTAGCATCTGTGTGCCATTTTCCCGTTAGTAGATGCCATTTTGTATTATAATCGAAACTGCTACTTGATTATTTACGAGTAATGGTCCCAGATAAGTTTTGTTTCTTAATACTGAGATTTGACTTCTTTTACGTGCAAGTGTTCTCATTAACGTATGCCTTTCCTGTTAGATAGAGGCCTTCTCCCACCTGCCTGGTGGGGAGGATAAGCCAGACAACCTTGGGAAGTAGATAGCTTGTGCCCAGCTGAGGAATCGAAACCTCTGTACCCCCACTGTATTACAACATGTACCAGTGCTTTCCCATAGTAGGTGGGTCTTTGTGGGCTCCGCAACATACATAATGAAACTTTATGCTTGTTAGAGTCAGTCCCTCCTCGACAGCCATCTCATAGGGCTGGTCAGACTGGACTCCGCTGTAGTGTAACTCTGTGAATAAACCAGTTGGATTGTATTCTCTACTGTGTCATCGATTCTTCATTTCTTGGAAGGCTAGTGGAGGTCAAGAGTGCCCCGGTTGACCCTATTTGGGAGACTTCCTTCAAATGTTGCTCCTCCAGGGAATGCTCCTCATCCTCTGGGCCACTGCCTACGTCGATGTCAGTCACCTGACTAGATCTATGTAATAACAAAGACCACCCTATACGCCCACCTGGACTGGGGTAAGTATTATATATATGTACAATGTGCTGTGGGCATCATTAATAGTAAGTGATCCCTCCCTTAATGTAATCAATCCTATCTATATAGAACATTTCCCAATTAATATACAAACAAAAACATCTGACAAGGGTTTCTTTTGCTGATATATATTCTCTCAACAGATCTCAGTACTGTCTGTGTACTTATTATACACGAAGTGCAAACAACACAGTGCTCAAGTGAATGTAATAATACATAAAAGTGGACACAGGACACTGTACAATCCTGGCCCTTACAACATTTTATAATGAAACTTATGATGGAGATTATTGCATATTTATAATCAACACAATGGAAAGGTGAGCCAGGGAGGGTGAAGATGGCAGGTGACTAACTGCCGCAATTCTCACCACCTCCCTCGATGAATCAACAGTGCGACGATTGATTGTTCAGCCTGGGAGCAGGTTCAGTGGGCTGCTCACTGTGTGCCCTGTTACAGGAAGTGCTGGATGTGCTGGTGTGGACTGTGGGTGCTCCCTTTTGGTGTCTATTCCTTTTGGGCTTGGAACGGGTGCCATAGCGGATCTGAGGGAACTCGCTGAATCAGCAGATGGCGCTCAGAGGTGGGAAAACGGGGAAGGCATGGACCGCCGAAATCTCCAGCAGTATCGCAGTATCCACAGGGCATTCAGTAATTGAAGGCAAGTGGAGCGATACCTGATCTGAGGCACCCTGGAGGATGGGGTAAAATAAAACGAGAAACTGAAGGCAAAAAAACTGCAGTGAAATCTACAGGTAGAAGAGGGGTCTGTACAACCCACTGTTGCCTCAATGTTTGCATGCCTGTCAGTAGATCCCCAGAAGAGCAATGCACTACTGGAGAGGGGGGGGGGCAAAACCCCGATAAAAGAGCCTAAGGATGGTAGCGTAGTTGGAAAATGATTTGGTTGAAACAAGATTAACGGCCTATGGAGCTGATGGCTCTGTGCCCCTAAATGCTATATTGGACTTGGCTTCAGAGAATTTAGCGGGGAGAGAAGGAAAAAGTCAACCAGACATGGAAGAGCTTATGACACAAGGAGCAGACAACAGAGGTTGGTCATATGAAAGGTGATCTGGGGTACGGGACGTTCGTGACACCTCTAAGCGCAGGGCCCTCCAGCTTTACACCTCAGCGTGGAGGAGCTTTCTTCACCTGAGCTGACAGCCGAGAAGTTTCTCTATCTAACAAATGATTCAGGATCTACTGGGCAAGAAAACTCTCCCTCAAGCGGTAAGGCCCTCTGTGACTCCAGCATCAGCACTTCAATTGAGGATGTTCAATTGACACAAAGGAAAAGATCTGCTATAAAGAAAAAGAGGAAAGAAAGCCTGAAGAGGAGCACTGGTAAACAGTTAAAATAGTGTGGAAATATGGATTTTTATGATCAGTTATGTCCCCTATCTTGGACCCCAACGGTTTCATGTATAAATCACAAGTACATGTATGTTCCCTCCAGTTCCAGTTATGAAGACGCAAATACATGTGCGTCCACCGTTAACATGTCCTCTGTCAGATCCGCCATGAATGGGCTGGATATTCGATTCCTAAGTACGAAAGGCCACCGACTTTATATGGCTCAGTTACTTCATTTTGCAGTTCAGGCGAGTAGGCCCTGATTCTGCCATCAAGCTTTTCCTGCCTTCTGCCTCTGAGAGCTCCAGTCTGAGCCTGCATCTGTATCCATGAACTTTGTCCTCATTCTCTGCGCAGCTAACGGTGCCTGACATCAGCTTGTTGCCTGCCAAAAACTGTATTTCACCTTCGAAATTATCTGCTCCGCTCCCTGCCCAATGCATTCCTGTCTAGTAGTTTAAGTAAACATCCTGCCAGCTACCGAGCAAAGGCCCGGCTTCTCTGTCTTTATGCAAGTAATTCATAGCCCTGTTACTATGGACGATTTCTGCCCCCGCATATTGTGTAGACACTTAGACGCTTGTACACGCACTCACAGTCAATATAGTCAGTATAGAATAAGGTTCTACTCCGAGAGACCTTTCTTTTTGGATAACATAGTTCTTTAAACATAGGATGTTAGATATGATTTGGGATTAGGTTGACATAACCCCAGACTTTTGTCTCCACATGTAGAGCTAAATGTCAAGTCCCTTTCTCCCTCTAGCCCCACGTCAGTTACACGTCATGATCGAGTTGAGCACAAGTAAGGCAAAGTTCCAGTACAATTCCAGCAGATCACGCAACCCCCTCCAGGTATCCACCCACACATGACAAATTACCCATTATCATCAAGTGGACGCCCACATGGACGCCCACCTTCACGCCTACTTACACGCCCACATGCTCTTATCTCATTCTCTCTTGCTCTTTTGCTTACGTACAATTGAGAAATGTAGATATACTGTACTCTGTGAATAATGTTTTGAGAATATTGAGAATACTTTTCAGCCCCGTCCAGATCCTTTTTGGTGATGGAAATATTCTCCCTTTGACTCGAGTTATTGGAATAAAGCCCTTTATGAACCTGATACCACAGACTCAGCCTCTTGCTTTATGCATGATCTTATTGATATCTGAAAAATTATGAGAGCGTGATATTTTATTTACCACATAATGGCGCCCGAACAGTTTAATCTCTTTCCCCACACGCCGGAGATGAAGGTCCAGTTTTGCCCCCTTCCATAGCCGTGATGGACTTCAAGCGCGCACGTCGCGGGTCTTCCCGCCAACTCCCTCAGGCCAATGAAGGGGACAGACTGCGACCAGGCATCCATACGAGGCGGTGAGGAACGCAGATTGTCCTACCCAGAGCCCACCTGCGAGAGAGCTGTGTCCGAGGTATACAGAGGCCCACCAGATTCCGAAGTTCCGAAGTATGCAGGTCACGTGTCGGGTCCAGTCCAGTCCGGTCCAGTTCAGTTCAGTTCCGTTCCGAGGCCTTCCGTTCCGAGCTACCCGGTGAGTACCATTGCCGGGGAGGCGTTCTGACGTGCACATAGGTTGTGCCGGTCAAGACGGGTTTGGGTACACAAATCCGGTCTGCACTGTTTCAGCAGTGTATATGTACTGTTTAGCAGTATATCAAGTATTCCGAAGTATCTAGTTATTGTCGAGAATTATGCTTGGTGATTAGTTTTGCAGACGATCATCATTGTTGTTCATTTAAATGTTAAATGTTTAATGTGTTAATACGTCCTGCATATTGTGGTATGAATGATTGTTCATTGTTGTGCTTTCCGTATTAAGTGTGTTCAAGATTAAGTATCAGATCAGTTGTCAATATGCCGCTCTTTTCAAAATTAAGACAGATCACAACTAGAAAAGGGGTACTCGAAGAAGCTGTTCCTATTCCTCCTAGGGACACTCCGGGGTACTTCATGTATCACAAACATGGCTTAGACGCCATATTATTTCTTGATTTATGGGTGGACTACACTAAGGAATTACCAGAAAGTCAGAGGTGGCCCGCAGCTGGGACCTGGGATGCAGATTGCATCATGAGAGTAGAAGAAGAGTTATGGAAAAAGACAGCCAGACAGTAACATAATATGTCATTGAATTATGGCGTAAAGAATTGCATAGACGCACAGAGAAAGCGCTCAGAAAAGAAGAGAAAAGTAGGGAGGATTCAGACAAAGCCCGAGAAAGCGTATTAGTTGAGGAAGGTATCCGAGTAAAAGCAGAACAAGTAGACAGACAACGAAACACTCTTATGAAAGAGGAAATGTAGACCAGCTTGGAAGGATGCCATTGAGTTTTGGCGCGAGGAGTGACATAGGAGGACAGAGTAAGTGTTTCACGAAGCAGAGAGAAGTGGACTGGAGTCTGGAAAAGCCAAGGATGAGATGTTACAGGAGGAATTAGAGCTGGTAAAATGAGCGCAGGCTGACAGAAAAAGAAATACTGACATTGCTGGTATTTATCCCGTCCTTTCAGAATACCTAGCAAGAGTGGCCCCAGTAGAAAGACCAGTTAGAGTGCCACCGCAAGTACCACGATACATATAATAATGATATAGTAGCCCAAAGGTTCTTGAGCCACCCACCAAATGAACAGCGCATGGCTGGTGTTTACATGGTCCAACATTTGACTACGTTGTCAATAGGAAATTGAGAGGGGTGTAGCTAGAGAAGGAGCAACATCTGTGATTTGATGACACCCCTAATGTACAAAGTGTTAACGAAAAAATAATTAGTGAAAAGTTTAGCTTGAAAAAAGAATTGTGGGTATTTTGAATTTGCAAATTGTTCAAGAATACAGGTTTGTGTTCTTGGTGGTCCAGTGAGCCAATGTGCTGGGTCAAGTCGGTAAGATTATGACCCCCTGAGTGCAAATTGTATGTTAAAATAATTTTTCAATTGGGCGAATTATTGCAGTTTTTATGGAATTGAGTAGTCTTTTTGTCTTTGACAGCTTCAGAGTGAGGAGAAGGTGGGGGCCGTGTAGAGCAGAATGTGATACAGAAATCGGAAACAGATTCTGACCTCTTAGCCAGTGTAGGTGGGGGGCGGTGAGAGGAGCAGAACAGAGGCACTGCTTAGAAAGCTTCTCTGACATCGCATCTGTGTAATGCCTGCAGCCGGAGAGCCTTGGGGCCAGGAGTAGGAAAAACAAAAAAAGATGGCTGGCAGCCCAGGCTCAGGCCGCGCTGAGGGGCTATTTTTAGCTTCTCTGATAAGACAGGGCAGCTGAGAAATGTAAGTCGAGAAAGATTCCCTTGTTCTATTCTGTGCAAAACAAGTGTCCCGAGGAAATGTCTATGGAGAAGATTTGTTTTATTTTTTAGCAATTGTTATATTGCTTCTGGCCGGAAAGTAAAATGTTGCTCTTGCTTGGAATTTTAAGGGCTATGTGCCTATATAAAAACGATTTTCAAATTCAGACATTTTTGAATTGTGGCCACAAGCTGCCACCAGTTGCATTGGATAAATGATCCAGTGGTTACGGGTCTATGAGGAAAGATGGGAGATGCATCTTCGACTAGGACATGAGGGTACATTGTGTACAATGATGCATAGCTCATTTTTTATAAAAAAAAAAAAAAAAAAGAGACAGGTTCGTGTGTTCTTCATTTTTTTTTTTTTTTTTTTTTTTTAAACCGTTTATTGCAGTTTGTAAAAGTTACAGGTATGGGCCTACAACCACCCGGCCGGCCGCTAGAATGACAAAAGCATATTGCATACATACAGTAAAAGTCTCTCGGCAGAGTAGTGAAACAGGAGTAATCAATGGTGCAGGCCACACAGCTCCATGCCCACAGTACGGTTCCCTTTTCTTGAAACAAAACAACACCAAAAAACCACACCCGCAAGGCAACCCGCGATCCAAAGTGACAGCACGTGCTCCATAAGTGGGGGATCCAAACCAGCAGCAGAACTCTGAAGAGGGGAATGGGAGTAGATCAGGGACTGGGGGACCGCGCGCCCGCGGCCGAGGGAGGGGGGCCGTCTAGGGAGACGGAGCAGGCGAGGCAGCCGGTAGCAGTGGCGGCTCACAAATACCCCCGCGGTAGGCGTTCCAGGGGCCCCAGAGTTTCACCCACGCCCCAGGCTTACCCCTCGCCACATACACCACCTTTTCACGAAACATACACCAATCCATATGCTCTTTCCAGGCCGACACCGCAGGGGGCCTCTGGGATCCCCACAATTGAGCAATATCACGCTTAGCTATCATGTATCCCAGAGTCACCCACCGCGTCTGCGGGACCGAATAGTCATTTGGTTCCCATACATTCAGCAAGCATCTCCTCGCTTCAGGCAGCAGCGCGACACGCGTAACCACACGCAGGACCTCATGCACACCACGCCAGAATCGCTCCACCTTCGGGCACTCCCACAGTATATGCATGAAAGTCGCCAACGCACCACAGCCACGCTTACACATTCCGTCACCAGCAAAACCCATACGTAGAAGCCTTGGCCCCGTCACGTAAACCCGGTGAAGGATCTTGAGCTGGACGAAACGAAGGCGAGCCGGGATGGCCACCTCTTTCGGAGAGGCCACCGCGGAAATCCAATCCTCGTCGTCCAGCTCCAGCCCGTCGGCAACCCAAGCCTCGCGGAGACTAGTCAGCAGGCACGATCTATCGTTGATCAGTTTTTTGTATATGAGGGAGATCGTGCTGTCCGGGACATGGCCATCTAGCACTCTGTCCTCCAGGGGGGAAGACTCCGGAATGGATGCGACATCCGGGAAGACGGAGCCCAGCGCATGGCGGACTTGTAGGTACCGAAAGTACTCACTGCCCTGCAGCTGAAACTCCGCCTGCAGCGTCTCAAAAGTTTTGAATCCCCCCCTCGTCCAGAGATCTCCCACCGTGCTGATTCCGATCGTGTCCCACTTCTCGAAGCCCTTCGACGTCCACAGGGAGCCCAACCTCTCAGACGCATACAGCGGTGACGCCCGGGTCAAACGGTCCTTTCACCCCATAGCTGCATTAGCCGCGTGCCAGACACGCACCATGACACGCGTCGGTCCCGTCAAACGGGAGTCGGGCGCGCCAGAGTAGAGCGCTCGATTGTAATCGCCACCGGGCAGGAGCATCTTGTCCATCTCAAATGCCGGGTTCAAGGCGGGCCCGTAAAGGCCATGATTAATTGCAGCTAGTTGGGAGGCCCAGTAATACCGTTTAATGTCCGGGAGGGCGACCCCCCCATCGTACCACGGGAGCGTCAATTTAGCCAGAGCAATGCGCGGCCTCCCGTCCCAGAACAGGCGCCGCTGGAGGCCCTCCACCTCACGGAAGTAGCGTGCCGGGACCAAGTCCATAGTATTCTGGAGGGCGTATAGGAAGCGCGGCAGGGACATCATTTTAAACAAGGCCGCTCGGCCGAGCGGCGAAAGCGGCAGACGCCGCCAGCGCACCACGTCCTCCTTCAAGCGCTGGAGGGGGGGTAGCAAATTCCGCTCATAGCGGGCCTCCGGGTCAAGAGTGATATATATACCCAGGTACCGAAAACCTTGGGAGGCAATCTGGATCGGACAGTCCCGTGGTAGGACCGGAGCCTCCCCGGAAAGCACATAGACACAGGATTTCGCCCAGTTGATGACCAGGCCTGAGTTGCGACCGAATGAGCGCAAAACATCAACCAGGACGATCAGTGATTTACGCGGGGAGGCGAGATACAGAAGGATATCGTCAGCATAGAGGGACACACGGTCCTCATGCTCGGGGGTCCAGCGGAGACCACGGATAGAAGGGTGCCACCGCAGCCACTCCGCCAGGGGCTCCAGGGCCAGGGCAAACAGGAGAGGCGACAGGGGGCAACCCTGTCGCGTGCCCCGCCCCAGCGCGAATGGGGCCGAGACTCGCCCATTCACCACCACCTGCGCCAATGGGCCCGAATATAGCAATTTGACCCAGCTAATGAAACCCGGGCCAAACCCAAATTTCGCCAGCATCGCCCAGATGTATGGCCATTCAAGCATATCAAACGCCATGGTGGCGTCCAAGGACGCCAAGATGGCCGGCTCCCGCACAAATGGGACACGCGCGAGCACCCCGTGTAAGCGCCGCAGATTGAGCGCCGTGTTGCGGTGTGGTATAAAGCCAGATTGGTCTTGGTGGACCAAATCGCCCACCACGCCAACCAACCGGTTGGCCAACACCTTGGCGAGGATTTTGGGTTCCGCGTTCAAGAGCGAAATCGGCCTATAGGATGTGACCCGTTCACGGGGCTTCCCCTCCTTGTGGATCACCACAATTGTGGCCAGACGCTGGTCCGGCGGGAGGGAACCCTGCGAGTGGGCCGCCAGGAACATCGCGCGCAGGTGGGGCGCCAACACATCCGGGCGTAGCTTGTATAGCTCGATGGGAATACCATTGGGGCCCATGGCCTTGCCGGATGCAACCGAGCGAATAGCCAAGGCAATTTCGTCCGAGGTGGGAGGGGCGTCCAGCGAATCCCTGTCCTCCACCGTAAGGGAGGGCAGTGCGATGTCCCGAAGCAGGGCATGGGAATCTTCCTCCGAGCAGGGGGAAACCGGGGAGTAGACTTCGCGGAAATAATCCGCGAAGCAGGAGACAATGGCTTCCGGCTCAGTGACACACGCACCATCCACACTCTCAATCAAAGGCACCACGCGGCTCGCTCTCTCCCTCTTATCCAACCACGCAATCAATTTGCCAGCCTTATCACCCACATCATACAATCGCCCCTGCTGCTCTCTACTGAGGCCCCTGGCCGCCTCCGTGACGAGGGCCCGATAGGCCGCCTGCTTTAGGTGTAGAACATGCAACTTGGCGTCTGTTACCCCGCTCCCCAGGTCACCCTCCAGTTCTGCAATCTCGGCCTCTACCCGGGTCACCTCCTCCCGCTCGCGCCGCCGGGCATGGGAGATAAAGGAGAGGGCCTCCCCTCTAAGAACTACCTTGAAAGCCTCCCACAGGGAGATGGCCGAAGGGACCGACCCCACATTCTCATCGAAATATCGCTGTAAGGATTTGATCAAATCGGCACGAATGGTGGGGTCGCGCAAATACCATGCATTGATTGGGGCCACCCTGCCATCCCCCCTCGGGAAGACATCGAAATGCAACAACAATGGGGAGTGGTCTGAGATACCCCGCGCCAGATGGCGCACCTCCCCCACCCTCCCTGCATGGGCCGCCGGGACAAGGATGTAATCAAGCCGCGAGAGGCTACCATGGGCACCCGAGTGGAAGGTGTACTGTCGCAATGCGGGATGCTTTAATCGCCAGCAATCCACCAGGCCCAGCGTGTCCAAAAGGCCGGGCAGCCACGCCTGTGCCCGGGGGAGGTCCCTAGGGGGATGGCGATCCATAGACCCAGAGGCTACCGCATTAAAGTCCCCTCCAACCACCAGCAGGCCACTCGGAAGGTCCAGAAGGAGGCGCCCCAGGTCCGCAAATGTGGTGGCTTGTAACCCAGGCGGGACGTACACTGATATAAAGATAAACACTCTACCCTCCATTCTTCCCACCAGAACAGTGTAGCGTCCCCTCTCATCATGGCGCACCTCGTCAATCTCCAACGGGAGCGAGTTCTTGATCATAATACCCACCCCCCGCGAGCCCGAAGTGAAGCCGGAATGGGCCGCCAAACGATATCCCCGCCGATTCATTGCATGAAAGGAGTTACCTATAAGGTGCGTCTCCTGCAGGAAGACAACATCTGGTGAAATACGTTTTAAGTACTGCAGGACCACACCACGTTTAATCCTATCCCCCAGGCCGTTAACATTCCATGACAACACAGTCAAATCCCTACCCCCCATCATACGTCGAAACAATCGGTCGTCCCCCACCGAGCATCTTAAAAACAACAACACAGTAGCGGGTTTGCCTTGCGGTGCTAACAAACAACACACCCCCCCCACCCCCCGGTCCCAACAGAACTCCCCCCTTCCTGCACCCCTGCATGAGCCCAGACAGCCCCCCCAAAGTGCAGTGTGCCTGTCGCCCCATAGCTAAATACTAACTAGTGCCCCAGAGGAGGAGGGAAGCCCCCAACAGACCCCGCACGACCTCCATAGGAGGGGAACATACGCAATCAATAAATGGTGAAGGAACAACGTCCAGAGCAAGGACTATTCAGTCACCCCTCAATTCTGATCCGGCGGGCCCTCCTCGCCAGCCGCGCCCCCCCCGCCCCCCCGGCCCCGATCTCCAGGCAGAGTGTCCAACCAGTCCCCAGCCGCCTCGGGCCGGTCGAAGAAGTGCGTGCGACCATCCACCTCTACCCTCAGCTTAGCTGGAAAGAGCATTGAGTACTTGAGGTTCAGGTCCCTTAGGCGACGTTTAACACCAAGAAAGCTCTGTCTCTGCTTCTGGACCGCCGGAGTAAAGTCTGGGTAGAAATGTACCTCCATGTTGTCAAGCTTGACCGGTCCCTGTTGCCTGGAGGTCTGGAGGATAGCATCTCTGTCCCGATAATTAAAAATCCGGGCAATGAGAGGCCGCGGCGGGGCACCGGTCTTAGGTCTGCCCCCGGGGACCCGGTGAGCACGCTCCACCGCAAAAAGCTTACTCAGCCCCCGGGGCTGGAGATGGGTCAGGATCAATTCTTCCACGAAAAGATCCGCCGCCTCCGCCTCTCGTCCCTCCGGCACCCCCACAATACGGATATTATTCCTCCTGGCCCGACCCTCGGAATCCTCCAGTCGCCGGTCCATCAGGGCGCTCGCCTGGCCAAGCCGGCGCACCTCCTTCTGGAGGGCCACCACGTCTGTCGTGAGGCTCGTTGTGGTGTGGGCCAGGGAGTCGACTCGGTCGTTTGTTTTGGACAAGTCTGCCCTCACAAGGCTCACGTCCACCAGGACCGAGTCTATTTTTTGCGCTAAGGTGTCGAAACGCTGGTCCACCGAGGCCTTCATCTCTGCGATGGAGCCCATGACGTCCCGGAGGGTCAGATCCACCGGATGAGCAGATGCCTCCGTCGGGCCCACCGGGGATGCACGCGATGTCTCCGGAGAACCCTGTTCTTCATTTTTTGATTATTGTTGCTGATCCTGTGTGTCAGACTTGACACGGTCATCATTGGGATGACCCACTGTCAGATGGAGGTGTATAGGGCAGGTAAATCAGTTATTGATTATAAGCCTGACAAATTAAGCAGGCCAGAATGTTCGCATCTGAGCTGTAGGTACTGTAATTGCGCATCGCTGCTCATTTATATATGTTAGTGCAATTGTCTATGCTAGCCCCTTAAAAAATTAAGCCCCTTAGAAATTAGCCCCCTTAGAAATTAAGTCGAGGAAATAGGTATGGTGCTTTCCCCTTTTTCTCATGTTCTATTGTGATCTTTCAGGGGAATTAGTTGTGGGCACCGGAACGTATTCAATTGATTTCTGGTTTTTCCCAGCCCAAGACACAAAAAGACTAAAGTCCTCAAGAACACACTGTGGCATTTGAAGAATTAAAGAGAGCTTTATGTCAAGCACCAGTTTTAGCAAACCCTGATTACAACAAATCGTTTATGCTTTTTGTGACAGAGCGGGATGGAACAGCACTATCTGTCCTAACACAAGATCATGCAGGAAAACACGAGCCCTGTGCTTATTTTTCTAGTACATTAGACCCAGTAGCACAGGCTTTGCCTGCGTGCCTAAAATCAGTTGCAGCAACGGCCTTAGCCATAAGACAAAGTGACTCGATAGTGCTGGGCCACCCTCTGACAGTACAAGTACCACACGCAGTAGAGGTTCTCTTGAACCGGACACAAACACAACACCTGACTGTAGCTAGACTGACAGATTATGAGCTGACGTTATTTCAACCACACATAGAGATCAGACGATGCAACATACTGAATCCCGCTACCCTTTTGCCCTCCAGTACAGAAAGCGTTTCACCACACGACTGTGTTGAAGTAATACATACCGTGACTAAACCAAGACAAGACTTGACAGACGTTGCACTCCCAGACCCCGACCTAACACTATATGTTGACGGCTCATGCATGAGGACAGGGGCGGGAGAATTAGTGGCAGCATATGCAGTGACTACTGATACTGTAATAATAGAGACTAAAAGAATAGACATATTGTCAGTACAAGCAGCAGAGCTCATCACCCTGACACAAGCGTGCATAAGAGCTAAGCACCTGAGAGTAAACATTTACACCGATTCTCTGGCGAGAAAGAGGTTTCTTGACCTCTCATGGGGCCAAGATACAGCATGGCCCCCATATTCAAGCCCTTCTGGAAGCGATACATTTACTAACAGCCATAGCTATCCTAAAATGTAAAGCACATACTAGAGCCACAGATCCCATTTCCCAAGGCAATGATCTGGCAGACCGAACTGCTAAACAGACAGCTCAGACCCCACTAGACATGACAAAGTTACAGATACTATCACTGTCCAAAGCCATGACAGTTAGGGATCCTTCCAGGGATGTACAAGACATTCAGACACATGCTACTATGGACGAATTAAAGAAATGGTCGGAACAAGGAGGGGTGCTGACTGATCAGGGTTGGATGAATAAGGGCAAATCCACATAGTTTCTTCCTGATTCGATGGTACAAGTGATTATAAATACCGCACATAGTCCTGCACACTTAGGAGAGAAAGCAATGATAGATAGCTTACAGAATATATGGTTCAACAAGCACCTGCGTGCAGCAGCGAAACAAAAGGTCAGAACATGTATGATCTGTTGCCAATTCAATCCAGGTAAAGGCATTCCGATGGAACAAGGTGGATTCCATCCACCTGACCACCATTTTGAAGTGCTCCAAATGGATTATATCCAAATAAACAGATGTAGAGGTTACAAATATGTCCTGGTACTAATGAAGCAGGTGTCCCTTCTGTTAGGGTATACCTGGAAATTCCATTGTGTGCGACATCCTGAAGCAGCAGGCCTTGTAGAAAGACATAATCGGACATTAAAATTTGCGCGGACAAAGGTGTAGATTGGATGGTAGCCCTGCCGGTTGCCCTCTTTTACATGCGAATGGTAGCTCATTCTAGAACAGGCTTATCTCCCTATGAAGTGGTCTTTGGTAGACCACCAAATATGTGGGCACTCCAATGCCTAAAAGATTACTGATGCTGACAGATTACCTGGCTTCCTTCATGTCTGCACTACTCTCTTGTTGTTCGCAGGTTGCTGCCGCCTTCCCTGACAACACCCAGGTCAAAGAATACTCCATCGCTCCTGGATGGAAGGCGCCAAAGTCAGTGCTCTGGACCACGGGGACGGCTGTTAAAGTCAAAGTGCACCTTCACCACTCTTTTACAAAGGAAAAAGACTTTGAACTTGGATTTTGGATTTTGAACACCATTTTCTAGAGGAGACTCCCCAGAAGTTTCCACAAAGCTAAACTTTGATCTAAGAAGTCAGAACCCGTTTGATCAATTAAGTCCACTAGGTGGTGAAGCGGTTGAACATGTATTCTGGCTTGCATAAGATCTTGGACAATAACATTGATAAAAAAAAAAAAAAAAAAAGAGCAAGATGTGCATCACGATAATATGTATCAGCTTAATACTACATGCTATTTTTCCTCCTATTGCCTCACTTTTACACTCCTCCACTAATGATACCATAAAGCACACATTTAGTGATCTGCCATCCTATGAGCTATCATATCGACTTGCCTTACGCAACAATACCTTTATTCAGATGCTGCACCATTCATATCAGACTAGCAATGCTACAGACTGCTGGGTCTGTGGCCGACTCCCCCCCTATCAGAACTATAAGGGAGTTTTGCCCCTCTTTCTCTATCCGTTCACACACAATGGCTCCTGTGGAGCATGGTTTAGTTTGATTAATTCCCTAGATTCGAATTCCGCAGTTTATCAAGACAACTGGGTATGGGGAAACCTGAACTTAGTTTTGCTTAAAGTCTGCTACCCTAACAAGGAGGGACTTCCCAAAAGAACAGGAACTGATCTAAGAAATGAAGTATATGGATTAGGTAATTTTACACTTAACCTCATGATCCTGAACGTTGAATGTGAAGCTACACCAATCTTGCCCGCCATGTCCGTATTCCCAGTAAAAGGGGAATTATGTATAAGAAAGAATGGCTCCATACACATGGGCCATAGTAAATGCACCACTGTAATAAAATTCAGTGATCAAGGCAAGTCTACATTTAGAGCTTCTCGTCATTCCTACTTTATATGTGGCCAGACCGCATATATACGCTTACCTCTAGATTGGGATGGTACCTGTTACATAGCATTCCTCCTACCACCTGTTTTCCTAGCTCCTCCTGATTATCATAGAAATACTCATTTAGTACACAATAGACAGCAGAGAGATCTCCCAATTGTCGATTACACTGAAGCAGCATGGGAAAAATACACAGATTTCAATAAAGGTTTCTTTCCCTATATAGGTACAGTTACCAATAGTAAGCTGATACGTAGATTAACCAGAACCCTTGAAGCAGTAGTGAACGAAACTATTTCCGCCTTAGGCAATTTAACAGAAGAGCAGTCTGCTATGCGGATTGTTGTGCTTCAAAATAGTCTTGTCCTTGACGTTATCCTGGCCGATAGGGGCGGAGCTTGTAGGGTCATCAAATCAAGCTGTTGCATTTTTCATACCAGAAAATTCGCCATCTGTATATAAAGCCATAACTCGCCTTCATAAGATTGTAAGCCAGATACACCAGAATCCAGGCACCTGGACTTGGTCCGGTTGGTTTTGGAGTGTATTATCTACCTTTGGATGGAGGGTCCTATCCTCCCTAGGTATTGGCTTTCTCATACTATTCAGTTGCTGCTTATGCCTACAATGTGGACCAGCGATTTGTGGTCTGTGTGCCACATCGTGTATTCCACCACCAAGATTTCGTTCGTCCCAGAAGAAAAAAGAAGAACAAATGATGCTATATGAACAGATCAATGGATTGATGAAGATTGATATCTCTTGACGGGCAAGTAGGGGACAAGGAGGGAATGTGGAAATATGGATTTTTATGATCAGTTATGTCCCCTATCTTGGACCCCAACGGTTTCATGTATAAATCACAAGTACATGTATGTTCCCTCCAGTTCCAGTTATGAAGACGCAAATACATGTGCGTCCACCGTTAACATGTCCTCTGTCAGATCCGCCATGAATGGGCTGGATATTCGATTCCTAAGTACGAAAGGCCACCGACTTTATATGGCTCAGTTACTTCATTTTGCAGTTCAGGCGAGTAGGCCCTGATTCTGCCATCAAGCTTTTCCTGCCTTCTGCCTCTGAGAGCTCCAGTCTGAGCCTGCATCTGTATCCATGAACTTTGTCCTCATTCTCTGTGCAGCTAACGGTGCCTGACATCAGCTTGTTGCCTGCCAAAAACTGTATTTCACCTTCGAAATTATCTGCTCCGCTCCCTGCCCAATGCATTCCTGTCTAGTAGTTTAAGTAAACATCCTGCCAGCTACCGAGCAAAGGCCCGGCTTCTCTGTCTTTATGCAAGTAATTCATAGCCCTGTTACTATGGACGATTTCTGCCCCCGCATATTGTGTAGACACTTAGACGCTTGTACACGCACTCACAGTCAATATAGTCAGTATAGAATAAGGTTCTACTCGGAGAGACCTTTCTTTTTGGATAACATAGTTCTTTAAACATAGGATGTTAGATATGATTTGGGATTAGGTTGACATAACCCCAGACTTTTGTCTCCACATGTAGAGCTAAATGTCAAGTCCCTTTCTCCCTCTAGCCCCACGTCAGTTACACGTCATGATCGAGTTGAGCACAAGTAAGGCAAAGTTCCAGTACAATTCCAGCAGATCACGCAACCCCCTCCAGGTATCCACCCACACATGACAAATTACCCATTATCATCAAGTGGACGCCCACATGGACGCCCACCTTCACGCCTACTTACACGCCCACATGCTCTTATCTCATTCTCTCTTGCTCTTTTGCTTACGTACAATTGAGAAATGTATATATACTGTACTCTGTGAATAATGTTTTGAGAATATTGAGAATACTTTTCAGCCCCGTCCAGATCCTTTTTGGTGATGGAAATATTCTCCCTTTGACTCGAGTTATTGGAATAAAGCCCTTTATGAACCTGATACCACAGACTCAGCCTCTTGCTTTATGCATGATCTTATTGATATCTGAAAAATTATGAGAGCGTGATATTTTATTTACCACAATAGGACTAGCCCAACACTTAGGTATTGCCTCAGAAAGATGGGGTGAAGAAGGTCTAGATGAGGTTACACAGCATAAGGAACCCTCACTGATGGGTATCTTTATGTCCATTAAACAAATGCAAGAAGAAAATAGAAGTGATGGACGAAGAGCAAGAATTGCTGCAAAAAGAATACAAGCAGGGATCCACGAGCCGAATAAAATGTGTGGAGAAATTGTTTAACATTTAACATCTGTTGAAACAAGGATGGAGGTACTAGAAGCGAGATGGAATCTAGGAAGCTACAAAGTGCTGGTGAAGGTGCGGCTATGTCAGACGTAAAGTTCAAACTTGAAGACCAAGAAAATCACCAGTGAAGAAACAACTTGCACTTTTTAGGGATTCCAGATGGACTGGAAGGTAGCAACCCTAGAACTTATATGGTGAACCTCCTGAAAAGCGCATTCCCTGACCAAGTGAACTGGGCTTGGGACTCTGAAATACAGAGGGCTCAGCATTTTCCGCTAACCTTGAAAAAACACGCCCAAGTTACGGGCAACGGACCTAGAGCGATCCTGGTATATTTCGGAAATTTTCTTTGCAGGTTACTAGTGTATGATCAAGCCCGTTCCAATCCCCTGAAATCATGTAATGGTGTTTCATTCTTTGCTAAACTGGATTTTGCCCACGCAACAGTGGAAAGACTTTGGCATGTACAACAATTATTACCTCCCTTCTGAAAAATAGGGGCGAAAGTCTTATTCCAGAATCCGGCTAGACTTGAAATTATGTTCAAAGGAACTATACGTAGCTTCACATCAGAGATTCAAGCACAGGATTATTTGAAGGGAAATCAGGCAAAAAGAAGAAGGGAAAGGCCCCTCAAAGTGAACTGACGGCTATTATGTCATGTACCTTGGGCTGTAATAATGATTATGAGGGTTGAGCAACCGGAAACAGAATGTGTATTAACATTATGAAGAAGGAGATGGTGGGGAAGGGTGTCACATGCATCACTCACGCTATGCCTGATTGGATGCATTTTTGGGGGGGCTGGGTTCGGGCGGGAGGGGGATAGGGCTAGGGTGTTTCACATGAAGGGGGTTGTGGTAGGACAAAGGAAGGCAATGGTTTTAGTGGGCCTTGTTTTATTTATGTTTGCTTTGGGGTATCTATGTATGCAGTTGAGGCATAAACTATGCTCTAGGTTAAAGAAATCATCAAGATGGGAAGAGTACGGACAGCTACGGTAAATATCTGTGTCTTAAATGATCTTAAAAAAAGACAGATGATGTCACAAGGGCTGCATTTATTACAGGCAGACATTGTCTGCCTGCAAGAAAACTCACTTAGAGAATACAGAGAAAGGTCTCTTAAAATATTTTGATTAGAACATAGTGGGGGCAAAGGCCCAGGGGACCCGCACACGGGGGGTTGCAATATTAGCCCGTAATAAATCAAAACAATTCACCCTTGTTCGGGTGGATGTATTAGGGCAATGGGTCATAGCTGGCATGCAGAGCCCCAGGGATCTCTAATTTTACCTCATGCTCCTTATATGGTAGCAATGCAGAGGATCTTTCCTTACTAGAATAGGTGTCTAATGAATAATGAATTCACACACTGGCCACTTCCTATTATCCTATGTGGAGACTTTAACATTAACCTTGCATGTGACTGGGGGTTGAGGCAAAAATATGTGGGGAGGAAGCCCAAGGTGTTCCAAGCATTATGTAACCTATGCTGGGTACATGGACTGTGCGACGCATGAGCCATAAAGAGATCTTCAGAACACAGGTTTACTTATTATTCTGTCGACATCAGAAACATGTGAGGGTGGATTACTTTTTTGTTTCATCAATAGTTTTGCATAAGAGTACTATTGAACGATTTCCAAGATTCCTATCAGATCATATCCCATTAGTATTAGAATTGAACGATGGGGATTCTCTTGAAAGAACTCCCACCTGGACATTTGAGAGGGCACTTTTACCAGATGAAGCCTATGCAGAACACACGAAGGAGTGGATCCCAGAATTGTTGCAGAGGAATGTGGGTACTGCTTCACTGGGTATATTGTGGGGCACTCTAAAGGCAGGTATCCGGAGAGAAACAATTCAATTCTCAATTGGAAAGAGGCAGAACAAGTGGTTCTGACTCGCAAGCTTTAGCCCAACAAGGGAAGCAAGATGGAGGCAGCGTGAATACCCCAGTGAGCTCCTTCACGATAACGATCCCCAGATAGCGGCTCACACCCACCGGGGGACCGCGGACTTCGACCGGCGGATTTAAGGGGTCCGTCCCGGCTGTCAGGGACTCACGGATGCCCTGGCAGGATCTGGGCGAGCGGCCTGATTCTCCGACGCAAAAGGAGGCACCGGACGGAGTCTCCACGCTGAGGAGCTGTGGGGGTGTCAGGAGGAAGCCGATTGACGAGCTGGTGAGAGCAGCGCGTTCACTGCGTTCCACCTTGAGGCTGTGGGTGAGAACTGCAGTTACGTTGAGATACAGGCTGGTTCTGAAGGATCCCAACACAATAACTCGCTCCAGTCTGGCGTTAGAAAGGATGCCTCCTAAAACAACAAGGCAAACGAAGGAGGCGGTGAGTCGAAAATCACCGCAAGCACTGCAAATTCAGGGTAGTGGACTGGAGTCTCCCCTGGTTCTTGGCGTACCGGCAGGTAACTCTAATGAGCCTTGCAACGTTAAGAAGCAAGTGGATAGTGGAGGGGTAGGGAGACGGAGGATTCAGACTGTGCCCACTGCTGGGTGGAAAGGGATGAACACGAAAGCAATTGAAGAAGGGGCAGCAGCTTTAGAGGGGGATAAACCAAATGTGTTTTCTATACCACCCCAACCTGCCATTACTGATTTTCTTTTAACCAGGGATGGCACTCAGGAGCATGCTACTGAACCTCTTGGTAATTTAGGCATGGAGATAGCTGATCATAGCCTGAGCGTAGCTCTGAATGATGTCACAGGGGAAATCCCTGTAATACATACAGAAGCTCGGGAGGTGATGGATAGTAATATTAAAGATGTCCGAAGGAAAAGGAACAGGAAGTGGATTATGGCGACAACGGGAATGATGATAACAGAATCTTGCCTTACCACTAACTTTGTGGGCTGTCACCGCTACCTGATGTAGCCTGTGGGGGGGGTGGAAGGTACCGCATGACTTGAAGAACTATCTGTAGTAGCTGGTGATATAATCTCCGATGGCACAGACAAGTTTTTTTCACTTACTGAGGAGTCACTATCAGGTGTATCTGACTCAGACCGCAGCGAAAATGTTGATAGTATATCCTCGTCAGGCTCTAGTACCCTTGAAGCACCCGAGACAGCCTTGAAGCGACAGAAATACCAGATGAACGCTAAAGGGGCTAAAGGTCACACTGAGACTCAGAAAAACAAGGGAAGGCGATCAGCTGGCCCTGGTCTGAAGTGGGATTACTCCCACACGAGGATAATTGATCCAACTGGATCTGCTGGACTGGCAACCGAACAGGCGGAATGCTCGCCTGGCACTTCTCAGGTTATGGAACAACTGATATGAACTCCGCTCTGTGTATGATCTTGGAATCTATGAAAGAACATCGTGCTGAGTCTCGGGCAGATGGAAAGAAGGCAAGGTATGCTTCAAAGAAACTGGAGGGGGCTGTGCGAAAAGTTGGCAAAACCTGTGCAGAGATTGGCGATTGGATGAATTTTTGGGAAGAGAGAACTACAGTGGTCGAAAAGGAGCTGTCTGATGTTAACCCCTTCCATGCTCATGACGGAACGATTCCGTCATGAGCATCGGTTGAGCTGTGCTCATGACGGAACCGTTCCGTCATGGCCCCGCCCGCGCTCGAGCCCTTCAGCACCGCGGGGGAATCCGCGCAGCGCTGAAGGGGTTAAAGAGGAAACTAAATCCCACGACGCTCAGCTCACTGATGCTATGTGGAAGCTTTTATTTTAAATCTTCTTAAAGAAGCTTTCCCTAAGTTTACAGGATTGGACTGGGAACGGGAAATCCAGAGGGTTCACCTGTTCCCTTTTACTCGACATAAAAATTCTGGCAGAGATTTAAACCGACCAAGGGCCATTTTGTTTTTTTTGGCAATTATATGCTTAGACAAGCTATATTTGAGAAAGCTCGACCTGAGGCTAGAAGGCAGTATAAAGAGTCTTCTTTTTTTGTACGCCCTGATTACCGTCATGTTACCGTGGAGCGTAAATGGCGACTACGGCAATTGATTAAGCCCTTTCAGGATGCGGGGTTCAAGGCATTTTTGCTTACCCCCGCTAGGCTGAAGACAATTGTAAGAGGGTCGGTTACATTTTTTACCTCAGAAATCCAATCTAGAGAGTACTTAAATCAAGCCTGGTTGGATAAAAGAAATGTATGAGGCCTTAATGTACTTAAATGGTTAATTTAAATGAGTTTTTGTTGTAAGTAAAAGGCTACACAGGCAGGGTGGTTTTTCCTCTCTTTTTCTTTATATGATATATTGTCTTGATAAGGTGCGGAAGGGGATGGGGGGAGCTGCGGTGTTCTTTCCTATCTCCATCACTCAGACCCTATGGGTCTGGCTGCTTCTAAGGGTAGGGGAGGAAGGGTGGGTTGAAGAGGGGGTGTTGGGAAGGGAGGTGAGGGGGTGGGGCAGGGGGGTTCACAGTGGTAAGGTGAAGTGTAAATGGCAGCTGAAGTATGTTGTTTATGATTTGTGTTGTCTTTTGTTGATACCAAAGTTTAGAGAACAATCTGTGAGAAAGACTGGATGGGAATGCCTGCAGGACCAACACAGTATCTGTATTAAGTATGAAAAGGTAATACAGCTGGATTTAATGTTTTGTTGGAATAATGGCTAAAGTATGTATTGCTTCTATTAATATGTGCAGGCTTAATGACAATGCTAAGAGAAGGAGTATCCAGGAAGATCTCAAAGTATTAAAGGCAGATGTTTATTGTCTTCAGGAGACCCACATCGCTGGGAATGATTTTAATCTACTTTAAATCCTTGGGGTTGAAGGTAGCAGCCTATACTACACAAGATGTGAAGACTAAGGGTGTTGCAGTTCTCATAAAAGGCTGCGCCATTAATCCAGGTAGGAAAGCCGTGGATAAGAATGGTAGATGGGTAATACTGGAATGCAGACATACAACCGGTTCATTTACATTATGTACAGTCTATGCTCCAGTGTTAGATGACCCAGTGCTACTGTGCTTATTGTCTAATGAATTACCATCCTGGCCTGCACCATATGTGGTGTGTGGAGATCTAAACCTTAATAGATCTAGTGGCACCCCAGGGACATTCGAAATCTACAGTAAGGGGCAGAAACCACACTCGAGGAGGGCGCTTGAAAACTTTGTAAGTGATATCGGTCTGGTAGACGCTTGGCCTAAACTTAAAGCTCCGGAGCCTGGATATACTTTCTATTCAGCCCCACATGATAAGTTGCCGGGCTGGATTATTTTTTAACTTCACCATCCATGCTCCAAGAGGCATGGCTTGAGCTCGTTCCTAGAGTTATGTTAGATCATAACCCTGTTGTCCTAGAGTTCCCAGTAACTGGAGCAACAAAGGAGTAAACAAGATGGACGTTTGAGAGGGCACTTTTATCAGACCAAGAATTTATTAAATATATGAAGGGCTGGATCAGGCAATTTTTTGATAATAATAGTGGTAGTGCTCCCCCGGAATGGTTTGGTATGCTTTTAAAGCGTCAGTGAGAGGTGAGATGTTGCAATATAGTCTGAGCAAACAAAAAAAAGAGGTAGAACAGATTAAACAGTTTTATCAAAAGCTTGCCCGATTGGAAATAGCATTAATTAGTACCGTGACTTGTGGAGGTGACGTGGTTGGAATCACAAACTCTATCAATATAACTAACGCCTGTCTGATCGATTTTAACGCTGAGAGGCTTGCCGGGAAGTATTTAGCTAAAAGGCAGGACTGCTATGAATATAGCGAGACTGTGAGCAGATTATTGGCAATTAGGGCCAGACAGCAGGTGGCAGCTGGATATATAGAGAGGATTAGAAATATGCAGGGGAAAGTTGTGACAGATTCTGCCGAGATTAGAGAGGCTTTTAGGAAGTTTTATGAAGATCTTTATTCGTCTCCATCTCATGACGGTCATTTATCAAATCTGGAAATACAAGAATTTGACACGATCGGAAGGGTCCCACAGGAGGAGGGTGCCGGCTAGGGGTAGAGATCACACTGGAGGAGCTATATAGTGCTCTTCAAGCCCTTCCCTCGGGTAAGGCAATGGGAATTGACTGTATCCCCATAGAGTTTTATAAAGTCTTCTTTAGGGAGATATCTCATGCTATGCTCGGTGTATTTCAGGAGATTAGGGAAGAGGCTACACCACCTTGTTCTTGGGGTTATGCTAATATTGTTATTTTTTCCAAAAAGGGCAAAGATCCTATGAATTTAGCTTCATATAGGCCTATTACATTGTTAAATAGTGATGCCAAACTATATTCCAAAATCTTTGCTTCACGCTTGAACTCTGTGATGCATCATCTTGTTTCGGTTTGGCAGCACGGGTTTATACAAGGAAGAGGAACTGTAGATCACATTAGGAGGGTAATTGCCTTTTTTGACGCCACCGAGATCTCCGCCAAACCTATGGGTATAGCTTTTTTAGACGCCGAGATGGCCTTCAATAGGGTGTCATGGAGCTTTCTATGGAAGACCCATGTGCTTATGGCCTAGGGGATTCATTTGTGAAAGCAATACAGGTCTTGTATGTCAACCCTATAGCAGGATTACGAACTATGGGGAGACTGCACCATTTTTAATCGGTCGGGGGACAAGACAAGGATGCCCTGCCTCTCCCCTACTGTTCGCCCTATATATAGACCCCTTTCTTAGGCGACTGGAGGCCTCTGCAGATATTATTCCGGTTAGTTTGCAGCGCGGGGACACCAAGTTATTGGCCTATGCCGATGATGTGGCTATAATTACATCTGACCCTGATCGGGCAATGGCTGCGGTGGAAAGCATTGCGGAAAACTTTGGGTCCCAATCGGGCTTCTTATTGAATAAAGCTACAACTCAGATTGTGATAAATAGATTTGCTACAGGTATGGATAACAGGATTGTAGAAAAAGCTGTTTATTTAGGCATTAATATTACGTCAAAGGTTGAAGATATATAGCGGATCTAAATATTAGCCCTATGATGGGGAAAACTAAGAACAATCCCCAACGTTGGGATAACCTGAAGTTGTCAATAGTGGGGAGATGTAATCTCATCAAACTTTTGTATATTTTTCATGTGATTCCTTTGGAGATTCATAATTTTTGGTTTGGACAAATAGAGAAGGAGGTAGCTAGATTTATCTGGTCCTATCGAAGGACCAGGAGAGCTAATGTATTCCTATCCGTACCTAGGGATAGAGGGGGATGTGGGCTCCCGCATTTTCAGCTATATTATCTAGCGGCTTTATTTCAATGTTACTGGCCTGTCTTTGGTGTTAAAGAAAAGGATAGTGATGTTTCTTGTCATGTGCTATCAATATATGAGGTATTGATAGAAGCCCGGGATAACGGCTGCCTCTTTAAATTTTATGAAGCAAGTTACTTTAATAGACTGCGATTCAAGGTACTAATCACTGCTTTTCAAAATTGGGCAGGCGTAAGGAAGAAACTTGGGGTAGGTAGGTTTAGCCGGTACTCTCCTATGATTGGGAATGACCAGTTGCCAAGGGCATCACAAGATGCGTGCTTGGCAAGGTGGGGAAAAGGTGGTTTATACAGGATATGGGACCTGTTAGCTGGGGACCACATAACTTCATTTGAAGTAGCCAGGGAAAGGATTGGTGTTGGCCCCCAGGATTTTTTTTAATTTTTGCAGTTGAGAGATTTTCTATTTAAAAAAGCTGGTGGTGCAAAAGGTTTTGGCAAAGTACCCTTGTTGGAATTGTTAATTAGTAGCTCAGGATCTTCAATTGCACAAATATATAGATGCCTGCTGGAAGGAGTACCAGATGATTTAGATAAACATAGGTTGAGATGGCAGGATAAGCTAGGGGTTACGGAATCCTGCTTTTTGAGATCATTAGAACTAGGGACACAGTATTGTGCTCCGCTAATCTGAGGTCCCAACATTTTAAGACCTGATTTGATCTTTATATATCACCTGCGAAAATTGTCAGATGGGGGGAAACAGAGGGGACTTATTGTTTTAGATGTGCAACATTTGGTGCGGATATAGTGCATATTTTTGCCACTTGCCCTCACATAGAACCTATAGGCCGTGAAATATCAGGCTTTTTACAGCAGGTGTTAAATGAAGATGTTCCTCTGAAACCTCAGCTGATGTTAGTAGGTGTAAATGATATAGTGGGGAACAACGGGGGTAGAACTCATTTGTATAGCAATGGCAGTTCTTAGGCTTTGTGTCGCCTCAGCCTGGCTTGATTCACAACCCCCAACCTTTCAGCAATGGAAGGGACGATTTTTGTATATATATAATTTAGAAAAGGCACTTTATGAAAGGAGAGGCAGAAAGGGTAGAATTAAAGGGAATAGGATCTGGGGCCCCTTCGCCTCCTGGATTACATCACTTACATTAATGGCAAATTACGAAGCAGGGTATAAATAGATTTAATTTACTCTGAAAATATTATGTTACATTTTGTTATTTTCTAGCCTAAGATTCACTGATATATGTGAGCAATGTATCAATTGATTGACGTCTATCTCAAATGAAATTGTAGTTTTATGTTTGGATTGTATTAATATGTGATTTCTGCTGCATTTACACTGTTTTATCGAAAAAAAAAAAAAGGAAAGTGGAAGAAGGTAAAGGATTGTCTGTGGCTTAACCAACAAAGTTTGGCTCAGGCAGAAGAAAGTTTGGTTATAGCTCTGCAACAGGAGATAGGAGTGGAGTAAGCCCAGGCGAAAGTAGCGTTTGCTAAGGCAGAAATTGGGGGGAAGGCTACTGTAGAAAGCACTAGATAAATCAACAGCTTATAGAGTGAAATGTATGTGTAGCGCAAGGGTGGGTCACTTACTAGCAGTAAGAATGAGGCAAGAACTTACACGCAGCAAAATCAATTTGGTTAGAGATCTCACATTAGGGCTGGTATCTGAAACAGGCAAAATTCAAGCAGCCTTTTATAAGTTTTAACAGGCTCTATACACAGAAGACTCGGGGATTGGGGAGGGTCAACATGAGGATCTAATATTTGAATATTTGGATTTCTCTGTGACTGAGGTATTGTCACAGGAAGAGAGGGAGTTGCTAGACTATCCATTGAATTGGGATAAGATTCTAGAAGCAATGTAAATTTACCCAGAGGAAAAGCAGCTGGTCCCGATCTAATCTCCACAGAATTCTAAAAGTTCATTGGGGAGCAGCTAAAAGAAATTATGACAACTCTGTTTTCACATACCTCGGAAGGAGCAGCTCCGCTAAACTCCTGGGCTCTTGGAAAGATTATAGCTTTTCCAATAGAAAAATCAGCCGGTACATGAGTTTGGTTCTTACCGTGCTATAACCTTAATCAATGGGGATGTTAAAATATACTCCAAAGCTCTGGCCTCGCGTCTGTCATAGGTTACTTATAAGATTGTATCCATGGGGCAGCAACAATAGAACATATCAGAAGGATCATCACATTGTTTGATGTCAGACAAATGTCAGGAGACTCTATGGCGTGAATTTTGCCTGACACCGAAAAAGCATTCATTAGGGTATCCTGGCAGTTTATCTGGACTACAATGCAGAGGAAAGGGATAGGGATTACTTTTATTGGAGCAGTCAGAGCTTTGTATAATGACCCTGAGGCTAGAGTTTTTATAACTGGGGAAATGACGAAGCCCCTTAAAATTACGAGAGGGACGCGACAAGGGTTTCCCTCACCACTCATTTTTGCACTGTACATGGATCATTTCTTGAAACATCTGGAACTGGCCCTGGATATTCCCCCTGTAAATTTGGTTTGAGTATGAGAGTAAGGCATTGGCTTATGCCGACGATATAACCTTGGTTACCTCTCACCCTGAACAGCCTATTGGGACAATAGAAGAAGAAGCTCGGATATATTGTGTATTATCAGAATATGCCCTGAACAGGGCTAAAACCCAGATTGTTCTTAATGAATTTGTATCCTTTGTTGACTATAGGTTAGTTAAAAAAGCAGTATATCAAAGGATCTTGATTAGCTATGATCTTATTGAGGTGGCAAATGAAAAACTGGGGCCGTGTGCAGAAGAGACCAAAAAGGCGCTAAAAATGGGGATCACTTACATTTAACACTGATTGGTACAAGCAATCTAATAAAAATTGTATTTTTCCCCACATAATATACTTCTTGAGAGCAATCCCCTTATTTTTTTCGAATTTTTGGTTTACGATATTTGAGAGCATATTTGCAAAATGTATCTGGGCATTTACGAGACCATGAAGGTTGTTTACATTTTTGTCATTACCTAAGGAACGTGGTGATTGGCCCTTCCGTATCTTAAGTTATATTGGTGGACTGCCTCATTGGTACAATATACAGTACTTTTGAGGGTAGATACCATCAGGGGGAGGACAATGTACTCCACCCCATTGGAACTATTGATTGGTGCCGAAGCCTGGAAGTACTTGTGGCACCAGTTAGATTATGGCTACAACAAAAGGGTACGTTTGAAGACATTGCTTATGGCTTTTAAGGTATGGCATCTATACGTCGTCTATAAGGTCTGGGGAGGTTAAATTATTATACCCCTTTGTGGTGCAATAGGAACCTGCCAGATATTTTTTATGACCTTTATTTTAAGAATTGGATAAAGTTTGGAATGAAGCAAATAGGCTGTTTTTATTCATCCAGTGGTATAATAACATACGATGAAATAAGATTGAAATTTGGTCTTACCCATAGGGAATTTCATAAGGGGGTGGGTGGAAAGATTTGGGAAGAACGAACTTGTAGACAAAATAATATAGCCTACCCCGCCTAGTATTGGGAGTTTGTACAGATTGCTTAACGAATATATGAAAGACGACTTGGAAAGGTGCTCTATTAAGTGGCAAGAGAAACTAGGTATTACTGATGCAGCCTTTCAAAGTGCTTTTTCAAGTACCCAATAGACCTCAATGCCTGCCAACCTCCAAACATAGTATTATAAGTCCTGCTTTGAGCTGTAATATACACCGTATCGGATAGCTAAATGGAGTGAGGGGGAAGGAGGGAATTGTCCACGCTTTGTGCTATATAAAGCAGACTTACTACACATGTTTGCCACATGTAAAGAACTTGGGTGGCTAATCCAAGAGATTAATGAATTTCAAAAAAGGAAACTACAACTGCATGTTGTCACCCCTCCCCGTTAATACTATTGGGCATAACCAATCTGAAAGTAGAGGACAGAGGTGCACTTTTAAGCATGGCAATGGCTGTGTATAGATTATTCATTGCATCAGCTTGGCTGGACCCGGCCCTTCCTCATTTTAACAATGGCTAGCGCGCTTGTTAGTTATATATAATCTAGAGAAAGTTATATATATGTGAAATGGACATAAGGCGAGGAAGAAGAGGTTAAGAATTTGGAATTATCTGGCTAATTGGGTTGAACATTCGGATAACTAAATCACACAAGCATTTTGTGCTCCTATTAAGCTACTACTTAATAGGAGTTTGATAATCAATCAATACATTTGTAGAGCACACAACTCACCCGTGAGGGTCTCAAGTCACTGGGTGGGCAGTGGGGGTGCTGCTACTGCTCAAACAGCCAGGTCTTGAGGAGTCTCCTGAAGGCCAGCAGGTCCTGGGTCTGTCGTAGGCGGATGGGGAGGGTGTTCCAGGTTTTTGCGGCGAGGTGGGAGAACGGTCTGCTGCCGGAGGTCGCTCGACGGATGCGGGGGACGGTGGCGAGGGCTAGGTCAGTGGAGCGAAGCTGGCGGTTCGGGGTGTAGAAGGTGAGTAGTTTGTTTGGTCCGGTGTTGTGGAGAGCTTTGTGAGGAGCTTGAAGGTGATCCTCTTGTTGACGGGGAGCCAGTGTAGGTCTTTCAGATGGGCTGTGATGTGGCTGTGGCAGGGGATGTCGGGGATGAGGCGTGCAGAGGCGTTCTGTATGTGTTGTAGTCGTTTCTGGAGTTTGGCTGATGTTCCTGCGTAGAGAGCGTTGCCGTAGTCCAGTCTGCTGCTGACAAGGACCTGGGTGACTGTCCTTGTGGTACCAGTGGGGATCCATCTGTAGATCTTGCAGAGCATGCGGAGGGTGTTGAAGCAGGAGGAGGAGACTGCATTCACTTGCTGGGTCATTGATAATGCGGAGTCCAGGATGACTCCCAGGTTGCATGTGTGGTTAGTGGGCGTCGATGCAGCTCCCATTGCGGCCGGCCACCATGAGTCGTCAAAGGTGGAGGGAGTGGATCCGATGATGAGGACCTCCGTCTTGTCCGAGTTCAGTTTCAGGCGGCTAATCATCATCCAATCGGCGATGGCCTTCATTCCTTCGTGGACCTTGGATTTGGCGGCGGTGGGGGGCCTTGGTGAGGGAGAGGATCAGCTGGGTGTTGTCGGCGTATGAGACGATGTTGAGGTAGTGCGATCTGGTGATGTTGGAGAACGGTGCCATGTAGATGTTGAAGAGTGTCGGGCTGAGAGATGATCTTTGGGCTACGCCACAGATGCTCTTGGTGTCACTAGAGCGGAATCGGGGGAGACGGACACTCTGGCTTCTGCCGGTGAGGAAGGAGGTGGTCCAGTCCAGGGCTTTGTTGCGGATCCCTGCGTTGTGGAGGCGTGTGCGGAGTGTGTGGTGGCAGACGGTGTCGAAGGTGGCCGAGAGGTCCAGGAGGATGAGGGTCTCGGTTTCTCCGTTGTCCATCATGGCCCTGATGTTGTCGGTTGGGGCGATGAGGGCTCTTTCGGTGTTTTGTTTGCTGCGGAAGCCAGATTGGGACGGGTCCAGGATGTTGTTCTTTTCGAGGAAGGAGGTCAGTTGCCCGTTGACGATCTTCTCGATGACTTTCTCCAGGAACGGGAGGAGGGAGATGGGCCGGAAGTTCTTGAGGTCCTTGGGGTCAGCTTTGGGTACTAGAATTAAGTGGGATACTAGAATTAAGTGGCTGTGGCTATTAGCCCCAGTAGCAATGCATTTGTAATACACATCGCACTGTTGCGCTTTGAACTTACTGCTAAAAGATGAATTGTAATAGGAGGTGAAATGAGAGAAATGCACCTGCACTTTGTGGCTCTATTTTGCTGCTATTTAAAAGGATTATTAAATTAGAACTAAGCATATGTGGCTGTCCGCCTCAACAGTTTTGCATTTCTTGCACATTTTGCACTATTGCACTTTAAATCTGTCACTAAAAGATGAATGGACTGAGAGATGTTTTTTAGCAAAGGTTTATGTAAGCTATGTATTAAGAAGTCACAGTGCCTTTCTTTTTACTGTTGATATTTGCCGCACCGCCTATGAAAATTATTGTGATGCAACAAAATGTAGAGGATGGGCGGGGGAGGGGGGAGGCACAGGGCTTGGGGTAACAATGTGTGGGGGGGAAGAACATTTGTTTTCTTTGTCTCTCACCCAATAAAAATAGTTTTTTTTAAAAGAAAGGTGAGCCAGGAATGAGATGTCGATGTTTCGACACAAGCTGAGTAAAAGGGTCTCTTTAGGACTAAGCCGTTTGGCTTAGGACCTGTGAGAGAGAGAGACAGAAACCCAGCGCCCGCGCGTCAGTTACTAATTCTAATTTTGTTCGTACGAGTAAAGAACCTCTATGAAAGCAACTATTCACTTCTGATTGTCTCTAATATCTCATGAAATCACGCATTATTAATCCATTTCGACAACAATTATTTAGGAAAAACCGGATCTCAGTGGTCCCAACCTGTTTAAGTCTCAATGGGTATCTCTTTTGGTAACACTCTCCTATTGCGGAAAACTAATGAGGGGGGGGGGGGATTATTCGTAATACTTACAGAATAGGAGGCACTGCATTACCTAAATCATGTGCTTTGTGCCGTAAGTGCATGCATAGTAATTGTAAGCTCCTGGTGATGAGCCATGTTGCACACACGGGAGACATGTCTGTGCCGAGGATTGTTTCTGGTGTCAAAGCCAATCCAGGAACTGCATCATCTGGGTCATACATTATAAGTAGCATGCACAAACCTTACATATATGGATGCACAGTAGTGAGTCATGCTACAGGCACATCCGTGAGGACTACCCACGCCGGTGCACAAGACTCTGACCCACGAGCCGAGTTGGAAAAAACATAGCCAATTACAGAAAGAGCCCTATGCATTGTGCGGATCACAGAAGGTCTTACGTCATACACCAAGCATTCCTAATGCTTAGGCAAGGTCACAATTGCTGCTTAAGTTATAGGTGAGTTATACAACACAGTGCTCATCGTCATGGGCCCATGGAACCTGTCGATAATCCCTTACTACCCGCGATGCAGAGTTGGTAGGAACCTAAGTTTCCTATAGCAAAACAGAATCGCTCATATCCACCGGCCAACTAAGTATCGGGTCCAACCATCGAACCTCAAACTACGAAAGTACGTTGGGTGTAACTCACTTCAAAATATTTAACCTTCAAGATAAGGCTGTGTTTATCTGTAGCTACTTACAGATCAGGAAGGAGACTCATAGTCGTCACGCTTCCCCAGCACACAAAGTCCGCTCTCTCACGAGTGACGCGAACCACGCTCCCGACATTACTTCCTTATTAGTAGTCCCTTGCGTGTGCAACTGGAACAAAGACTGATATCGCATTCTTGGGTGTAGATCAATTGTGCCAGTGACGCCCGGGCCATGCACAGGGACGTGATGGGAAAAACACTCATGCATGTGTGTCTTGTACCGTTCTTTCATCCTATTGTTAGACATCAGCAGCTGCAAGGACAAAGTACTAATGTATCTGGTTTAAACAAAAAATAACATCTAATGTCTAAACACTGACATCCTCTGTACAGTTTGCTGAGGAATGATCCAAAACCACCCTGTACGCTATAGTTGTTTGCAGCATCCAGCGAAATTAGTCCCTTGACGATAGAACAGATGAAAACATATGCTCCGCTCTTCAAATGGGCTTGGTACCATTTAAAAACGTGCACCAATGGGGTAACATGATCATTGATGTTCAATGAAAGTAGAAATATAGTACCGCAAAAGCATGATATTTTGACATTACCACTCAAGGACAACATACCATGAACAGATGATACAGATATTTAAGTAAGTAAAGCAAGGCGCCTCATGTCATTAACGTCGTTCAGGCCAATGTGGGTACTCTTGAGTAAGTCCATCCATTTACTTTCTTTTCTGCCTAGGGTATCTTCGGTGTTTCCACCATGACTATCCAATGGGAACATTTCACTAACCTGCCAGTAAATGTAACTTTCCCTGTGTTTCATTTCCTCAAAATGACAGACAATTGGTGCTCCATCCACTTTTCATCTAATCCTACAGCGAAGTTGGGCGATCTGTAATTGTCTTGTGTTTGCTTTTATGTACTGTCCCATTCACTAGAGCACTGTGCTGTTGGCACTTTGTATACAATAAGTACACGGATAGTACCGAGATCTGATGAGAGAACATACATCAGCAAAAGAAACCCTTTTTCAGAGCTTTTCATTTGTATATTAATTGAGAAATGTTCTCTATAAATAGGATTGATTACATTAAGTGAGGGATCACTTACTAAGAATGTGATTCCTACCTTATGAATGACGGCCACAGCACTTTGTAGATATATATAGTTTCCTGGCTGGAGGCACCGAGGCTACTTGCATCCCCAACGTTGTCCACATGGTCTCCTTTGCTTGCCTCAGTTGATGCTGAATAGTCAGTTGAACTAAGTGTAGGACATCTGCATGAACTCAAAGTAAGCACAGATCTCAACAATAACATCATCAAATGGGCACAGATCACTCCCCCGACAAGGTCTCCTATTACTTGCATTGTGACAAGGTGGCCCTAAGTTTACAATCAGGAGCTTCACAAATATCCAAGGTACCAGACCCACCCATGGCTAGGGACATGCCCACTCTGCATTAGTCCTGTTGGGAATGCCATCCTCAAATTGCATGTCAACAATTCAATGGAACAGTGAAAAGTGCAAGAGGTTCAGGTAAGCTCCAGTCCTTGAATGTGAGGTGTCACCAGTGGTCAAATGGAAAGGCACACTACCCAAAATGTTTTTCATACACAAATACCAATGTATCACAGTGAGTGAACACCCACATATGACGGCACCAAATGTTCATGTTACTCCCTGATACATGTCTTCAGTCAGTAAAAGCACCTTCATCAATGGAAATGTGTAGTCCATATTACTCCACACCCCAAAACCAATGCCATCAAGGAGAAGTTTGTGAGACATAACTGTAAGTGGACATACCCTGAATTACAGAGAGTCTCAAAATGACTTGACTAATAAGAGAGATCAATGTCTCTACATATGCCTAGCAAACCCACCTATGTGTACACACTCCTGTCTGTGTGTACACATCCCCTGCATCGCCAGCATGAATGCACATTGTCCCTTACACATTTGCCAAGACATACAAATTTGGAGGACTCTCATCAGGAATCTATGTAGACCCTTACATCATGGATCATACCTTTGTGCAGATGATAGTATTACAAGATTCAGATCTACACATGCCATCATGTAGGCAGAAATACAAACGGCACAAGTGTTGTTTGCCATCTTACATTGCTGTACATACCCCATTTACCAAGATAAGTCTGGCTCATTTTCTGCATCCTGTGTGCACTCTATGCCATGTCACATGTAACAGATCCCAGGACAAGATACACAGTATTGTGGGAGCATCGCACCTGACACAAAGGAAACATGTGGTCTGTGTGGGACAGCTGTCACACACTACATTAAATGTGTAGGTAAAAGATCACATTACTAAGCCATGTGTCTGTACAGCTCTGAAGATAGAAATGTGACTTGACTCAGCTGTATCTGGTCCTCAAGACATATCTCTTGCCCAAACATCATGCACCTACGTCAAGACCTACACATGCAACAACACCAATAATCTGTAGGACATGAGTCTTGATAACGTTGATAGGGAAACTGCTGCTTCTAGCAGGAGGAAATTGTTAATGCCCAATGTATGACTCAGCCCAATACTCACCCTCTCCTAGCTGCTGTTGGGCCCTCAACTTCCCATCAAGCCCATGGTAGGCCACCTCAAAGATGTGGCCTGTTAGGGGAGTCAGGGCCCAGCGCGTGTCCATAACACGCTGGGAGGAATTCCCTAGCTGGACAGCTGTGATCTTGCAATCCCAGCATCTCAGGTCCTCCCAGGTCTTGCTGCAGTGGACACTGCACCCGTGATAGACCCCCAGGGACCGCACTTTCCGGTCGATGGATTTCCACATACCCTGTTTCTGATGGGTGTTGCCTGTATAGATACAAGAGATGAAGCAACATATTGTAACTGCAAGTAAATGGGTCAATGTCGGGTTCACACACATTTTGGAGACATCTAGCAAAAGCAAGTAACAAATATTAATACACCATATTTGTACTCCTCACATGCTTAGCACCCTTTATAAGGGTATGCACACTTTCCTAGTCTTCAGCGGTCTATCATCAATCCTGGTTGAGTACTACACTGACGAACACAGGCCACCAACATCATGTATGCCAGGGCCATTCAACATGTAGTCAGCTGTGAGCGACTGGGGTACACACCACACCATTCAGATTTTTCTAAGGGCAACCTACTTCTGTCTGTTTGTACATACCCTGTATCCGCCTGGCCCATGAACATAATGCATACAGTTCATACAGCCTGAAACCAGAGTACATAGTGACACCAAACACAAAGGTCACAGTAAAAGGGCTCGCACATGTCACACTGACAGATACCACTCTGGTATTGCCTAGCCATGTGGACTACAGAAATGGATAACATACAATGTGTCACAGATTTTTAGTGGTTGCTATTAGCATCATAGGACATATCTCCTGCCACATATGGCACTGACATGGGAATTACATCTACAAAAACATTACACTACCCTGTTGCATATTTTGCCTTTTAACAAGCTGCATAACCACAGAAGTAGATTGTCTCACACATGAGCAACTTACAAGACAGGCAAAATGTAACATGAGCATTAGGCATGTACATATCAAGCAATAGGAAGAGTAACAACACACCAGTGGAAGTAAAAGCCCTGACACATTTAAATCACACACAACCAAAGTGTGGACCAATGGAAAGAAGTCTCAGTTTAGGGACTGATCTCAAAGAAGATACACAATGTACTACATGTACAGTCCATCTGGAAATATAGTGGGGAAAGGGACTCATTTTGGGAACATCCAAGGATCTGCAGGACTAAAGGGAGCTGCACTGTGACTCATAAGGGCAGGCAAAAATGACTGTGCCTCTCAACCTCTGCCATGGCCAATCATGGGCACTATTCTGCATCATCCCTTGGAACCGGGAACCAGCATAGACGCAAATCACATATACAACACATCCACATTCTTTGGGCCATGCCATATCTGACATGACCTTTGTGTGGCACTCTGAGGGGGCATTGTGGTGTAAGTATCTCCATAAGCAGAGTGTGATGACTACAGATCTGGCCTGCTTCAGTATATCGCTTGTACACATGCATGACTTCATCCTTACCTGCTCATTACAGGACACATACACAGCACAGACTCTGAGCCTAGAAACATCCACGCCATAAGTGTCATAAGACAAATGTTACTCAGCATCAACAATTGAACATATGCACTGAAATCTGGATGCTACCCAGGATTGATCTGTGCTTAAACAAACATCTCAATGACGATGTGAAGTGCACAGAGTAAAGTAATTCACTAACCATTACAGCAATGTGTAATGTAGGGACTCCACATTTCCACCCCTTTGCTATCATTTGATGCACTGGCCACCTGACAACATCATAGCCTGTGAGACAGGAAACTATGCAGTCCAACAGAGTGAAGTAGGTATGTGAGGAACGTACCCACTCCTCTGGTGAGCCATAAAGCTGGCGACGGGGGAAAGACATCATCCACCAGCTTCTCAAGCTCCTCTGGAGAGAAGCTGGTGCCCTCACTCCTTTTAAATGGGCCATGATAGCTCCCAGAGACGGCAAACAGCAGCTGAAGTCGAGGAGGTGTAGATCGCAGCAGTGTCAGTAGGCAAGTGAAGAGTTGAGCCCATCGAGACGTACATCAACGTCACATAGGCGGTCTTCTGCATGAGCGGACACAGACATTGGTCCGCAAGCGTTATATTCCCCATGTTAGCTAATGGCTATATATGCCGTAGTTGGCAATGCCTACCGTTCGGTGCCCAGCATTCGAATTCGGAATGTGCGATAAGCGACGTTAGGCAGATACCATATTTCCTTTTGGGAATAGCGTACACCACATTTGTTCAGCAGTGTCCCAATCACAACAAGCATGTAACTACATGTCTACAGAGAGTTACACCAATGCTCTGAAACTACCTGATCACATATATGATTGTACAGCATTCCTTCTGATGTCCACACCATATCTGCTGTAATTGTGATCACGGCGATGACGGAAAGAACGATGTGCAAATATACATATATAGGACAGGTCGGTGTAGATGACGCAATTGGAGTATTTACAATGTGTACCTCGCTGAAATGCACACATGTGGAGACCAGATAGATCATTTAATGTGAAACAATGATGCCATTCAGTCAATACGTTATTGGATGTGTAATGCTTACATATCCAGTACTGTTTGCGCACAAAATGAGTTTTGGTTATTTCCTAACTGATGCTACTGTGAACACTGTGATCCTAGTCAAAATATGTGTAGACCACACATAAATAAAGATTAGGACAGTAGCTAGGTGCTAGGTTCAACTATACCTGCCATTTTCAGACCTTCAAACCATGTAAGAAAGAGATGTCATTCAAGTAGTTTATTATCAAAAATAAGTCCTCATACATGATATCACTCACTCCCCCATGTGGGTACTCAACAGCCTGAGGGCCTGGGCCACAGTCAACATTGCACGTGGCTACAAATGCCCATGTGCACATTATCTGTGACTTGGTTTGTACCCAGAGAACAACATTATCATAACCACCAGTTATGAAAAATAAGGAGTAGCGGAAGGGCAGGTAGGCTCGGCAAACACAGTAGGAATTGAATGAGTTTGAAGCTCCCTGAGCGATTGGCTGACGAGCCTGGAGTCTGCACCCGCGCGCCGCCATGAAAGGTACATAAACCTCATATTTTTTGGCAGTCTACGGCACCCCTCACACAGTCCTGCTCCCTGCTGACGAGAGGCAACTACCTCGAAACACGTGTCCAGGGATGGCATATATTATTACACTTTGTAGCATAGGTGTACTCGCCGCTGCTACTCGATTATCCAGAATCCTATGGGGCTACTTGCGTGTAAGACCAGCGGAGTGCGACCCACGTGAAAAGAATGTTTGAAGCTCCCTGAGCGATTGGCTGACGAGCCTGGAGTCTGCACCCGCGCGCCGCCATGAAAGGTACATAAACCTCATATTTTTTGGCAGTCTACGGCACCCCTCACACAGTCCTGCTCCCTGCTGACGAGAGGCAACTACCTCGAAACACGTGTCCAGGGATGGCATATATTATTACACTTTGTAGCATAGGTGTACTCGCCGCTGCTACTCGATTATCCAGAATCCTATGGGGCTACTTGCGTGTAAGACCAGCGGAGTGCGACCCACGTGAAAAGAATGTTTGAAGCTCCCTGAGCGATTGGCTGACGAGCCTGGAGTCTGCACCCGCGCGCCGCCATGAAAGGTACATAAACCTCATATTTTTTGGCAGTCTACGGCACCCCTCACACAGTCCTGCTCCCTGCTGACGAGAGGCAACTACCTCGAAACACGTGTCCAGGGATGGCATATATTATTACACTTTGTAGCATAGGTGTACTCGCCGCTGCTACTCGATTATCCAGAATCCTATGGGGCTACTTGCGTGTAAGACCAGCGGAGTGCGACCCACGTGAAAAGAATGTTTGAAGCTCCCTGAGCGATTGGCTGACGAGCCTGGAGTCTGCACCCGCGCGCCGCCATGAAAGGTACATAAACCTCATATTTTTTGGCAGTCTACGGCACCCCTCACACAGTCCTGCTCCCTGCTGACGAGAGGCAACTACCTCGAAACACGTGTCCAGGGATGGCATATATTATTACACTTTGTAGCATAGGTGTACTCGCCGCTGCTACTCGATTATCCAGAATCCTATGGGGCTACTTGCGTGTAAGACCAGCGGAGTGCGACCCACGTGAAAAGGATGCTACTGTGAACACTGTGATCCTAGTCAAAATATGTGTAGACCACACATAAATAAAGATTAGGACAGTAGCTAGGTGCTAGGTTCAACTATACCTGCCATTTTCAGACCTTCAAACCATGTAAGAAAGAGATGTCATTCAAGTAGTTTATTATCAAAAATAAGTCCTCATACATGATATCACTCACTCCCCCATGTGGGTACTCAACAGCCTGAGGGCCTGGGCCACAGTCAACATTGCACGTGGCTACAAATGCCCATGTGCACATTATCTGTGACTTGGTTTGTACCCAGAGAACAACATTATCATAACCACCAGTTATGAAAAATAAGGAGTAGCGGAAGGGCAGGTAGGCTCGGCAAACACAGTAGGAATTGAATGAGTGACACAGGAAGATGGGTTAGGTGAAGACCACACACATATGTGGACATATGCCCATTATAAATCATACATTAGGCCTAGATATTGTTCTGCCATATATGGAGATCCAAGTTTGTCAATCCAACACACCAAACACATATCCAATCTAAACCACTATGAGACCTTTTAGCCCATTGATGTTCACACCGTCAAACAGATTTTTAAATACCCACCATTGGACCTCCCACCTCATTCCATGTCATCCAGCGTGTCCATCCATGGAACTATTAGCCTTCTCCAGTGGTTTGCCATCACTGGTTCAATATACTGAATCAATATAATATCTCTGCTAATTGCACAGCAAACTACATGTACGACCCACAAATGTTTTGACACATCACAAAGAACATTAATACTTCACATTCAGATCAGAAACAGTGGCAGGACTCATGTGTATCAAACAACGGATATTTATTTTGCGTTATAACACATCAAAATAATGAAACTTATTAGGCCATTGGCCAGTCCACATATCTGCTGGTGTGGGCAGGTGGCCATTAGGTTTCTACATACCTTGCCTGCTGAACACTGCCAGGATAACCTCCCCATGAAGGGGCATCGGGTTGGCATGCCAGGCACCTCAAGAAACCCCATTGGGGGGGCTGCGTTTGGGTAGGAAGGACTTTTCTCTGGGAGTTTTTTTTCCTGGGTTTGGGATAGGTTTTCTCATCCTTTTAGGGGTGGATCTGGGAGGGGTGGTACGTGAGGTGGAAGGGAAGAGGATGGTGATGGAAAACAGGGGCCTCGGTTGAGGGGGGGAGGGAGGTGTCCAATAGGGCAATGTCCAAGAGCATGGAAGTATGGGTGATGGGAAAAGGGGTTGGGATAATCATAGGTGGGGTCAAGTTGGGAGGTAGATGGAGTGGAAGTGTCTGGTGTAGGTGGCTCTGAACTGACTCCAGGTGTGCTGGTTTGTCTGATGGTAGGTGGTGATAATGGGTGTGTGGGTGCAGGTGTTTGGTGACTGACAAGCTGTGGGAGGTGGTGCAGCTGGTGTTGGTGCCCTCCCAGGGCCAATGCTGGTGGGGTGAGTGGGGGTGTAGGTGGAAGGTGTATGCTGCATGGATGTGTATTTGCTATGTGTAGGCTATGTGTGTGTGCCACATGTGTCTGTTTGGGCGATTGAATGCACAGGTGTGTGTGTGTTTGGGACAGGTAGAAGAATAGCGTCTTTGGAAGGGGTAGAGGAAGGCTAGGGAGGGGTGTATGGCTGCCAATAATGAGTCGACCAGAGCCTGAAATGGTCCCTGTAGGGTACACATACCACTGTGAATGCCAACCAGGTAGGCAGCCTTCTGAGTCCATTGGGTGCCCACTTTGAATGGCATTTAACAGTGCAGTTTACCCAACAGTGTTCTGTGTCAGGAGGTAAATAGTTATCTCACTAAGGGCAGCTTTGGACATAGGGGCAGGGGCTGAGATGCCTGGGGTAGAGGAGGCGGCTCCCCTTTTAGGGGAGCAGGCCCAGACAACTGGGTGGACAATAGCAGGAGCGTGGAGATGGAATAGGGGTGATGGACAATGATGGCATTGCATAAAGATGGGTGGGGTCTGCCACCACCAAATAGTGGCCACTGGAGACCAACTCTGTGGATGACAACATGGTGTCTGGATCCTCCAGGTCACTCTTCTCACCCTCTTGGCCACTGGGTCCATCTGTATCGGTGTCACGACATGACCTACTTGGGCCAGTTGTTTCCCAAATGACCTGGGCCATGTCTCCTCCACTTGCCTGGGTCGATGCTAAAATGACATATTAGCTTATGGAAATCCAACAGTGGAGACACACAGGTGGGAAATCTTGGAACACATAGGAGAACAAATGTACAGTCATCACACCACCTATTGGGATGGCTAAATTGGCTACAACATTAGCAGTAGCACATTCATGTATGCAACATGAGTTCTCAAGAGTTGCACAAAATGATGTATTGACTACAGTCTGCCACCATTGCATGATTCACCTTGTCATGGTTCAGTCCTCATGTATGTTGTATGGTATGACGCCACCCTGTATACTTAGCCCCTTTTTACATACTACAGTGACCAGGTGACATCAACTAGCATGCCCATGCTTACAGCAGTTCTATCCATTCCACAAAAGGACCTGCTACATCCACTATGTCGCATTAATGTCTACTGACAGCTCACCAGCATTGAACCTCACATTGTGAGACAGTACTGTCAGTCCTCACACCATATATGTATTTGCCACAACATTTGCATCAGATGTGTTACAATGAACCATGTAAATGGGTATGTGCGACTTGTCCACACACCCATGTCCACACACCCCTGTCTGTGATGAGACATGACATGTATGCACATCAGCAGTCACAAAAGTCCATGACACATTGGCTAGCACATTCAATTGTGATGGGCACAGATTTCAGACACTGTAGAACCATATATCTCGTAGCAAAGATGTGCACATGATAGTTCAACATGGATATGTTACCAATGCCAACCAGTCCAACCCATGCAATAACTCTTCAATAGGATTTAGCATTAGTCAAGCTCCAAGTTGATGTGGTTGCAGTTACCTGTAACAATGAAAATATGGTTAGTTATGAATTGGAATAGACAGACAATACTCATCCCCTCCTAGCTGCTGTTGGACCCTCAACTGCCCATCGAGCTCTGGGTAGGCCATAGCCAGGATTCGGCCCATTAAAAGAGTTAGTGTCCAGCACACGCCCCTAGAACATTAGCAGGACTTTGCCAACTAAACCTCTGCGATGTTCCGGGTCCAGCGTCTCAGGTCCTCTCAACTCTTCCTGCAGTGAATGCTGTACCGGTGATAGACCCCCAGGGACCGCACTCTCGGGGTGATGGCTTTTTAATGTCTCAGCTTTTGATAGGCATTGACCTGGATAGATGCAATAGATGAAGAGACTGAGTGGACATGCTAGACCAAGGTCATCTGTGTAGCAAATCAAGAAAATGTGGACACCTAGCATGCCCAAGTAGAACTTGACAAGACCACAAATGTGTAGGCTCACATGATGGCCATGCACACTGACATGAGGCAACATTGCACTAGTCATCTGACGACTACACCAAACTCAGTTCTGGTTGTCTTTGGCCTATGTCAGCCTAAGGACAACACTTAGGCCACGGTCACAACACGTGTTCGGTTAATGTGGACAAGTTACACCACTATACACCTATGTGAGCACATGACAGCTAAGGTTAATCTGCATGACTCTACAGGCACTTTCACAGGCTAGACGTGTAACCCTATGCATGCTGTACACAACATGACCGTTAGCACTAACTATGATACATCCCAAAATCTTGATCAACATGGAGGGTCTGACATGTGGCACACTTTTTGCTCACAATCTGTTAATGAGTGGTCATGTGTACAACTCAATGTAAAGATGAGCTACCTCAACAGCCGAGTCAACTTCTACGCTCCCACGCGCCACCTCCGATCAGCCAACCACGCCCTCGCCGCCGTCCCCCGCATCCGAAGAGCGACTACAGGAGGAAGGTCCTTCTCCTACCTGGCCGCCAAGAACTGGAACTCCCTCCCGACCGACCTGCGCCTGACCCAAGACCACCTCTCCTTCAGGAAGAAGCTGAAGACCTGGCTATTCGAGCAGTAGCGGCACCCCCCCCCCCCCCAGCGCCTTGAGACCCTACGGGTATGTAGCGTGCTTTATAAGTGTCATTGATTGATTGATTGATTGATGTAGTATGATTGATTTAGCGTGTGGCCGATGTCCTGGCAACAAAGGATACCCAATTGGCAATGTATGGTACCGTCACAGAGATGACATCAACATATCATTATACAGATGGTATGCTTTATGTGACACACCTGGTGATGCAGTGACGGATCTCATTCCAGTACTCATCAACTATCTGCACAGTACATGTGTCGAGAGTGCATATACTCTGCCCAATTTGAGCACAAATCATAGGCCTGTTACATCACACTTGTTTTATGTTTCACATTAAATGATCTATCTGGCCTCCACATGTGTGCATTTCAGCAAGGTACACATTGTATATACTCAAATTGTGTCATCTACATGGACCTGTCCAATATATGTATCTTTGCACACCGTTCTTTACGTCATCGCCGTGATCACAATTACGGCGGATATGGTGGGGACATCAGAAGGAATGCTGTACAATAATATATGTGATCTGGCAGTTTCAGAGCATTGGTGTAACCCTCTGTATACATGTAGTGACATGCTGGTAGTGAGTGTGACACTGCTAAACAAATGTGGTGTACGCTACTCTCAAATTCAAAAATGGCAGCTTCCTGACATCGCTTATCGCACATTCAAAATTCTAATGCTAAGGCAGTGCTATACATTGAAAATGATGTAAAATGGGAAGTACACTCAGGTTTGGGCTCCTGTCAGGTACAACATTATAGGTGAGTTTACTGAGGTGTCTTAGGACAACACTATTTAGGACACTATCTCTGGATCGGCAGATCTTCTGGTAGAGGACACTGTGCTGCAGTACTATGTCACATTGACCTCTGCTAAATATTGGGCCACAGTGGGTAGGAATCATTGGTAAGCTTTGCTGCCTGCGGGTTTACAATTGTGATCCCATGTTAACATCAAGGTTGCAAGCTGTGCATAGGTTAGTGTATATTTAATAGCAATTCAATACAGGACATGCACGTTGTGATGCTCTCTGTATGGGTTAGTGATGTTCCATCACTCCCAGCCCAGGATTTTGGTGCAGACTGACATGTACTGGGATATCTGGGGGACCATACACATACCTGCAATCAACCACTGCTGCACCTTACATGATACATGCACTAGCAATGCATTGCTACATTGTCATACCTTTGCATATTGAAGAAGATCTCCATATCAAACGCATACTACTCCACATTACAGTATGCATGCAGTTGAATGGTCATGGCACCGGGGTAGGACTTATGGCGGTTTATGCAACATAATGGATAACTTTTTACAGCCAATGTAAAGAGCACAATCATCCATTACAACTCTGACCTAAATAGTGACCACACATCCTAACAAATGTGTCTGTGATTTCCCTCTAGGACTCATAAGCACATAGTAGACCATGGACATGTTAATGTTGAGTTTTCAATATCCTTCAGGCATCATGTAAAATGTACCTGCTCCTCTGCTGGGCCATAGAGCTGGCCATACAGGGGAAGGACCTCTCCAACCAGTGTTTCCAGCTCTTCTAGTGTGAAGGCAGGGATCCTCTCACCTGCTGGGTTTGGCATTGTTGCTCCCAGAGGTGCAACATGGCAGCTGACGGTAAGGTCATAATGGCTGTAAGGTCAGTAGTGAGTTATTTTCCTTATCACAGTGTACATGTACACCACATATGCCCTCAGGATCGGAAACGCAGTCAGCCATTGGTTTGCAGCAGTCACATTCCACAACGTTAGCCTATGGCAGAACCCGCAGTGCAAGTAACCACCAAACGTGCGTTCATTGACCGCCAGCAGTGTAACCTTCTATTTGTCCTCTTAGCAAGGTCAGGCTTAGGCCCTGCTAGCAGTCGTGTTACAGTGTTTCTGGTGGCATGTTAAGGGTGTTGCGACTTTATTGCCACGCTGAAGCGCATCACCACCACCACGAATGAGTGCTGAGATATTTGAAATGCTCCATTCCCATTTTGTGTCCTGCACAACACATCATCTGTGTAGTGCATTCCTGTGCACATATGTGCAATGTGCGCAACGCTATATACAATGAGTGTGCCGATTATACATATTATGGATGTCTCAAAATAGTGTTGATTTATTAACTTTGATTTGATGGTGTTACAAGCCTGTGAAGAACTGCATGTGTTTGACTGGTGGATGAGTCAGATTGGAATTTTATGATGTCACGTGTGTAGTGCTTCATGATACTTAAATGTTCAAATACATGATTATGGCCTTACAGATGACATATATGTAAATGTGTACACTGAGAGACATGTTACTTTTAATTCTCACATAAGTACCCTGAGAGAGAGAGGAGACGTCAGCTTCCAGTGTTCCGCCCATTCCCTGACCTACACACCATGCAAGAACGCCACCTCATAATGAAGTTCAGATTAGATCAACTAACAATCCTGGGTCTCGATTATCTGGCGGATCCTGACCTCCTACCTCACCTCAATAATCCAAACTCTATACCATCACTAGTGACACTAATGTCAGTTTTGCATTTCTTTCCACACGTTCCTTTCAATCCCTGTTGCTCTTTCAGGTGGAATGTTGCAGCCAATGTTAAGTCCTGTCCTCACTGAAATGCTTCAGCAATGTTGAAACCCGTGGGCAGCAACATCCGTTTCCAGATTTAGCCACTGTGAAGGCGGATTTCTATGGATTTGATTACATCCAACATGTAATTGGATCGATTAATGGCACCCATATTACCTTAGTCCCACCACGCAACAGGGAGCAAGTCTACTGGAACAGGAAACATTTCCATTCTATCAACGTGCAAGTTGTCTGTTTAGCAGATTTGTACATCTCAAACACCTATGCCTGCCTCCCAGGATCTGCACATAATGGCTTGGTACTGCGGAACAGCACCATAACACAGCTGATGTCACAACTACTACTGGAGAGGGCCTGGCTTATAGGTAAGGGTGATGTATTTGACCTCAGTTTTGTGAAAAATTAGGTAGTATGATTTGATTGTGTGTCATTACATGCTGCCCTTCTATCTATCTCCCATCTAGGAGACTCAACGTATCTCAACAGGCCATGGTTGTTGGCCCCGCTGAGCAACCCTACAATGCCAAGGGAAGTTCGCTTCAGTGAGGCCCATGAAAGAACACAGCGGCCAGTGGAGCAGGCTTAGGGCTCCTGAAAGTCAGATCCAGATGCCCGGACAGGAGTGAGGGAGCCCTCCTCTACTCACCGGGGAAGGTGTTTCAAATCACTGTGGCCTAATACATACTCCACAACATTGCTCTGCGACAGAACATCCCTTACATTGCAGATGATGCAGGCCATGAAGACCCACCGGATAAGAACCCTGAAATGTCAAATGAAGATGATGATAGTGGCGAAGACGAAGGAGCTGATTTCTGTTGGGATCTCATCCAGACCTAATTATCCTGAGTGTAAGTATGGTGTGAGATCTGATAAAATAGCAATCTAAACAATCTTGTGTGGATGATTTGAGGTTGATTTTAAAGCTAGTAACTCTGTCTATGTAGGTCTGGAAACTTCACAACGTTTTGGGAAAGGTGTATGTTTTGGTAGTGTATTTTTATGCAGATGTGTGTCCAGTTTAGGACTGTGGTCTCTAGAAGTAGCTAATGTGATATATGTTTGCACGTCTAATCTCTCTGTGTTGGTCTGTTTTTGGTATCTTCACTATCTCATTTTCATTTGGACATTTCAGAGTTGTGACATCAGTAGGTATATGTTGCTGTTCAGCCATACAAAGTGGACATGGATTGTTGCTGGGAATGTGTGCCACATAGTTTGGGTGTACAAAGCCGGTACCGAGACAGCTTGCACAGCACTAGGATGGATGTTACCCGGCTTCCATTGACTTTTTTCTTGTGTAGCATTGGTCCTAATGTTATATGTGTGCTAGCATGTGATTCTTCAAATTGTTGTGTTGTGCCCAATTCATGCTATCCTGCCTTCACATTGTCTGATTTCTCATTGCCTATGAACTGGATGTAGATGTTGCTGTATTTCCTCATTGTTGGATCAAAGTGCTTGTAGCACATCACTGACATTTGTTTGTGACATTCCACCAGAGGCAACACTGGATTGAAAAGACCCGGTGGTATGAAACTGTGGTACTGACGTGTCTGTGTACAAAATATTTTGCTGTAATATTTATTTTGTGAGGTAATAAAATTGCCTCTAGGTGATGATATAGACCAAATTTGTTGTTGCCTATTGTGTGGGATATTGTCAGATATGTCCCCTCCTACCATGTTGTGGGCTGCAGAAGATGATGTGATCATCGACCCTGTATAACAGATTCAGGTGTCATATGTGCTGTGTCTGACACCATGTCAGCCTATGATTTTACCAATGTAATAAAGATGTAGTAAGCCCAGACACTTATATGTATACCTTGTGACATGGTACTGTTCCAGATTTTTTCCTTTCTTAACAGACAACTTATCCATGATTTCAGTATTCCTTGATTTTGACATTTCAAAATTCACATGGATGTACTTTCGCATTGTCATATGTGAGAATGACAACAGGAGACAAGGCATAGGTGACTTGTGGTTTTTATTGCATGAACAGACCAAAGTAAAGTACTGAAATGTCATGAGTGAATAAGAAATAAACAAAGTGAGAGACTCAGTCATGGTGGATGAAAGCATTGAAGTAGAGTCTATTAGTTCTGGAGTCCAAAGCACAAGATACTCCTCACATCAGATATGGAAAAGTGGGCAGGAGCAGTCAACCAAGTGATTGTGTGGCACACACAAGAAGTATTGGGGTTGAGGTGCCTTTCTGGCAGTGGGGGTCATCTTGGCAACCTAGGCTCCCGATTGTTTGCAGGGACATCCTCGCTTTCTGACAGAGGGGGGATCTAGAGCTCAAGGGGCGCTAGCAGGCATATCCTCCTCTGTCAGAGCCTCCCTTCCTGTGGCTGCAGCAGATATTGATGCTCTGGAAGTACTAGGACCACAGGAAGGGGGAGATGCAGGTGAAAAAGCCCTGCAGAGGGTGGTGCTGATGTCGTGCAGCACTCCAATCAGGAAGGCCACAACTGTGCGGACCCCACCGATCTCAGTACATAGGCGCGCAACCTCAGTGTACATGCCGGCCACCTCGATCTGTATTCGGGAAACCTCCTGGTATGTGGATTGGCACAGCTCCTTCATTTCCCACACCTCTGTGATGGCCTGGCCCAACACACTGTGGGACTCCTGGTAGAGTCCCAGGACTTATTTAATGGCAGCCTGGGTGTCCATGCCCTCAGTGGGCTCACTCTGTGGGCCCATATTTACCCTTACCCTGCTGTGATGGGTATCCTCACTGCCCTGTGCCCTAGGTACAGACTGCACCTTCCATTGGATCCTGGCTCCTCACTGCCTGGGGTGATGTGGCCATCTGAGAGTCCAGAGCTGGGGAGCGCAGGATTGAATTGACAGTGCAATAAGCACTGGTTGTGGGGCCATGGGTTAGCTGTGTTGTTGTTGCTGTGGTGGGAGGTGTGGGCACAGTGAGCTCAACTGCTGTCGTCTGTCCAGGCTGACCAGATGGGCCAGGACAGCCGTCCACTTCCACTGCTTCAGGAGCATTGTCATTACTGAGGGCTTCTTCTTCCTGGGGTGGAGAGGAACTCTGGTGGCTTTCCTGCCTCTGATTTGATGCAGCGGTGGATTCACCTGTTGAGAAATGAGATGCATAGTCAATGGTAGAATTGAGGAATTTACATCTACATTGTTTGTGTCAGATTAGTTGTGGAGGTAGAAGGTCAAAATAAGTTAGTATTTGCTCCAGTCAGAGATGTAAAAGGAATTGTATTTGGTTACTAGACTTTAGGTGAAATTCTGTATATGTATCTGATTTCATGAGCTTATTTGATGTGACGCTATGTTATTTTGGGTTTAGCTATTGACATGACATCTTCAATACTCAGTGTAGTCATAGCATGTGTATTCCTCCATTCCAAAGCCTATTTATATCAAATTCTGATAAGCAACCAGGTTGGTTGTATGAGTGACATTGTTCATCCTGTTATGAGTCTATAGTCAAGGGGTCACTTGGCATTTCAAATGAGCTGTGTGTCATTAATGGCTGACATTTGTTAGCGGTACTCCGTTGTAATGGCGTAACTCTGGCTATCAGTAGTTTGAGTTGATGTGTCCTAGACACCATCAACTAAAGTGTTCAGACGTGTATTTGTGATGAACATTGTCTGCACTTTTCACATTTCATGACTACTGTAGCTCAGTAGTGTGATGGCTAACAGATGAGAAAGGAGTAAAGGAGTGCAACATCTTGTTTGGAGATGGAGTGACAAGACCCCCTTGTAGTTGTAGTGAGTGCAATGTCACTTTAACAAGACTTGAGAGCTGTTAAGCAGTATGAGTAGCCTCGCTCAGTAATGAGATGGCCAACAGGTGAGAAATGAGTAAAGGAGTGTAGCATCTTGTTTGGAGTTGGAGAGGCAAGGTCTCCTGGTATCTTTAGTCAGTTCTATGTCATTTTTGAAACACTTAACACACTGTAATTGTAGCATATCTGTTGACAGCATGCTTTAGCAGTGGAAAATAGATTTCCATATTGACACATGGCATGGGTCCTGGATTGGTATTTTGAGGATGATGCACTTACAGAGAGCATTGCAACATGTGTCAGGTCAAGGATTTGTAAGCATGTGGTGTCATAGGCACCAATACTCATTACCACAGACAAACAAACATCTCAGACACTTTCTATACTGCATGTTATGTAAGTAGGTGGAGAAACAATCGCAAAGGGAAAGTAGTTCGCAAGCACAAAATTGTGATTTTGTGGCAGTTCTTGAAGTGTAACTTACCAGAGTCCAGTCCCCCAGGTATTCCTGCCAAGACCTCATTATGCGGGATGGCCAAGACCTTCTCCTCCTAGGGTAAAAGATGTAATGGTGCACTGGGAGGGCTACTACCAGTCCTCTGTGCCTCCAGGTAGTGGTTGCTATACTTGCCACGCACCTTTCACCTAAAGTGGTTCCACCTCTCCCTGATGCCTTCCTGTTGGCGCAGGGTGGTACCAACAGAATTTACTCTGTTGTCTATCTTGTCCCACATTTTCTATTTCCTAGTCTGAGAAGTATGCTGGATGTGAGCTCCAAAAATGTGGGGCTCTACTCTAATGATTTCAGCCACCCATGAGAATCAACTCTTTCTCAAAGAGGGCAGTTTTTTTGGGCAGGCATGGTGAAAATGTAAAAAAATAGTGGGCAGAAGAGTGAAAATCAATGAAGAGATAGAGGTGCAAATGTGCTAAAAAACTATAATTGCAGTTGGTAAAGAGTGCTAAATGTGAAGCTGAAAAAAAGGGATGCCTTATCTAAAAAGTGCAGTAAATGGCTGTCTGTCTTGCTGTGCTGTAGTTGTGGAGCAAAGGAATTTGGTCAGGGATGCAGTGTGTTTTATAGTTTGATTTGCAGGCGAGTCCACTTGCCAAAGCACATCAGCTGTGTAGTTTTTGAATCCATCCAATGGCAGTGTTGTGTTCTTTTCTTTGGCATGTATTGCATTGATTGAGCACCTTTGAGTGACCATCATTTGTGTGGCACCGCTGGAAGACCACCATTACAACTGTGAAGTCGTAATACGCTCGTTGGTTGGACTACAGGCCTGGTGATATCCGCAGATGCACTGCCCAAATTTTGACCTGCTGCGAGACCTCTGGGGGGACTGTTGTGTCACCGGTCCGGGTTTCAGACTGCACAACTCGTAATATGGCAGTAGGTCAGGCACCGGTGCAGCGTGGCATGGATGTGGTTCTTGGGCGGTTTGACGCCAACTCGTAATCAGGCTCTTTGTCCTTTAAGTCCCAATCCACCACAGATGTACACTTCTAAAACCCCAGGACATCATGGGAGGCACTTAGAGATTCACAGGGTGTGAGGCAGAGGCCAAACTGCAGGGTACACACATATCAAACTGCCACTAGACAGCTGGGCAGTAGCAGGCAAAGGCTAATTGTAGCTTGTTGTGTCCATGTTGCTTTAACAGGAGGTCAGAGTTATGACCTGTGGAGTTCACTTTGTCCTGGTCACAACAAACAGCAGGTCCAGTCCTTTAAGGGCTCTTCTCAGGTTGCAGACAACAGCTCAGTCCTCTTCTGATCTCCCTTGTGTCCAGCAGTATTCTGAAGTGGGTGCCTGGATGTGCCACATTTTGTCTGGCACAAGCTAATAGATGGGAACAACTTGTGGGCACACCCTAGCCAATGGGATAAAGGTTCCATGGCCAGTCCTACTCATTGTGGGCGTTTTCAAGATGGCAGAAGTCTTTGTTTACATTAAAACTGAGCTCTGATGGCTAGGTGTGTATGTGGGGCATGTACTTTGATAAGCCTAGGTTCCTCCCACATCTTACACTAAAATCCAGCTTGGTACAGTAACTGTACTCCCAATAAACCCAGAGACAAAAATCTGTAAGAAAAGAAATCAGGGTTTTCCAGCAAACAAGCAATGGATGGGATACACAAGAATTGGTTCTGCAACCTTTTTCTCTTTCCTTTCAAGTGCACTCCAGTATTATATATAAAAACCTGAGAACACGAGGATGGTGGGACAAAGGAAAGGCCGTGCCCAGGTGTCAGTTAACATTAACCTATGACAGGGGAGGCCTCTTTGGGCCCAACCCCACTGGTCACCCTGTCAAGAACGCAACTTAACCTCCCTACACAAAGGCTTTTGTCCTCTGGATGCAGTTTCACACCTCCTCAAATGCTATTTACTGACTGCCAGCAGTGGAAATCAACTGCAAATTTAGCCTCCAGGAACGTAAGTTTATAAAAGTTAATTTTCAAGAATATTTATTAATAAATCTGACTTTGTTGTTGAATAGGATTTTTAATAACTATTGAAAATATTTTTTTAATTATTTTTCTAGCCTATTATCTTCCTGAGATGCAATATTAGGATTTTCAATCTGTACTCTGGTTTTCTACATAGGACAGTGAGGCCTACTACAGTACTAGTCACTGTAAGGATACGTTAATATTAAATTTGTGCATGTCCTACTTTTAAATATTGTTATCACTGCCTTGTGGGGGACAAGGCCTACATAGGGGTGATGTAGTAATATTTAAAATGGAAGTTTTTACCTGTCAAAAGAGTTTATTTTGGCAGGCCTAATTACAGTTTTTACACTACTTCTGCCAGCGGTAATACTTAGATCCTGTTTTACACTATATCTGTAGTGGAGGGCACAATAGGTGATACTATCCATTGGTGGCATTTAAGTTCCAGGCCCTTGGAACACCTTGGACTATATTCTAGTGACTTATAGGTAAGTTAGAAATACCAGTTTGGAGTATGCCAATGCAAACGTGTTTAAAGAGGGAGCACAGACACTTTACCACTGGTTAGCAGGATTAAAGTGCACAGAGGTCTAATGACAGCAAACATTTAGGGTCCAGCAAGAGGCATAATATGGGATGACCACACAATAAAAGTGGATTTCCTACACTGGCCCCCCCTAGTCAAGACCTAGGGAAAACAAATCAATCCCTTGATAGGCTTTTCTGCTAGGCAATAGAACTGTGAATCTTGTCTGTTCTATGCCTCTCTTTACCTACCTATACCCCTTAGTCACCATGTTACCTAGCCACTAACCACGTTCAGGGGGAACCCTTCTCCTCACCTGCAGACTCCACCTGTGAGGAACCTAAACCGAGCGTGCTCACATAGGCATCTTATTACGTGAACAGTGTCACCATGGGCAACAAAGTTAGGTGACCCATTATTCACCCTAGGTCAGTCTTTTGCCCTGAACCCAGGGCAGGTTCTGCTCAAAAGATTAACAACCACAACAGAGGCCACTGACAGCTGGTCCTATACGCCTCACTTCTAGTAGTGCGGTGGGCAAGAAGTCACCCACTTGTTCATCAGGTCTATTTGGCCTCTTACGTTTCTCTGAGTAGGGGACTGCACCCTCAGGTGTGAGACACCTATCTTTCACTCTTTCTTTCAACATATCAGGGATGACACCCTGTAGCTGCCCTTTCTGTTCAGGGTCTATATCCTGATACTGAAAGGGTGCCTGGCAGACCAGGAATCCAGAGGGGACAAACTGTCCCTTTCAAAGGTGACTCACTCTGTTTGTGTCATGTAGGGGTCTTCAAACACACAAATGGTGATGGAAGTCAGCTTGCCATATGTCTAACCACTGGCAATAGCTTGTGAGTAGCACTCCAACCCATTGTTCTTATGCTCACCAAGCCACCTCAGTTTGGAACCAGCCATATGCAAATCAGTCTTGACCCTGCTCCTCATTGGATCAGCCCAGCCAGAACTGCCAATCCAGATCCTCCATGAGCCAGAACACTGGCAAACCTCGATCCACTGGTCTTTCCACTGTAGATGACATCCAGATCCTACCCAATTACTCTGCATCTGGGCCAGCGTGCCCTCCGTTTAGGGACTGGATACTCAGAAATCTGTGGTTTTGGGGTGCTCTGGGAGACCGCTTCTGCTGGCTCTTTTCTCACCAGTGGGAATCATTTCCAAGGATGGAGTCAAAGGGCATGCTGGTGCAAGTCTACAAAACAATTACTTAGAATTTGCCCCTTCATAGACAAATTGTGCAATCTATTCTAATCATTCACCTTGCTGCCTTCACCTAACCATCGAGTTCCTTACCAGAACACTCCACAAAATCCATCCACGATTGTTGTGCCTGCTTCTGGCTATTCCTGACCTTCATACAATACTTCTCAGGGGTCAGATCAAACTTAGTTATTATTAAGACTTCCTTCAGGGGAATATCTAATTTGGCCAACTACCCCTGGGCTCAGTAAAGTATCCTTCCTAGAAATTTGCATGTGGTTCAATCAACTAGCACCCCCAGTCCTCCTCTGGGACTCTGTGCATATATAGGGCCATTTCACTTGCTACAAATCACTTATCTATGTTATCCCCCACAAAATAGCTAGGCACCAGGTCTTTGTGTATGTCAATTCTTTCGTCTCTTCTAGGCACTTCACTGTCTCTACCACTCTCATCACTGAACTCAGAGGTCCTCTTGGCATTTAGGTACAGATTTATTTGGCTACTGTCACAAGCCATCAGACTCTTCTCTTTCAAATCCAGGGTTGCTCAGTCTTATGACACTTGGAGTCTACTCCCTTGTCCCAGGTACAAGATAGAGCACATCCAGGCCATTCAGGGCTCTTCTCATGTAGCGGACAGCAGGTCCAGTCCTACTCTGATCTTCCACAGATCCACAAGTGTTCTGAAGTGGGTGTCTGGACATGCTGGTGGGTGGGAATGGCGGTGGCGCCTGGACACTTCCTAAGCAATGGGTTAAACGCAAGGAGATTTAAAGGGCTCTCATGATGTCCATGTGTCAGTGCTTGCCAAACTTTGACAAGCACTGTTATTCCAACACTGACACTTAGAGAGAGCTCTTATGAAGTGCCTTTATCCTAGAAGTAATAATGTGCTGTATTGCAAGTAATGAAATGTCCACAATGCTACCACCTATGATTTCAAAAGTGCTCTCACATTGTCCCTATAATCAGGGTAGTGCCATGAACTGATGCCCCAGCACTGAGCTATATGAAGAGCTCTTATGAAATAGCTAGAAATCCCACAATGCACCTCTTTCATGGTTTGCATAATGTACAAGTATAACAACACTGAAATATCTAAAGATGCTCCACAATATGCCAGTTCTGCTTTTGTTTTATGTGTTGGTCATCTAGTGGGGTTTATAAGACACCTCTTTCATGTAACAGTATGTACCCACACCCAAGTAAGGAGACAGCCATAGAGTTTTCAGGGTGCATCTCACCATTATTTACATGCTGCTTTATTATGCTGCCGTGTAAACGTTCAGAACGCTGACATTGCACCTCTATTCTGACCTGCATGTACACAATTATCCCAGTATTGAAATACAAGGATCTCTCAAAAAACGCTCTTCTGTTGTGACCTAAGTGCTGCATGCCTTTAACATGAAACAGACATCTACATATCTCTCCCAATGCATCTCTCAAGTGAACTATAGTCTCAACGTTTTTCATAGTATGGACCACCCACTGAAGTCTCCCAATGCACTGAGGCCATTAATCTTGAAGGCTTTGTTTGCTCAAAGGCTTCAGCAATATTTACAGACCCAGGCAAGGGGATTTACTAAAGCTGGTAAATATGAGCGTGCATCAAAATTCTATGCCTTTTCCAGTGAGGCATAACAAGGACAAATATCTTTATTTCTCCTTGTTATCTACTTCTTCCAGGTGCGTTGCGTTACTGCAGCGTACATTGAAAGAGGAAAATGCCACTTAAGATTGTTTTTGTACAGGAAGATGTAACATAGGCACCTTTTTACTATGGTGAGAGGGTGCCTGCATTGGCGATAGGCTGCACGCAGTGTGCCAGCACAAGCAGAGAGCATAAATGCTCCATATATTTGTTAAGATGGAGCATTTTTGCTTCCTCCCTTTCATGCAATGCAGTGCAGCAACTTTCCTTGCTGCCCTGCGTTGCTTGAAAGATTAGTAAATATGACCCTGTGTTCAGGCCTGAGCTTTACAAAGGGTCTTGACCTATAGTGTGCACTTGTTTCCCCAAATTTAGAAATCTACTAAACTCTGGCAAAGCACTTCTTCTAATATGGCCTGCCTTGCACAACTTTGCACTCTATTGAGACTTCCAAATTGCTTTCACAATGATGCTCTACCCCGACCAATAGTTTGGACTTGTATTCACAATATGGATGCGGCACACAGCAGGATGGCTGTACTAGTGGCTTAAAAGAAAATGCAGGAAAATGTTGCAGAATGTGTTATGGGGCTCATGAGACTTCCATATGTCACAGATATTCATGGGCTGAGGTTGAACGGTGGCTCATTGAAGGGCGGAAGCTCCCCGGCTCCGTAGGGTTCTGTGTTACGCCACTGGGCGAGACAAAGGATCTAAGCCATGAGTAAATTCATTGCACTGCTGAGCATGTGCTGCTATTCCTGCAGATACTTCTTACTGAGTGAGTGAGAAATGAGTGGGAGTTACAGCGCCACGACTCGCTTTCAGGTAGGTTAGACTAAAGGGCACATTTACTAATATTTCATGCAATGCAGGCCAGTAAGCAAAGTTGCTGCACTGCATTAAAGGGAGGGAGCAGAAATGCACCATATTTATGTTTGTGGTGGAGGGCTGTGTGCAGCCTAGCGCCAACACAGGCAGGCAGGATTGATTTTGTTCAGGAAGGTGATCCTTAGAATCCTTAGATGCATTTTCCTCTTTCCAAGAAAGAAGAAATAATGAGGCAAAATAAAGATATTCCTCCTCACTACACCTCCCAGGATGGTGTAGCATTTTTACACATTCCCAGGCTTACTAGCTTTCGTAAATCTGGGAATGTGACAAAATCAATGGGTGGATGCATGAGAACGCCCATGCTGCACCAAATGGAATGTATCGCAAGTTGAAATGTCACGTAACTCAATGCAAACTGCTGCATTCCGTTACTTTTCTTCACAAAGCCATGCAACGTGGCACAAATCGCCCCTTGCGTGACTTTGTCATTGAAATCAGGAAACTCCACAATTCCCCCAAAAATGGGGAGTGCACCAACTTTACCTGAATTTACAAAATTAAATTTAAGGTCACTTAGAGTGCAAAGGCTACCATTTCATGCAGATGGTTGGTCCATCCAAGAATGGTGGGTACTCTGGCAGCATGGAATTAGGTGAGAACCTCATGTTCTGGCACTTCCTGTTTGACATGCTTCACTGTGCTGATCCTATCTGCAGAGAGGCAAGAAGGTTTGTAACATGGGTGGGCAAAATTCATGTAAATTGGTTTCGTGCGATTACACAAAATTTTGGAAAATTATGCAAATTACATGCAATTTCATGGAATGCAAAAATTGAATTTGGCACTATGTTTTATGATGACAGGAACTCTCACATCCATTGGATGCAAGGATGCACTTACAATAAAAAAGCACAAAAAGTCAACAGCCGCAAACAGACGCCTCTCGCCTTCTGCTAGTTTGCATTGTTCCCCATGTGCTGGCATTAAAGTAACAACAAGAAATTACGCAAAGTGGTGTAAAAGCATAATTTGGGAATTTCGAGTGACAAGCCTCATACACAATTACCTAAAATATGTGACATTACAGCTGCATGCCCGTAATTTCTCCAGCGCTTAGTTCGAAAGTTCAAGAGTGGTGAATATTTAGTGAAGTGGGGGCTCTCATTCCACACACTGTGAGAAAGATGTTGTGGTACAGCTGCTTCTGTGTTAACGTTGGAACCTTTAAACTTTCTAAATTGTGTGCGGTTGAAAAAGTTTCAAAAAGTCAGGGGGCCCGGGTGGTCTTGCACCATACATAGATGGATATCTTTTGAGGATGCAAAGAATTGGAGATTTCTGTGAGCTATCTACAATGGCGGACATTCTATGGAAACATTGATGGAACATCTGACAAGTAATTCTAAAGACGATTAATCGTCTCAAAAGAAATTCCTGTCATTTCTTTGGGCCCGATTTGCGAATAGTGGGGCATATTAACAAGCCAGGCGATAAAATTATCGCCGCTTTAGCGGCAGAAAACTGCCGCTAAAACGGCGATAATGGGCTTGATAATATGCTCTATGGAATTCCAATTGAAGCCCAGGTTAGATGTGAAGGATATCTAACATGGGCTTCAATTGGAATTCCATAGAGAATATTATCAAGCCCATCATCGCCGTTTTAGCGGCAGTTTTCTGCCGCTAAAGCGACGATAATTTTATCGCCTGGCTTGTTAATATGCCCCCAAGTTTCCCCATTTATGCAAACCCCATCAGGAAAAATGCACATTTGCAATGTGCGCTATTTCATGAAAATCATTTGGTCAAAATGCACTGTGTGCATACTATATAATTTGCATCTGCCCTTGCTGGACATTTTGCGGCAATGGGCGTGCAATGCTCAGACTGCAGCATAATCCTCGTTCGTAAATCTTCAGTTAGCAAATCATCCATTAGCCCAGTGCAGGCGTGACCTGGTGCAGGGCTGCTGCATGATAAAGTGCAATGCGGGCAACAGAGAGGAAGGCCTGGCTATAGGTGCGAGAAGGTGCTTTCTTAACCAAATGATAAGATCCCAGAGTCATTAACTGACCCAGTGACAATTAGGGTGTGTCTCGACTGCATGGTAAGATTCATGTCGGAACACTTCAGTTGAGCAGCTGTGCGCTATACAAGTGTCTTCATTCATTCATGCTGCTACATACTACCTTTTGAGACACACTAGTAACGTTCAGCTCAGTTGTGATGCAAATAGTTGTGCGGTAAATAGTCCAAATCCTTCTGCATGTTGTGCTGTGCCAGATGGTGTGGGATATGTGCCCAGTGACTCACTACGTTGGAGAGTGATGCTGTTTGCCGTGAAGCATTGCATCACAAGCATGGCGTACATGTAGTTTACACTGGTGCTACAGGTGCATATTTGTCTCAAATGAAAGTAAAGAGTATTTTCATGAATTACTCGAGTCTCGCGAGGAGGTACTATTGTGATAAATAACATGTGTTCTAATGTCCTTCTATAGGTCAAGTGGACTAGTCCTCAAAGACTCATAATAAAGCTAGTGCGTTTTTACTGCTCGTCTCTTCCTCACACCGAGGTTAGACACTGGGGGTAGGGTTGATATAGAGACCTGTCCTGATGAAGGCCCTTACCTGTTCAGGGCTTGATTGGTCACAGAAACATGTACATGCTACCAGGGGATTTGCATTGCATGAATCCTCATGGACTGTGCTTTAACCATGCAATAGGGGGGTTTAACATTAAAAAGAGAAAGTAGCCTCTATGCTTTTTTATACATTCCAAGGTCCTATGATTTGAGGGTATCAAACAATGCACTTTCTCAAACTAATACAAAAACCGAGTAACGGGACTTACTCAGTGGCTATGTTGCCTCACAAAAAAAAAACATGTAAGATTGTATGGAGCTGCCATGAGAGGCCGCCACGTACAAATGACTAGATCATGGTGAAGAGGAACCCGATGATGAAGCATGCCACAGGCAGTGGGTGACGGCTACCCTCAATTTAAACAAATACCTTGATTGAGATTTAATAAATGACAAGGGTCATTCATTCATTTCCAAGTTAGTATGCTCTTTATGTCAACCCTGGTCTTTACCTACCCAGTGTTTTGGTGCTGTGTAAAGATTTATATTCCTACACCTATATGCAAATCTGAGCATCAACATGTATGGGGATGTTTGACCAATATCTTAAAGTGCAGCTCCTGTTGGAGAAGTGGTATGGACCATAGGCCTGATGATATCAGCAGCAATCCATCACCATGCTTATCTAGCTCATGGGAGTCCAAGTATAAGAGAGCAGCATGCATTCGCCCACTGTCTTTATGTACAGGTCAACAAGTCCGAGTGCAGAATTAAAGGAGCTGCCCGCCCTCAAAAGTCTTGAGTTCTGTTAGTGACATGGCACATGTAGCTTATATAATGCACCCACAAAGGACACTTTGGAACAGGCACTTAGCCCGATGTCCACTGCCACGTTAGTTAAACTGGGAAGATAAGTTATATGAATGCCAACATAATTTTTAAAGTCTGAATGATAGTTTATAAAATGAATAAAAAACTAGGATGTAGCTTTATAGATGCTCACCGAAGATAATTTTGAAGTGCATAAAAAGAGCATGATGAAGTTATTGTTAACTGCACTTTTATGAAAATTTGCATAATAAATTGTCCATAATCAACGGATTTAGATACAATTTCTTCAATGAAATAAAGAAATGGGTACCAGGTCGATTCATGAAAGCATGACTGGATGGTCTTTGTAATTGGCAAGCAGTTGATGGACCTTGTGATGATGTTTGATGTGAGATTTCCCAGAAAGTACTGAGTTAATTGTTAGCAGTAAAGACTTTTCATGGGACTAGGCATTTGGGGGCCTTGGTGTTGGTTGGAAACTGAGCAAGGTATTTCAGTGTTTTCAAGGTATTCACCGTTTTGGGATTTTAAATTGATCAACCTAATGAAAGTTTTCGCCAACCACAGTCTTATGGACAGGAAGATTGTCTTCATTTTCAGTGGTGCCTAGTAGATACACCGATGTGGCATTATAAGTTACTTGGACTCTGTGTAGAAGTGCATGTCTGGTCATTTTTCTATCACAATATCTGAATATTTTGAACAGGGTTGGTGACACTGAGAAGGTTTGAGCGTTCGAAGAGATATCAAAGTATGTTATCCAGTCATTCAGGGTGTTTATGGGTATTAATGGGGAGTGTGTTTGATAGTAAGTGAGATCATGTGTGTAGCTGTATGTGATGTTTAAGATAACCAGCTGCCTCGTGCAGCTTCATGGGATATATAATTGCTTCTCTTCTAAGATGTCTTGTTCTGTCACTCATTTTACCCTTTTCTCATCTATCATCTGACCACATTTTTCTGTTTTTAGATTTAACTGTCTACACCAAGGTATAAAGTGCAATATTTGTTGTTGAAATGTTTTACTACGGATAAATACAAGAACAAAAGCAATCTCTTGTGATGCTATTCATGTGCAGCTCAGTTGGACAGTGTAGAATTTGGCTAAGTCCCCTTCATCCATTGGCCACATTGGATCCAACTCTTTCAGCTATTGGTCTGGGACATTGTGAGTAATAGACAAGAGAAGTATTCTCTCTCACCATCATTCTTTTGGCTATGTGAGTCAACATTCCACCTCCTGTGGAAAGCTTACATCTAAAAATCACACTCAACCATCTCACTTTCTGTCAAGCTCAGTTTTTGTTTAGCTGATACATGCATTATGTACTGAAATAAATCTTTCTTTCCACATTAGGCATTTTAATGCTTTTGTCATGACTCAAGTGTGCGCCTCACCCCAACATGTTCTCCTAATTGCTTTTAGACATCAGATGATCAGGCCATCCTAATGTGATACACAAAAAGCAACTAGGTAGTTTGTGCAAATATGTTAATATATAGGCACTAGATGAGAGTCAACAAAATCACACCACCACTGATAACAATACCACCCCCCCAATAATGCCATAACAACACCGGTACCACTATCCATTACCAACAATACCACCAACAAGTTCAACACCACCACCATTAGATTCACCACAATGACCATTTCATCAATACCGCCACCAATACCACCACAATCACCAATAACATTCCTCTACTACCAACACCACTTTAATACAACCACAGTATTATCACCACGATGCAAATAGCATCAGTAATACCACGCCAACTCCTCCACTAATACCACGGCCAAAGAACCACTACCACCAATACCACCACCATAGCGATAGGCAATATCGCCATCACCAATACCTCACCACTATTATGCGTTACAAAGCCAGTAGGTCTGGTTTTAATTTCCTACTGAATGATAACATAATTTCGGTGTGCCTGTGTTTGCATACATTGTAACATAAAACCCGACCTAGTTGTTTTGTCAGTGCTTGTTTCATAATTGCCATTAATTTGTCTGCCCCTCAGCTGTCCCTGATCCTGCCCTCCCTAAATAGTTTGGCTAGTACAGCTTTGCTGTCCCCTGCAATGTAAGTGATTTGAAATGCTCAGCAATGTCCAGTAAACGAGTAGGGAGGTGCCTAATTTCCATTAGATTTTGTGATCAAAGTTTGCATTTAGCACACATGCTATCTATCTGTGTGCCAGATGTGGATATGTTTTTCCTCCAACTTAATGAAAAGAGTCAGTGCATTGACAGTTGTCATCAGCTGACATTTGTCGTAACAAAATCTGAGTGGGTGTTTGTCTGTGCCACTAGAACAATGGTTCAGTGATACATGTATGTCTGTCTGTCTGTCTGTGTGTATGTATGTATGTTTGTATGTATGTATGTATATATATGCGTGAATATAGTCAAACAGTCAAATGAGCACAAAACAGAGTAAAAAACAAACATAAACTTTAGAAGCGATATAAGAGGTAGCTGAAATGTGGATAGGTAATGCATTGAGGTGTAGTGTTCTTTAAAGAGGTGAGTCTACAACTCTTTACTAAATTGCAGGAGCATTGGGGTGGTTGTGATGGATACAGAGATGTTATTCCAGATCCTGTGTGCATAGGTGGGCAAAACATGCAGCCTTGTTTTTCTTTCTTCTTCTTAGTCTGCAGTCTAATAGTGTTCTGGCTGTTGGTGTACAGTGAAGCACCACAGACGGTGAGCTTGTCTGCAAAATTAACAGGTTCCTGGTCGTGATGGTTTTGTAAATGGTGCAGGTGGGTTTGAAGATGGTGTGGGTGACAATGGATGCCAATGGACTTCCATTAGAATGCGAGTGATGAGATCATATTTCTGAAGCCCTTATGAGACATGTAGCAGAGTATAGGATAGGACAGGGTGGAGTCTGGGAGGGCATGAAGCAGGGTATTACACCATCCAGATGCGACACAACATGGCTTGAACTGCAGTTCTGAAGTCGCTTTCTGAAAGTAATAGTTTCATTTTCTTCAGAAGAAAGATCTATAACCAGGAAGTTTTTTAGTTTTTTAGCAGTGTGTTCATTAAGGTCAAGGTTTGTGTCCAGGGTCAATGCAAGAGACTTGTCATTTGGTGAAAGTTAGGGTTCAAATGTGTCAAGGTCATGTCTTTTTGTCAGGTTTGTACTGCTGTTTTCTTTGTTCTTCTAGGCAAATAACAGGGATTTCATCTTGGCTGGTTTGAGAGGTTCAGGAAGGCACTGGAAATCCAGGTCTGGATGATGTATAGCCAGTGTTTGAGCCATTGGATATCTAAAGCTTAGAAAATGTTCATATAGAGTTGTGTATCATTGGCACATTAGTGAACCTTGATGTTCTTATCTGTGAGTAGAGCAAGAAGCAGCCCACTGTGGAGGTTGAAGATGACACAAGACAATATCCAACCTTGGGTGCTCCACAGGTGAAAAGGATCTTTTGGGACTCGGAGGTCTCCATATAAATAAACTGGTGATGGCCAGAAAGGTAGGAGGAGAACTAGTGAAGTACACTGCTTATGTACTTCACTGGTTCAAGACTACCGGGTGCATATGAGATGAGATGGGCACCTGTGTCGAAGGCAGCTGAGAAGTACACCAATATCAGAAAAGAGGGGTCATCTTCATCAGCCTTCAGGAGGGTATCATCTATGTATGCGTAAGACAGTAGTCTCTGTGCTGCAGTTTGATCTGCAGTAAGACTGAAAGTCGTAAAGGACATGATTATCATTGATATAATCTTGGAATTGAAACTAGACTGCTCTTGCAATAAGCTTGCCGATGAATGGTAGGTGAGTGATGACCCATTAGGTGGCAAGGTATCAGAGCCTAATGCAGATTTCTTTAAAAGTGGGAGAATTCACCCTGACTGGAATACTCTGGGAAGATGCATTGAGTGAGGAAGAAATTAACAATTGTGAGGAGTGATGGGAGAGCGTACTCAGAGAGAGCTTTGATGAATGACAAGAGAAAGACATCATGTTCTTAAGAAGAGTATGTCAGTGAGATATGTGAGAGATAGGGCTTTGAAGGCTGACTATTGTGGGATTCTATGTGAAGGAGTGGGCATAAGAGATTAAGCAGGTTTGGTGTTGTTGGTGTGCAGTTGGATCTTCAGCATTTTCTGACTTGGGAAGAGGTCGATGCCATTGCACTTTTCTGTGGAGTGAGGAATAGGTGGCTCTGGCAAGGGGTTTATGCAGTGCTCGCTTGTCTTCGAAAGTGTTCTGCTTCTGTTGATAGCTTTACTGATGGTATTAGTATAGTACTTTATGTTAGCTAATGTGATGAACTGCCTACATGTTGCACAGAGGGGCTTCAGCATCCTGAGGTCCCCAGGAGTTTGGCTTTTATCTCATTTTCTTTCTAGTTTGAGGATGGATTGTTTATTGCTAGCACTATCTTTTGAATACCAAAATGCTGAAACCTTTGGCTTACGCTTTGGATCTGTTAATTGGGGCATGGGCATTCACAAAGGGGGATATTCTCAAGAATGTGTGAAATTCATTGCAAAAGTAGCTTAACACAACTCTTCACATCGCAGTCTATCGCGGGAAATTAACACCGTGGTAACGTGGTATTCACAAGCCGGCAGACCATGCGATAGGCTCACGATAACGCATCAAATGTCCATGCTAAAATCAACGCGTCTCCGCAAAAATGTGAATCCCCAACGCAAAAAAAGTTGCGATGCCCCAAATCGTGATAAAAAAATCAGCGACAACCAGCCACAGGCCTGCAATTCCCACGTGTCATGTGGGAAAATGCACTAAAAAAGCAACAACAAAAAAACCAATACCAAATCCAACTGCGTAGCACCTAGACCGAGTGCTGAGGACAACCCAAACCCCACGGAGGACCATCCAGGAACCCCAGAGTTGGGGAAGGGCAAGGAGAAGAGGAAGAGGAAGACGGGTTTCATGACGCAGGAAGACCAGATCATCGTCACTGTGATGATAGAACACTACCAACAACTGTCCGTCACCTCCACTGCATCAATGGCAACACAAACGGAAATGTGGCAGTCCATCGTCGCCAACGTGAATGCAGTCGGAGTATCGAGGAGGTCAAGTGGTGCTGGCATGAAGTGCACAGCCAAACCAAGGAGAAACTCGCTGCCAACAGGAAGGCAGTAAAGGCGACTGGAAGTGGGACTCCTGTGCCAGAGGAAGAGCTGGATGAGCTGGAGAAAATGGTGGCCACACCCATCAGTGTGGAGACGGTGGCAGGAGTTGGGGGTCCTGCCACAGCTCGATATGACCTGACCCAACAGCAACAGGGTGAGTAACGACCAGGGACTGGGGGGACGGGGGAGATGGGCACAATTGCACACATGCACAATAATGAGCAGCACACTGCACACCCACAATGAGGGTGGAACATGTCCCTGATACACTTGGCACACTGCAGCACACATAAAACACCAAGTAGGCCCCCGTCCACAATGTGCACAAATGGGCCGGCCTTCATATCACCAATGTCACAGCCTACCAATGCACATGTGCTGAATCCAGAAAAGCAGTGGCTCTGTGAGCCATACAGACAATGCAAGTGACACTGCATGACAGATTGCATGGCTGCTGTCACAATACAAGACATGGTGCACGACACGACTTTGAGGTGGCCCACTGTGGACCACATCCGTAAAGGAGCAGGTCACACTCTGACACATTCACGTGCAGCAACAACTCTTGATGTCAAAAACACATCTGCAGACAAACAATTCAGAGGAGTACAAAAACCGTACCAGAGCACAAATGACCCAAGACGCAAACATCCCAGCACCCAAAAAGCACACAAGTCAAAGGCACACCGACTCAAAGGGATAAGGGCTGCAAAATCAGAGCTGCAGGGGAGACTCGCCAACAATGCAGCACACACACACAGCAAGCACAGTACACCAACATTGACGACAATGTCGTACAAAGTGCAACCCTTACACAACACGACAGAGGACACAACTGGTGCCGCCCATGCGTAGTAACTGGCCAATCACATCTGGCATTGCATGGCACTGTGAGATGATGATGTACGAGTACAAGCTCCCATCTGTCATGCAGTCGAAATGTCCACTGTCTCCCATCAAATAGCCAGCTTCACCACAACAGCCAAAATGTACACTGCCATGCAGTCTGAATGTAAACATCTCCAATGCATCAACACACATGGAACACAATGTTAACCTGCATCTCCCCGTTACATTGCAAAGAGACAATCCACAGATCCTGCAGAGCAGACCACACATCTCTACAGTGATGATGAAGAGGACAACCTGCACATTTGCCCTGACACCAGCTGCATCGCGGTGACCCCACACCCTGCACAGACCACACAGCAGGAAGCACACACCACCGCGGCTGGCTCACAGGACCCCCACAACCACAACCAACACATATAATTCCAACGTCATGTGTTAGGGTTCCAGGAGAAGATGGTGGATCATCTGCGGGTGGGGTTCGACCTCATGGCAGCCAAACTCGATGCCATACGTGGGTGTCTGAGTCCCATCAGGGACCATTTCCAGTCCCTAACGGACACCCACTGTCCGCACCATGCTCACCAACAATCCTTGGCTGACCTCGCTGGGGCCATTACTTGGATACAAGAACTGTCTAGTCAGACAGGCTCCAGCGATGACAGCACAGAGTTTGCACAGATGCGGAGGACAATGGAGCCCATGGAGTCGATGTAGCCTGGAAGTAGGGCTGCCATGGCTGAACACCAGCGAGATGTAGCTGGGATCTTCCATGCCTCGCAGATCCTCATCTTGCCAGTGCTGCCACAGAGCCTGTCACAGATAAATGCTGCTAGAACTTCGACACACACATCTCCGCCCCCTGATGTGTCAGTGGTACACAGTGATGCAGCCCTATCACCTCCGCCCCTGATGTGTCAGTGGCACACAGTGATGCGGCCATAACATCACCACACACACCTGACACACCGAACACAGAAGACATCTCAGAGGAGAAAGATGTGGAGGGTAAAGACTGTGTGAGGAACGAGGCAGTAGCATCCATAGCCGCCACATGGCCTGTCCCTGCCTGTTTCAGCCCCATGCATCATGCCCTGGAACAACACCTCCCACTGTCCAACGGAACACTCTGGGACATTCGAATGGACCCCGACATGGACTGCAAAATATATGCTTGTGTACCAATGACACAGCAATCCGGCTGAGGACTGAACTTTTCCGCTCCAAATTAACTTTGCATACCCCCAAGAACTCTGGTTGGCCCACCACTGGGCAACCACGTAATGTGTGCATGAAATGGCCATGTACCCCTCCAGCTCCAACACTCCCCAGAACGTGAATAAACCATTCCAAATCACACAGATGTGTCATGTCTATGTTCACTCACATGTACAAGAATGGATGAATGTAGGGACATTGATTGCACAAAAAAGGCATACCCTGGTAAATGTCATCAATGCGCTTGTCTGACTCTGACCCACATGGACCTTTAGATGAATGTGAAGGTGATAACTAGCTGTTGCCTCATTGCACATGAACAGCAATCTCGCATCCCACAATGTAGCCCCACATGTCCATGCATTATTTGGGGCTGTGTGTGTAAATGTCAGAATCGTTGGCCCGCTTGCAGTAGTGTCTCCCATCGCATGTGGCTACAGAACATCTCCTCACATGACCTACTCACACCCATCAGTGTGGACACAGTCTGTTTTCATGGATCATATTGATCCACATGCCAAGAAGTTGGACACCAAACTCACATTGCTTAAGACACACAAGAGCACAGGTCTACCAGCAACTAACCCAAACACAATGTCTGGCTCACTGAGGTGGAGCTGCCAACAGGGATTCACCATCTATGTACCAGGGGCAGTATGTCCCTCCCTGTGTACAGACAATGCTCATTGAGGCACAGGATTTGTCATACTAATCAACACTCATCACAGTGTCACAGTTGTACACTGTTGCAGTTGCGTAGACTTTATTAGCATGTGTGTGTCAGTACAGGCAAGTTATTGGCCACGACAGTCCGACAAATTCTTAAGACACTTACAGGCAAAATGGGAACGTGTCGAGGTGCAAGAACTGGGGAGGCAAAAATGAACACATGCTCTTACGTTTGGCAATGGTCTCAGCCCACCTTGCCTTGCTGGTCAAGTCATGTGATGTTTGGCGTCTGCTCATAGCCCCGTGTCAGGGAGCACGACTCACAGCCCATGGGATCTGCATGGAGCTGTACCACTGTACTGCGCCGACTGTGTGCTATGCTGACAGTGAGCAGGTGACAGGGACCAACAAGGTCACATGGTCACATGGATGGCGGTGGGTGTTGTGGCCCTGTTGGGGCTCCGAGCTGCATGATGGTTGGCTCCATGGCATCTGTTGTTCTTCAAGTGTGGCTCTGGGGTGTGCTCCCTTGGCTGCTGCAGGTTGTCATCCGACTTTACACCAGGTCAGAGCAGGTGTTAATATCCTGCTGCTAACGCGCCTTATCGCATGTTTTGTGTTCTTATCGCAGATCTGGCTGGTTGTTGAGAGTGTTGCGTTGTGGTGTGGTCATGGCTTTTTGCTCGGGACGCCTACTCTGCATCTCATTAGCGATAGTTTCAGGGTCATCCGTGGCGATGTTTTTTGAGGATGCTAGCACCGGAAAACTGGTGATATGGGCTATTTGCACCGGCTTGTAAATGCGGCGGTGAATTTATCGCGGCTTTGGCTGCGATAAAGTGCTGATAACTCAGCGATAGCTCCTTGAGAATATGCACCATAGTGTTTTCCAAAAAGTATTATAATTGTTTAGGTGGGTATTGACATCAGACATGGAGCTGAAGGATGAGAAAAGTCTTTGCAGGATCTGAAGATTTGGTCTTCTAATTTGTTTTGGACTTGGTATGTTGGTAGGACATTGAGCAGGCAACAAGGAATTACAAAGTTGTAAGTCTGGTTCAAGGGTTTGGGTGGTTTACATTGGATTGTCAGTGATATTGTGAAATCAAGGTTGAGGGTGTGGTCTTTGGAGTGTTTTGGTTGTGTGTGTCACATGCTGTACCACATTGGATGTGTTAATGAGGTTGAAGAGGGTGTCTTTTTTTTTACTTGTTTTGACTGAGAGGTTTAAATCGCCCAAGAGGGCGGTCTAGTCATGCTAGATGGATGAGGTGGTGAGGATGTTTGAGAATTCATCAACAAACTCCTTGTTCTGCCTGGGAGACCACTAGATGGGATGGACCAGGAAGGCTTACGGATTACACTGAGGACTCCTCCCCTCTTCTGTGAATGATCCACATATAGATGATATAGCCTATTGAAATAATGATGTTGAGGATATGAAAATATGTGGGGGTGAACCATGTTTCCGTAATAAAGATGGCATCAAGCTTGTGAAAGGTGATGAGGACTGGAAAGTCTGGTACATAGATTACTGTGGAGCAATCGTAAATGAGAATTAGTTGGAATGAGTGTTCTGTAGTTTGGGGTATATAGTTAGTGGAATGTGTACAAGATTGAGTCCATGTTTGTAGAAATGCTATGTGAGTGGTTGAGTCACCTAGGTCTGGGTGTGATTGTGAGGGTTGGTCGTATGGGAAGGGGGTGAGGCCAATGCTTATATTTTACCTTGAAAGGTTCAGTGGAATAGGATTTGTACCCCAAAGCCCTCCCTGTCACTAACATGCCTAATTAAGGAATACCCTTGTGTGTGTCTGCCCTTTGAAGGGACAGTCAAGCGATAGGACACATTGAAGAGTTGATTGGAGTAGGGAGAAGACAGAAAGTGATATCTTCCTGTGCAGATGGATGGTATCTTCCTGTGCAGATGGATGACGTGAAATCCAGTGATGTCACTTCCTATGCAGAGGGCTTATAGGAAAATGAAGTCCTCTTGCTCGGCTTCTTTTAAAGATGTTTTGGCTGAAAACCAGTAATCTCACTGCCAGTGCAGATGATTGATGGGGAAATCGGTGAGGGCACTTCCTATTGAGTAGGAAAGGTTTTCATGTTACAGGGACATTCATTCAATCAGAGCACACTGATTAAAATGCACACAACTACCTCTAGAGACAGGTGTCATTTTTGTGTAATAAATGTTCTCTGGTGAAACAATGTCCCTGTAACATGAAAATCATTTACATAGCTATATAGCGAGATTACACGCTTCCATACATAATATACATGCTTAAAGGTTTAATTCCGTTGTATCTGTGCAGTCAGCTTTTGCAGTGCCTCCTTAGATGTGGTGTTATTGTGACAGAAAAAATACTTCCTGACAGGTAAATTGGAATCGGTTGATGGCAGTTTGCTTTTTGCTGTGTGTTTTATTACTTCAAGGTTTGTTGACTGATGAAGGAGGGCAAGAGAGTTAGGTGCCATTGTCAGCCAGTTGGCTTAGATCATCTGAAATTACAGAGTAATATCTCTCTGGACTCCTAGTTGCCCAGAATGGGTTTTCTAAGTGTGTGTGGAGTTTTTCAAATAAGAAAAGACAGGAGATATCCATTCAACCAAACAGTAGCCACGGTTGAAAATGATAACAGAATCAAGGTTCAGTATGGTGTGCTTAATAATAAAGTAAAAAACATTAAATCAAAGTGCCTCACAGCACATTGTAAGAAAGTTCACCTTTATGTATGCTTACCCCCTAACATTTGGCCATATATCTGATGCCAACTTGAGTGTGTGCTGGGACCCTTCTAATTAGGCTCCAGCACCAGTGTTCTTTCGCAAAACTGTACCTTTGTTTCCACAATTGGCACATCTCCGGGTCACATGTAAGTCCTTTATTAAAGGTACCCCTGGTACCAAGGGATTTGTGATCAGAGAGGGCCTCTAACATAACATAAGTATTTGTAAAGCACACTTATCACCCATGTGTCTCAAGGCGCTGAATAACAGATGGTTATTGTTACCCAACTCAATGGTACTCATTTTATCGACCTCAGATGGAGGAAAGGTTGAGTGGACCCACCAGGATTAGAACCTGTGACCATGAGGTTGAACACAGGCCTCTGCAGTGGATGCATTAGTCCACCAAGCCACCAGACCCAGCTGAGGGTTGCAGCATGTATTGTGCCACCCTCCAAGACCCCTCACCTTAACACACACACACACACACTGCCATTGCAGGCTGTGTGTTTTGGTGCAGACCAAGCTGAAGAGTCGACATGGCTCACATTCCTGTGTTACAGTAAGAAGACCCAATTGATGTTGGTCATTCATGATACCTACAGAATATGAGTATTTTTTTTTATTATTTTTAAGCAGAGCGACAAGACAATGGTCCTGATGAATGCCCTGAATTGATATCAAACTGGCAGAAACATGTTGACCTGACCTAGTCAGATAAGAAATATTTGTATTCTTATCGTCACACTACTTATTTTAGATCCATCCATAAGGGAGAGCCAATAAATAATATTTCTCCATATGGAGATGGTTTTAACTCACATTTGATATTATTATTTTTGCACTCTGCCCCTCATTCACATACCCACATTGGAGTGTAGAACACCTCAAGCTCCTCTCCTGAGGGAGAGTTGTAGCCGACACAGAGTACCTTGCGGACACTGTGTGCAAGAGGGGACCCAATGATGAAGCATGTCACCATCATGGTGAGTGAGGGTTCTCGTCTTTAAACTTATAACTTTTCATAGGTAAATTTCTGTACACTTTGAAATTCTTCTTCAATATTTTTCCATTGCGGTACTTTTTGTGAGTTTTGTTTTCACATTCCTGTGTGCCATCTGTCCCGAAATGCATGGGGCGATATAAGAACACTATAAAACTTTTTTGAGGCATCATTGCATGCACATATATGATGTGATGTGATGTTATGCGTGGATATATTTGTTATAACAAATGTAAGCAGCATGTGTTTGAATACTGAATACTGAGCTATGGACTATGTTTAATTTAAATCAATAAAAATGTGTGTTTTTGTAGAAATGTATGTAAATTGTTTTTTGTAGTGGTTTTTGAAAAATTGAAGGTTAAATCCTTATGTAGTGCACACAGGCATTCAGGTACATTATTACTTGACACGCATGAATCATATGACACGAGGGAAACTGGTAGCTTCCTGTGTACCATGCCCACCAACACTGCATGTGAAATAGAAAATCACCCCTCTAACAGGCCTTATAGCCCCAAGGCAGGGTGCACCATACCACAGTGAGGGCATAGCTGCATGAGCAATATGTCCCTACAGTTTATGTCCCATTCACAGACATTGTAAGTGATGTGAAGCTATTTTGGGTACATGGGCTGGGAGGTTGTCATTAGGAACTCCACAGCTCCATGATGGCTTTACTGAAAACTTGATAGTTTGGTACCAAACTTCTCAGCATGATACACCCACACTAATGCAGTGTTGGATTTATTATAAAATGCACTCAGAGGGCATCTTAGAGGTGCCCCCTGAAAAACAATTGACTTCAAGTGTATTGGCTGACTGGTCCCCGCCAGCCAGCCACCACCAGGCAGGTTCATAACCTCATGGGGTGAGAGCCTTTGTGATCACTGAAGTCAGGAACAAAGCCTGCTCTGGGTGGAGGTGCTTCACATCTCCCCCTGTCAGGAACAGCAACACTTGGTGCTGAGCCTCAAAGGCAACTAGTGGAACTGCCCACCCCCCTGCCCAGGCCGCACTTTTGGTGGCAGGACCAGAAGGAAAAGTAGTAAGCAGAGGAGGAGTATCCACATCAGCCTGGCATACCCCTAGGGTGGCCAGGAGCACTAAGGACCAATAGGTACAGGGATGTTCCCCTCTCCTCATAGGGAGGGGGCACCCAAATGGTATAGTCACAATCTCCAAGAACCTCCCTTTGGACTAGAGGCGCTAGCACCCGGCATCTGCCGGTACAAAGACCGCAGTAGTTGAGGATCGACACTTGTGTTGACGCGACTTACTACTACAAACAGAACCCCAAGACCAAGGCGGTAGAAGACAGACACTCATTTTGACACATCTCTGCCCTGCCATAAAAAAGCGCTTTAGCTGGACGGCCTCCACGACCTGGAGGGATACTCTAGAACCAACGATCCAAGCTGATCCCAGGTCTGTTTCCGAGTTCCTATACTCTCCTCCAAGTGGACCTGCCGGCCTCCACCTGCCCCACCTGCTTGACCGCAGCCTCTCTGAGACAACCCAATATACGACAACCAGGACGGTTCCGGTGTTGGCAGCCCACTGACTCCCATTCATCCCCATTGTTCTCCATTGAGCGTGAGAGCAAATATCATTGCTATTATCGACCGCTGTGGCGTAGATATTGAACTCTGCACCCGGCCGCCCCAGTGCTGCTGGTGGTGCAGTACCCAGCTCAAACTGACCCTTGCCCAGGGTCGGACAAAACCTTGAAGACTGGCAACGTAAGTCGTTTATTTACCTGCTGATGTGTAACACTGTTTTCCTTCCTTAGGAGTACACTGCCTTCTGTCGAATACCTGCAACTGTCTATCTTGTACAGTACTGAATGTTACTGTTTTAAATTGACAATCCAATTAAGTATTCCTTCTGTCTTTGTGAAAGTATTACCTGTAGTCAGTCATAGAGTGTGTGCTCCTGCTTTGTATGAGTATGTACACCAAATGCATTCACACTACCCTCTGATACGCCTAACTGCTCAGCCCAAATACCACTAAATTGAGAGTAAGGTATTATCTACTTTAACCTCTGCCATACCTTTGGGGACTCTTTGGACTCTGTGCACAGTATACTTCTTTTTGGTATATTATATATAAAGCCAGCTTCCTACACACATTATCCAGAAACATATTTTAGTAGTCAGTAATTACATTATTACTCTAAGTATTGACAATGTGATTAGTGCACAAGTAATAACACAGTGACATTTTAGCAAGAGAACAAAAGAGTGTTTATACAAAGAGGAGTTGTTCGGTAGAAACAAAATAAGAGGGTATATCTTAATCTCATCATAAAAGTAAATTGATTACAATTTGCCTCTTAACAAGTCTGGTTGTCAGTTGCATTTTCAGCCTATCTACTCTGTTCTCAGAGCCATAAGTTCAGGCAAAAAAATGTTCAGGTCCAAGCATGTAGGGCTACAAAAAAAAGAAATTTGGGGAGTGGGAACTAATTTAAAAAAAATGCTAAAATAATGGAATACATTGGCATTCAGACTTACTTGTTTGAAAGGGAGCTGATTGAGACACATAGTTGCGCTAAAGGCTCGAAAATTTGAACACACAAACAAACTTCTGCCCAATAGGGAACAGTGATGCGGCGCACACAGCAGAACACATGCAAAATATTTCTTAAAAATGAATAGATCACTGCACTGGAAAGCCTAAAAATGAGGTAAGAAATGTATAAGGCATGATCTAGTAGGCAAAACATGATATGGTGTTATAGCACTAAAAAGGGTCATTAGGAATACATTTAGGACAACAGAGTATTGATTCAGAAGTACGCAGCTCACTGTGAAATGAGAGAGGCTGCCTAATTAGGTACAATCCATGGGCACGCAAGTGTGTCAATCCAGAGGCAGCTAAAGAAGTGCATTGCTTGTAAATAGGATTCCAACTGAGATTAGTCTGGTGGCACACATCTGCTATTTTTGCAGGTGAGCATACCAGGGCCCATATTACAGAAGTGCCCAGGGGACGCATTGGGCATTTGCACCTGGGTTGTATGCCCCAGGGGCACTTGGTATTACAGAAGGGGCTGCAGACGCTTGTATGGCCCCTTCTGTAAAACAGATAGCACTGGTGCATATGTGGCGCAAGAGCTATCTCAAGAGGGTGTTACCTCATTTGCATTGGGGTGGCCCCATGCAATTGAGGGAATCTCTTTAGATCTGTGCCCGTTCAGTATTATTGACGCTGGCGCAGAGGAAAAGAAGCTGTCAGAGGGCGCACTGACAGTGTGCCACAAAAAGGTGGCACACTGCCCCTTGCTGGCAGCCCTCTGAAGGGTGTCAAGGGGGTCCTATGGACCCCATACATTTCCTTGAAGGTTGGTGCAGTGACTCAATGTACCCACCTGCAAGGGGATCTGTTCCTACTCCTCCCTAAAGTACAAGTGGGTGCCGCCAGCACAGTGAAACACAGAGCGGCTTTGAAGCAGCCACTCCATATTTCCCTTGAATGCACTGCCCCCAGGGCAGCAAAAGTTCCCAGCTGCCCTGAGGGCAGCACATTCTACCTAATATGGCACACTTTCCCTGTTTGAGCCTGGACCACTTGCTTGAAGGTGACCTGTGGCACAAACAGGGAAAGTGCACCTTATACGTAATAGGGCCCCTGGAAGACAGCATCACTTGAGGGACAGGGCGCATACCGGGCTTAATTCAGAAAGAGAATGTGTTACTTGGGTTCCTAGCCAAGATTAGTGCAGGAGAGGAGGGACATCACTGCAAGATTCATTGTCCCATTGGAAATTTCCTGGAGGAGTATCTACTCTTGCAGTTTTCTCCTGCCCATGGTCGGACCATTTTTTGATCTCCTTCAGGGCCTGGATGCCTCCACTGAACTTACAGGAGAAACCTGATACCAAGAAAAAGCATAGGAAGTGGGCTAGATTTTAGCAAGCTAAGTTTAATATGGCTCTATTACAGGGTGGGCTACCTTGCGTTACAGACATTGACTATGCCTGTGACACACTGGATAATCGTATCATGGAGGCATTAGACAGCAATGCTTCATTGTCTTTGAAATCGTCGGGTAGACAACTAAAATCTGCTCCCTGGTTCAGTGGTGAACTTAGAATAGCCAAATCAGCCTGTAAACGCCTTGAAAGAATGTGGAGAAGAAACTTTTCAGCTCTTATTAAGAGTGACTATAAAGCCAGTCTCAAAATCTATCACTCTCTGATTAGGAAGGCGCGGGCCGTCTATTATAAAGAGAGGATTGGGACAGCGGAGAATTCGGCTAAGGGACATTTTACTGTCTTTAAAGAGATATCTTCCCTGGCAAGAACCATAGCTCCTAACATCGGCTCTGTGGACTCTTGCAATTTGGTGGCCGACTTTTTTGCGGAAGATTTATTCTACCTTCCCGGATTTAGCACGAAATGGGCGCTTGGATGATGATGGGAAATCTAACATAGTGGAGGCAGGACGTCTCGGTGAATTTACCGTCCCTGCATGTGACACGCTCATTAAGGTAGCCCTAAGTATCAAGTCAGGCTCGCCTAGAGATCCTGCTACTCCCACGGTGCTGAGAGGGAGCATTGAGATTCTCGAGCCCTATATTAGACACCTCCTTGAGCTCTCTTTTATTTCAGGAACAGTCCCAAAAAAATGGAAAGAGGCGATCGTTCTCCCGCTAAAAAAGAAACCGAATGTTAGCATGAGCCACCTGGAGAATTTACGCCCTATATCTCTGCTACCGTACTTTGCTGAAATTGCAGAGAAGGTGGTTAACATTCAATTGATAGCCCACATCAGTAGACATATCTTACTTCATCCTACTCAATCTGGTTTTCAGGCATCTTATTCCACCGAATCGGCTCTGCGGCTCTCTACGGAAACCATTCGTAAATATGTAGATGAGGGACAGACGGCGGCCTTAATTCTAGTAGATCTAAGTGCAGCATTCGACACTGTGGCCCATCATACCCTACTCCAGCGTCTCAGGAAAGGAGGATTGGCAGGCAGAGCTCTGCAATGGCTGGAGTCTTTTCTGCATGATCGTAGTTTTCAGGTGTCGCAGGGACCTTACCACTCTAAAAGTATTACGCTGAAACAAGGGGTTCCACAGGGCTCCACTCTTAGCCCTACCCTGTTCAATCTCTATGTCACTCCTTTGGCAGAGATTACAGAAAAATTCGGGATCAGTGTTGTGTCTTATGCTGACGACACACAACTGGTGGTGTCCCTAACACAAGCGCAAGAGCAGGCAGCCACCAAGTTTTTTGACGTGCCTAGAAGAGCTGGCGTCCTAGATGGCTAACAACTGCCTTAAATTGAATGGTAACAAAACTGAAGTTCTTGTGATAGGCAAAGCGGTTGAATGACATAATTTCGACAGACAGAAAATCGACCTACAAATATATCGCAACAAAAATATCGATGTCAAGAATATCGACATCCTATCTACAACATGGTAAGTACAAAAATATCGAAAATTAAATATCGATGTCAAAAATATCGTTATTAAAAATATCGTTTTTCTTTTACTTTAAAAATATATGTAAAATAAACCAAATTATACTTAGAAATTAAATAAACATAATTAAATATATTGTATAATATTTAAAATGTATAATTAATATATATAATTTAATAAAACTTTAATTAAACATATACATATAATATATAATATATATACTTACTTAATAATTAATTTTAATAATAATTTCTGTAACATATACATTATTAAATGTTTTTAAAAATTACCAATACATCTATACACATAAAACAATAACATTAATAAATATTTAATAATTACATATAGCAAATAATAATCAATATTTTTAATGTGAATAATTTTTATTATTAATGATATATTACAATAGCAAAAATAATACAAAACATATTAAATATCAGACACAATAAAACTACTAGTCCAACTCCAACAAAAACAACAGTAAGGAAAATGTTGGATACCTTAGGGGTAAAAATTACTATTCCAACTCCAAAGAGTGCAACAGTAGGGAAAGCGTTGGATAGCATAGGGTTAAAATTACTATTCCAACTCCAGAGAGTGCAATAGTAAGGAAAGCGTTGGATAGCGTAAAGGTAAAAATTACTATTCCCACTCCAGAGAGTGCAACAGTAGGGAAAACGTTGGATAGCGTGGGGGTAAAAATTACTATTCCAACTCCAAAGAGTGCAACAGTAGGGAAAGCGTTGGATAGCGTAGGGGTAAAAATTACTATTCCAACTCCAGAGAGTGCAATAGTAGGGAAAGCGTTGGATAGCGTAAGGGTAAAAATTACTATTCCCATTCCAGAGAGTGCAACAGTAGGGAAAGTGTTGGATAGCGTAGGGAAAAAAATTACTATTCCAACTACAGAGAATGCAACAGTAGGGAAACCACTGGATAGCATAGTGGTAAAAATTACTATTCCCACTCCAGTGAGTCCAACAGTAGGGAAAGCGTTGGATAGCGTAGGGGTAAAAATTACTATTCCCACTCCAGAGAGTGCAACAGTAGTAAAAACGCTGGATAGCTTAGGAGTAAAAATTACTATTCCCACTCCAATGAGTGCAACAGTAGGGAAAACATTGCATAGCATAGGGGTAAAAATTACCATTCCCACACCAGAGAGTGCCACAGCAGTGAAAACGCTGGATAGCGTAGGGGTACAAATTACTATTCCCACTCCAGTAAGTGAAACAGTAGGGAAAGCGCTGGATAGCGTAGGGGTAAAAATTACTATTCCAACTCCAGAGAGTGCAACAGTAGGAAAAGCACTGGATAGCGTAGGGGTAAAAATTACTATTCCAACTCCAGAGAGTGCAACAGTAGGGAAAGCGTTGGATAGCGTAGGGGTACAAATTACTATTCCCACTCCAGTAAGTGAAACAGTAGGGAAAGCGCTGGATAGCGTAGGGGTAAAAATTACTATTCCAACTCCAAAGAGTGCAACAGTAGGGAAAGCGTTGGATAGCGTAGGGGTAAAAATTACTATTCCAACTCCAGAGAGTGCAATAGTAGGGAAAGCGTTGGATAGCCTAAGGGTAAAAATTACTATTCCCACTCCAGAGAGTGCAACAGTAGGGAAAGTGTTGGATAGCGTAGGGAAAAAAATTACTATTCCAACTCCAGAGAGTGCAATAGTAGGGAAAACGTTGGATAGCGTAGGAGTAAAAACTACTATTCCCACTCCAGTGCGTCCAACAGTAGGGAAAGCGTTGGATAGCGTAGGGGTAAAAATTACTATTCCCACTCCAGAGAGTGCAGCAGTAGTGAAAACGCTGGATAGCGTAGGGGTACAAATTACTATTCCCACTCCAGTAAGTGAAACAGTAGGGAAAGCGCTGGATAGCGTAGGGGTAAAAATTACTATTCCCACTCCAGTAAGTGAAACAGTAGGGAAAGCGCTGGATAGCGTAGGGGTAAAAATTACTATTCCAACTCCAGAGAGTGCAACAGTAGGAAAAGCGCTGGATAGCGTAGGGGTAAAAATTACTATTCCAACTCCAGAGAGTGCAACAGTAGGGAAAGCGTTGGATAGCGTAGGGGTACAAATTACTATTCCCACTCCAGTAAGTGAAATAGTAGGGAAAGCGCTGGATAGCGTAGGGGTAAAAATTACTATTCCAACTCCAAAGAGTGCAACAGTAGGGAAAGCGTTGGATAGCGTAGGGGTAAAAATTACTATTCCAACTCCCGAGAGTGCAATAGTAGGGAAAGCGTTGGATAGCGTAAGGGTAAAAATTACTATTCCCACTCCAGAGAGTGCAACAGTAGGGAAAGTGTTGGATAGTGTAGGGAAAAAAATTACTATTCCAACTCCAGAGAGTGCAATAGTAGGGAAAACGTTGGATAGCGTGGGAGTAAAAATTACTATTCCCACTCCAGTGAGTCCAACAGTAGGGAAAGCGTTGGATAGCGTAGGGGTAATAATTACTATTCCCACTCCAGAGAGTGCAACAGTAGTGAAAACGCTGGATAGCGTAGGGGTACAAATTACAATTCCCACTCCAGTAAGTGAAACAGTAGGGAAAGCGCTGGATAGCGTAGGGGTAAAAATTACTATTCCAACTCCAGAGAGTGCAACAGTAGGAAAAGCGCTGGATAGCGTAGGGGTAAAAATTACTATTCCTACTCCAGATAGTAAAACAGTTGGGAAAGCACTGGATAGCATAGGGATTCTATAAACATAATAACCAATTAAATAATTAGTTATAAAAAAATAGCATATTAATAATTAATTTACAAAATATTTATTCTTAAATACCAATTATTTAAAATAAATATTTATATAAATAACTTTAAATTACATCCCACACTATTCCCCCTTTAACACACAACACACTACACATACAAAATACACAATACATTTAAATATCAGTTTATCTATTATTTACAATTAATAATACATTCTTTATAATTAATATATTCATTATTTACTAATTTATACATATTAACTACCAAATTACAATTATTCACAAATTAATCATTAATTAACAATACATTAATTAGCAATAACAACAAATAACATGAAATAATAAATTATTTATATTTACTATATTTAACGTACTAATACCAATTAATTACCAATTAATAATTAATTAACAATTAATTATTATTAATTACAAACAAATAACAATTATCAGTAATTATTTGAATGTAATTACATCCCACCCTATTCCCCTATAAACCCACAACCCACTGCACATAAAAAAACACATAATTAATTTAATCATCAATTAATCACTTAATAAAATTAAATCACCAATTAATTACTAATTAACAATTAATTAATTAACAATACCAATAAATAAATATTAATATTAAACTAATTATAACTTATATAATTAACCAATTAATAAAATTAATTTACAATTAATAATTAATTAACAATTAATTAATCAATTAATATATTTAATTTACAATTAGTAATTAATTAACAATTAATTACTCATAAATACCAATTAAACAATACATATTAATTAATTAATTAATTATAATTAAATTAATTCCCACCCTATTCCCCTATAAACCCACAACCCGCTCTGATACTAAAACGCTAAATTATATTTTAAATAATTATTAATCTCTAAACATTTATTTTTAAATGTATTAAAATACATTACAATAATCTTTAACATACAAATAAAATACATATTAAAATACATTACACTAATAAAATATCGATATTATTGACATCGAAATTTTTCATTACGATATTACTTACATCTATATTAATGACTTCGATATTATTAACTTCGATAATACTTACCTTGGGGTCGATATTCTGTCCATCGATATTCTTGACTTCGATATTCTTTACCTACGATATTAACAACTCGATATACTTGTAGGTCGACATTTCAAACTCGATATTTAGACTAACCACCAGGCAAAGCACCATCGGTTTGGTCGTCGGCATGGTGGCCTCGAACACTGGGACCAACCCCCTCTCCTTGTGAGCAGGTTAGGAACTTTGGGATGTGGCTGGACACCAAGCTCTCTTTTGAGAACCATACTAGGCGAGTGGCAGGAACATGTTTTGGTGTTATGCGTGGATTCTGGAAGACTTTAGACGTGCTGCCAATTCAGCAAGGAAAACCATGGTTCACGCTCTGGTGACATCACGCCTGGATTATGGAAACGCACTGTACCTGGGAGCTAACACTAAGGTGCCAATTACGATCCGGTAAAAAAATAGCCCGTACGACTCGTATCCGGTCTTTTTATCGTACGAATCGTACAAGTGCCGTACAAACTGGCAATCACGATTCGCATGGTAAAAAGTCCATACGAACCGCATTCGGAATATTTCCCCACACGTCCTCGGGTCGGAAAATGTGTCCGACACGTCCTCGGACGATTTACCTTACAAATGTGAAAAGTGAAGTCCGACCGAGGAATCACGATCCAACCCGTGCGTCCAATCTCACATTGCAACCATGGAGACATGTGCCCGCATACGCGCCCAACACTCCCCCCAGCACCCATACGTTCGAGTCGTACTCCCCGTTAATGTACACACACCCCCTGTATGTACACCCGTGTACGTGTCGAACCCCCACCCCTGTATGTACACCCCTGTACGTTCGAGTCGTACCCCCACCCCTGTACGTGTTGTACCACCGTGTATGTACACCCCTGTACGTTCGAGTCGTACCCCCACCCCTGTACGTTTCCTACCCCGTGTATGTACACCCCTGTACGTTCGAGTCGTACCCCCACCCCTGTACGTGTCCTACCCCCGTGTATGTACACCCCTGTGCGTTCGAGTCGTACCCCCAACCCTGTACGTGTTGTACCACCGTGTATGTACCCCTGTACGTTCGAGTCGTACCCCCACCCCTGTACGTGTCGTACCCCCGTGTATGTACACCCCTGTACATTCGAGTCGTACCCCCACCCCTGTACGTGTCCTACCCCCCTGTATGTACACCCATGTACGTTCGAGTCGTACCCCCACCCCTGTACGTGTCCTACCCCCATGTATGTACACCCCTGTACGTTCGAGTCGTACCCCCACCCCTGTACGTGTCGTACCACCGTGTATGTACACCCCTGTACTTTCGAGTCGTACCCCCACCCCTGTACGTGTCGTACCCCCGTGTATGTACACCCCTGTACGTTCGAGTCCTACCCCCACCCCTGTACGTGTCGTACCCCCGTGTATGTACACCCCTGTACGTTCGAGTCGTACCCCCACCCCTGTACGTGTCGTACCCCCGTGTATGTACACCCCTGTACGTTCGAGTCGTACCCCCACCCCTGTACGTGTCGTACCCCCCTGTATGTACACCCCTGTACGTTTGAGTCGAACCCCCACCCCTGTACGTGTTGTACCACCGTGTATGTACACCCCTGTACGTTTGAGTCGTACCCCCACCCCTGTACGTGTCGTACCCCCGTATATGTACACCCCTGTACGTTCGAGTCGTACCCCCACCCCTGTACGTGTCCTACCCCCGTGTATGTACACCCCTGTACGTTCGAGTCGTACCCCCACCCGTGTACGTGTCGTACCACCGTGTATGTACACCCCTGTACGTTCGAGTCGTACCCCCACCCCTGTACGTGTCGTACCCCCCTGTATGTAAACCCCTGTACGTTCGAGTCGTACCCCCACCCCTCTACGTGTTGTACCACCGTGTATGTACACCCCTGTACGTTTGAGTCGTACCCCCACCCCTGTACGTGTCGTACCCCCGTGTATGTACACCCCTGTACGTTTGAGTCGTACCCCCACCCCTGTACGTGTCGTACCCCCATGTATGTACACCCCTGTACGTTCGAGTCGTACCCCCACCCCTGTACGTGTCGTACCCCCATGTATGTACACCCCTGTACGTTCGAGTCGTACCCCCACCCCTGTACGTGTCGTACCCCCTGTATGTACACCCCTGTACGTTCGAGTCGTACCCCCACCCCTGTACGTGTTGTACCACCGTGTATGTACACCCCTGTACGTTCGAGTCATACCCCCACCCCTGTACGTGTCGTACCCCCGTGTATGTACACCCCTGTACGTTCGAGTCGTACCCCCACCCCTGTACGTGTCCTACCCCCCTGTATGTACACCCCTGTACGTTCGAGTCATACCCCCACCCCTGTACGTGTCCTACCCCCCTGTATGTACACCCGTGTACGTCAGAGTCGCACCCCCACCACAACCTCCTAAGTACGGAGCGCACCCCAGGCCCCAACATCACAACCGCTTGTACGAGTCGTACCAAGCCACACACAAGGACAGCACCGTACAACCAAATGGCCCATGTACACACCGTACACACGCTAAAAATGCACGTACACAACCAGGACAAACCAAAACAACACAAGAATACACCATTCGAATGGCACAAAGCCACAAAACATGTCCAACAAACACTAACAAAACACATTCACTGACCTGCAACTGCCAAAAACAAACAGAGGCCCAAAACACCACCACTCCTTATAACACACCCACCCAAACTTCAAACACAGCCACACCCACCAATGGACCAATAAAAAGGGCCCACACACACAAACCATGAGCCTTTGCAACAGACTCACTGCTGCCAGACACCACAGAACCATACTACAAGCTTCACCACACCTTACACTTGCACACCTTCACACAACCACCTTCACAGACACCCCCTCATCACATTCACACACACACACACCTGCACAACCACACCCACACACCCACAACCATCCACACACACCCCCCACCATCCACACCCACACCCCTCACCATGCCCACTAACAAGAATCCAAAGTTCAGTAACCGAGAGTTGGAGGTCCTTGTTGATGAAATCCTCAGAGTCGAGCCACAGCTCTTTGGAACATTGGTCAGACAGACCAGCATGGCAGTAAAAACAGCCATGTGGCAGACCATCGTCGATGCTGTGAATGCTGTTGCGGACACCAGAAGGACCAGGCATGAATGCCAAGCCAGATGGTACGATCTGCGGAGGAGGGTCCGAGCCAAGATGCTGGAGGAACACAACCAGGCCAACGCCACTGGAGGAGGGCCCTCCCGCAGACCCGTACACTACCAGCCCTGGGAGGAGAGGGTGATGGCCATACAGCCGGTGGAGGCAGTCGAAGGATTAGGAGGACTCCGAGACCCGGGTGAGTACACAAACAACGCACCTCACATGGGGGGAACGTCATCCACAACCAAAATCACTAACAGGCACGCAACCACCCCAAGCTATCGCATGACTCAACCACACTCCATGAACACGCACATGCCACTGCCGCCACCATGCCCCATGCACCCAGTTGGACAATGTCAAGTCACAGGCCACAGAAGACACCAACACATGACACGGTAACCCGGATGGCGGGAGGGTGGGCCCCAAAATTCACATAGTGCAACTCAGAAGCAGACAACAATGCCCTCTGCCCATATGGCCTAGGTCACAGCCATACAAACACTGTGTCCCCACACAGGAAAGACTCGCCAGCAAATGGCGGACGCCTTGCATCAACACATGGGGGTGAAGGCACTGTTTTGCACATGACAGCAGCTAATGAACAGCCAACATTGTGAAAGAGTGGCAGCACACACCACCACAGCAGCAGCGCAGAGACACACACTACACCCAATGGGTGCCTGGAGATCAGAGACAAACTCACATCAACAAGCCAAGGCCATTCAAAGATCTGCTAACAGTCTGTGCCCAGGAAGCTGGGCTGAGGTGACAGAGGGTGACACACAGAGGGAGGGAGAGGGGGATAGATAGGGATAGAGAGGGAGGGAGAGGGGGACAGAGAGGGAGGGAGACAGAGGGACACGGACAGAGGGAGGAGGCTGACACACGGAGGGAGGGAGAGGGGGACAGAGAGGGAGGGAGAGGGGGACAGAGAGGGAGAGAGACACAGGGACACCGACAGAGGGAGGAGGCTGACACACGGAGGGAGGGAGAGGGGGACAGAGAGGGAGGGAGACACAGGGACACGGACAGAGGGAGGAGGCTGACACACGGAGGGAGGGCGAGGGGGACAGAGAGGGAGGGAGAGGGGGACAGAGAGGGAGGGAGACACAGGGACACCGACAGAGGGAGGAGGCTGACACACGGAGGGAGGGAGAGGGGGACAGAGAGGGAGGGAGAGGGGGACAGAGAGGGAGGGAGACACAGGGAGACGGACAGAGGGAGGAGTCTGACACACGGAGGGAGGGAGAGGGGGACAGAGAGGGAGGGAGACACAGGGAGAGCAAATCAGCCGTGTGGTGTGTGGGAATGTCTGCTCGTCAGCAGGTAGACTGCGTGCATGTAGCCAAGGGTGGCCAGTGCCAGAACCCCCCCTCTTCTCCATGGCAAAACACAGGGCCATGTCACAACCTGTTCACGAGCACAACGACAGCTACCTGCATTATATAAGTGTGTGGATCCACTCCATGTGCACATGTACAGTGCTACACGGAAGGCGCCAATGCATGGCTCGCCACACCTGCCCACTCCACTGCTGACTGCAGTCACACTTGACGCAGCAAGTAAGACTGTGCCACACATAGTTAAAGGGGCCAAAGTGGTGCCCAAGGGACACACCCATGCACAAGTGCACTGTGAGTGGAATGCAAGACAGATCCTAATTCCAAGAGGAAATGTGCCAACTTTGAAACTGATGAAACATGGATGTTGCATGGACCAAAATTAACATTGTCTCTCTCACACACAGGTCAACGTCGTGGTTCACCCCCCAACACTGGGGGGAAGACTCACAGGACCCGGATCTGCGGGAGGCCGATCCCACCGGCAGCGACGACTCACACCACTCTGTGGACGACCCCGACCAACCTGGCCCCTCTGGTGTCCAACCACCTGCAGCACCTGCGTCAGGTACAACGGGGCCAACCACCACCCCCACTCCTGCCACATCCCAGGAGACACCCAGGATCCCTGCCCCACCACCACAAAGCAGCCAGGCTGGCCAGGAGGGACACGGTGTCCCGGGCACCCAGGAGGAGGCAGGCGACAACGCCAATGCCACCCCTCAGGGGTCCCGGAGACCCGATGTGCCCACAAGGGCAGGCCAGGTGCAAGTGGGCAGGGGTGGTGGGAGTGGAGGACGGCGGAGGCGCCAGCCTGACCAGTTGGCTGCGGAACCGGTGTATTCCCATGTCCGAAACATCCTGGACACATACCGGCAGGACACCACGGGCCTGGCCCAGGTTGTGTCCGTCCTCGAGGGGATCAAGACCCAGCAGGCCCAGCAACATGCGGAGCTACATGCTTGTCTACTGCAACACCAACGGAGGATGGAGGACGGACAGGCTGAGCTCGTGATGGCGTACACGGGAATTCACGATACACTCCGTCGGATGGCCGACAACATGGCCGACCCTCCCTGTGCCAGAAGGCGGAGAACATCACCACCCACAGGGAGGGAGCAGGAGGAGGAGGAGGAAACATCCGATGGAGCATCCCAGACGTCGTCACGGCCTGCTTCTGAGGGTCCCCGCAGGAGGGCGGGTCATCCACGGAAAAGACCGTGAGGGTCGGCGCAACATCACCATCTCCCAGGACACCTGGCCTGGCACCTGGCCCACTGGAGCAACAGCATCACAGCATCAAGAGACATTCTCTGCCACATGGACTTGCTGGTCACTGTCTGACCAATGTAGACAAAGACTGTGGCATGGACTCTGAGGACTTCCAATGGCAAGGACACCAACTCCCCTACTGAACTTTGGATTCCAAACTCCCGGAAAGCACCTCACGTCATACCCCCCCCCCCCCCAAAATAAAAATTCACACCATGAAGAGAAGATGCCTGCTGGTTGCATTATTACCTTACATGTGTCTTGTAAAGTCTAAACATGCCTGAGTTCTCTTTTGACTTCAACCATCCACACCCTGGGTCCTGAGTCTGGCACAGGACACACGGGCCACAGTGTATTAGGCAAGACAGACATGGAGCACCACACACACCCGTGATGGGCCCAACCAGCTGAGGGGGTGGCCGAACAACCGTGCTGACAGACACATTGAGTACAGCAACAGTCATGCGCAGAGGTCAGGGATCCAGTCCAGTGTCCTGGGGGGCACCCAGGTATGTGTAGACAGGTGGCAGAACCATGTCCTGCAAGCTTGAGTCCGGTGGATGCAGAGAATGGGGGCCTGGCCAACATTGGATGCATGGGGATGGCACATGTCACAATACCCACACAGTCATGGACATCATTCATAATACACAGTCTCAGCCCACACACACAGCTTGCATCTTGCTACTCAACACATAGACACATAGCCACTATCAGGGGAAACCATGCCAGACATGCTGGATGCACCGTGGCAACACACCAGCATTGACTGAGAAGAGGCACCTTGGAGGCATAGGGACACCTTTATTAGTCATGTTTTCGGGATTTCAGAGGCAACTTGAAGTACACATGAACACTTCATGTGGAGTAACATGTGGGTCCAACACTGGCACCCCCCTTCTGCAGCACAAATGCGTGATAGCCATGGAACTGGCACACAATTGTCGGCCAACAGCTAAACACCCACAGCTGCTCACGGAGAGCCTGCCATACACCATTGATCCGCTGATGTGGAAGTCCCACACCATGTCAAGCCAATGCAAACCGTATGTGACCGAGGGCAGTGAGACACACATTGATGCCATCATCACAATCCACTATCCCATCACTGATGACTGTCAACAAGTCTGACCATCTATTCAGGTGTACCCAGCTGCATGTTATGTGTACCATGGTGATGCTACATGGCTGCAGAGGAACCAAACATCGACAGGGGCAGTGTGCATACATCGTGAACAGCTGCCACACCCAATACACCCCTGATGCATCCCTTACCCTATGGAGACTTCCGAAAGTGTCCGTGCCTGTAACGCTGAGTCAGCACACGATGACGTGTCCATGAGGAATAGCAGTGCCACAACAATGCAAGCAGCAGACGGCATGCGCATGTACCTGGGGAAGAGAGACAAACAAGAAGTCAGCCACAAAAAGCACAGCCACTTGCATGTGCATTTACTCGACACATGTATGGATGACAACATGCTAGGTCACAATTATGACTGGGGAAATACAACCATCACTGGCACCATCACTCCAGTGACACACCCACACACACCTCTGACTCACGTGCCATACATGCAGGTGGAGACACACATCACAACACATGCCACACGGGGACCAATGCGTGCACACTCAGACACTGGTACTCACCACTAAGCAAAGAATTCGCGTATGAGCCGAGTCCGGATGTCCTCTTGCGGCTCCACATCCTCCACATCACTAGCCCCATTGTCAAGCCCTTCGTCCTCCACGGGTGGATGGTCCTCGTCATGTTGATCCAGGATGAGTGGCACAGCTTTCTCAACTGCCATGTTGTGCAGCATGCAGCAGACCATGAAGATTTTGCAGACCTTCGCAGGGGCATATGGGAGCGCGCCGCCGGTCTTGTGGAGGCACCGAAATCGGCTCTTCAGCAGGCCAAACGTCCTCTCTATCACTCGCCTTGTCCGGCCATGGGCGGTGTTGTAGCGGAGCTGGGCCGGCGTGATGGGGTTGCGGAGAGGTGTGAGCAGCCATGGCATGTTGGGATAGCCAGCGTCCCCTACATGGGAAGCACATGGACATCGTTAGAACAGGTGAAGCGGTCGTGCTGGTAGGCTATGCAAAATACAGGACAGACAGACTGTACCCACCAACAACACATGCTCGTTCGTTGCGCAGCTGCATCATCATTTCAGGCATCCTGCTACGCCTCATGATGTAGGCATCGTGTGCTGATCCTGGGAAACGAGCACAGACATGTGAAATCACCATGTTGGACAGACACACCACAAGGGCATTGATGGAGTGGTAGTGCTTCCGATTGCGGTACGCTACCTCCCGTGCGTGTGGTGGTACCAAAGCTACATGTGTCCCATCTATGGACCCAATGACATGGGGCATCCCTCCCAGGGCATAGAATCCACGCTTGACCCCAGTCAACTGTTCAGGGGTTGGGAACTTGATGAAGTCATCCAGGTGAATCAACATGGCCTCTAAGAAATCATGCAGCACACGGCAGAACATGCTCTGGGACATGCCACCAACATGAGCTATGGTATATTGAAAGGTACCCGTGGCTAGAAAATGTAGGGCTGCCATTACCTTCAGCTTGGGTGTCAGTGCCGTAGGATACCTGTGCAGCGGTTGCAGGTGTGGTGCCAGTCTCGCCGTCAACTCCAGAATCAACTGTTGGGGGAAGCGGTAGCACCGGATCCGATCATTCTCCCGCATGGCAGCCAAGTCCGGAATTGCTCGGGGAAGAGGCGGCGCTCTGCAGGAATTTGGAAGTGACACGGAAGAGTGAGTGCCCCACAACAACAAATAATTTGTACTGAGCACATGTTAATCTGTCTAAACACATATGCTACATACGGAGTCAGGTATGTGCCACATGCCCTGGACACGTATGGCTGCCAAGTGACACTCCTACCAAGACCCAGCTACACACGGAGATTGAGAACCTCCACATGCCATGCCATGGGATTAGCTGTGTCCCAGTGCAAGTGAACAGCCAGACGCAACACAGGAGTGACATACACCCACACATCAGCAGAAGTAGGATGCAGATTGCAGAGACTGGTAGCGGAACACTAGAGCCACAGGTCACATGACATTACACTAGGACAGCCCACACACCTTGCCATGAAGGTGCACATGTCATGACTCACCACACCTTCATTGAGAGGATGCAGACATGTCCTTGTCACGCTCATCCGTGTCCCATGCATACATGCGCACCTCACATCCGATACCACATGTGGCATGGTGTGCGGAACAGTGTCCAATGTCAATCTACACACATACACATGTCGGTTGCTGCAACAGCTGCAGCTTTTGAGGGTGCTCCAACATCAACCTAATGGGAAGCCCCCACACTTACATGACATAGTCACATCGTGCACCGTGGGTAGTGACAAGTCATGTCTGGTAACCCCTGTACCGGGCATCAGGGGACACTTCCGTGTGTTGGTGTCCGTGCCATGGCAGTGACGCTCATCCCATGTGTGCAGTACGACATGCACACATGTCAAAGGAGTCAAGGGCATGCCTGGCACACATTGCACCGTCACACATTACATCTGTACACATCTCATCATACATCTGGTGCCTTCTCGACTCAGGAGTAATGTTCCACATCACAGCCTGTCACACCTGTGCCCCACACATGTAGTAATGCACAGACAATGGCTTGATGTCCATCCATGGACAATTATGTCCGCCCTATTCCTTCCTGTGTGCTGCCTGTCACCACTGTGATGTGTGTAAACCGCCGTACTGCTGCTAAGAGGGCCTGTGTACGTGCCAATATCACTATGGGACTGCTGCCGTATGTGTACCCATCGTGATGGGGAGCGTACAGGCATGTTTACGGTCCGTACCACTACGAGTACACATACGCAAGAACACCCATAGTGATATGGAGCGTACAGGCGCGTGTACGGCCCTACCACTATGGGTGTCCTCGCGTATGCGTACTCGTAGTGATACAGGCCGTACACGCGCCTGTACGCTCCCTATCACTACGTGTACGCATACGCGAGAACACCCATAGTGATATGGAGCGTACAGGCGCGTGTACGGCCCTACCACTATGGGTGTTCTTGCGTATGCGTACTCGTAGTGGTACGGACCGTACACACGCCTGTACGCTCCCTATCACTCTGGGTGTCCTCGCGTATGCGTACTCGTAGTGGTACGGACCGTACACACGCCTGTACACTCCATATCACTCTGGGTGTCCTCGCGTATGCGTACACGTAGTGATAGGGAGCGTACAGGCGCGTGTACGGTCCGTACCACTACGAGTACGCATATGCAAGAACACCCATAGTGGTAGGGCCGTACACGCGCCTGTACGCTCCATATCACTATGGGTGTTCTCGCGTATGCGTACACGTAGTGATAGGGAGCATACAGGCGCGTGTACGGCCCGTACCACTACGAGTACGCATACGCGAGGACACCCATAGTGATAGTGAACGTAGGCACGCATGTACGGGCCGTTGCTATGCATTTGGGGTGCCCTAGGGCCCCGGAACGCGCCGTACCTGTGTGTGAAGCTCCAAATTACATAGGGGACACATGAGGGACAAGTATTAAGGCCTACATGCATGCTGGTTGTCATGGAGACCAAGTTCAAATTTTGAATTTGTTCAGGAAGCTGCATGGCAGAAGTCAGTTGGAATGAATCTACTTTGTTGCAATGTGTTTGTGGGGCTGACATCATGCAGGAGAAAAAAACAGATTTAGAACCCACAGACTGCTAGGTTTGAAGGGATTGGAGGAAACATAGGATGCAAATGTGAGTGACCAATCACTCTGTACTCCTGTGCATGAGATGGGCCAGCAAGGCAGATATAAGGCAGGCAGGTCCCATGAGGGAGCACTTGCCTGCACATCTTTGTATTCCACGACCCAGCTGCTGCTACTGATTCCCTGGAACCATGTCAAGGGCTGTGGAGAGGTCACAGCCATTCACCCTGGAGGAGAACATGGCTTTGGTGGATGTGATCCTCCCACGGTACCCCATGCTGTATGGGCGACCAGGTTATCAGGTGAGTGCAGTGTCTACTGGCCAAGACTCTGTCCCTTTTTAGTGACTGTGACTTCTGCCATTGTGTCCAGGTGTAACACACATGCTATGTACTGTAGGGGGGGTCCCAGGGGGTGGGAATGCCTGATGTCTCCCAGCAGTGCCCTGAGACAGGAGGGGTGGGTGCCTATCACTCCCAGCAGTGCCCTGAGACAGGAGGGGTGTGCGCAGCGTCCTCCCAGCAGTGCCCTGAGACAGGAGGGGTGTGTGCAGAGTACTCCCAGCAGTGCCCTGAGACAGGAGGGGTGTGTGCAGAGTCCTCCCAGCAGTGCCCTGAGACAGGAGGGGTGGGTGCCTATAACTCCCAGCAGTGCCCTGAGACAGGAGGGGTGTGTGCAGAGTACTCCCAGCAGTGCCCTGAGACAGGAGGGGTGGGGGCCTATCACTCCCAGCAGTGCCCTGAGACAGGAGGGGAGGGGGCCTATCACTCCCAGCAGTGCCCTGAGACAGGAGGGGTGGGTGCCTATCACTCCCAGCAGTACCCTGAGACAGGAGGGGTGTGTGCAGAGTACTCCCAGCAGTGCCCTGAGACAGGAGGGGTGGGTGCCTATCACTCCCAGCAGTGCCCTGAGACAGGAGGGGTGTGTGCAGAGTCCTCCCAGCAGTGCCCTGAGACAGGAGGGGTGTGTGCAGAGTCCTCCCAGCAGTGCCCTGAGACAGGAGGGGTGGGGGCCTATCACTCCCAGCAGTGCCCTGAGACAGGAGGGTGGGGGCCTATCACTCCCAGCCGTGCCCTGAGACAGGAGGGGTGGGGGCCTATCACTCCCAGCAGTGCCCTGAGACAGGAGGGGTGTGTGCAGAGTCCTCCCAGCAGTGCCCTGAGACAGGAGGGGTGGGGGCCTATCACTTCCAGCAGTGCCCTGAGACAGGAGGGGTGGGGGCCTATCACTCCCAGCAGTGCCCTGAGACAGGAGGGGTGGGGGCCTATCACTCCCAGCAGTGCCCTGAGACAGGAGGGGTGGGTGCAGAGTCCTCCCAGCAGTGCCCACAGTCAGGAGGGGTGGGGGCCTATCACTCCCAGCAGTGCCCTGAGACAGGAGGGGTGGGTGTGATGCACAGTGTGAGCCTGGCTCATTGCTTGTGTAGTTGCCCTCATTCCACCTGTGTCCTTTAAATGGCACGTACTGCTTTTGGCCTTCCCCCAGAGGATCATGTCCCAATGACAAAGGTGCAATGCGTTGGATGCATACTATGCCTTGTTGGAAACAGCAAATGTGTTATAATCTGTGTCCCCGTGACATGTGCCAGGTGTATTGAGGTAGTGTCACTTGTCCATCCTCACAGGTAGACGCCTCTGCCAAGGAGAAGATATGGCTGGACGCCGTCAGCGCCGTGAGGAGTGCGGATGGTCGGAAGCGGCGCCTGCCCCAGGTGAGGAAACGCTGGCAGGATATCCGGTGCTGGACGCGGAGGATCGCACGGGTCCTGCTGGGGGACTCACCTGAGAGCCATAAGAACCGCGGGCGCCGCCGTCTCTCCCACATCCAGAAACGTGTGCTGGCGGTGGTCTTTCCTGACTTGGACAGGCGCCTACAGGAGATGCAGCAGCCGGAAGGGGGTAGGTACATGTGTGTGTTTGTTGTGTTTCACCAGCATTTGAAAGTGCACTGTTCCATGGATACACTTCCAGGGTTTATGATGCTGTGCAGATCCTGTTACCCACAGTATTGCAGGGCTCTCCTGCCTCCCTTCCCCTCCTTGCAATGTGTTCCCTGGTCTGTGTGTAGTCACTCCATCACAAGGTAATGTAGCCTGAAACCTTCACCAAGTGTACAATGCCTGCAGCATCATGTGTGGGGGTGGTGTGTAACAGGTTTAGTGAGCTTGCCTGTGCCCTGTCCAGTTCTGGACTTCTGGGTTCCATGTCAGTTGGCACTAATGCTGATTCCAGACATGGGAGTTAATCTCTCGAGTGCGAGGCCTACCAGCAGGCATGTCCCATGTGGTGGCCTGTGACATGATGTGCATGAGTGTGCGTTACGCATAGTGCAGGGATGTTAGCGTGTGTTGCAGTCATTCCCATTCAGGAGCATGGAGTTGTGTGGCCACTACTGTCCCCAGGGGCATCTTTTCCTAGGTATCATGTGTGTAATCCGAGAATGTCGACAATCTCTGTGTCTACAGCATAGGTTGTGCTCTGTGCCATTGTCCCCTGGCACCATGTATATTGACGTGAGATGTATTACAAGTGTCCACTGTCCAGCCTGACCTGATTTTCCAAGTACATACTCACGGTGGCCATTGCCTGTGTGTCTTGTTGCAATCATCTGATGATGCCTGTTTGTGCATGATTATTTGGACAGGCGCACCTTGGGTAGTTTGTGTGCAATATTGAATTTTTGCATCCCATGTGTATTTCACCCAGACTAAGAGATGTAAGTGCTTCCTGTGTCTCCACAGATTTGTCTCATGTAGGGGGTGGGTGGTGCGGGCATGGCCTACATGTCAAGACCTGTAATCTCCTTGCTAGGACTGGCCAGTGTGTGATGTTTGTCTGGACATACACTCAAGGTGCAGTGTGCCAGTCAGGGTGGGCATGTTATCAGTATTACCTATGCTGCATGTGCCTCTAGTTCCTGGATGTGGTCCCTGCTCATCCCTATTGCCTGCCACGCTGTGTGGTGCAGATGCAGTGCTGGATTGTCCCCAGGGCCTTGCTCCTCAGTCAAAATTCCATGTCATCTCATTTGCTATTGTGTCATGCTCTCCATAGTTTTTACATGGCATGGTGGGTCACACAACTGTGTCTTGCAGGGCCTACATATGTACCTTGTTTTGTGGTTGTAACTCTTCCTTTGTTTCAGGCTATGCACTGTAACCTAAGTAGATTTGACTCATGTGACATATGTATACAGGTGTATGATTAATTCCTGTCTCTTCACCCTGCCCACAGCATCGCCGGGGGACACGGAGGGAGACATGGACACAGACGGCACGGAGGGACCGAGCACCAGTGCCAGCGGTGACATCGGGGCTGGCACATCGAGTGGGCCTGAGGCGGAGGAGAGTGAACCCGGGGACGTGTCGACTGGCACAACAGAGTATGAAGCTGACGGGTCCGAGGATGATCTCTCTGAGTGGGCGGTGGCTGCACCACCATCTGACAGCAGCTCTACATCTCACACCGCCCCCTCCATTGGCATCAGCCGCCTCCCATGTGCTCGTGTCCCTTCCCAACGTGCCCGGTCACCACATGTCTCCTTCCTGCCAGGCACCGCACCCCCTGCCCCTGTCTCCACTGCTGCCGCCAATGCTGAGTCTGTGGACATCCAGCGGCAGTTGCAGATTGCTCAGACTGCGATCCTTAATGTCCTCCATGCCCACAGCCAGGTCCTCAACAACATGGAGGCATACTTGGAGGGCATTCATTCATCGCAGGCTGACCAACGCAACTTGCTGAGGTCCATAGACTCCACACTGACTGCAGCAGTGGGTCTCCTGCAGCGCTACGTCCCACCCCCTACCCCTGCCCCTTCCACACTTCCCACTCCCATGCCTGTCCCACATACACCCAGACGTAAGCATGCACCCACCACAACAGACACAGGCACCACACCAGCAGGGAAGGTCCGCCGCACACCTCCTGACACGCACACACAGGGTGAAGTAGGCACACCCACTGGGTCGGGGGGCAAACGTGTGACACGCAGCCAGAGTGGGAGTCCGCATTCCACCCAATCCACTCCCTCCAAATCCCCTCCCCTCAGCTCTCCTGGCCACATCTCCCCCAAAGACTCCTTCATGGCCGCTCTGTCCCTGAGCCCCACAGTGACACCACCCCGCAAGCGGTCAAGGACGTCCACGGTCAGGGTGCTTGAGTCCCCCCCCTGTCCACACCCTCCCCCAGTGGCGCTGCGACCCATCCCTCTGACCCCCCCCCCCTCCTTGGGGCCTGTGGTTCCTTCGGGTGCAGGGGAGTCCCTGGAGGACCTTGCCGAGGTGTGCAGCGCGCTCCTAGAATCCACCTTTGGCCCTGCCCCACCCCCTGTGGTGGAGTCCTCCATCCCTGCACCCACGTCGCCTACCCTTCGCACTCCTGTCCCTGCGGTGCCTGTTCCTTCCCCCCCACTTGATGCCCTCACCCCTGTGGAAGACAACGGCTTGTAACTGTGCAGGCAAGCTAGGGGACACGCATCCCACTGTGTCCCCCATCCAGCTGTGACTCCTGGACTGCCCTATGGGCTTTGTAAATATTGAACTTTCTACATACCAGTTTTTGGATCATGCTGAATAAAGCTATTTATTTTTTGCCCTTGGAACACTCCTGCTTTGCTGGCATTGCTGTCGGTGGGGCTGCTACATGGTTGTGGGTGGTGTTCATGTGTTGGGTGTGTGGGAAATGTAGTAGTGTGCTGCTCATAGGGGGGACCATGGGATCTGTGTGCCATCACACGGTGTTAGCTAGCTTTCTCAATTCATGTAAGCAGTTGCTGCATGTTGCAATTGTCCCAAGGTGTTTTCCTTCCTCTGTGTACCCTGACTTCTTCCCTGCAGGGTGTTCCCAATATTTAGTGCCGAGCTGTGTGTACATTAGCTGGGTGTGTGACGGACTCCTTCAACTTTGCACATGCATGCTGAGCCATTCTCCACCTGCATCATTCGTGGCATCCTTGGTAGTCATTGTACTTGTGTATGTGGACTATTGACATAACTTCATGTGTACATGTTATCTTTTTGGCCCTATGCATGCGTATACTCCCAGCCTCGCACACATGTGGTACATGTACTGCAGGGTCTTTGTGCACCTGACTGACATTTGTGGTCATGGTATCTGTGGCTACTCCACCCTTTGTGTTCCATGGGCACTGCTGGGAGTGTTAGGCACCCACCCCTCCTGTCGCAGGGCACTGCTGGGAGGACTCTGCACACACCCCTCCTGTCTCTGGGCACTGCTGGGAGGACTCTGCACCCACCCCTCCTGTCTCAGGGCACTGCTGGGAGGACTCTGCACCAACCCCTCTTGTCTCTGGGCACTGCTGGGAGTGATAGGCACCCACCCCTCCTGTCTCTGGGCACTGCTGGGAGGACTCTGCACGCACCCCTCCTGTCTCTGGGCACTGCTGGGAGGACTCTGCACCCACCCCTCCTGTCTCAGGGCACTGCTGGGAGGACTCTGCACCCACCCCTCCTGTCTCAGGGCACTGCTGGGAGGACTCTGCACCCACCCCTCCTGTCTCAGGGCACTGCTGGGAGGACTCTGCACCAACCCCTCCTGTCTCTGGGCACTGCTGGGAGTGATAGGCCCCCACCCCTCCTGTCTCTGGGCACTGCTGGGAGGACTCTGCACCCACCCCTCCTGTCTCAGGGCACTGCTGGGAGTACTCTGCACCAACCCCTCCTGTCTCTGGGCACTGCTGGGAGTGATAGGCACCCACCCCTCCTGTCTCTGGGCACTGCTGGGAGGACTCTGCACCCACCCCTCCTGTCTCTGGGCACTGCTGGGAGGACTCTGCACCCACCCCTCCTGTCTCAGGGCACTGCTGGGAGGACTCTGCACCCACCCCTCCTGTCTCAGGGCACTGCTGGGAGGACTCTGCACCCACCCCTCCTGTCTCAGGGCACTGCTGGGAGGACTCTGCACAGACCCCTCCTGTCTCTGGGCACTGCTGGGAGGACTCTGCACCCACCCCTCCTGTCTCAGGGCACTGCTGGGAGGACTCTGCACCAACCCCTCCTGTCTCTGGGCACTGCTGGGAGTGATAGGCCCCCACCCCTCCTGTCTCTGGGCACTGCTGGGAGGACTCTGCACCCACCCCTCCTGTCTCAGGGCACTGCTGGGAGGACTCTGCACCAACCCCTCCTGTCTCTGGGCACTGCTGGGAGTGATAGGCACCCACCCCTCCTGTCTCTGGGCCCTGCTGGGAGGACTCTGCACCCACCCCTCCTGTCTCTGGGCACTGCTGGGAGGACTCTGCACCCACCCCTCCTGTCTCAGGGCACTGCTGGGAGGACTCTGCACCCACCCCTCCTGTCTCAGGGCACTGCTGGGAGGACTCTGCACCCACCCCTCCTGTCTCAGGGCACTGCTGGGAGGACTCTGCACCAACCCCTCCTGTCTCAGGGCACTGCTGGGAGTGATAGGCCCCCACCCCTCCTGTCTCTGGGCACTGCTGGGAGGACTCTGCACCCACCCCTCCTGTCTCAGGGCACTGCTGGGAGTGATAGGCCCCCACCCCTCCTGTCTCTGGGCACTGCTGGGAGGACTCTGAACCCACCCCTCCTGTCTCAGGGCACTGCTGGGAGTGATAGGCCCCCACCCCTCCTGTCTCTGGGCACTGCTGGGAGGACTCTGCACCCACCCCTCCTGTCTCAGGGCACTGCTGGGAGTGATAGGCCCCCACCCCTCCTATCTCTGGGCACTGCTGGGAGGACTCTGCACCCACCCCTCCTGTCTCAGGGCACTGCTGGGAGTGATAGGCCCCCACCCCTCCTGTCTCTGGGCACTGCTGGGAGGACTCTGCACACACCCCTCCTATTTCACAATATGTACGCTCATCACATACACGGATGGGGTACGCTCCATGCATTTGAGGTGGGGGTACGTGTCGTACTTACACTGTTGGGGTGGGGGTACGCTCCATACGTACACGGGTGGGGGTACGGGTCGTACTTACACTGTTGGGGTGGGGGTACGCTCCATACGTACGCGGGTGGGGGTACGGGTCGTACTTACACTGTTGGGGTGGGGGTACGCTCCATGCATTCGAGGTGAGGGTACGGGTCGTACTTACACTGTTGGGGTGGGGGTACGCTCCATGCATTCGAGGTGAGGGTACGGGTCGTACTTACACTGTTGGGGTGGGGGTATGCTCCATACGTACGCGGGTGGGGGTGCGTGTCGTACTTACACTGTTGGGGTGGGGGTACGCTCCATACTCACGCGGGTGGGGGTACGGGTCGTACTTACACTGTTGGGGTGGGGGTACGCTCCATGCATTCGAGGTGAGGGTACGGGTCGTACTTACACTGTTGGGGTGGGGGTACGCTCCATACGTACGCGGGTGGGGGTACGTGTCGTACTTACACTGTTGGGGTGGGGGTACGCTTCATACGTACGCGGGTGGGGGTACGGGTCGTACTTACACTGTTGGGGTGGGGGTACGCTCCATTCGTACGCGGGTGGGGGTACGGGTCGTACTTACACTGTTGGGGTGGGGGTACGCTCCATGCATTCGAGGTGAGGGTACGGGTCGTACTTACACTGTTGGGGTGGGGGTACGCTCCATGCATTCGAGGTGAGGGTATGGATCGTACTTACACTGTTGGGGTGGGGGTACGCTCCATGCATACGGGGTGGGGGTACGGTCCGTACATATCCGTCCCCACGCTATGTGATGCTTGTGCGGCCCGTACCCAGGCCTTTGCCACGTGGGTACGAGCCGTCCCGCCATTGTTGGGGTGACGTGGGTGTGGGCGTGGTACGACTTGTACCCACGCTCTTCAGGCATGGGTACGGGACGTACCTGTCTGGTTGTGTTGCCGGTTCGCGTCGTGAAGGACTTCCGTTGTGGCGGTCGCTGGCTTAGATGGACACGCCCCCACCCCCTCGTAGTGACCAGGGCCTGGGAGTCAGGTATGTCCAGGGCATGTGTGCTGTGTGACTTTGGTGGGGGGTTTGTGGCCTGCCCTGGTTCTGCCACCCCCCCCCCACTTTCCCCCCTCCCTTCGTTGTTCTGACCTTCTGCGGCGTCTGCGTCCGAACCTGTAGAGGAGGTCGACTGCTATGAGGGCCGGGATGACACGTAGGTTCGGGTCCATGTCTGTCCGTCGCGTACGGGTACTCCTTGTTCGCGTCGTCCTGTCTGTCCGTCGCGTACTGGTACTCCTTGTTCGCGTCGTCCTGATTTCCCGGCAGTTTTTGGCTGCCGGATAATATTCACCGTGCGGGATGACGTCGGTGCGAATCGTAATTCCTGGTTCGTGAATGGCAGGCTGCGAGCGTCCCGACGTCAGGTCGGCGCTTTCCCGGATCGCATTTGTAGGTTTATTATCGTCGGTCGGGGTTTTGTACGATTCGTAAGGAAATGGTGTTTCCGCATGAATCGTAATTCCATGTTGGTAGATTTTGACGACCGGGTACGCGTCGGACGGAGAATATGCTCCGTCCGACGGTTCGTACCCGGTTTTTACAGGATCGTGATCGGCGCCTAAATGTATACAGAGACTCCAACGCATCCAGAATGCAGCAGCACGTCTCGTTCTGATGTTACCCAAGAGAGCTCCTTCTAATAAGGCCTTAGCTTCCCTTCATTGGCTTCCAGTAAGGGAGCGAATTCTGTTTAAGGCTCTCTGTGTCAGCCATCGTATGCTACAAAGAAAGGGACCCACCTACCTGCATGATTTACTAACCCTCTATTCCCCGACCCGTCAATTGAGATCCAGCGGGACAGGACAGGTTAGCATTCCATCTATTAGGAGAGCAGGGATGGGTGGTCGCTCCTTCCATTTTTTAGCAGCAAAGCACTGGAATAAACTCCCCCCGGGGCTACGGTTGGAGGTGTCGGAGACTATCTTCCGAAAGGAGTTGAAAACTTGGCTTTTTCCCTCTGTTACCCCTCCAGTCTAACCACTCTCTGCTTTCTCTGCCCTCTCCAGATTATGTTTTTTTCTTACCTGAGTGCGGGGACACACTAGTCAGTGTAACCATGTGCTTTATAAATTTGTTTATTATTATTATTATTATTATTATGCTGAACTCATCGCAGCCGGTGAAGTGGTGTACCGAAACTTGAGCCCCCCCCCCGCAAAGTACATGGAGGGGCACCCCATGCTCTGGACCCAGTCAGGAGCTCCTAGTGAAGGACTGGGTTTTATTAAGGCCCAGCGGTGCCAGGGAACAACACCTGAAACCTTCGTGGGTTACCTGTTCTGGCGTACAAAACACAGAGACACGGGACACTTCCAGCGACGTCAGAGATCAGCGTTTATTTACTGCAGGGATACAGAGGTCACAAGAAGTACACAGCGTGTAGGTTCTCGGAGACTGCTTCAAATTCGTAGAAGTGGGTCGCTCCTTTTATACACAGTTTAGCCATAGTACAGTATGGCAAACAAAGGTTTAACTCAGTTCCCACAATAAACTTCAAAAGGGTCGCGTTCATGTTTCAGGAGGCCGGAACATAATTACAATCAACCTTGCCGGTTCCCAACTGTAAAAACATATTCCCTCCGCAATAAACACATTTCCTCTCAACCATAAACACATTAAGGAAGGACGGAAAACAGAATGTGAGGAGAGGATGCACAACAGGTTAGAAAAAGAGTGTTTAGGGCAATAAAGGAAACTCGATAGAGGGATCAAAGGCCTCGTGTCTAATGTATGCGTGACTGAAACAATAGACCGGAGTGGCAAGATAGCCTCGAGCGGGGCCATCTGCCTTACTCGTGTCATTCCCCTCGTCATAAAGTCACCTCAAAGAAACACGTGTCCTTCGTACTATCTTGAAAGTCCCAGGGTCACGAAGCGGACGAAAGCCCGTTCGCTGGCTACTTGAGGGCAAGAAACAAAATGGACGCTGTATCTAAAATGGAACCCGAGGGTTCGAATGAACAAACACGAGAATAAGACGAACCATACATGGCTGCATTGCGAAACTTCGCACACCCACTGTACTCGTCATTTGCGGTTCATAGATACCACACTCGTCCATATTCGTCACCACTCAAAAAGTGCCGTCCCGTCTCACACGGAACCTCAGACGCTCCTTTTGCCCTCATGTAGGCAAGCACTAGTCTAGATCAGAATCTATATCGATATTCATCAGATCGTTCAGATGCTGCTGAAACATCATTCTATCCATCAATGTCTCCTTGGTAACGGATGGCCGCCTTATACACGTCGTAGCACATAGGCCACATAAGGCAGGACCACACTGTACACAAAGACAACACGTGAACAGAAACGCTACAACAGCCCCGACAATCATCAGAATACTCCAACCCCAAGTTGACATCAGACCCCAAAACCATCCTAGAAGCGTCCAATTACCTTCGTCCACGTGTATGGACTCGGAAATCTTATGCAACTTTGAGATGGCTTGATATACAGTCGGAGCATTATCAGGGATGAAAATGCAACAACTAGAATGGATAATTTTACACACACCCCCTCGATCTGCAAGGACCACGTCTAGAACCATACGGTTCTGCAACGTCATGAGTCTATCCGCCTGTAGTTCCGCTGTTAGATTACCCAGGGCAGTTACAGTAATATTAGCAGTCGCCTCTACCACTCGGGTCAACTGTCTTAGGTTCCTACTATTAACCATAGGTCCCCAGAACGGCAGGAAACCCTTAAAGAAGTCTCCTGCTTCTTGACCGGCAGTATCCTCTTTGCTAATTACACCTCTCACCACTCTAGTTTTGTGGTAATCCGAAGCAACTGTGAAAGTCGGAGGTAAGAGATTTGCAATATAACAGGTACCCGAGAAGTCGCGGGGTAACCATGTATATGCGCGCTCATAACACACAAAATAGGTGCCCTTGGCAGTCAGAAAAACAGGGGAGGAGAGCATCGGGAGGACATACGTTTCAGTGCAAGCACTGTTCCCAAGTTGTGCTCTCGGATTTCGACCCAAACCCTGCAAACAGAAATTACCAAGGTGCGGTACAATCCATATCGGGGACGAGCTCTTCAACTGTCTATCTCCCACTGACGTACCATACTCAGCCTCACTCAGATCCTTATAAGCCTGCACTTCTTCATCTGGAATGAGTGATGCATCGAAAACATCTCTGTCCAGATCTGCTATGGCTATCGCCAGAGGCTTGTGGTACGGACCAGGACCAGACTTGACAGATCGTGGCTCTCGACTGGGGTAGGAGTCTAGTGCACTGCGAAACATTGTTTGAAATGCTCGAGCAGAACCCTGGGAACTGTACGGAAGGACCAAGTACGGAATACCCCTATCCATGGTGTGTGGCATTAACCCACATACCCAACAATTTGTAGTATTCACCACTAACTGATGCTGATGCAGGAGTTGAACAAAGGAATTATTCCTGAATTCCGCACGTCTAACCTGCTCGTGTTGAGGCAACGGATGAAAAGAATGTGGGGAAACAGTAGTGAGGGAACTTAGGTTAGGAGAAAAGGTAGGTGTAACAGAAGGCATAAATTGCGATACCCCAAAATACACTCCGCCCACCAATAACATAGATACAGTTAGGAATAACAAAAACACCTGAACCAAAAAACATTTCGTTCGTGCGACCCTTAATAACTCTGATCTCTGTGCCAATACCCTTTCTTCTTCCACCAGCTTAGAGAATGCCATCCTCTACAAACCGTCCGTGACGTTCTTGACGCACTTCGTTCTGAGCAGCAATTATCAATCCCCAGGAGTTCCCAGGAATCGACAAAAGTAACCAACCTAGCGTCAGAAACCTGCTAAACAGAAAGAAGTACCCGCACGGCCCTACGGTAACCCGGATGGAGAGGTTCAAGTTCGTTACAAGTCTCTTAGCAGTGGAAAACACAGAAACTTCACAAAGAAAGGATGTAATTGTTCATAATATTCGTAACGTCAAAACCACTATACTATCAATTTTTATTAGTCCTTGAATTCCTTGGACGAAGAAAGTATCGACTTCTTCCAGGTTGAGTTTGCTCTACGAACAATTGTTCAGGTGGCGCAGCAGTGTTCAATGAGGCAAATGACGAGTCGGACCTTGGGTTCTCTGATACTGATGACTCCACTTGTGGATCTGGCAACAACGAATCTTCCACAAGTTGAGCGTCGCTGAATGGCACGAAACGCAAAGGAGTCTCAGTCTCTTCTGCCGAAATCCCAGTTCCCACCCAACCGTCGGTTGGTAAGGGAATCGGTACCTTCTTTGTATGACTGGCGTGGACCCAATGTCTACGGCCCTCCAGTCGAACCGCTGTCCTCGTCGTCAATAAGACTAGATGGGGTCCAACAAATCTTGGCTCCAGATTACGCTTCCGGCCGAAATTGCGGGTGACAACCCAGTCACCTGGCCGGAGCTGATGTCCAGGACCCTCTGTCTGCGCCGGTAGAGCTTCAAAGACCTGTTGATGAATTAATCGTAGTTTAGTGGTCAAATCATACAAATAATCAATCAACATTGGATATTCAAGACTATCAAAAGCCCTAGGTCTCGGGACTCCCCAAATATTCGCAGGGCGACCGAACACAATCTCATATGGGCTGAGCCCTACTCGAGAGTGTACCGTCGCTCTGGTCGATAGGAGAGCCAGAGGCAAGGCATCCGGCCATGACAGACCAGTCGAAGCCTGAATCTTAGCGAGTTTCAGCTTCAGGGTACCATTGTACCCTTCAACCAAACCCGCTGCCTGAGGATGGTTGGCACTGTGGAATTTCTGCTTAATTCCAAGGCCCTTACACACACTCTGCATTACACTTCCCACAAACTCACTTCCATTATCCGACCACACAATCCGCGGCATTCCATACCTAGGGAAGTATTCCTTTAACAGGATTTTCGCTGTGGACAGGGCAGTATTATCTTTAAGAGGATAGGCCTCGATCCATCTGGAGAACGCGCAGACCACAACCAAAACATACTTTAGGTTATTGCATCTCTCCATATGGATGAAATCCAGCTGGATAACCTCAAAGGGACAGGTAGGAGGAGCGAAATGACCAGGTGGAGTGGGGGTGCCCTTTCCGGGATTGTGCATCAAACACACCATACAATTCTTAACCACTCTTTCAGCGCACTTAGCAATACCATCATTCCTCCACACAGGAGACAAGAACTTGCATATTCCTTTCGCACTGATATGTGACAAACCATGAGCCATCGTCACAACAGCTAACACGTATGCATCTGGAAGCATCCATCTCTGACATTCCGTCAGATCAACCCAACATCCATGCATATCCAATTTCCCTGTACTTTCTTTCCACTTGGTCTTTTCAGCTTCAGTAGCTCCATTCTGAATTTCTTTCACACATTCGACAGTGTTTTCACACATACCAGTCTCTTCCGGCCATCTCACTGAATTCGTAACATACATTCGAGTCGCAAGATTCTTAGCCGTTTCTTTAGCAACTTCATCCGCAAATGCATTACCACGACCAACATCATCCGTCACTTTCCGGTGCGCACTACATTTCACAATCGCCACTTGTTTAGGCAATGTAAGTGCATCCAAAAGATCATTCACTAGTTGCCCATGCTGGATCTTCGTACCATGCGATGTCATAAATCCTCTTTCTCTCCACAATCTTCCGAAGTTGTGCGCAACCCCAAATGCATACTGACTATCGGTAAATACATTCACACGCTTTCCTTTCGACAGAACACACGCTCTCGTTAATGCAATTAATTCTGCCGCTTGTGCTGAATTCTGGTTCAATCTCGCAGTCTCCACAACCGTTCTCAATGTCACCACAGCATACGCAGTCGTTACATCACCATTCGGCAATTTAAAGCAAGAGCCATCCACATACAAAGAACCATCGGGATCTGACAAGGGAGTGTTTTTCAGGTCCACGCGACCTTTCGTTTCTTCCTCGGTTCGTAAATAACAATCATGGGGCAGTACATTATCTGATTCCATATTGATCGGCAACAATGTCGCCGGATTCAGTACATTACAGCGCTTAATTTGTATATGACTCGCCAAAAGGGTAAGCTCATACCCAGACAACCGTGCACTCGTTAGATGTTGAGTCTTTGTCCGATTCAAGAGCGTATCAACTGCATGCGGAACCATTACTATGAGCATATTGTCCATGACCAAACCTGCGGACTGCCTAATAGACGCCGCAGCTGCCGCCGTCGCCCTCAAGCAACTTGGCAATGCTCTAGCTACCGGATCTAAAGTCGAGGAGAAATATGCACACGGACGCTGCTTATCACCAAATTGATGCGTTAGAACACTCAACGCACAACCGTCCCTCTCATGGACGTATAATGTGAAAGGCTTACTGTAATCAGGAGTGCCTAACACAGGAGCCGAACACAGTGCATCACGTAGTTCAGAAAAACTTTTCTGACATTCCTCCGTCCAAGGCAAAGGAGTTGAAACATCCTTGCACGTGAGAGCTACCAATGGTTTCGCTAACAGTGAAAAGTTCGGGATCCACTGTCTGCAGTACGATGTGATACCTAAAAAGGCACGTACATCTCTCTGGGTTGTCGGCACAGTCATTCGAGCAATTGCTGCAATTCGTTCAGGGGTCAACCTTCTTCCCGCCTTTGACAATAAGTGACCGAGGTAGGTTACTTCTTGACAACAATATTGTAGTTTGGAAGGTGACACTTTATGATGTAAGTCGCAAAGGTGCTGTAACAAAGACACTGTAGCAGATTTACAAAGCTGTTCAGTGTCAGCAGCAATTAACAGATCATCAACGTACTGAATCAAGGCTGCACCAACCGGTAATATGAATGCATCAAGCTGACTTTTAAGAGCTTGACTGTAGATTGATGGACTCTCACAGTAGCCCTGTGGAGCGCGTATGAATCTGAAGCTACGACCACCTAATGAGAAACCGAACAAGTCTCTGCTTTCCACAGCGATCGGAATGCTGAAGAACGCATTCTTCAGATCGATGACCGAGAACCATGATGCAGTGGCTGGAATTAGAGTCAGTAAAGCTGTAATGTCTGGCACCACAGGAAACTGCGGAACAACAACTTTGTTTACCTCTCGCAAATCGATAACCAGACGGTACACAGGAGGCTTGGAGGGATCCGTTCGTTTCAGAATAGGCAACACGGGACTATTGCACACATTACCTCGTGTCTCCTCAATAACATCTTTGCCGATCAAGTCGTAAATGATCGCTAACAGTGCCCTTTCACCATCGAGGGAAATACGGTACTGAGGTATACGTGGCAAACGCGCACCCACTTTTAGTTGGACAACATAAGGTGGTATATCCAACAGGCCCACATCGTTGGGACCTGTTGCCCACAAGGAATCTGGAAGAGATCTCAATTCCGGGGGAAGTTTATCGAGCAACAAATACATAGGGGAAATCACGCTCTTACCCAACGTGAGCTCCACACCCGTAGGGGAACAGTACAAAGTTGCATGTAACCTTTTCAACAGGTCTAAGCCCAAAAGATTCTCACCACAACCAGTAGTCAAAATCAAAGGAGCTTCCAGCTCATGAGACCCAATTGTAAGGGGCAATGGGCTAGAGACCGGATTGCTAACGGGGGCGCCAGAGAATCCAACGGAAACATTCGTTAAGCCAGACAAAGGCGCGCCAGGGAGTTTCGAATGCATGATGGAGCTTTTCGCTGCACCAGTGTCCAACAGAAAAGGCTCAACAACACCCAAAGTGGCTACTGCAACATAAGGCCCTCTCTGATCAACCGGAACTGATACTTCTCCCTTCCTTTGTCTATGGCTGTCCTAGTAGATACCATCCGTATCAACATCATATTCAACATAATGATCATCCACATGATACTGTGCCGACCGACCGGACGATGGTTCGCGTCGATCGAAACAGTTTTGTGAATCCGAAGACGTCACAAAGCGTTCGGTCTGGTTCTGGGCAACTCCGCGACCTCTACCGCGAGAAGCCTGTTGAGGACCACCACGTCCTCCCCGAGCCGACACACCATTAGCCTTGTCACGGAGAACCGGACAATTGAACTTTAAATGGCCTTCCCCACGACAATATGCGCACTGATTATCTCCCAGCACAAAGCGAGGCGCAGGCGAAGCGTTGCGCGACTGTGGTCTAGAAAATTGTGGTTGCGATCTAGTCGGCTGCTGCGTATCACTAAAATTTGAACGCGGAGGATAAGCTTGCTGCAACAAGACCTTAGTTTTGAGATCCTTAGTTTTCTTTTCTGCACGCTCACTTTCCTCTTTTCCTCTATTCTCATAATATTGGGCCGTAGCCAATATTTGGGCAGTGGTAGAAACAGCCCACGCACTCTCAGAATTTTTCAGTTTGTTGCTCAAGTCGGGCAACAAATTCGATACAAATTTGTCAACGAACAACCGCTGACCACCCTCAGAACCCATGTCCTGACCACTATGATCGAGGAATGCTTCCTCAAACCTAGTAAAGAAGTCAGACACACTTTCATCCTTCTTTTGCCTACATGCTGATAATTTGTCCCAATTGACGCGCATCGCTGGCATAAGCGTCTTCATGAGGGTAATTATCCTCTGGGGCAAAGCCGCAATAATCTGTTCAGGTTTAGCCCCACCAACCTGTCGGGCATCTGCCGCTGTAAGGGCAGCCCAGTCACCGCCTAACTCGGCGACATGATTCTCATGACGGATTTTCGTCCAAACCGGCTGAGGCACCACGTTACCGAACAGCATATCAATATCGGCTAAGTTCATAACTGTAGCATCCACCAATTGGGACAGCTCCTTATAATAACCCGCAGGGTTCTTACGAGGATCGGGTAGAGATTGCTTCACTTGCAAAACCTCCGATCGCTTCCACGGGAGGTGTATCCACACTCTCTGGAAATGCGGTTGGACAGGAGGGATAGCAGCAGCATCACCTGGCATCCACACTGGGGGAACTTCTCGCATTGGATACTGACCAGGTTGTGCCATCCATTCCGCGGTTGCGTCCTTAAACAGTGCACGTGGCTGCACTGTACATCGAAAGGATAGCAAGCGCTCCAGAGCCTCTCGAACTTTATCGCCTACAATGACACCCGCGGAAAACCGAAGCTGTAGCTCGGAAACCTCAGGTGGTAGATCGTCAGCCATATCATCGTCCCACTCCTCTTTTAATGACTTACACAATTCTTCGAACACAAATCGTTGCGTGGGAGCATTAAACTGAGAAAATGTTTCGAACACTACACGTGGGGTGTATCTAACAGGATTGCGAATCCATCTACGCGCAGTCTTTACCAACGTCTCACGTTCCCTATCATCGGGAAGCTGACTGCGTCTTTGAGCGACATCTGAAAGAGTCGAGCCAAGTATCGGCCCAAAGAACGGAGAATAAAGAGAAGCAACAGCAGTCAAGAGACGACTACGAACAGAAGGAGAAGAGGAAGAAGACGAAGGTGTAGCAGCCATAGGAGCAGAAACAGTAGAGGTAGATGCAGCAGCAGGAGTAGTGGGAACAACAGACTGAGGAGGGACTGGGACAGGCGCAACAGGGAGAGAAGCCGGAGCAAGAGGATATACGATCTGTGGCCCAAGGGGATTCGGGAGTACAGGAGGAACGGCAGGCTGACCAGCAGCCGCCAAAACAGCAGGTTGAAGAAGAGGGGGATTAACGGGACCCATAACATCAGGAGCATAAGGAGGTGGCGATTTCATCAGATAAGACAAAAGCGAATCTTCCACTGATTCTTCTCCTGTCTTATCGATCGCAGAAGGTAGCGACGGATAACATTTGTCCACCGACATATGGTGAAGCCGAGCACTAACCTCTTGCTCCTTCTCGTTTTTATCTAACTGATATTGTTCTGCATTACGCATCACCGTAATGACACCTTCTCGTTTATTTTTCTTATTCTGTTTGATTTCTTTCTGCTTGGCCTCTTTCCGCCATAACCGGAAGGAATCAAACATGGCCGGCCTAGCTTTCTTCTTAAATAATTTCGCTTCCAAGTTATCTAAAATGGCAGTCTCGAAACTACCATGAGGTGGCCAACTAAGGACACCATCCTTTTTAGTGTAACGGACCCAATATTCATTATATATGATAGGACCCACGCCATGGCGACTATAGAGCTCATAAACCGGAGTTCCAACCGGAGGTATCGGGCAGGAATCCTCCAACCGGGAATCCATGCTGCAACATCTGAGAAACCCAAACAAAGTACTACGGCCAGGCATCGTGCACCCTAGCCAAGTATACAAACTTCAAGGGCTATCGAATTACGATGTCCTCGCAAAAATGCAAGACCCTCGGTTTTTGGCAATTGCAATCGTCAAATAAAACCCAACAACTAAGAACCAACAAATGCAATGGAACCATGCAAACAACAAAGGAACACTGGGAGCGACCCACAAATACTTAACTGAGAGAACAATGGCGTCACCAGGAAGGCCCGTCAATCGTCTCGCCGTACAAAGGACTACGCCAGGCACCGAACAGGTCGACAGTCAGGGCATCGGTCCGTCGCAGCCGTCAGGGGGCGGGGATCTTCGCGGAAAGGACGTCGGGCCACTTATTTCGACAACTGGATCGATGAAGCGGGGTGCACCTTCCCTCGGAGATTTCACACGAAGTTCCTCACGATCGTCGGGCTTTGGACCGGTACCGTTGATGTCGCCCCACGTTGGGCGCCAACTGAAGGACTGGGTTTTATTAAGGCCCAGCGGTGCCAGGGAACAACACCTGAAACCTTCGTGGGTTACCTGTTCTGGCGTACAAAACACAGAGACACGGGACACTTCCAGCGACGTCAGAGATCAGCGTTTATTTACTGCAGGGATACAGAGGTCACAAGAAGTACACAGCGTGTAGGTTCTCGGAGACTGCTTCAAATTCGTAGAAGTGGGTCGCTCCTTTTATACACAGTTTAGCCATAGTACAGTATGGCAAACAAAGGTTTAACTCAGTTCCCACAATAAACTTCAAAAGGGTCGCGTTCATGTTTCAGGAGGCCGGAACATAATTACAATCAACCTTGCCGGTTCCCAACTGTAAAAACATATTCCCTCCGCAATAAACACATTTCCTCTCAACCATAAACACATTAAGGAAGGACGGAAAACAGAATGTGAGGAGAGGATGAGGATGCACAACAGGTTAGAAAAAGAGTGTTTAGGGCAATAAAGGAAACTCGATAGAGGGATCAAAGGCCTCGTGTCTAATGTATGCGTGACTGAAACAATAGACCGGAGTGGCAAGATAGCCTCGAGCGGGGCCATCTGCCTTACTCGTGTCATTCCCCTCGTCATAAAGTCACCTCAAAGAAACACGTGTCCTTCGTACTATCTTGAAAGTCCCAGGGTCACGAAGCGGACGAAAGCCCGTTCGCTGGCTACTTGAGGGCAAGAAACAAAATGGACGCTGTATCTAAAATGGAACCCGAGGGTTCGAATGAACAAACACGAGAATAAGACGAACCATACATGGCTGCATTGCGAAACTTCGCACACCCACTGTACTCGTCATTTGCGGTTCATAGATACCACACTCGTCCATATTCGTCACCACTCAAAAAGTGCCGTCCCGTCTCACACGGAACCTCACTAGTCACCGCCCATGCACAATACAGGAGGGGGTCCCCTTCAGCTCGCGGGGTCCCCCGCACCACGGGGGCTATTGGTATGCCACTGAGCCGGTGACCTGTGTAACACGCACTGGAGGAGGCATCACCTCCGCACTCAGGTTACTCCCGCCTTTTCTTTATTAAAACACTCCACGGCTTTGTTGGGATTCAATGACAGCAGTTTATCAAGCTTTCTTTCAGATCGCAGGTGAACTTAATCTTGAATTCAGCAGACTTGTCCACTCACAGGTGGAGTTTGAAAATATCAATGTTTGACATTTCTGTTTTAATAATCATTACTCTACATACCAGAAACATATTCATTTCTCTTTCCACCTTTCGATGGTGGTGACCACTTGGGAGTTTCTAGATTCTACTTGCTTTCATCTCATTCTGGGCCTCCTCCGTAACTGGGCTGCGTGCCAGAAAGCACCATGGCTGCCCTGAATTTCATGACGTTTCCCTCCACTTACCCTGTTATTTGGCATCCCTTGACCCATGGATAAAGAAAGACTGCATTACCCAGCTGCCCTCCTGGTCCTTGTTGTCCATTCTCTATTTTTGTGAGCTGGCTATAGCTTCCTTTCACCCGCTGCACAGGGTCTGCGACCCATGTCTTTCTGTGCCTGGTCTTGGTGTGGATTGGTGGGTCGGATTCAGTTTTTGGTGGCAGCTACAATGCCTATTTCCACCACTGACCCTTTTCTTATTATCCCCTTTGTTAGACCCGGCCTCGTGGCATGGCCATCCCTGTCCCCGCACCACACACCCTGACCCATGCACCTCCTGCAGCCCCCGAGCACACGGCCTAGCCGATCCTTCCCACCAGGACACACACACCCGACCCGGACTTCCCCGTCCGTGGCCGTCCTCCATTCAGCCACGCCGGGCCCGCGTGCCCACTTCATGCACCATGATGGCCGCCCGGCCCCAGAGCGACCCTGGCCTAGAGGCGCCACTCCGGCTGGAGGACATCGCGCTCCCATTGGGATGAGAGAGGGAGGAGCAGTTTCCATCGCACCTCTGAGCACCCCTGGGATGGTGGGTTTCGATCGGCCCTCCGGCCTCCCCGAGGGCTGGCTCCATGCCTGCTGGGTGTCTGGGACTCCTCCCGACCCGGCCCTGAAAGGATCAAAAGACAATGGCAGGAAACCCTGACAAGCGACCCCCAGGTGACAAGACCCCTGACTGCACAGACTCCGGACATCAAAGAGGAGTCGACCTATAACAAGGGGTGCTCTGGGACCATCTGGCAGATTCGCCTTTGGAAACACCTGAGCCCTGCTGAGTGACTCGCGGCTCCCTGAAGATCGTAGGGTCTCCGAACTTGTGCTTGAGCCCTGCTGAGTGACTCGCGGCTCCCTGAAGATCGTAAGACCTCCGAACTTGTGCTTGAGCCCTGCTGAGTGACTCGCGGCTCCCTGAAGATCATAAGACCTCCGAACTTGTGCTGGAGCCCTGCTGAGTGACTCGCGGCTCCCACAGACTCTCCTGGTCCCGCCGGACCCCGACGACGACAAGCGTATCCCCCAGCTTGAGGATTGTGAGCTGTGCGCTGGATACGCCCCTGCATTTGATCTATAACCCCAAAGACTGTCCCGCTACCTCCTACCCCTCCCCGAGACTCTGTGAGCCCGTGCTCTACTTGTCTATACTTGCCGTGCTGATCATAAAGATCCGACGACTCTGATTTGATAAAGATTTGTTCTTAAGAACTCACGGTGTGGCGTCTCTTTGTCGTGTGGTGCCGAGTGTGCGATCCTAGATACGAGATTCCTCCCTTGAGGAGTCTCCCGCCAGTGCCTGGCTACGATACCTCGAGGGTTGGTCTCAGGATAGTCAGGGCCCCCTCCGGGCTCCTCTGAGGTCGCCTTCTAACATTGGTGGCAAGCGACGGGATTCGGGCCCATAATCTAGAGAACATACCGTGAACGGCTGACGCACTACCGACAAAGATGGCAGAAGGAAACGCCATGAGTCTCACAGAAAACGACACCAGTACCGTGTTCCAGGCGGAACAACTGGAGGAATACACGCACAGAGAACTGAAGCAATTCTGCAAAGAACTAAAAATCGCTACCACTGGTCTCAACACCAAAGAAGATATGCAGAAGGCACTGAAAGCTGGGGTGGATTCTGGAGCCCCCCGCCCAGAAGGAGCGGTGGAACTCCACGACGAAGCTGGACACTCCCAAGGAGAACGCAGCAGCAAACAGGTGCGAAGCTTCGTACCAGACGGGGGCCTATCCCCGGAGGAACTCGCAGACAGAGAGAGAAGTCGCCATCACGAACTCGAATTGGCCAAACTTAAAATCGAGGGCGAGTTGAAATTAGCCGAGAAAAAGCTAGCAGTGGAACAGATGCGAGTACAAGGAGAACTAGAAGAGAAGAAACTCCAACGGGAACACGAAGAAAGGAGACTCCAACTGGAGCACGAACGCAGCTTGAAGGAAATCGAGCTAAAAGCAAAAAGCGAAGAAGCGCGGCCCCCGGGGAACCGAGAGGCGGCCTCCCCGGCGGAGCAGAAGGTCCACATTCCCAAGGATGTGGTCAAAGAATATTACAAAAACGATGACATCCAACAGTGGTTCAGGGCATACGAGGTCGCCATGACCTCCCATCGGGTCCCGCAGAAGGATTGGGGGGCCGGGTTGTGGGGACGATTCCTGAGCGAAGGGAGAGACACCCTGCTCGACCTACCGACCTCCATGCAGACCTCCTACAACCACATGAAAGAGGCCCTCCTCACAAGGTACGGCCTCACCCCGGAGATGTACCGCCAGCAGTTCCGGGACTGCAGGAAGATCCCGGGCACCACCTGGGTGGAATATGTAAACTTCTTCAGCCGTGCATTCGATGGGTGGATCTAGGGCAGCAAGGTAACCACCCTAGAGGAACTAACCGACCTCATGTTGTGGGAGCACCTGGCTGCAAACTGCTTTGTGGAACTACGCCAGCATCTGCTCGACAGCAAGCTCACGGATCCGAGAAAGCTGGCTGTCGAGGCGGATCGCTGGACCAACACCCGGGTCTCCCGGGGCCCCGTAGGAGAGTACCCCCGAGCCAGTCAGGGACCACCCCGCCAGAGAGGGGGGGGGGAACCAGGGAGGGCAGAGAGAGTCCCAGTCCAGTCCCCCGAAAACCCAACCTCTGCCTTTCCCGGCGCCCCCACCAGCTGTATCCAGCCCACCCGTGAGACGGGGGCACCGGGTGACCATCACTTGTTTCCGTTGTCAGAAGCCCGGGCATTACGCCAATGACCCTGAATGCCCCATGGCCCCACACATCACCCCGACAGCACCCCCCGTTAGACAGATAGCCAATGTAGCACTGGGGGAGGAGGTTGAGGAGACCGTAGAGTGGGAACCCGCCGCCATGGCCTTAGTATCATTAGGAGATAGAGAAATGGTCCCTGGAAGCCTCCTGCCCTCCAACACGAAGAAATATGGGCAGCTCGTAACGATCAATGGCCACCAAGTAGAGGCCCTTCGGGACACCGGGGCCAGCATCACCGGTGTCCTCAGTCGTTTAATCAACGAAGACCAGGTCCTCCCCAACGTCTTTTGCCCAGTAATTTCTGCTGACAATACGGAAAGTTTGTGTAAGGTAGCCCTGGTGCCTTTTGAATGGGGAGGGGTGGTCGGTAAACTGAAAGTCGCAGTGAGAACCTCCCAGCCAGTCGACTGTCTCCTGGGGAACGACCTGGAAAGTTCCCCCTGGAAACAAGTCGAGCGCAAGACCCACCTAGGGATGATGGGTCTCCCTGAGTGGGTGTGCGCCACCACCCGATCTATGGCAGCCTGACTGACCCCCCTTGGGGAAGTCGAAGACGCCCCGACCACCGAAGACAGGATGGTCCCCGCCGAGGGTCCCCACATCCCCCTACAAGGAGGGCCGGTCGCCAGCGACGAACCCCCACCTTCCGGCTCCGCACAGGTCACTGAGTTAGGCGATCTACCCGAGTTGGCCCAGTGGCGCCATGAGGGGGGCCCCTCCCGAGAGGAGTTCTGCCAGGAGCAAGCTACCTGTCCTTCCCTGGTCGGGCCCCGGCAACAAGCAGAGGCCCAGGCCGCGGGCGACCAAACTGGAACACACCGGGTGTATTGGGAAAATGACCTTTTGTACAGCGAGCAGAAGTCGGTGGAGCTAGGATCCGCCCGGGTGCTGGTGGTACCCCTACGCTTCCGAGACCTCCTCCTGGGCTTGGCCCACGACGTCCCCCTCGCAGGCCACTTGGGCCAGGACAAAACCTACAGTCGCCTCGTGACTCACTTCTAATGGACCAGAATGAAAGTGGATGTAGAAGCCCACTGCAAGTCCTGTCCCACGTGCCAGGCTAGTGGGAAGAGCAGAGGAAAGCGCAAGGCTCCCCTCCAACCCTTCCCTGTCGTCAGTACCCCTTTTGAACGGGTCGGGATCGACATCGTGGGGCCCCTGGACCCCCCAACCTCCCAAGGTCACCGCTTTATCCTCGTCCTGGTGGACCATGCCACCCGATACCCTAAGGCCATACCCCTGCGCACCGTCACAGCCCCCGTGGTGGGCCGGGCGTTGATGGGAATCTTTTCCCGTATGGGTTTTCCCCGCGAGGTCGTGAGCGATCGCGGCACGAACTTCATCTCCAAATACATGACGTCCCTGTGGCAACAATGTGGAGTGTCCTATAAGTTCACCACCCCGTACCACCCCCAAGGAAATGGCCTGGTAGAGCGGTTTAACCGGACTCTGAAGGTGATGATCGCGGGCCTGGAAGAGCCCCTCCGGCGTAAGTGGGACGTCCTGCTCCCCTGCCTCCTGTTCGCCTACCGGGAAGTTCCCCAGAAATCCTTGGGGTTCAGCCCATTTGAGTTACTCTATGGGCACCCCGTCCGGGGGCCCCTCAGCCTGGTCAAGGAAGGGTGGGAGGCAGCGCCCCGAAACACCCCACGAGATGTGTTCCAATACGTCCTGACTCTCCGAAACCAGACTAGGAAGTTCCGAGAGCTGGCCGAGGCCAACCTGGAGGCGAGCCAGGAACAGATGAAGCGCTGGTACGACCAGAACGCCACTCTGGTCGAGTTCCAGCCGGGCCAGCAGGTATGGGTCATGGCCCCCGTGAAACCTTGCGCCCTCCAGGATAAATGGACCGGGCCCTTCAAAGTGATTGAGCGGAAGAGCCAGGTCACGTACTTGGTGGACGTCCAGTCACCATGGGACCCCCTCCGGGTCCTTCACGTGAACCGCCTCAAGCCTCACTTTGTGCGGATGGAACTGAGCCTCCTGCTGGCCACCGATGACGGGGCCGAAGAGGAGTCGGATCCCCTCCCTGATCTCCTGTGTACCAAAGAGAAGGATGGCTCCGTAGAGGGAGTGAACCTCTCCCCCTCCCTCACTTCCCAGCAACGTGAGGATTGCCGCCAGCTCCTAGGGCAGTTTTCCGACTTATTCTCTCTAGTCCCCCAAGTCACCGACTGGTGTGTCCATGACGTGGACACCGGAGACAGCCCACCGGTGAAACACCGAGCCTACCGCGTCCCTGATCGGGTCCGGTCCTGCATTCAAGCCGAGGTCTCGAAGATGTTGACCTTGGGAGTGATCGAACCCTCAGACAGTCCCTGGGCCAGCCCCGGGGTCCTGGTCCCGAAAGCAGCTGCCCCCGGTGTCGCCCCAGAACTCCGCTTCTGCGTGGACTACCGGGGACTCAATGAAGTCACCCGAGCCGATGCCCACCCCATTCCCCGAGCCGACGAGCTCATTGACCGACTTGGGGCTGCTCAGTTCCTCAGCACATTCGATCTCACCTGCGGCTATTGGCAAATTGCGCTCACAGAAGGAGCCAAGGAGCGGTCCGCCTTCTCCACCCCGAATGGGCACTATCGCTTTCGCGTGATGCCCTTCGGGATGAAAAATGCCCCGGCCACCTTCCAGCGACTGGTAAATAGAGTCCTGGCCGGGTTGGAAAAGTTCAGCGCTGCCTATCTAGACGATATCGCGGTTTTCAGTTCCGAATGGAGTGAGCACCTCCGGAGGGTGCTAACCGCCCTGCGCCAGGCAGGCCTCACCGTGAAAGCCAGCAAATGCCAGATCGGGCAAGGTTCGGTAGTCTACCTGGGGCACCAGGTCGGAAGCGGCCAGGTCGCCCCTCTACAGCCCAAGATCAACGCCATCCTAGCCTGGGAACCACCCACTACCCAAACGGAGGTCCGAGCCTTTCTGGGCCTCACGGGCTACTACCGGAGATTAATTCGAGGGTACGGCAGCCTGGTGGGTCCCCTCACGGAACTCACGTCCAAGAAACAACCCAAGAAGGTGCAGTGGACCTCTGCCTGCCAAGAGGCGTTCGATGCCCTGAAAGCGGCCATGTGCACTGCCCCCGTCCTCCAGGCCCCCGACTACTCCAAGGAGTTTGTGGTACAAACTGACGCCTCCGAGCATGGCATTGGGGCCGTCCTGTCCCAGGTGAATGACCAAGGCCTAGACCAGCCCGTAGCCTTCCTCAGCCGAAGGCTGTTGCCCAGAGAGCAGAGATTGAGCACCATCGAGCGCGAGGCGTTCGCCGTAGTCTGGGCCCTCAAGAAGTTACGCCCCTATCTGTTTGGCACCCATTTCAAAGTCCAAACCGATCATCGCCCCTTGCGATGTCTCATGCAGATGCGAGGAGAAAACCCCAAACTACTGCGGTGGTCAATCTCCCTCCAGGGGATGGATTTCACCGTGGAACATCGCCCTGGTACTGACCACGCCAACGCCGATGGCCTCTCCCGGTTCTTCCGCCTCAGCGAAGAGAACCCCCAAGAAGATGGGTAGTTCTCTCCGCTGGGGGGGACGCGTGTTAGACCCGGCCTCGTGGCATGGCCCTCCCTGTCCCCGCACCACACACCCTGACCCATGCACCTCCTGCATCCCCGAGCACACGGCCTAGCCGATCCTTCCCACTAGGACACGCACACCCGACCCGGACTTCCCCGTCCGTGGCCGTCCTCCATTCGGCCACGCCGGGCCCGCGTGCCCACTTCATGCACCATGATGGCCGCCCGGCCCCAGCGCGACCCTGGCCTAGAGGCGCCACTCCGGCTGGAGGACATCGCGCTCCCATTGGGATGAGAGAGGGAGGAGCAGTTTCCATCTCACCTCTGAGCTCCCCTGGGAAGGTGGGTTTCGATCGGCCCTCCGGCCTCCCCGAGGGCTGGCTCCACGCCTGCTGGGTGTCTGGGACTCCTACCGACCCGGCCCTGAAAGGATCAAAAGACAATGGCAGGAAACCTCGACAAGCGACCCCCAGGTGACAAGACCCCTGCCTGCGCAGACTCCGGACATCAAAGGGGAGTCGACCTATAACAAGGGGTGCTCTGGGACGATCCGGCAGATTCGCCTTTGGAAACACCTGAGCCCTGCTGAGTGACTCGCGGCTCCCTGAAGATCGTAAGACCTCCCAACTTGTGCTTGAGCCCTGCTGAGTGACTCGCGGCTCCCTGAAGATCGTAAGATCTCCGAACTTGTGCTTGAGCACTGCTGAGTGACTCGCGGCTCCCTGAAGATCGTAAGACCTCCGAACTTGTGCTTGAGCCCTGCGGAGTGACTCGGGGCTCCCTGAAGATCGTAAGACCTCCGAACTTGTGCTTGAGCCCTGCTGAGTGACTCGCGGCTCCCACAGACTCTCCTGGTCCCGCCGGACCCCGACGACGACAAGCGTATCCCCCAGCTTGAGGATTGTGAGCTGTGCGCTGGGTACGCCCCTGCATTTGATCTATACCCCAAAGACTGTCCCGCTACCTCCTACCCCTCCCCGAGACTCTGTGAGCCCGTGCTCTACTTGTATATACTTGCCGTGCTGATCATAAAGATCCCACGACTCCGATTTGATAAAGATTTGTTCTTAAGAACTCACGGTGTGGCGTCTCTTTGTCATGTGGTGCCGAGTGTGCGATCCTAGATACGAGATTCCTCCCTTGAGGAGTCTCCCGCCAGTGCCTGGCTACGATACCTCGAGGGTTGGTGTCAGGATAGTCAGGGCCCCCTCCGGGCTCCTCTGAGGTCGCCTTCTAACACCCTTGCTCCTTAGCCATTGGGTCATTTGCATGGTGCCCTGACCCCTCATTGGCAGCCCTTACTGCTTCAATTTTCTCTGGCTGTGCTCTGTTGTTTTGCACCCTTTTCCTTTCACCACTCAACAAAGAGAGGGGGTGCAATACCCCCATGATGCTCCTCCTGGAAAAGGGGGGGCATGAGAAGAGGTGTAAGGAAATGCCTCTTTTTACACATTTGCCCCCACATTTTTTAACTGATGCTGCTGGTTTTTCAACTCTAAGAGTGCACTGAGGGATGCTAACCAGACCCCAGTGCCAGTGTTCTAATCCAGTACAGAGTGTATGTCGAATTGGCTACCCACAATTGACAGAGACTGACTTACTTAATTAGTCCCTAGTGTATGGTGCTCAGAGTACCCAGGACATGGAATGCAGAGTGTCCTCCCAGGGCTGCAGCACTGCTTGTGTCGCCATTCGTGTGACAAAGTACAAAATGGCACCCAGCCTTCTACTAGAGACTGGAAGGGCAGTGGGAACAGTCTCAGTTGTACTTTACAATTTAAACTAAAGGCAAAACCCCCACTTGCCGTAACAATATATGTATTTCTCCCCTAAGGAAGGCTAATGGAGCCTAAGGCAGGGAGCTGCATAATATTAAGAATGCCATTTATTTTATATATATATGGCCTAACAGAAACACTACAAAATTGCCATTGTTATGTTATGTTATGAAGTTTTATTCAATACAATTCGTTTATTAAGATTTGCATCTCCAATGAGGTAAAAAAATAGAACATAGAATATAAAAGTAATAACAGTTATTTCACAATAGTCAGATTACAATTACATACTCAATTCTTTACCACAGTGAATAAGTTAAAAATGCATAAACAGTTTGTTATTATAAAATTTCAAAGTGAAATCACTTCATACGGGTTAAGATTTCATTATAAACCAAAACTCATGAATATATAGTGACAACATTTTTAAAGCCAATTATTCTATGAAAGAAGAGATCGAAATCCTTCATGATCAAATTTTGATTCTCCCATTAGCAGCAAAGAGGTATGTTCAAAAATAAACCGGAGGGGGACTAGAGCACTGAGTAAAACAGGATATAACTAGGGATAATCACTATTATAACGGAATAAGAAAATTGTGATTACATAAGTAAAACCTTTACCGCAACAAATAAATTGAGTTAAGTACATATGCAATTTGTTAATGTTAATCTTCCATACAATAGCAACTTCATAAATAATCCAATTTTGTGCAAAAGAGCAGTCATGTAGCAGCAGAGATTTATGTACAAAATATTTTAAAGAAAAAAGATCAGAAGCATATTCCAATTTTGTGTAGAAAGTGACCAAGTTGCAGCAATAGCCAAATACTAAATGTATTCCAGAGGGTATAAAACGCCAGTAGCCTTTATAAGAATCCATAAAAGGTCTAATACTTAGGTGCCTGGTAATGAGAACTGTCATATGTCAATACGCGACAGGAGTAAAGTTTAGTTTTCCTATCTCCTGATGCAGAGTCCTCCTCTCTATCCCTAATACTTTAAAATATAGCATACACTACTAAAAAAAAGCTCCTACTAAAATAGATTCCTTCCTCTCTCAAGTGGAAGTATAGTGAAAATTAAAATATGTTCAAAAACGCCTTAAAAAATGGAATAGTTTTATACATACTAATTCATTCTTCGGATCAAAGAAAAGCTCGCAAACTGATGGTACGCTTTTGATGTTATTCCGTATAAACATCGTCCGAAGCCACTGAAGACGATACGGTGAAAAAGCTGGGCAAACAAACAGCATATAATTAAGGTTCTGAGTGCCCAGGTTAGACATATTACAGCTTTTCCCTATTTCCACAGTGTGGACCAATTTGCTGTTAAATCATTTAATGGTAATAGATTCATATGGAATAAAGTTAGCCAACGTCGGATACCATGGTCTAAATTCCAGGATAAATATCTCTGAGCCACTCTCAGGGTACTTGTTGTGGCCATTATCGCTAACCTTTCCTTTTATTTACACTACTTAACATCTCTCTGGAAGCTAACCATATAGCCAGAGCTTTTTTTTATAAGGATTTAAGTTCTAGAAGCGGGAGGGAGATCACAGACTCCTCCTGTACATTGAAAAAAATACAGCACAATAGTGAAGTCGAAGGAGAAGGAGTATTTATCTGCTTTTCCTCCGAAGATTTCTTGACATAGGAAACCCCTTATGGTGTATAAATCACTATTCTTCAACTTGTATCCCCACCAAATTACCCTGGCTAAACCTTGAACAAATGAACTTTCCAGACAAAATTCCAATCTAATAGCGGGAGTCGGAACCAGTGTGTTAAAATTACATGGTTTACGTAAAATCTGGCCTTCTAGCCATCAAGAAAACTCCAGTGTTCTACTGGAACAAATTTAATAGTATATAGCAAAGGTGGTTGGATTTTTGCTTTAAAACAGATAACAAGTGTAGGAAGTGTCTTTGACCCATTGCGCTTTAAAGTGCACGTAGACCATTTGCATGCAAAGAAGCTTTACAAGAGCTATGTTCAATGTGGGGCTCATTCTTTGTACTGCCCGTTATTAGTTTGCCCAAATAGAGGTAAGAATCTACTATCTCAAGATTTTCAGAGCCAATTCTCAATTCAAAATTATGGGACATCCTGCTCCTTCTACAATTCAAAATCAGAACTTTATTTTTAGAGACGTTTATCTTCAAATACTGTGCCGTCGTATAGTTCTGCAGAGACATCAACTTCCTATTCAGCCCAATGGGAGTCAAATCCATAATATCAATATCCTCTGGGTACATGAGACATGAAAAGTGGTGACTGCCTATTTTTTGTGCATCTCCCTCTAGGGGAGAAAAGCATTCAGGTAAATCTACTACATACTGAGAGAAAAGTAGCATGGCTAATAGAGAGCCTTGCTTCAGACCATTTACTGTGGGAATTCCTGCTGATAGGCCATGTTCTCCCCCTAATAACAGCTGGCACCACATGTGAGAGTGCAGGGCAATAATTCACAAAAGCAGGGGGGCGGCCACTCCCATTTTTTGAAGTTTTCCCAAATGTATTGGCCGATCTACCTTATCAAAGGCCATTGAGAAGTCTATAAATGCCCATATATGTTTGACCTACAAATTAAAGTGTACTTCTATATTAATTTCAACATGCAGATATTATCCGTTGTGGAATGTTCTTTTCTAAACCCTGTTTGCTATATGGGTCGAATTTTCTCCTTCACCACCCAGTCAGTGAGATGGTCCAGAATACTACGTGCAAAAATATTCCCCACTACATCTAGTAGAGCTATTTCCCGGTAGTTACCCGGAAGGTGTCTGAGACCCTTTTTAAATATTGGAATTAAAATACTACTGGATCAGGAAGGAGGAGTCTTCCCGTGCAGATAGCAGAAATTGAAAAGAGGAGTAAGATAAGTAGCCCACAACAAATGCTCTTTTTTAATTACTGTCATGGGAATTTCGTCAGGACCCATTGCTCCTGAAGCTCTCATTCTTATGAAGTTTTATAAAGCACTTGAATACCAATAAGGTGTGTTGGTGCTAGCTGAGTGAACAAACCAGAGCGATGACTACAGGAGCAACGAAATTAGTGTGAGGTAAAAAGTCATGTCTTAAGAGCCTTCCTGAAGGCCAGAAGATTGGGTAGGATTTTGATAGAAAGAGGGAGAGTGTTCCAGGCCTTGGACGCACCCAGAATGAAACTGTGACTGCCCAATTTCACTCATCTGAAATGAGGAACCAGCACAAGTTTGGATGAGGCAGATCGTAGGGATCTGGATGGAAGGAGGAAAGGGAACGCCAACCTCATAAATGCAAGGCCCTGACCGTGTAAGGCTTTGTAAACTATACATAATGATTTGAAAGTGATTTTGGCTCTAACCGGGAGCCAGTGAAGCTGCTGGATAGCTGAAGATATAGAATTATATTTGAGAAGTTTGAAAAGAACCCTGGCGGCCGCATTCTGCATGGTCCGAAGCTTATTAAGGACAATTTGGGGCGCGTTCAGATAAAGACCATTGCAATAGTCGAGTTTCAACAAAACCAAGGATGTAACCACAGATTTTTGCAGATGAGAAGAAATGATGGGTAGAATCTTCCTGATCATTTTAAGGCTAAGGAAAGCAGCGGACATGACAGAATTTGCCTGATTGGTGTATGATAGGTCACTATTGATTCTAACTCCATGATTTTTAATGGATTTGACTGCCATGGATGAGTAACTAGGTCAAGTGGCCACCAATCGTGGGACCAGAAGGAGGGTTAAGTTGCAAAAGTAAAATCTCTAGTTTAGTGGAATTCAATATTATTTGCATGGGATTCACATACTGACTGCTCTCATGCAGTCACAGAATTGGAATCCACGCCTTATTGCTCCTGGGTAAGTGAGACAACACTTTGTTTGTCGACTGAGTATGATCTTAAGGCAAAACCATAGCAAAGAATCAGATCTTCTAATGGAGTGAAGTAGAGATTGAAGAGCGTAGGGCTGAGTGAGGACCCCGTAGTACCCCACATAGGAGAGAAAAGGAGGGAGAGACAAAATATCTGAGAGGCACCAGTTGCTCTCTATCAGTAAGAAAAGATTTAGGCAGCATCCGGGCAGTTCTAGATACCTCAAATGTGTTCAAACGGTCCAGCAGAAGTCGATGATGGACCCAAACATAGGTCACCAAGATATCAAGTAAAATCAGGGTGACTCTGTTCCCTTGATCAAGCGTTGCCTTGATCTGCTATGTGGCCTTGATAAGAGCGGTTTCAGTACTGTGCGCTGACCGGAACACAAACTGGGTGACTTTAGAAGTTGGATATCTTCCACTAACTGCTAATTTAGGAGCTTACCAATAATCTTCGGTGGGAGAGGCGGTAAGCTATAGGTGAATAATTGCCTGGTTCCATTGGGTCCAGAAAAGATTTTTTTAAGAGTCGAGAAATGAAAACGTTTTTTCCATTGGGAAGGAAAAACACCAGAAATGCACATTTGATGATAAATATCGGCCAGGAATGGACCTATTCATGGAGCTTCAAGACTGGTCACTCTAGGGGGACATGGGACAAGCGGTGAGCCTGATTTTGTAAGCTATAATAGCCGAATAACCTCTTTGGTAGAGGGTGGAATGAAGTTACTGAGAATAGAGGATAGCACAGGAGGTTAACCATAGGAATGGGAAAAAGGAGCTGAGGAGGTAGCAGTGGCAAAATTATTAAAAACATCATCAACCATCTAACAAAAGGTGTCTGCCAGCAGATTACAGAAAGACTAAGATGAAACGTTGGGAGTAGAGGGCGTGAGCTGGGTGATTGTGGCAAACAATTCCTTGGCCAAGTTGGATCTTGCTTCAATTTTAGAGGTGTAAAAGGTTTTTCCCTTACAAAGCAAGAATTTGTAGTTTGCCAGAGAACACTTATAGCTGACTTTTTTTAGGTCGTCATAATGGGCCCTCCATCATTTTTCCTGCCTTCTATAAATCTGCTTTAAAGACCTAAGGTCTTCTGAGAACCAGGGGGCAGAGGTATGATTGCGCTTGATCCTGGTTCTTTTAAGCGAGGCCAAAGAAGTGGAGGCCAAGTCTAACAGGAGGTATAATTTGAAACCTCTACATTGACATTGGAATAAGGCTTAGGAATGGTGGAATCTAAAGGCTCTGCAAGAGCCGGTGGTTCTACTTTATGCCATGCACGTGAAAATGTGCATGATGGTTTTGCTGAAGGGGGGAGCAAGTGACTTTAGTGTAATGTCGAAGAGAACCACTCGATGGTCAGACCAAACAAAAAGGAGGGTTCTAATGTTTCCTAGAGAGTAACTGTTCAAGATGATGCCACCTAGAATATGTCTGGCAGAATGTGAGGGGGTGAAAAACAATTGTTCAAGTCCAACCAAGGACATGGTCGAAAGAATGTAAGCGGTATCTTTATCATCAGTATTATCTAAATGGAAATTCAAATTTCCAATAACCGTGAGCCTGTTGTGTAATATTTCCACCTCAAGAAGGCTACTAAAGTCCTGAGCAAAGGCAGCTCGGGGTTCTAGAGGACGATAAACAACTAGACCTCTGAACGTTTGAGATGGGGAGAGAGTAATGTTGAATACTAGAGCCTCACAGAGAGAGGATGGAACCGGGGTGCAGCCAATTGTAAAATCAGAGCTATAAGTAATAGAAATCCTGCCTCCGCATTTACCCTGGCTACTGTGTATAAATATGAAAAAAAATACTGAAAGGATGGTACTTGCACACCAATAGCATGAACTGAAGTCCAACAGTTTGAAATAAGTTCTGCGTGCGACCAGGGTATCTCTGTCTAATCACTCAGTGAAGGGGTTCAAAGGATGAAAAGCGTTATCCGGCCGGGTAACGTCCCCTGAGGGCACAGCCACACTCCAATAAGGAGGGTATTCCACTCTTATGTCATAAGAGTGGAATAACCTCCTTATTGGAGTGTGGCTGTGCCATTAGGGATGTTAACCGGCCATATAACGCTTTCCATGCTTTAAATATGAGAAAAAAACAGAGGGAATACGGGCAACGTGTCCGGCGTAGATGATTTGTTCATTGTGCTGTGGAAGAGTTAGTAGCCTCATCGGCTAACCAAGGGTTACCGTCTGACCACTCAGTCTGTTTACCAATGCTTGTTTGCTGTTAAATTGAGTTTTGAAAAACTGGATCTCTGGAATCATCTGGACTCTGTGTTGGAGTTCTTTAAAGTTGGGTGGATTTCTTATTTCTTATTTCATTGCTTGGTACTGTTAAATGCTTTACACTAGTTCCTTTGTTTAAGCCCTTCAGCTCGCAGCCACAGCTGCCCAGGGTTGAGCTTAAGGTTTTACAAATCAGCCTGACTGCACAAAAGACAGTTTTAGCCAGTGTATTGCACGATAAAGCCACACAGCCATACCATATAATACACCTAATTCCTTACAGAAGGCCTGCTCGACGCTGGGAGGTTACTGCTCCAGCCCCTCCATGATACTTTGCTCCCTAGGCCCTTTGCCAGTGTCTCGCAAGTGATTTCCTGGAGTGATATGGACATTTACAGTGCACTGTCAGCCCTTTGTGAAGTTTTTCAAGGCATAATTTCTTAGATTCTTTACATGCAAGGCTCTGTTTTTTGTTTAGGCTGATAGCTGAATCAGATGGTCCTCTCGAGAGCTTTACGTTTCAACAGAAAAATTATCCGAAACATTCACTATTGACAGGAAATGTTTGTGTGTTGAAGAATGCATTAATTAATGCATTGTTAATATTGGTTGAGGAGCCATAATACTTGGGCATATTCCTTCACAAGCATACATGGGCATGGTTCATCTAGCCAGGATACACCGACCGATTTGTTGAGTATGAAAGTTGTTTTGGCAGGTTTTCTTAAAGGTATTCCAAAGAGGGTCGTTGAGCTTTGTATAATAGGTTTCTTGGAGCAGTATCCGGTTTTATTTAGTGTTTTGTATATGTCAACTTTAACTTGGGGCTTTTTAGATTAACTTTCATCTTGAAGATTTTTTTTTACTAAAGATAGTTTTAATGTTTTTGCACCGGCTCTTGGCAAGGGATATATATTATTAACCTCTTGAATGTGGTGCACGACCTGCTGACCTCCTCCCAGTGCCTCCATAGTGTGGTGGACAACAACAGGTCATCCACCAGAGTAAAGAAGAAAATACCTCTAATAAATGCATCAGAAGCATTTTATTTTTACAAAAGAAACTCTGGATGTGAGGTAAATGTTTCTCTAATGTCCTGAGTATCTTTGTTTAAATTTCCTGAGATGCACTAAGTGTGCAGGGCACTGATGTCACAGTAAACAAAGTGAAAGCAGACAGCACCAATAGGCACAATGTGCTGTCACTTTAAATCATACTTGGGGACATAGCCCCAGGACGATGCTACCCAAGCAGGGGTCCACCTATTAGACACCAGGAAAATATTTCAGGGGGTGAGGAGGGAACACAGGCCCCTGGACAATGGTAAAAGCTCTCCTCCATCCCAGTCATTCTCCCTAACTGGGGAGCAGAAAATCTATTAAACACCAGTGGATTTTTTTTTTTAAAGAAAGCATGGCACAGCTCCAACCCAAAACAGCATTGACCACCAATCTGCCCCTACCCCAACCCCTTGTGGCAGAAAGCCCACTGGACATCAGGGATTTTGTTTCGTGGGAAGTTACCACCTTGGGGAACAGCAAAAGCTCCCTTCCAAAAAATAAACAGGGACCATGCGAAGACCACATCGACTTCATATGGTTCAAGTTTTCATCCTTTCCTGTTGAGGATAAAAGGTCAAGTCACACCACTCAAGTACAGTTTTTATCGAGAGAATAGTAGAACAATGGGATTGCCCAGACGTGGGTCCCGTGCTCTCCATGCCACTGGAATCAAGCTATCCTGGCTGAAGAGAGGTGAAACCCCGAAACTGGTCATAGGATGCTTCTTTTCAGGACAGGGAGGATTTGGCTCCGCAGTTCGGGCTGGACTGTCCCCATGAGGCACAGGGTCAAGACTGATTTGCATATGGCTGGGTTCAAAGTGGAACGGCATGGTGAGCAAAAAAACAATGAATTTAGCACAATATCTCTGTACTGGGGTGAATGTATGACATTGTTCTGCATTCTGTCCATCAACTGTTGTTTTTGTATTTGGCACCCCGAGTGGGAAGGGTATGCCCAGACGTGGGTCCCGTGCTCTCCGTGCCGCTGGAATCAAGCTATCCTGGCTGAAGAGGGGTGAAACCCCGAAACTGGTCCTGGGATGCCTTTTTGCAGTCGAGGAGGACCTGGCTCGGCAGTTCGGGTTGGACTGTTCCCATGAGGCACAGGGTCAAGACTGATTTGCATATGGCTGGGTTCAAACTGGAACGGCATGGTGAGCAAAAAAACGATGGAGTTAGGCCCAGATCTCTGTCCTGGGGTGAATGTATGACATTGTTCTGCATTCTGTCCATCAACTCTTGTTTTTGCATTTGTCACCCCGAGTGGGAAGGGTATGCCCAGACATGGGTCCCGTGCTCTCCCTGCCACTGGAATCAAGCTATCCTGGCTGAAGAGGGGTGAAACCCCGAAACCGGTCCTAGGATGCTTGTTTTAATCCAGGAAGGACCTGGCTCGGCAGTTCGGGCTGGACTGTTTCCATGAGGCACAGGGTCAAGGCTGATTTGCATATGGCTGGGTTCAAACTGGAACAGCATGCTGAGCAAAAAAACGATGGATTTAGGCCCAGATCTCTGTACTGGGGTGAATGTATGACATTGTTCTGCATTCTGTCCGTCAACTGTTGTTTTGCATTTGTCACCCCGAGTGGGAAGGGTATGCCCAGACGTGGGTCCCATGCTCTCCATGCCACTGGAGTCAAGCTATCCTGGCTGAAGAGGGGTGAAACCCCGAAACCGGTCCTAGGATGCTTGTTTTCAGTCCAGGGAGGACCTGGCTCGGCAGTTCGGGCTGGACTGTTCCCAGGAGGCACAGGGTCAAGACTGATTTGCATATGGCTGGGTTCAAACTGGAACGGCATGGTGAGCAAAAAAACTATGGATTTAGGCCCAGATCTCTGTACTGGGGTGAATGTATGACATTGTTCTGCATTCTGTCCAACAACTGTTGCTTTTGCATTTGTCACCCTGAGTGAGAAAGGTATGCCCAGACGTGGGTCCCGTGCTCTCCATGCCACTGGAATTAAGCTATCCTGGCTGAAGAGAGGTGAAACCCCGAAACCGGTCCTAGGATGCTTGTTTTCAGTCCAGGGAGGACCTGGCTCGGCAGTTCGGGCTGGACTGTTCCCATGAGGCACAGGGTCAAGACTGATTTGCATATGGCTGGGTTCAAACTGGAACGCCATGGTGAGCAAAAAAAACGATGGATTTAGGCCCAGATCTCTGTACTGGGGTGAATGTATGACATTGTTCTGCATTCTGTCCGTCAACTGTTATTTTTGCCTTTGTGAAAATAGCGTCAAGTAGCAAAAAATGCTACTAGCTGTTACCTGCTCAAAAGTCGCAAATTCAGGCCAACTGCAATGGTGCGTAAATCAAATACAAAGACCAGGTTAGTCCTACTGAAAACTAACCTTCTCATGCCCAGCTTGAAGAGTTCCGTTTACATTGGAGGAGACCACAAGAAGGAGGCTTTCGGAGCGAAGAAGGGGTCTAGCTCTGCAGACGGTCATAACTGTAGCAGGAAGATCCTGTCATCTCTGGAGCTTCGCAGTGGTGGATCATCACTGGCAGCTGCTGTCTGTATAAAGTGCAGGTTTTGCATTGCCAGTTGGTGCAGCAGTCGCTTTTGGCGCAAAGAGCAGATCCTGCTACAACTTTGAGCTGCCGTTGCGGGTGGCATAGTTTTGACATTAACAGGCCTGTTCGCGGTCATGAGCAGCATAAACTTCAGGATTTTCACCTTTTTTCTTTAGGAGGAGCTCTCACTGATGAGGGACAAGGATCCAGAACCTGGGGGCCACCTCTTGGGGATGAGCAGAGGTCCGCAGCAGGGCTCAGATTCATCCAAGCAGTTCCAGTTGGTACTGGTCAGCTGGGCACCTGCCGGAGGTCTCTGGAAGCTTGTTCTGTCCCCGTAACTCACACAGGAGGTGAGTCAAATGCCCCTTAAAGTCACTCTTGGTAGCCTGGGGTCAAAGCAAGCAGGTCCTTTTTTCCTTCTTCAGGCATCAGGACAGTCCTTCTGGCAGCAGGGCAGTCCTTCTGATTCTTTCATAGGTCCAGGAGTGCTCTGATGGGAGGTTCTGAAGATCTCATTTTTATACCTGATACCAGCCTTTTTTCGAGGAGAGTTCCGGAACAAGCCCACAAAACTGGTTCTGGTCAGTTCTCCCACTCTCCCTGGTCCTGGCTCCAAACTGTCCAAGACGACAAAAGGTAGGTCAGACCTGGTGTCAGGTTTCTTTGTGTGTACTACAGGCAGAGCACTTTGAAATTTGATTCGGGCAGGAAGCAGTTCCTCCTCAGGCATCCTATCAGGAAGACCCTCACACCTAGGATTCCTTTGTCTCACTATCTGAAAGCAATACACAAACCCTCAATAGCAGAGTAATTTACAGTTGCGTTTTTGAGGGCACTGGTAGAAAAGGCACAATTGGTTGGGACAAGAAAATGCCAACATTCGAAAAGTGTCTCTTTCCAAATTGTATCTTAAAATCTGACTTTGCCATTATAGAAGATTTTAAATTACAGCTGACTTGGGTGTAAACAGCACATCTCTAGCTTCTCCCAATCTGATGTTAGCAGTTGTTAAAAGCAATAAGGTAACCCATTGTTGGCCAATGGAATAGGTAGGCCTTATAACAGTTTAAAAAGCCTTTAGGAGCTCTTCACTGCCATCACATGTGAAACGGAAGCATACATATCTGACTTTTTATATACCATGGACTCTGCCATCTGGGTCTAACTTAGGGGTGATGTTTACGCTTTAAAAAGTAAGGTTCGGGCCTGGCACAAAGGCTTGTTTTGCCCACCCAAAATGGCAGTCTAAAACTTGCACTTGTAGTGAGTTCTCCCTGAATACGTACATACATTGTTAAGTTAGCATAACCACGTTAGAGGTTAGAAAGCCATCTTGCTGCTTTTGCGCACGACACTGCGTTTACATGTTATTTCTTAAACAAAACTGCTGAATCGAGACTTGCTTCACACGAGAGCAATCTGTTGTTACCATCCCAAGCTCTGCGCAGCGACCTTGGTCTGTACATGGTGTGACAAACAGTCTGGATTATTACACAATGCATGTTTTCCACTCTAGGATGATCGACCCACTATTTAGCCATAACACACGCGCAGCTGCAAAAACCTGAAAGTTGGTGCTTTTAATATCACAGACATCATGTTTATTATTCAGACCGAAGACGAGCCTTCCTGCGAGAAGACTCCTGATGCTCCTGTGATGTGATTTCACTAAGCTGATCTTTGAGGTATGGGGTCCCCTATTCAGGCCTGTTAATGTCAAAACTATGCCACCCGCAACGGCAGCTCAAAGTTGAATAGGGGACCCCATACCTCAAAGATCAGCTTAGTGAAATCACATCACAGGAGCATCAGGAGTCTTCTCGCAGGAAGGCTCGTCTTCGGTCTGAATAATAAACATGATGTCTGTGATATTAAAAGCACCAACTTTCAGGTTTTTGCAGCTGCGCGTGTGTTATGGCTAAATAGTGGGTCGATCATCCTAGAGTGGAAAACATGCATTGTGTAATAAAAGAGACCTTCTATTAGCATAATAATAATATTAGCTTCTTGGTAAAGGGAAGGTGGTAGTATCCACTGTCATTATAATATGATCACCCCTTTTATATTCTATGGTATTGTAACTATGTTGATGGTTTTAATTTTAATCATTTGTCTGCTTGTATTAGCCAAAGTACTGCATCTTAGGACACGTGGTCTATAAAAATAAACTCTTTTTATTTACACCGTGTCTCTGTTGATTATTGTTGTGGACTGATGTGAGAATAATATACGAACAGGTATTTCCGATTCCCACCATTCCTGAGAGTATACTGAGTCGCTTGTTCTGGGTTGTCTTTTCATTGGGACCGCCGAGCTAAATCTCGGATAACGAATGGGACACTTATGCTAGCCGGATACTGGGTTCTGGGTTCTGAGGTGAGTTTCTGGTACACCACAATTCACTGAGGTCCCGGGGTTCTACGCATAGTTCTGTGTATAAGCAGAATCCCTGCAACATGGCGCACCTAACGTTTGGTCTATGAGTTGAAACGCCTTAGTAGTGCTTACATTTAGTCCACAGCACCCTCATTCTTGTTTCCGGATAACAAGTCTGACGGATTTAAACCTACCTAGTTCTATTGATATAGGTTCCTTCAAGCTTGATCATTAAAAAGGTTATTGAACCCTTGTGCTACTGAATACTTCGAGTGTAGCTTGTCCTTATGGCAGTAGATATTGCGGCGCATAGCCGTGCGGCTCTGAAACGTCATCTGACGCAGTATGGGGTGCCGGACGCGGGCATGAACGTCATCTTTGTGGTAGGAGCCGATGCGGCTCATCCTTTCGAGTTATTCTACTCTTGGGTGACGATTCCGGCAGTCAGTGGGGATGACGATACCTTTCATTCTTACACTGCCACTGCCGTGCCAGCGAACTATACGTATAGGACACAGGAAATACCAATATCTGCTTGGCAACATCAGATTTGGTTTAATGGCGCCCTCCCCCATGTGGTTATACCGCCGAGAATGGGCCCTTTATCAATTGCGGGGGCCACTTGGCCGGTACTAGCCGGATTTACGCCTCACCCCCGTTACCTCACAGTGACGGTGGCTGAGTTGCGTGTACTACACACTGCCCTTATATCAGTATATAGGGCGTTAGTGCAGTATGTGTCGCGCACTGTGCAGGCGGGGGCGCCTGCTGGTGCGGGACAACCTACTGATCATCACGCGGTGGTCATTAGTCCTGTTATGGTTAATTCTGTTATGGGCAAGCGCCCCCTCACAAGGGATGATTATCCCTTTTGGCTTGCTGAAAAATTCGACCAAATAGAGGCGGTTTATCCGCATACAACTCCTGTGGAGAAACACAGGATCCTCACCATTAGTTTGCCTAAAGATTTAGTTCCCCATATGGATGATTGTGTTTCCTGGGGTAAGGTTTTTGCTGCGACGTACGCGCAGTGCTTTGGCACTCCGTCTATGTTACAGCTGCCCTCCGTTATTAAACGTGTTCAAGAGAACCATGGAGCGGAGTCTGCGATAGAATTAGGGATGCGGCTCCTCGGAGATTTTGGCCTGGTGGCTACCATGATAATGGGAAACCTTAAGGGTGATGCGTTGCACTTTCAGGTTCGTAATGAACTGAAGAAAGTTGCTGAAGAGGACAAGCCGCAAGAATTTGCGAAAATAATCTCTGGTGCGTACCGAGATTTGGGTCGTAGCTCTTTAGGAGTTAAGCCTGTAATCAAAACTCCCGATTTTAAGCAGCAGGGTAAGGCAGATACTTCTGGTAAGGATGACCGGCCAAATTTTCCGAAACAAAATTGGCGGTCTAAACAACAGGGAAAGCAGCAGCAGAAACAGGGCTCTCGGCCTGCCTCTCCCGTACAGTCAAGTAGTGAACGCACTTATGATCTGCGCGATCGTGCTACTATTAAGTCTCCTGATAGATTTCAGGTTTCTGAACAGCGTTCTCCTCGTTCTTCACAGGAAACATCGGCTACACAGTCCGGTGGCGGAGGCGGTGGCAAAGGTCGGGGTGCTCCACAACAGCGTGACCAACCCCGACAGACTGAGGGTAAAGGCAAGCAGGACGAATTTGCTCGACAAAGACCCCCGTTTCAGAAGAAGAAAGTGGCGGCTCTGACGGCGAGTTATGCCTCAGATAGTGCGGACACAGCTTCGGAACCGGACATGGGCGCTGACGCTACTGGACAGCGCGGCGGAAATTACCATAGTCCGTCAAGCTCTGCGTCCATTTCTGGCGGTGACAGCAACTGATATATCGGTTACTGTTGAAACAGCTGACACCAGAGTGGCTCCCCCTGACAGACTTTATGAAATAGTCTTATTAATTGAGGGTGACATACAACGTACTATAAAAGGGATCTTTTGGGATAATCTGACCACCACCTATGATATCCTCCTAGCGGAGGCAGATTGGCCCCCAGCCTTCATTTTGGAAGCTCCTAGAGGGGAGGAGGTAATCCTCCCGTCCTTTGCGCACACAGTGCCTAAGGACCAGGCTGAAGTGTACGCTGAGGAGTGGGCGCTGGCGCTTGTGCCAGCGGTGTATCGTACTCAGGTGGGATGGGACCGGTTGTCCCCATGCCATGAGATTCCATTGCGGTCTATGCCCCAGCCTCAACCCCAATATCCCATGCGTCGTGAAGCTAGACCCCACGTCGCGGCGATCCTTGAACAATTGGAATATCAGGGTGTTATTGAAACTTGTGTGTCCCCTATGAATAACCCTTTATTCACTGTAACGAAGCCTGACGGCTCGTACCGTTTAGTTTTGGATTACCGGCACCTAAACTCCCATTGCCGGACCTGCGCGGTACAAAATACACATAGCTCGGCTCTTGTCGATAGTCTCGTGCGTAAAAGGTTTAAAACGACACTTGACATTTCCAATGGCTTTTTTAGCCACAACCTGTCCACACTGAGTAGCCAGTGGACGGCATTTACTTCGGGCGGCAAACAAAAACAGTTTACGAGATTAGCAATGGGCTACAAAAATAGCCCTGGCGTCTTTTCCGCTCGCGTGGTTTCTCTCTTAGAAAGAATAGACCCCGAGGCATACTCCTATGTTGACGATATCTACCTCACGGATGATGAGCTGATGCCGCATCTGTCTCGAGTCGACAATATTATAGTGAGTTTTGCTGACTATGGCTACAAATTCAATTTTGCGAAGTCTCACATCGCGGAATATACAGTGTTGTTTTTGGGCTACGAGCCCAATAATGAAGGGAAGGGGTTAGCTCCCCACTTTCTGGAGAAGTGCGCATGCTTGAGTGCACCAACGACACTGAAGAAATTACAATCTCTGCTGGGCTTTCTGAATTTCGGCCGTACGTACATTCCTGATTATGCCCAGCGTATCAAGCCGCTTTACGCCTTGGTACAACCCACATTTTCGAAGTCTAGCTGGCAGCTGGAACATTCTAAAATTTTACAGTCTTTACAGGCTGACCTTCTTGCTTCACAATATTTGCTCACACGTGATAACCGCACTAACCTGGTGATAAGAATGGATGTATGACGTTACAACGCACACTTTTACAACGCATGCACTTACAACGCATTTTTTACAACGCACAATCCATTACAACGCATGACATTACAACGCAGGACACTACAACGCATTTTTAAAAACTACCTTTACAACGCATTTCCATTACAACGCATACTACCTTTACAACGCATACCATTACAACGCATAATATTAAATTGCATTTAAGGTAAGTATTAGATAGTATAGGGGTAAAAATTACTATTCTAACTCCAGGGGGTGCAACAGTAGGGTAAGTGTTGGATAGTATAGGGGTAAAAATTACTATTCTTACTCCAGGGGGTGCAACAGTAGGGTAAGTGTTGGATAGTATAGGGGTAAAAATTACTATTCTAACTCCAGGGGGTGCAACAGTAGGGTAAGTGTTGGATAGTTTAGGGGTAAAAATTACTATTCTAACTCCAGGAGGTGCAACAGTAGGGTAAGTGTTGGATAGTATAGGGGTAAAAATTACTATTCTAACTCCAGGGGGTGCAACAGTAGGGTAAGTGTTGGATAGTATAGGGGTAAAAATTACTATTCTAACTCCAGGGGGTGCAACAGTAGGGTAAGTGTTGGATAGTATAGGGGTAAAAATTACTATTCTAACTCCAGGGGGTGCAACAGTAGGGTAAGTGTTGGATAGTATAGGGGTAAAAATTACTATTCTAACTCCAGGGGGTGCAACAGTAGGGTAAGTGTTGGATAGTATAGGGGTAAAAATTACTATTCTAACTCCAGGGGGTGCAACAGTAGGGTAAGTGTTGGATAGTATAGGGGTAAAAATTACTATTCTAACTCCAGGGGGTGCAACAGTAGGGTAAGTGTTGGATAGTATAGGGGTAAAAATTACTATTCTAACTCCAGGGGGTGCAACAGAAGGGTAAGTGTTGGATAGTATAGGGGTAAAAATTACTATTCTAACTCCAGGGGGTGCAACAGTAGGGTAAGTGTTGGATAGTATAGGGGTAAAAATTACTATATTATGCATTGTAATGGTATGCGTTGTAATGGTAGTATGCGTTGTAATGGAATGCGTTGTAATGGATTGTGCGTTGTAAAAAATGCGTTGTAGTGTCCTGCGTTGTAATGTCATGCGTTGTAATGGATTGTGCGTTGTAAAAAATGCGTTGTAAGTGTAGTGCGTTGTAAAAGTTGCGTTGTAAAGGTTGTTCCCCGATAAGAATAGTGCCAGGTGCCGTGGGTTTCACGTATTTGACGTTTAATGAGGGCGATACAGTCCCCATTGCGTACAAATCCCACTTGTACACCTCTGCTGAATTACGTTTTTCCGCGGTCGAAAAAGTTCTGACTGCTGTACAGATGGCGATCCTTAAAGAACGCGCACTGTCGCATGGGAAACAAATTCTGGTTGCAACACCCTATCCTGCCTTAGAAGCAGTGACAAAGGCAAGTGTACCAAATTCTAAAGCTTTGCATCCACGGTGGATACAATGGGCCACAACACTGACGTCGCCAGACGTCACTTACATCTTTGATGCCTCATTACAGACTCAAGAGTTCTTGCAGTATGAATTCGTTCATCCGGCACCTCTGTCTTTGCGCCCGCTCGAAGAATACCATTGTGTCATATACACTGACGGGTCTGCGCAGCCCGCAATTGGATCGAAGCACGCTTATTCAGCGGCTTGCGCAATTGTCGTAGGTACATTCGTAAATGGTGAATTCCAATCTGATGCTGTGCATACGCAGTCGTTGGGTGATTGTACCGCGCAATTAGCGGAGCTTCGAGCTCTAGTGCTTGCACTTGAGTTTGCTGATCCCCGAGTCACTACTCTTATAGTGAGTGACTCCTTCTACTGTGTCCAGTCCTACAATGACAATTTACACTTCTGGTCTCAGAATGATTATCGAGACACGAAAGGTGGCACAATTAAGTATAAAACGCTTTGGGTTCGAGTGGCAGACTTTAAAGAACGTCTTCCTCTCGTGAATGTTATTCACACTCTTGGTCACCAGAGACTTGGTGTCCATGCTGTTGGCAACAGCTTAGCTGACGAGGCAGCAAAAACAGCAGTGGCTACATACTTAGTGGCAGCAGTTACAAGATCCAAAAGTAAGATTGATGATGACATCTTGGCAGCTATTGCTGCTACAGAAAAGGGAAGTGATTACCCGAAGGGTTTTCCTTCTCGTTATGTTTATCGTTTAAGTCCTGATAACGTCCCATTAGTGAGGATTAACGACGTTGGTGACAGAATGATTCCCAACGCGGACTGCAGACCAGCACTGATCCTAGCTGCGCACGAGGGGTTGGCGTCAGCCCACGCCGGTGTGTCAGCTACAATATCTCTGCTACAACAACGTTACTGGTGGTTTGGTTTATATAAACAAGCGCGCGCTTATGTTCTTGATTGTGACATTTGCCAGCAGATTAAACCTTCTACTGTTGCGCGCCCGCCACAAACACAGTTGTACATATCTAATAAACCATTTGGTTGTGTTTATTTGGATCACTGCGGTCCTTTTTCTTCTGATACTGCGTACAAGTACATCTTGGTTGCAGTGGATTCGTGCACACGTTTTCTATGGTTATGGCCACAAAGGAGTGCTGACTCGCGGACTGTCATCAGGGATTTGCGTGTCTTTGTGGGAACTTTTGCGTGTGGTACCTTCCATTCTGATCAGGGCCCTGCGTTCGCCTCTAAGGCTTACAAGGAGGCTATGAGAAATTTGGGGGTCCTAGTCAAATTTTCGTCCCCCTACCGACCTGAGGGTAATAGTGTGGTGGAGCGAATGAACCGTGACTTAAAGCAATCATTGACAGCACGTGTTTTAGGCACAGGCCGGAACTGGCTAGCCCATTTGTATCACGTCCAACGTGCACTTAATAATCTCCCTAGAAGGTCTCTGGGTGGGCGGACCCCGTACATGATGCTCTTCGGAATCAGAATGTTTGTCCCAGACCTTGATGGTCTAGACATGGCGGCGTCGACCGCACCCTTTGACGTAGATGATCACTGTGCTGTTTTGCAGACTCTACAAGAAGCCAGAGACACTCTTTCGAAGGAACACTTGCCCTCCACATCTGAAGCTGAAGTTCAGATTCCGGTAGTCGGCTGGCTACCCCGAGTTGGAGACCTGGTCTGTGAGAAGGTGGAGAACAAGAAGGAGTTCGGCCCCTCTTATCGTGCACCAGTTCCAGTGCTTGGAGTGCAGGGTACAAGAACAGTCATTTTACCTCCACTTCCTGGTCGCAAAGACAACAGGTACATCTCTATTGACAATGTCAAACTTCAGCGAGTGGCCGATACTTCTTAGTATGACTCCAGCAGTTTCATGCCAGACGATGCAGAGAAATTCAATGTTGGCTCTTGCTTCTAACACCTTGCCTGATGTTGCCATCGAGATGCAATCCGTTACTGATCCCTTGTTGATACCACCGGCTGGTGGTTTGCCCGAAGAGACTGAGTATGCTTATCCTACACGTGGTCCCTCGCCTGTTTTACAATCTACAGCGCTTGGCCAGTCCCGTTTCTCCTTTGACACTAACTCATTGCCCTCAACTCCCCCATCGAACATTGCTGTTTTTTTCAGCTGGTTTAAGAGACATTTTTTGATTGCCCCTTGGACATACATCTGGTTGATGCTTTTTACTATTTTTTTGTTTATGTCAATTGGATTTGTGATAGTTTTTTTCCGTTTGGTGGATGGCCACTATCTCAAAGAGAGATCGACGATTGGACTCATCAATGGAACTTTGGCCCCCCACTCCTCGTCCCACATCATGAGAAGGGACCAGACTTTTGTGAATATTACTGCCTGGCCTGTCTTGGATGGAATCGCGTGGGATGCTGTTAAATTCCAAATTCATGGGCCTACAGAGGTCATTAGTGTACCTAATGTATTTCGTATTTCAATGGGTGATGTGGTTAGGCAGAACATACGTTCTGATGATTGGGATGTACACGCCATTGAATCACTGTTTTCAGATTTGAAATATTATGCCGCTTTTGATGCTGAAGATTTATATGAAAATGCGGCTAATTATGCGGAACAGTATTGTTTTCAGCATTATGGCAATCACTTCCTGCATAAAGCAAATACATTTAGAAATTTTGTAAATTTTACCCAATGGGAACACTGTCCTACTCCCTCTTTCGGAAGTTCACATACCCTAGTTGATAAGTATACTTATTTTACGGATTTCAGTGTTTCCAACCCGGCAGCATTTTATTTTAAGGTGCTGCCTGAGTCTGCCGCAAAGGTTCGACTGACACACACAAAGTTACTTTATTCCAAGTCCTTTATGGACGAGTTGTCAATCAAAGGTTATGATCTATGGAAGGCTACTATTGATCTTAAGTCGGTTTGGGGTTCCAAACCGTGGCAGGTTCAGGGTACAGAGGCTTTACATCGTGCCTGTCTTATACCAAATCATATACTATTTTTAAATTCATCCATCTTCCAAACCACCTGTTTCGGATTGGCCACTTCTAAACAATTAAAGTCACCTTCTGTGCCGGATCTGGGCGCTTACCCCAATTGGGTTAACCACACAGATCTGTCCCTTCTTGCTTTGCAATCATTCGTTTCTAATACATCTTTCAATATTTCGAAATTTAATAGTGAAGGTTGGGTGGTTTGGCAAAGCAGTTCTGACACCTGTCAACGTCGTTTTCTAGGACTGAAACCGGGGTATACTCAGGAACGTGTGGACCCTCGGTTTGAGTCGTCACATACTGTAACTACATACTCTGTGGGAAAGTTATGTCAATCCTGGCTGCGACAATCCACCTTGGCATCTGTCAAAGTTCATTTATCGAAGTTACATGACAAAATAGATTTTAATGATTTTGTTAAGGGTCCTGTGGGTGGCAGAACCAAAAGGTGGGCGTATGCTATTTACAACGAAGTGTGGAAGTTGTCGCAGATTGAGGCGGCTTCCAGATTGAGAGCTATTGACCAAGCAAACATGGAAAAGGTTTTAGCCGTTATAGATAATAGCATTAGCACTCTCTCTTCCAGAATTTATACATTAGATAATATTGTTTCGTCAGTTGTTGATATTGTGCATGATGATATGTCTGTATTATATCATGGTCAAGACCAGTTGCGTTCTGTTATGCAGTTTGCATGGACATTGCAGACGTTAAAGGCAGGGAGGGTCCCTTGGGACTATCTGAACACTACATTGTTATTCCTTCCCTTTAACCTTACTGACAAGCAGCGGTTTATGTCCATGAAAGATGCTACATATTCATTGTTACATATTGAAAAGTTAGAACCGTTACCTTTCTCTGTGGCGGAAATCAATTCAGCCACGTGGCTTATACACGGATTGATAACTCTGCCGTTCGCGCTTTTTAAGTTTACGTCTTGTATGAAACATTATGCTCTGGGTAGATACGAACAGCTGGGCACCGCTTTCATACATGAGGTTTGGTCCCTCCCCTTTACGTATAGATGTACTAGGGACGGAACTGAGGTTTATCTGAAGGGTGAGGAATGTACCACGACACCAGATCATTCCTTGGTATGTAGACACATTCAATTACACGGTGCATGCAATGTACAAGCCCCGAATTTGGCCTGCGTCCTCCGAGGTGTCCCAGTGCCTGTGATTACGCCTTCTTTCACGCTGCTTGCAAACGGTAGTTATTTAATTTTGAATAATGAAGCTTGCTGCGGGATGTTAGTGGGAATCCCATACATAGTCACTGTATCGCAGAAAGTTGTCTGCTGCAATAATGTTCTCTTTCCACCCCCGCATGGGCGGCTGGATGTTTCCATCTGGCCTTCGATTCCAACCTTGAAAGCAGAGTTCAACAAGTTGAGCAGAATAAGAGCTCTATTGTCCCAAAAAGAGGTGCCATTGACTTCCTCTCGTGAAACATTTGTCCTTCACGTTGCTAATACGCGCACTGAGGTACAGGCGCTTCTGAATACTGACCTCCCCCTACATTTCGGCACTTTGATTCAAACTATTTTCAATGCCTCGTCCACGACCGGCCTGGCTCATTTTTTTAAACTTGTAGGCTCGGGCCTCGTGACCTCTTTCCAAACTATTTTTGGTGTGATTCCGGCATTTTTTCATTCGATTTTCTCGAGCATCTTTGGAGGTGTTCCGCTGCTTCTGGCGCTGGTGGCAGGTGTGCTGCTTTTACTTTTCATACTGCGGAATGGCTGCTCTTTCTGTGCCACACGAGCACCTGTCCCGTCTGCATCCTCTTCGTAATAGGATGCTTGACTTTTATGGAACTCTGCCATTGGCGACTTTAAGCCTGGCATATGGATTATCCTTCAGGTATTCCTACTTCACCTGCGTGCAACCTGTATTTCACTGCCTGGATTGTCCCTTTGAATGGCCTCTGGATTTGTGCTTGACCAACACGGTGTCTCCGGTGCCGGATTTCGATCGACTGATGAGGCCCTTAGTGTCTCACGAGTTGGCCTGTTCTGGTGTCCGGATTATGGCCTGTGGTGCGGCGCATGGTATCCTAGGTAATTGGGACATCTCAACGGCTGCCTACGACTTCTTGGCTATGAGCTATTTGGAGGAACATTCCGGTTGCCCTCTGATTGTGCTAGAGGCCCCGATGGTTGAAGAACACGTATGTTCCTTTTCTTTGCTTAATTGGATGGCTGAAACTTTCAGTGGCCCTGCAAACGATTTTTTGTTGGAAGCAGTTGCCACGTATGCTGCCTATACATTCATGGATTAACTGACCTGTCGTCCTTTGCACCTGTGCCTTTGGACAGCAACTTGGGCAGCAGTTATTTTTTTCTTTCTCTTTTTTTTTTCCCTTTCCTGATGGTCGTTTTGAGTTTTTTTTAATTATATTTTTTTATAAAAACCCCTGTTTATTTTTTGCCGTTTCAGACTTTAGCACATTCTGAAATTTTGGATTGGTTACGCCTTGTTCTGCTCTATCGAAACTGAACTCTGCGTTCTCTATTTTCTTGCCTATTAAATAGTGCTTCGATCAAGGGGGCATGTAGTGAGTTCTCCCTGAATACGTACATACATTGTTAAGTTAGCATAACCACGTTAGAGGTTAGAAAGCCATCTTGCTGCTTTTGCGCACGACACTGCGTTTACATGTTATTTCTTAAACAAAACTGCTGAATCGAGACTTGCTTCACACGAGAGCAATCTGTTGTTACCATCCCAAGCTCTGCGCAGCGACCTTGGTCTGTACATGGTGTGACAAACAGTCTGGATTATTACACAATGCATGTTTTCCACTCTAGGTTGATCGACCCACTATTTAGCCATAACACACGCGCAGCTGCAAAAACCTGAAAGTTGGTGCTTTTAATATCACAGACATCATGTTTATTATTCAGACCGAAGACGAGCCTTCCTGCGAGAAGACTCCTGATGCTCCTGTGATGTGATTTCACTAAGCTGATCTTTGAGGTATGGGGTCCCCTATTCAAGCCTAAGAGACCTTCTATTAGCATAATAATAATATTAGCTTCTTGGTAAAGGGAAGGTGGTAGTATCCACTGTCATTATAATATGATCACCCCTTTTATATTCTATGGTATTGTAACTATGTTGATGGTTTTAATTTTAATCATTTGTCTGCTTGTATTAGCCAAAGTACTGCATCTTAGGACACGTGGTATATAAAAATAAACTCTTTTTATTTACACTGTGTCTCTGTTGATTATTGTTGTGGACTGATGTGAGAATAATATACGAACAGGTATTTCCGATTCCCACCATTCCTGAGAGTATACTGAGTCGCTTGTTCTGGGTTGTCTTTTCATTGGGACCGCCGAGCTAAATCTCGGATAACGAATGGGACACTTATGCTAGCCGGATACTGGGTTCTGGGTTCTGAGGTGAGTTTCTGGTACACCACAATTCACTGAGGTCCCGGGGTTCTACGCATAGTTCTGTGTATAAGCAGGCCTGTGCCATGTTTAACAGTACTGCTTTAGTGGGTGGCACAAAGAGTGCTGCTGCCTACTAGTCGCATTTCATTTACAAGCCCGGAATACAGGTAGTACCATTTTCTAGGGACTTACAAATAAATTAAATATGCCAATTAGGTATGAGTCGATTGCACCACGTTTTAAGGAGAGAGTACAATCACTTTAGCTTGCTTAGCAGGGAAAAATGGGACAGAATCCTAATGCTAACACACTCGGGTTCAACAACAGAAGGCAAAAATCTGAGGGTGACCCTGTAAAAAAGGTGCAGTCCAACATCAATCTTCACAACTGACCACGTGCTAAATTCAGATTTTGTCTATTTTTCAGAAATGCATAATTTTTCAGGTTCACTCATGGGTTTAACAACTGTTTCCAACACAAACGGCAAGTAGGTAGAAACAACAAAAACAAGCATTTACAATGCAATAGGACTCGCATTTTGGGGAGTTGGAGCTATTTGTAATTGATAATGTTTTTTCTTTATGTGTTTTGGTTGGGAGTGTGGTGGATGTATGTCAGTGTACAAATGAGGTGCACAGAAGCCACCAAATGACGTGAGAGGGATGTAAAAAAAAAGTGGATGATTGAGGGAGTGGGTATAATTCATCACACATGTACCCTAAGGAGAGTTTCAGCAACAATAAATGTTGAATTTGATAATAGTGTACAGCGGTTTCTAGGCACCTTTATATTTTGGGAGAACAGAGAGGCCTAACGATAATAAGTTATTACTTATTATCACACAAGGGGCGTAGGTGTGTAGCCGGGATTGAAACTGAGGCAGGAGAAATTGTTGCTGATGTATTTGGCGCAATGATACTGAGTTTGGGGGTGGGTCTGAATGATGTTAAGTTTAGAAGGTTATCAACACTAGTGGACAAACTGTCTGTGAATACGGCTCAAGCTTTGTTGCTTGCTGATAGGGAGATGGTCGCTATAAAGGCCACCATCTTGCGTTAGATGTATTATTGGCAAAAGAGGGGGGAGTCTGTAAATTGCTGAGGGTCCAACAGTGTTACACTTACATCACTGACAATAGTAAGGATTTAAAGAAATATATAAGTAACATCACTGAGATACACTACAATATACATGATTTGGCTACTGAGGGAATTTGGGATAAAATTGACCAAGGATTTAGAAAGGTTGCCTATACTTAATGAAATACAAAGAGAAAAAACGCGTGCCAGACATGTGATGGAGCCAGATTCCATATCCTAAATTTACTTAAGAATACCTGGCCGATGGTGTTTATTGCCTGCTAAGAAGTAATTGTTTCCCTTCCAATTGCCACAAATCTTCCACGTGGAATATTTTTGAAAATACCACAGCCAAATAACATGTCCCATACCAATTTGGAGGCAGTCAAACATATGTGTTTCTCCCACATACAAAATACCTATTGGGCACTGTGGTCAATTGATCCAATAGCGCCTTCTTTATTGATTCTTCAATCACGAAAATGTGCTCACATTCACTCTCTCCTACAATTATTTTGTCATAATATTTTTGTGGTTGTCTAATGTAAAGTTTCCCTGCAAATCTAAAGCTATCAGACCTAAGCTTTCCTTTGCCTTATGATCTAACTCCTCTTGGGTCCATGGAACTACCTCATGCTTAGGATCAGGTCTGAATAATGACTGTCTATGCCTATCCTCTATCCGATCCACACATTTATTTTCTATATCAGAGAACAAACATGTCAAATTATGTCGATGGGCATATGCTGTGTCTAAAGTTACTGTGGGTACAAAACATTTTGAAATTCTTTATTCCTGCTTATAATAATCATATTTGTTCTTTTTTCCTGCTTATAATAATCATATGTGTTCAAATATTTTAGTACGGGGACTTCAGGGAGCACTACATCATAGTTAGAAAAATAATACTCAAAATCTGCTTTATCATAAAACATACTCAGCAACAAGCCACAAGTGATGGCACATGTCAGGGGTAGGTGATGATATCTAATGCCCTCTTCTACTGATGCTGGCAACTGCATGCACACATAGCAATCCTACACGTCCATGCTGTCCACATACTCATCCAACAAACGGGTGTATGCATTTAAAGTAATGCCCCCATTGGAGAGATCTACATATAATAAATGACTAGTTTCAGTTATCATGTACTCATCTGATTCCCTCTCTTATGTCTGGTGTACAAGGTGTAGGTGTCCCCATTGCCCTTCTTCCACAACATTGGACTCGAACATGGATGTAATGACCACTACAGCAATGATTACAATTACCCTCACTATGACTGTACCTATCATGCATTTCTGCCTACTCCATATTGAATCAGTTTTCCAACGTGGTGCAGAAATGGAAATAACAAAGTCTTTTTCTTTTTCCTTAATGATTCTGCACACAATGGTATTACTAGATTCCTTTGGGATTGTAGAATTATTCCGCATTCAGTTCAGCAATAATAATTTACAGTTCATGAATAGCCATCCCTATCCCTCTCTCTTCTTCTACGGAAAAGTCCCTAAATGTATTCTTCTTCCACTGGGGCCTAGGATATCTTCTTTAGAGCAATGATTATGTACTTTCTTTTTCATTATTCAGTTCAGTTTTCATCATAAATCAAATCAGTGCCAAGAGCATCAACAAAGAGTTCCAAGATCTCCATACAAAACACTGCCAATTCTTAAGCTGAAGGCTGGCAACCAAACATTGGAAATGAGAGTTGATTTATGGTCAGAAGTCGCAATCCACACAGCCTTGGAGGATCAGGTACTCTCAGAGTCAAGAGCCCAAGAGCCTTGACTCCTGGAACTAACAGTTCAATGTCAATAATTAATGTGGTCTATCCGTGTCTCACTCTTCCAGACATCAGCCTCCCGGACATCCCCGGCCCCTGCATCTGTGACCATGTATGTCCACTCGGGAGTAGCGTACTTTCGGCATGGCACTCGTTCTCTTTTTGATCACCTTAAACCTTCTTGACTTGATTCGGTGTCACTTTGCTCAGATTCAGAAGTTTCGGAGATGGGCTTGAGATCCTTTTCTGATGTAAGCCTCACATTCAGTCTTTCTTTTCTCACTGGCAACATTTCACTTCCAGCCTCTGTTCTCCTCTCCACCCTTGCCTGTTCCACATATGTCTGGTCAGCTGAATCAGACTTCGACCCCAACGTTTCCATTGCTCTCAAAGTCTGTCTCAGGATCTTGTACAGCATGATCTCCTTCAGCTTGACCTAATGAAAATTCTGTTTTAGTAGGAACCCTCACAGCTTGGCTCGTCCCATCTTCCGAGTCTGCACTCTCAGCTGGATTTCTTTGATCGAGAGGTGCTGTTTCTTCTGAGGGTTTTGGAACTCTACGGGTGTGGGAGGCCTGATTCAAGTTTGGTAAGCCTCCATGCTTCACAGCTGTGCTAATAACCAGGATCACCGGGTACGGACCTCGCCACCGTGCATCAAGGCAACTCTTCCTCACGTGCTTTCTGACCAAAACCAAGCCCCTCAAGCTTAGGCCATGAAAGAGATCTTTCGAGGTGGGTGCAGTCGCAGCCTCGACCTGGTGAGACACAGAATTAAGAAGTTGTGACACGTGGTTGCAACTCTTTGACACATAAACCACATGTCACAACTTCTTGATTGAAATTGTAATACTTGTGCACTAAAAGGAGCGGAGTGCACTTGGAGTGTATGCACGCCAAATTTGAGGATAATGATGAGTTTAAAAACAAGAATAAACCAGGGTGTTCTGCAGATTTATTAAAATGAGACACAGAATTAAACACTTCAGCCAGTCCCTTGCAATAATCAAGAACCAAATCATCAGTGATGTTTATCAGTGCTGTAGCTGGCATTCCAGGCAAATGCATTGCCCTCCAAATCAATATCTCGTGGGGGGAAAGTCCAGTTCTCCTATCTGGAGTACTACGCAAACTAATCAGCACCAAGGGTGGCTCAGCCAGCCATTTCAAAGACATCGACGAGCAAACCTTTGCCACTCTCATCTTGATGATCCCATTTAACTGCTCCACAAGGCCAGATGCCTCTGGCCTGTAGATACAATGCAGTCTCTGGTAAACTTGCAAGGCAGCACACACCAGCTGCATGATCTCACTATGAAAGTGAGTTCCTCTGCCCAATTCCAATGAGGTTGAAAATCCGAACCGTGGGAGGACCTCTCTAAGCAACAACTTTGCCACTGTGAGACTGTCACATCACCTAGTTGGATATGCCTCAACCCAACGTCAAAACACACACACCACCACCAAAATGTACCTCAATCCATTGCACCTGGGCATTTCGATGAAATCCAACTGTATCCTGTTAAAAGGACCTCCAAACCTCCCAATATGACTCAGTGCAACTACAGTTTTCTTTCCTGCATTCATTTGCTGACACGTAACACACCTATGACACACTGCCTCAGCATACACATGAAACCATGGATTGAACCATGTCTGTCGAAACACCCTCACCATGGCATCCCTTCCAAGATGTACTGCTCCATGAATATGCCTTGCCGTAGGACTCAACAAACAGTTGGGTAACACTGTCCTTTCATCAGTTGACACCCAAATACCATCCCCTCTTTTCTCACAACCTGCTCTAATCCATGCTGCTTCTTCCTCTTCAAGGACCTCCTCTTGAAGCCTTTTAATCTTATCCCAGGTATCAGCCACAGCCAACATCATGCTGAGCTCTGTCTTTTCTGTCTCTCTCCAACATATTCTCCATTAAGGATACAAGCATGTATGGCACAAAAGCGAGTCACTTCATCGTCATAGCGATTTCCCTTAGTGACAAAGTTCCCCCTTCCCGTGTGCCGCAAATTTCACCACTGCTGTTTCCTTGGGTTTCTGCAACACTTTCAACAGCTGTTGCAAGTATTCCCCATTCCTGATAGGAGATCCTGATGACGTTAAGAACCCGCTCTGTGACCAAAACTGCCCGAAGTGGTGAACAACTCCAAACCCATACTGACTATCAGTGAATATACTCACTCAGACTCGATCAGAAATGAGACATGCGCGTATTAGGACAATGATCTCGGCCACTTGTGTGGAGTACACTCCTTGTAAACAAGCAGCGTCCACAACTCCAGAAATAGTACAAACAGCAAAAGCTGCAATCAAACAACCATCATTGTCTCTTAAACATGAACCATCTACAAAGAGGACCAGATTAGATTTGGGTAATGGTTCATCGACAATGTCGGACCTGGGTTTGGTAGAAAGCTCAGTCACATCTATGCAGTCATGCTCCTCACAATCTTCTCCTTCAACAGGAGGAAATGGCTTCAGTGTAGCAGGATTCAACATAGAACACCTTTTCAATGAAACATTTTTGGATGCCAATATAACTTGCTCATACCTGGGGAGCCTATTATTTGTCAAATGCTGCATTTTGGTTCTTGTCATCAGCAGTTCCACCGAGTGCGGGACATAGACAGTAAGTGGGTGACCCACCACAATGCTTTCACATCTTTCAATGCTGAGAATTGTTGCAGCAACGGATCTGAGACATCCGGGCAACGCAACTGGGTCTAGGGTAGCTGAAAAATAGGCCACTGATCTACGGGCATCCCCATGTGTCTGAGTTAATACTGCTAGTGCCCACCCTTCTCTTTCATGGCAGAAGAGCGAAAAAGCTTTGTTATAATGGGGCATTTCCAGAGCTGGAGCACGACATAAGCTCTCTCTTAGCTCCCGAAAGGCCCTCAAACAGTCATCATCCCATGGTACCGGATCACTTACATCCTTGCATGTTAACTTTAACAAGGGTTTTGCCTTTAATGATATGTTTGGGATCCACTGTCGACAGTAGCCAAACATTCCCCAAAACATTCAGACTTATTTCTGTGTCTTTGGAGTACCCATTTGCAGGATCGCCTCTATGCGATCTGCTGACACCTTTCTTTTTCCTTTTTCAATTTGATGCCCCAGATACTGTACCTCAGGCAAACAGTACTAGAGCTTACCTGGGGATACCTAGGGGCTCATTTATGAGCCCCTGCGTCACTTTTGCGCCGCCGGTGCGTCACTTTTTGTGACGCACCAGTGGCAGAAAACATGCGCCATGTTGCGCCATATTTACAAAGTGACGCATCTAGGTAGATGCGTCACTTTGTAAACCCCTGCGCCACATTATACCTGCGCCAGGTATAATGTATGCAAGGGGGGCGTTTTGACGCAACAAAGGGTCGCAGAAGTGACGCAGTGAAATCTACGAGATTTCACTGCGCCACTTCTAGTGTGCAAATGCGTCAATTTCTTGCGCCTGCCTCACAGCAGGCGTAAGACTGACGCAGGCCCTTTCACATGGGGCTTGCCCCATGTGAAAGGACACATTGCTGGAGTTGCGTCACTTTTGTGACACACTCCAGCGATGCGTCACTTTTGCGCCTACAGATACGTCAGAAATACTGACGTATCTGTGACTCCTTGCGACATGATGCGTCATACTGTAAATATGACGCATCACTGGAGTCGCAGGGAGGGCGCAGTGAAAAGTGGCGCATCACTGTTTTCACGCAGTGGTGCGTCACTTTTCATAAATGAGGCCCCTTGTATCCATTCTCTGCCAGGTGATTCAAAAGAGCCACAGTATGTATCCTGCAAGCATATTCCGTCTCTGAAGCAACTAAAAGATCTTCTATGTGTTGGACGAGAACCGAATTCTGTGGCATGGTCAGACTCTTGAGATTCTTTTTCGAGATTTTATTGAAAATATATGGACTTTCTGTATACCCTTGTGGGATACGATACCATGTTAATACACGTTTCTCCAGCCGGAAACCCCTAAAATATTGGCTCTCTTGTGGAGGGGAAAATGCCTGGCATAGGTCGATGACCATAAACCATTCAGCCTAACAAGGTATTTGGAAGAGAATTACAGCTGGATTCGGTACCAAAGGACAACATGGATTCACAATCTCATTAAATCTTCGCAGGTCCTGCACTATTCTACACTTGCCACTAGGTTTCTGCAACCACATTATAGGTGAATTACAGGAGCTTACTCTAATCTCCTTCAAAATGCCTTGAACAGTCATAGATTCAATCACGTGGGTTATTCCCACCACTGTCTCTGGTGTTAACTTATACTGTGGCGTCCTTTGGAAATCGGCATTCGGCTTAACCTGTATATTAACTGGTTCAACTCCTCGAATCAGACCTATCTCTTTTCCTGTAAAATCCCATACCACAGAAGAGACAGAAGGGCCGATTCACAGAGCTAATCTGAGATAAAATCCTAAACTTACTACTTTTGGTATTCACAGAAGGCATTTAGTAGTAGTAAAGTTAGGACTACTAACTTTACTACTACTAAACTGAGATAAAATCCCAAACTAACTACTTTTGGTATAAGGTATTTAGTAGTAGTAAAGTTAGGACTCCTAACTTTACTACTACTAAATGCCTTTTGTGAATACTGAAAGTCGTAAAGTTAGGAATTTTAGTAGTAGTAAAGGTAGGAGTCCTAACTTTACTGCTACTAAATGCCTTCTGTGAATACCAAAAGTAGTACGTGTAGGATTGTATCTCAGATTAGTTCTGTGAATCGGCCCCAGAGTCCCTCACATCAAATGGTAACTTATCTTTGGTCAAGACAATGAACATTTCTGCACACAAATTCTGATTTGCCACCTTAAAGGCAGCGTCGTCATCACAAGTCTGTAATTCCACCCTATTAGAAGTACAATAGATGGTACAATTTAGTTTGCACAGAAGATCACGTCCTAACAGGCAAACCGGACTTAAATCACACACCACAAAATGGTATTGATCTTGAAAAGTTCCTATTCTCACAGGTAACTTATTTGTTAGTGGATTGGTCATTTTCTGATTAGTAACTCCTACCACTTGGATCGATTGTCCAGAAAGTGACAAGTTGGGGACCTCTGCTGACCTTACAGTAGGATGGGCTGCACAAGTGTCAATTAAAAATGTAATGGGATGATCGTTAACACAGGCCTCGACAAATGGTCCACTTTGGTCTACCTCCAAGGCTGTTCCAAGGGTACAGTCCTCCTTCCCCTCTTACACAGTCTTTGCAGTGGTTCCAGATCAGAACCGTCAGACAATTCAATGTAGGGCATCTATTGATATACGTAATTAGCTGCAGATATTCTTGGGAACTGAGGCACCTGCATCTACTGTTCTGGATCGCCCCCATAAATGGACCTAGGTCAAGTCACTGTGTTCAGACCATCAGACACCTGCACAGTTTCCTCATTTTGTATTTGATTTGCTGGATTGGAGCGACACTCGCGCTTCCAATGCCCAATTGTTGGACTTGGTCCTTTTTGCAGGGTCATCCCTAAACTTTTTGCCTTTCTCCTAGCCTTTTTTCTGACATGGTGTTGGTGGTTTTAGTCCTCTGGGTATTTTAGCACTGCTGTTCAGTGTAAAGTGCGTGTGCTCTCTGTGTTAAATATGGTAAGATTGGTCTACACCTGTTTGGCATATTTAATTTACAAGTCAGTCCCTTGTAACGTGGTATCTCATATACCCAGGTCTGGTAAATTAAATGCTACTGGTGGGCTTGTAGCGCAGATTGCGCCACACACCAAAGTAGCCTTTCAAACCTATCTCAGGCCTCTGCCATTGCAGGGCCTGTGCTTGCAGTGTCACTGCCACGGTGACGTGGTACCTAAAGTGTGTGCCATGTCCGTGACCCCCATTTTGCTACATGTCAGTCACCCCTAAGGTAGGCCCCCAACTAGCCCTATGGGCAAGGTGCATTGTAGGCAAAAGATAGGACATGTACCTCAAGTGTGTGACATGTCCTGGTAGTGACAAACAGCCATTTTAGTTTCTCACTACTGTGGGGCTACCCTCCCATAGGAATGCATTGGGGATTCCCTGATAAGTGTTTCAGTGGTAATTCCTGATATGAGATGCGCAGCGTGGTCAAGTTTGGTATGTTTGGAATAGTGATAATAAATGCTACACAATGGTGTGCGCAGATTTATTATAACTATTTTAGAACTTCCACTTTTAGAAGTTGGCATTTCTGTGTGCTATGTGTCTGCCTGTCTGATGTGAATTGCCTGTCTGGCTTGTGAGTGATAGGGGCTGGTGAGGTGTGTGTGGCTCCAGGAGGGGCAGGGTGAGTCAGCGCTAGGCTGAATGGGACATCTGCATTTGGACTGGTGGGAGGAGAAGTCCCTGGTCTGTGAATGTAGTGAATGTAGTGAATGCTGGCTCCGCCTCCCTGTGGTATGTCTAATGATGAGCCCCTACCTGACAAAGGGGAAGAGGAGCCTTGTAAACAAAATGCTCCAATTCCCCCTGAACCAGTTTTTGCTGGTTCCCCAAGCCCTGTACTGGCGCAGACAAAGGGAAAAGGTGATATAAATGTAGGGGCTGTGACCCCATGTTCTGTTCTATGCTGGGGTGCTGTTCCTGACTTGGGGGCGTGCTGCTGCTGGGGGTCCATGAGGAACCACCATGGGGGCTTACCTCCCTGCTGGAGGGCCCTGTGTGCTGGCCTCCCTGGGCCCAGCTATGGCCCTTGGACCTGGAAGAACTTTCTGATTGGACCCTTTTACTTTTCTTTTGATAGTCCAGGAACCAGGGCCTTTGCTGCATTTTGAGCCCTGTGAGCGCTTTATTTTTATTTGCCCCAAGAAGGAAGAGAGCGTGGGCTGCACAGCGCTGTGCTGCCCATCCTTTTAGAGGGAATCCCGACGTGAGGGATTCCCCTGTGATGCTGCTTTAGGAGCGGGTGCCCACCCCGCATTGATGCTGACTTCGAGCAGGAGCCTACCCCGCTTTATGCTCGTGTTTTGGGCGGGTGCCCACTACGCTTATGTGCTGGTTGTGGCGGGTGCCCACCCCACCATTGTCTTTGTTTCAAACGGGATCCTACCCCATGTTTGTAATGAATGTGCTTTTCGCTAAAAGGACACACCCAAACCCTGCACTCCCACTTTGGAGGAAAATATATCACTGCCCCTATAAATAATACACTTTGAGCAGCACTCCCTAAAGACGAGGAAAGGACGCAGCACTCCATTTAGGCGAGGCAAGAAAACAAATTCAGGTGCATTTTAAAATAACACACAAGTTTATTAATGCAATGTTTGGAACGGTAAGCCAAATTGATCAGTAAATTAAGATTCCCAAATGTCAAGTCACCAATTAAATGAACAACTGAAATAAAATGCAGTAGATACAAGTAGCAAAGAGTAGAAAATATATACAAAATGGCTAGGAACACCTCACGGACTGAATTTGCATCATCCTTGCCAACTCAAGCTGGGGAAGCCCTTCAACAGCCCAGGCAGGAGTTCAGTCAGGACTCAAGTTCCGTCACCGCCAAAGCAAAACGTCTATTCTGTGGTGAATTTCCACCTGCCCCCGCATGTTCCCAGCTTTAATATAATTACTCAACATGAGGCGATGCTTCTAGAAAATCTTGCCCCCTTCTCATTAGAAAAAAACCGAGCTGGCTGTACCCGTCTGCATCAAGGCCAAGACGGAGTCTGACGAAGCTCCCGTATTTTGACTCCGAGGCAGAGTTGTACATTCCACAGACACCTCCTACAACATATTCCAGTTCACTCTGGTCGGTGAGGTGCGAGAAACCAGTGAGTAGCAGAAAGACCTTCAATATGAATCGCAAGCACTGCTGTGCACGCAGAAGTAACGCAATGTCAGAAAACAAAATGACATGAGGCCATGTCAAAGCCAATGGTCAAAGTCAGAAAACAAGATGACATGAGGCCATGTCAAAGCCAACAATCAAAGTCAGAAAACAAGATGACATGAGGCCATGTCAAAGCCAATAGTCAAAGTCAGAAAACAAGATGACATGAGGCCATGTCAAAGCCAATAGTCAAAGTCAGAAAACAAGATGACATGAGGCCATGTCAAAGCCAATAGTCAAAGTCAGTAAACAGGATGACATGAGGCCATGTCAAAGCCAATAGTACTGTTCTACTCTGTGACAGCTCCCACTAAAAGACAACAAGATCACAAGACAGAAGAGAAGCAGGCATATGCAGGACTGTCCTACATTAAAGCTAGGGTAAAATAACACAATAAAGTCAGTTAAAATGATGGTAGTTGAAGGTCATCATAGGGTGCCAAACCACAAGAGTGGCTCTTTCACTACATTCCATCCCATGACCTTCAACTATCATCATTTACATATATCAAAAACAAGACTTCTTAACTGAAGGCACAACAATGTTTGAAAAACACTGAAATCATAAAAGCATATGATAATCACTTCAAAGCATGTCTTAACTGAAAAACACAACTATGATTGAAGCACTGCATTTCTTAACTGAAAGCACAAGCATAAAACTGTGAAATCATAAAAGCATGTAATAATCAATTCAAAGCATGTAGAAATAGCTCATGCATATCTGGATACTCAGCAGGAATAATGGTTTGATGGATACACAAAATAAATTAATCAAGCTTATGAACTCGGTAATACTCCTAATGTCTCTAATAGCTAATACTGGAAGTTCTACTATTGAAGCTGGCAAACTTATATATTTTGTGCAAAGCAACTCTTTAACTCAAAAATCAATTTTCTCCAAATGCAGAACATGTTTGTCATTCGGTTTTCTCTTTCAACAAACAATCCTTCTGTGTGAAAGACACACACCCTTCTCGCATTTTGTTTTAACTTTATGTTTATAAAACAGTTTCAATTGCAGCACATTTTGTTGTTCTGTTTTCTCTGTAAACAAACAGTCCTTCTGTGTGAAAGACACACAGCCTGCTCGCATCCAAAACAATAACCGTGTACATTGTACTTCATCTTTACTATATCAGTTCATCGGTCTTGGAGGTCTGTTTGGTCCGTTCAGCCACAGGATGTCAGCTTCCATCGTCCGGTGATCATTTCAGGCTTGAGGAGGGGAGGGAAGGGGTCCCACCTATACGGAGACACAGGACACATCGCAGTATGATGACCTGGAAAAGAAACAAGCATCACTCTTCTTGCAAAAAACATTTTTCAAAAAGTGCACGTTTTCCTGTCCCTGTTTTAAGTCTAAAGGCACAATATTATCATTCGTGTCTGCATGGTTCCCTGCTGGCTCTGGGGAATTGTCTGAGAATTCTACCCACGCTTTAGCCTCTGAATTCTTGGTATTGGGATGAAACTCTCTTTTTTTCTGCACAGTAAAAAGGGCTGGGGCAGTCTCCTGCCTGACTATTTCTCCACTCACTGCTGGATGCATGCTCCCTTTATCAGTTGGCAGAAACCCAAGGCAATCCAGCTGCTCTGTCTGCTCTGATAATTTTTCTTTCTTCAACTCACCTGTAGGAGAGTAGGGTCTGCTATCCTATGGTCACCCCAAATTTTTGCTTTTTGCTTCACTGGTTTTTGACATATTGAGGCTGTGGGCCTGCCAATCAGACCCCCAGCCTGCTGTTCTCTCTACTAAATTAAAACTATGCACCCTAGGTGCATAACCAATTGGAAGTGGATCACCCTGTCAGCCCCTGTACCAGTGTACACTAGGTACCCAGGGCATTGGTGTACCCAAGGCCTGCCCGGGGCTGAAGCATGTATTATGCCACCCCAGGCTTGGCCTAACAAATCTGACACAACTGGCTGATCACTCAGCTGGGGTAAGTTGGTGTAACCACCTCTTACTTAGGTGTAGTATACCTATACCTAACCTTAAATGGGACACCTGGTAACCTATAAGTCACTCCTATGGCAGGCCTTAACAATCCTGAAGGCAGAGTGCTTGGTTCCATGTGAGATGGTGCTCTGGCATGAGCTGGGCCTGTCTGCAGTGGTCGGAACAACTTCCTTCTACTGTTTCCAGATATCGTCATACCATATACTCTTAAGTGCATTATGAACCTCGCGGTTAAATGCTATCTTTGGTTTGGCTTTATCAAAACATGTCGAGTAAGGTGTCATACGAATTGGAATACTAACCCCTCGCCAATTCTGGCGACGGGGTTAGCATTCCACCCTTCTAGAGGGACACGACATGTACAGTACCTGAAACCCGGGTAAAATCAGACATAGCCTCAGCTCCACAAAATGGATGCTGCCACCACAGACACAAGTCTGCCCTCCTGCTGCTGGGAGTCCTTCCAGCTTGGGAGGTGTGGACAAAGGGTTTCCTGCCAGGGGAGGTGCGTGCACCACCCCAGACAGGATTTTGTGTATTGGTCAGGTAGGGCTTGAAAGAAACCAGACATGCCTGTGGCTCACAAGGAGCCTCGGGGCATATGCCAGTTCAAACCGGTCCTGGGGCACACCAGTCCCGGGCCTGGGGCGAGCTGGACAAAGGATTGGGGGTGTAACCACCCCCCTTCCTGGTCCCACCCTTAGGGAGGGACCTAGCAGGTAGTCCGGCCCCTAGAATCCGCTTAAAGGTAGGAGCTGTGTCCTAAGACTTCAGACATCCTGGAATCAACTTAAAACTAAGAAGAAGACGGGAACTTCGACGCTCTGCCGCACAGAGGACTGAAGCCAATCTCCCCTGTGGTCAGGGAGTGACCACCTTGCTAACGCAAGCACCATCCAGCGAATCAACGTCTGCTTTGCCGCTGCCTCCCGCCGGAGCCCGAGCCCAGAGACTGACAAGACCTGGACCTCCAGACCTCTCACCGCCCGATCCACAGTCCCTGCAAAGAGGAGACCCGTGGAGGCACCGAGACACGTGGAGCCAGCCATCTTGAAACGACTACGACAAGCTGACCAGTGCAACAACCGAGGCTCCCTCCAAGTTGTGCTTTGGGTCCTGAGAAGCCCAACCCTCGAGCAGCATCTGCACCAAAGGTGAGCCCTCCAGCATCTCCACGATCTGCGTGGGGCCCTTCTGCATTTTGCCACTCGACGCGCCTAACCGGTTGCTGGCCCGCTGGCTAGTGGCCATCTTGGCGACGAAATCTACGAAAAACACCGCTGGTCTGGTTGCTCCAGACTGGCCCTTGCTCCCCTCCAAAGGAGCAGTTCCTCTGACCTTGCTGGTCAGAACTATCAGCTTAAACTCCTTGCCTACAACAATTGCTTTTGCCAAGGCTTGTTTGCTTCGATCAAGTCGCCGACACCGCCGACAGCGAGAGCCTGCGTGGGACAGCTCGTGACTCGACTCCTGGACGTCGTCGACCTCCAGGGACCACGTGGCTGCAGAGTCAAGCTACACCTTTCACCTGTTTGCACCCGACATCGCCTGGTACCCACCTGGTGCCACGCTGGTCACTGGCTAGTGACTGTGAACACTGTCCCCTCTGCTTACAGGTCTTCAACATCTCCGATCCACCCTTGGATCCACTGCATCTCTTCCCGACCGACCGCCTGCAGCACTTTTGTCTACAGGCCCCACGGAACAGATAGAAGAAACCCGACGCACTTCGAGGCCTATGCACCCGCTTCCTGTGGGTGAGGTAAAGCTGGCACTCCGGTGCCCAAGTGTAGTATTACATCTCTAGTGCCTGTGTTCCAAGTCTTACGTTCCTAGGTCATCCGGAAGATTCCTTTTGCAGTAACTTTGTACTTTTTACGCACCCATTGAAATCTATGGGAGCACGCGTGTGACTATTTGCTCTGCACACGCGACCCGTGGACCTCCTGGTCACTAACTGAAGTTAGCTCCTTGTAGGCCCAGCGATTCTAGAGGCCCTAGGCCTTTTCCCTTTCCTGTTCGTGGTTCTTATACCACTATTTTAGTATATGGTTTGAGTGGCCACAAGGGCCTATCCATATAAAGTGCAACTTCTGTGTATTCTGTGATAATCTTGTTTGACGATTTGTGCTCCTGTGCTCATAAAGAGACTAGGGGTTACTTTGAGAAATAAATACATATATATTTTGAATATATATCTGTGTGGTGTCCTTTCATTGGTATAAAAGGGGGTTACTATTGGTAAAACAGCTTGCTTAACACGCATCACGAGTTTAGCCTCAAAGACTGCTTAGCCTACGCTACCACTAGGGCAGCTAGTCCGAAAAGGTTGACTTACAACCACACCATAAGGGTTGCTTGGCATGGTACAAGGTGGTCACTAGAACTAGTGAACAGCATATACCAGGCCAACTTCTCACATTGGTGAGCAGCGGTTGGATTTGAGCTTGCTGTGTTTTACCATTGTAATCTCTTGGTTACCAATTGAAAGATCACATAGGTACCTGTAGGTACATATAAAACAAGATTAGATATACTTAAGTTCTACTGAACTTAGTTGTTGTAGAGCAAAGGGAGTAGCACACCCTGACTACAACTACTAGATAGGTTTAGTAGGTAAACCCAAGTGTAGGTAGATTGCAACACATCCACCCACACTTAAGAGCAATGGCTGGGGCAGAGGGGTCCACTGTACCCATCTCTGTTGAGAGTGACCCCCCGAGGGCACCATCCATCTATGCTACCCTTAATCAGAATGAGCTCAGGCATTTGGCAACTCTTAGAGGCCTTAAACAGCCCAAGAACCCTACCTCTGCTGTGCTCAGAGCACTCTTGCAAGATGATGAGAATCAGAGAGAGCTCAAGAGAGCTTCCCAGTTAGCCCCCTTAGGGACAGGAACAGGAGGCCCCCCTTCTGAAGATGCCACTGAGGTACCCCTTTCCAATAGCCATCCCTTAGATGAGAACCATACTACAGAGGAGGAAAGTGAGGGGGATACAGACAGTGGTGAGGATGAAGGGAGAACTAGCCCAGTGCCAAGTGTTATACTTGGCCCAGCTAAACCAAGGCTATTGGGGACTGACAGTGGGTTCACCCCACTGGATCTCCCCAGTGGACTTAAACCAGGGCTTGGAAGGCAAAGGAATCGCTCAGGTGACTCCAATGCTTCCCATGGCTCTAGAGGCTCTCAGGGTCACTCCAGGAGAAGGATGACCACCCCTCAGAGGAGGGAACATGAGGCCAAGATGCAAGAAGCTCAGCTGAGGATCAGGAAGCAGGAGCTAGAAGTAGCCCTGATGGAAGAGAAACTTAGCAAGGCTAGACAGCATAAAGAGAGTGGGTCTATACCCACTGGTGGCAGCATTGTCCCTAAGGACAAAGATAGGGTTTTCGACAATAGAAACCTGTCTAAGGTTGTGCCCCCCTACAAAAGTGGGGATGACATCCACAAGTGGATAACTGCTCTTGAGAGAGCCTGCAAAGTACAGCAGGTTCCTGAAGATCAGTGGGCAGCAATCCTCTGGCTCTCCTTTGAGGGAAGAGGCAGAGACAGACTCCTCACTGTTAGAGAAGAGGATGTCAGAAACTACAGAATCCTGAAGAGTGTTCTAGTTGATGAGTTAGGCTTAACCACTGAACAGTACAGGTTAATGTTCAGAGACACCCAAAAGACACAGACTCAGGACTGGTCTGAATATGTTGAATGTGCCACTAAGGCTTTGGAGGGTTGGTTGCTGGGAAGTAAGGTATCTGATTTTACAGGATTGTATAATTTGATGATGAGAGAACAGATTTTAAATAACTGTCAAAACCAGCAACTGCATCAACACTTGGTTGACTCTGATCTGACCTCTCCCCAAGAATTGGGAAAGAAGGCAGACAAATGGGTCAGAACCAGGGTTAAGCAAAAGAACCAGAACCAGGGCCAAGGGGGTGATCAGAAGAAGGCAGACCAAAAGGGTGGAGATCAGAAACCTAAAGACCAGAAGTCTTCAACAGGGCCCCAAACTACTGCTAAGGAGGGTGGGTCCCAACAGTCCAAAAAGAAGAAAGAAGGTCAAAAGAAACCCTGGTGCAATCATTGTAAAAATACAACTCACTGGACTAGTGATTGCAAAAAGGGTGGAGCCCCCAACACTGTTGCCCCTAAGGCACCTGCTCCCAGTACTACTGTTAGCAGTGTTGGTCCCCAGACAAAGGGTGTAGTGGGAATCACTATGGGAACTGAAGGAGATTCTGACTTAGACAGAACCCTGACACAGGCAGTCTTGATCTGTGATGGGGACATTGATTTGTCCCTGACTGTGAGCCCCAGTAACCTGGGCAAGTACAGACAGACTCCTTTAATAAACGAAAAAGCGGCTCAAGCCTACAGGGACACATGTGCCAGTGTCACTATGGTGACACCAGGCTTTGTGGACCCTGGACAGTACATACCAGGTGAGAACTACCTGGTGACCAATGCCAGCAATGCCACTACTTCACATAGTGTGGCAGTTGTTAACTTCTCATGGGGAGGGGTAACTGGCCTCAAAAGGGTTGTGGTTAGTGCAGACCTCCCAGTAGAATGTTTGTTGGGCAATGACCTAGAGAGTTCTCTATGGTCAGAAGTGGAGTACAGGACTCATGCAGAGATGTTAGGTATATCATCACATGTCCTTGCTGTGACCAGGTCACAGGCCAAAAAGTGCCTCACTGAACCACAGGTCTTGGATCCTGGAACAATGGACCAAGCACCTACCAAGAAGAAGAACAGGAGGGTCAAGGCTGTGCCTTCCCCCCTGCCTCAGAGTGATGATCAGCCTTCCCAGGAAGCTGATCTAGAGGACCCTGAAGGAACTGTCCCTGAAGAGCTTGAACCTGATCAGGTTGAGTTTCTGGGGACAGGGGGACCTTCAAGGGCTGACTTGAGGCAGGCTCAGTTATCCTGTCCCTCTCTTGAACCCCTCAGACAGCTGGCTGCTGCTGAGGCTGCTGGGAATGCTCAAGGTACCCATAAAGTGTATTGGGATGAAGGGCTCCTTTATTCAGAGGCTAGAGACCCCAAGCCTGGTGCAACCAGGAGGTTGGTTATACCTCTGCAATTTAGGGGCTTCCTTCTTACCTTGGCCCATGATATTCCTTTAGCAGGACACCTAGGCCAGAATAAGACCTGGGACAGACTTGTCCCTCACTTTCACTGGCCTCACATGAGTGAGGATACAAAGGAGTTTTGTCGCTCCTGTGTCACCTGCCAAGCCAGTGGCAAATCAGGTGGCACAACAAAGGCCCCCCTGATACCACTACCTGTGGTGGGGGTTCCCTTTGAAAGAGTGGGAATAGACATAGTGGGTCCCATGGATCCTCCCACTGCATCTGGGCACAGATTTATACTGGTGGTAGTGGATCATGCCACCAGGTATCCAGAGGCAATTCCCCTTAGGACCACTACAGCTCCTGTTGTGGCCAGGGCCCTGCTGGGAGTATTCTCCAGAGTGGGGTTTCCTAAGGAGGTAGTATCTGACAGAGGTACCAACTTTATGTCAGGATACTTGACAGCTATGTGGAAGGAATGTGGTGTCAACTACAAGTTCACCACCCCTTATCACCCACAATGCAATGGGCTTGTTGAGAGATTCAACAAGACCCTAAAGGGTATGATCAAAGGATTACCTGAAAAGCTCAGGCGAAGATGGGACATCCTTCTACCCTGCCTTCTGTTTGCTTACAGAGAGGTCCCACAAAAGGGGGTTGGCTATAGCCCCTTTGAATTGTTGTTTGGGCACCCTGTGAGAGGCCCACTGTGTTTGGTGAAGGAAGGATGGGAGTTACCTCTCAAAAAGCCTAAGCTCGACATAGTGGACTATGTACTTGGTCTCCGCTCCCGGATGGCTGAGTATATGGAGAAGGCATCTAAAAACCTTGAGGCAAGCCAGGCCTTACAGAAAGCTTGGCATGACCAAAAGGCTGTCTTGGTTGAGTATCAGCCAGGACAGAAGGTATGGGTGTTGGAGCCAGTGGCCCCAGCAGCACTCCAAGACAAATGGTCTGGACCCCATACAATCCTGGAGAAAAAGGGAGAGGTCACCTACTTGGTGGACCTAGGAACTCCCAGGAGTCCCCACAGGGTACTCCATGTTAACAGGCTTAAAGCATATGTTGACAGGGCAGACATGGGCTTGCTCATGGCTACAGATGAGGGACAGGAGGAAGAGAGTGACCCTCTCCCAGACCTGTTGTCTCAGAACCCTGAAGATGGCTCAGTTGAAGGAGTGACCCTTGGAGGCAACCTCACTGCCCATCAGCAGACTGAATGTAGACAGGTTCTACAATCATTTTCACATATGTTTTCCTTGATACCTAGTCAAACTGACTGGTGTACCCATGTTGTGGACACTGGTGACAGTCTGCCTGTAAAGAACAAGCTTTACAGACAACCTGACCACGTCAGGGACTGTATAAAGGCTGAGGTACATAAAATGCTGGAATTAGGTGTCATTGAACCCTCAGAGAGCCCCTGGGCTAGCCCAGTGTTTCTAGTCCCCAAACCTCACACCAAAGATGGCAAGAGAGAGATGAGGTTCTGTGTGGATTACAGAGGACTCAATGCTGTCACCAGGACAGATGCACACCCTATTCCAAGGGCAGATGAGCTCATAGACAAACTTGCTTCTGCAAAGTTTTTGAGCACATTTGACTTAACAGCTGGCTATTGGCAAATCAGATTAGCTGAGGAGTCTAAGGCCAAAACAGCATTCTCAACCCCAGGTGGGCATTATCAGTTTGTGGTGATGCCCTTTGGTCTGAAGAATGCACCTGCCACCTTCCAAAGGCTGGTGAACCAAGTCCTTACTGGGTTGGATGACTTTTGCGCAGCATATCTTGATGACATTGCTGTCTTTAGCTCCACCTGGGAGGATCACCTGATCCACCTGAAGAAGGCTCTTGAGGCCCTGCAGAGGGCAGGCCTCACTATCAAGGCTACTAAGTGCCAGATAGGGCAGAGTAAGGTTGTGTATTTGGGCCACCTTGTAGGTGGAGGCCAAGTTCAACCACTGGAGAGTAAGATACAGTCCATCAAGGATTGGTCCCCTCCAACCACCCAGACTCAAGTTCGAGCTTTCTTGGGCTTGACTGGGTACTACAGGAAGTTTGTTAAGAACTATGGGTCCATAGTGACTCCTCTTAATGATCTGACATCCAAGAAGATGCCCAAAAAGGTTCAGTGGACAGTAAGCTGTCAAAAGGCATTTGATGACCTGAAGGAGGCCATGTGCTCTGCACCTATCCTGAAAAGTCCTGACTACTCCAAAGAGTTTATTGTCCAAACAGATGCTTCTGAGTTGGGTGTGGGAGCTGTGCTGTCACAACTTAATGTAGATGGTCAAGACCAACCCATTGCTTTTATTAGCAGAAGGTTGACCCCCAGAGAGAAGAATTGGTCAGCTATTGAGAGGGAGGCCTTTGCTGTGGTGTGGGCCCTGAAGAAGCTGAGACCATACTTGTTTGGCACTCACTTCAAGATTCAGACCGACCATAAGCCCCTCTTGTGGCTAAATCAGATGAAGGGTGAAAATCCCAAACTGCTTAGGTGGTCCATTTCCCTACAGGGTATGGACTTTACAGTGGAGCACCGGCCAGGTACTGACCATGGGAATGTAGATGGTCTCTCCAGGTACTTCCACTTAGGACATGAAGACGAGACTGGTCAAGGCTAGTTTAATGTCCCAGCGTTTGGGGGGGGGTTGTGTAGGAGAGTAGGGTCTGCTATCCTATGGTCACCCCAAATTTTTGCTTTTTGCTTCACTGGTTTTTGACATATTGAGGCTGTGGGCCTGCCAATCAGACCCCCAGCCTGCTGTTCTCTCTACTAAATTAAAACTATGCACCCTAGGTGCATAACCAATTGGAAGTGGATCACCCTGTCAGCCCCTGTACCAGTGTACACTAGGTACCCAGGGCATTGGTGTACCCAAGGCCTGCCCGGGGCTGAAGCATGTATTATGCCACCCCAGGCTTGGCCTAACAAATCTGACACAACTGGCTGATCACTCAGCTGGGGTAAGTTGGTGTAACCACCTCTTACTTAGGTGTAGTATACCTATACCTAACCTTAAATGGGACACCTGGTAACCTATAAGTCACTCCTATGGCAGGCCTTAACAATCCTGAAGGCAGAGTGCTTGGTTCCATGTGAGATGGTGCTCTGGCATGAGCTGGGCCTGTCTGCAGTGGTCGGAACAACTTCCTTCTACTGTTTCCAGATATCGTCATACCATATACTCTTAAGTGCATTATGAACCTCGCGGTTAAATGCTATCTTTGGTTTGGCTTTATCAAAACATGTCGAGTAAGGTGTCATACGAATTGGAATACTAACCCCTCGCCAATTCTGGCGACGGGGTTAGCATTCCACCCTTCTAGAGGGACACGACATGTACAGTACCTGAAACCCGGGTAAAATCAGACATAGCCTCAGCTCCACAAAATGGATGCTGCCACCACAGACACAAGTCTGCCCTCCTGCTGCTGGGAGTCCTTCCAGCTTGGGAGGTGTGGACAAAGGGTTTCCTGCCAGGGGAGGTGCGTGCACCACCCCAGACAGGATTTTGTGTATTGGTCAGGTAGGGCTTGAAAGAAACCAGACATGCCTGTGGCTCACAAGGAGCCTCGGGGCATATGCCAGTTCAAACCGGTCGTGGGGCACACCAGTCCCGGGCCTGGGGCGAGCTGGACAAAGGATTGGGGGTGTAACCACCCCCCTTCCTGGTCCCACCCTTAGGGAGGGACCTAGCAGGTAGTCCGGCCCCTAGAATCCGCTTAAAGGTAGGAGCTGTGTCCTAAGACTTCAGACATCCTGGAATCAACTTAAAACTAAGAAGAAGACGGGAACTTCGACGCTCTGCCGCACAGAGGACTGAAGCCAATCTCCCCTGTGGTCAGGGAGTGACCACCTTGCTAACGCAAGCACCATCCAGCGAATCAACGTCTGCTTTGCCGCCGCCTCCCGCCGGAGCCCGAGCCCAGAGACTGACAAGACCTGGACCTCCAGACCTCTCACCGCCCGATCCACAGTCCCTGCAAAGAGGAGACCCGTGGAGGCACCGAGACACGTGGAGCCAGCCATCTTGAAACGACTACGACAAGCTGACCAGTGCAACAACCGAGGCTCCCTCCAAGTTGTGCTTTGGGTCCTGAGAAGCCCAACCCTCGAGCAGCATCTGCACCAAAGGTGAGCCCTCCAGCATCTCCACGATCTGCGTGGGGCCCTTCTGCATTTTGCCACTCGACGCGCCTAACCGGTTGCTGGCCCGCTGGCTAGTGGCCATCTTGGCGACGAAATCTACAAAAAACACCGCTGGTCTGGTTGCTCCAGACTGGCCCTTGCTCCCCTCCAAAGGAGCAGTTCCTCTGACCTTGCTGGTCAGAACTATCAGCTTAAACTCCTTGCCTACAACAATTGCTTTTGCCAAGGCTTGTTTGCTTCGATCAAGTCGCCGACACCGCCGACAGCGAGAGCCTGCGTGGGACAGCTCGTGACTCGACTCCTGGACGTCGTCGACCTCCAGGGACCACGTGGCTGCAGAGTCAAGCTACACCTTTCACCTGTTTGCACCCGACATCGCCTGGTACCCACCTGGTGCCACGCTGGTCACTGGCTAGTGACTGTGAACACTGTCCCCTCTGCTTACAGGTCTTCAACATCTCCGATCCACCCTTGGATCCACTGCATCTCTTCCCGACCGACCGCCTGCAGCACTTTTGTCTACAGGCCCCACGGAACAGATAGAAGAAACCCGACGCACTTCGAGGCCTATGCACCCGCTTCCTGTGGGTGAGGTAAAGCTGGCACTCCGGTGCCCAAGTGTAGTATTACATCTCTAGTGCCTGTGTTCCAAGTCTTACGTTCCTAGGTCATCCGGAAGATTCCTTTTGCAGTAACTTTGTACTTTTTACGCACCCATTGAAATCTATGGGAGCACGCGTGTGACTATTTGCTCTGCACACGCGACCCGTGGACCTCCTGGTCACTAACTGAAGTTAGCTCCTTGTAGGCCCAGCGATTCTAGAGGCCCTAGGCCTTTTCCCTTTCCTGTTCGTGGTTCTTATACCACTATTTTAGTATATGGTTTGAGTGGCCACCAGGGCCTATCCATATAAAGTGCAACTTCTGTGTATTCTGTGATAATCTTGTTTGACGATTTGTGCTCCTGTGCTCATAAAGAGACTAGGGGTTACTTTGAGAAATAAATACATATATATTTTGAATATATATCTGTGTGGTGTCCTTTCATTGGTATAAAAGGGGGTTACTATTGGTAAAACAGCTTGCTTAACACGCATCACGAGTTTAGCCTCAAAGACTGCTTAGCCTACGCTACCACTAGGGCAGCTAGTCCGAAAAGGTTGACTTACAACCACACCATAAGGGTTGCTTGGCATGGTACAAGGTGGTCACTAGAACTAGTGAACAGCATATACCAGGCCAACTTCTCACATCACCCTTCACCTTCTGTAGGACTGTTCTGGCTTGTGCATTCTGACACAAAGGAATCACAGTTCTAAGTAAATCTAGGGGAATATGGATCCCTTCCTTTTCTGCCCACCTGTTTGTATGGTCCTTATCTCCTAGGTGCTTGCATTTAGTTATGCACACCAAATCTGAATAGTGTGTCACCACCTCTGTCTCCAAGATTTTAGCCTTTTCATCTGTAAGGAAATTAAATGTTCTGTCATGCACAGTACTTGCACTTTGCAGTACAATCTGCCACTTCACTGGGGAATCCTGTGTCTCAAGCTCCACCCCTGGACTTTCTATTGGGACCTGTGCAAACTGTTCATGCAAAACTACAGTTTCTGTCTGTATATGCCACTTTATAACATTTGCTTCATCTCCCATTGACAAATCACATTTTGTCTCATCTGCCCAATGTCTTTCAATGCGCAAAAGCATCTGTGTTTGTCCAGCAGCTGAATTTAAAAGTATCCTCTTCTTTCCCTGTTCTTCACAGTAACTAAAAATATCACACTGTCTCCTTTCTGAATTGACCATGCTTTTAAAACATCTTTTTTCAAAATAGTGTTTTTCCATGTAGAGCAAAATTCATTAATCACTGTCATGTTTGATTTATACTTGCAACCAGCCATCGTTAAGTCTAAAAAACTGGTCTTTTTATTTTCCTGCACATCCACATTTTCTCGGTTAATTTCTGGCTGAGGAACGTTCTCAAAAGAATTAATTAAGACCGTCAGTGAAGCCTGCAGATTAACTGGCACGTTCTCTAAGTTCACATTTTTCACATATGACTCATCATAGCTGGTAAAAACAAATGGTTTCAGAGCCTTGTACATGTTAATTCTGTTATCAAAGACTTGTATTGCGCGATACGAACTGCATATTTTTCTGCCACAGTCTGGTAGGTTTCCAACTTATCTTGCAATAACAAATTCTGACAGATTAATATCGTGGAGGTACTTTTTGGCTTCAACAAACTGTTTCTCTAATTTTTCAAATCCACTCTGCAGCTGAACATATTTTTCATGTATTATACGATAAGTATTTAAAAGGATCCAGCTCCTTCTGCCTAACGTACCAAGCTCCTCTCCTTTCTTCACAGGCACTTTTTTCAAACACGCAACCACTTGTGCTGGCTCAGCGTCAGCTACACACACACTCCAATTCTCACTCAGCCCAGTACAATTAGCCCACTTATGAGATAATGTGCTATATGGGACTACCTCCCACCCAGGTATATCAATTGGTATCTGGGAATCCGCTCTAATTTTCTAGAAAACATGTTTTTTCCCCTTTTAAATCAACGTTCGAATCCTGTGAAAGTGACGCCAAGATGTAATGAATGTGCTTTTCGCTGAGGCCATGTCAAAGCCATAGTCAAAGTCAGAAAACAAGATGACATGAGGCCATGTCAAAGCCAATAGTACTGTTCCACCCGTGACAGCTCCCACTAAAGGACAACAAGATTACAAGACAGAAGAGAAGCAGGCATATGCAGGACTGTCCTACATCAAAGCTAGGGTAAAATAACACACTAAAGTCAGTTAAAATGATGGTAGTTGAAGGTCATCATAGGGTGCCAAACCACAAGAGTGGCTCTTTCACTACGGTTTTACCGAGAATCACTGCTGCGGCCCAATCAGACCCGGAAGTTAGGCAAAGCTGCCTTAGCGTTGGGCGGAGCAGGGAGAGGAATTCCTGACCCGCTGCCGGGAAAGCCGTCTGGAGCCTTGCAGGCTCCCCTGCCAAGTCCCGTGTCCCCGGAGAGGGACCGGGTGAAGCTAGAGGCCTGAGGGAGCCTCGCGGGCTCCTCAGGCTGACCTTACACCGACGCGAAGAGAGCAGACAAAGCCTCCCCAGGAAGGGAGAAGAGCAGAGTGCCGGTACCAGCATGGAGAGAAGACCGTAGGAGTCCTGCCCCACAGCCCCGGTGTGTAGGGGCTTCTCCAGTATTGTGGTGCAGTTCGAGGCACATTACCGGTGCTTGGGGATTCTGAGCGGCCCCGCCTGACAGCGGGCCGCTCCAACGTGGCCACATTGTTGTTAGGGAACCCGTGGGGGTCTAGAGGGCCCAGGGGTGCCCGTGCTTCTCCTGTCTGGCTATGTTTTCACAGTTACGCCGCTTGACAGTGGGCAACTGCAACGATGGGGGCAGTATTGAGCTAGAGAGCCCCAGTAGGGGCCCCGAGGGCAGAGTCGTGCCAGGGCCCTCTTCTGTGTTCCCTGTGGGCATTTTTGATAGAGTCCCAGTAGGCCAGGCCCTTTACCTTATTCCCAGCTGCGCCGCACCAACGTTTTTGGCACATTGGTTTAGAGGGCACAGTGAGTGCCAGTGTCCCCAGTACTTTCACAGCTGCACGGCAATTAGCGGCAGCTGCAACGTTTAGGCTATTAGTTCTTCGGGGGCATTTTCAGTGAGACAGGAGGGAGACACACTCCTCTGCCCGAGCGCAATTGCGCACTTGTGAATTCTACTGCATTGGCAGCTCTGACATTATGGACATAGGGCATTTGAGCCCTCTGAGAAGGCCAGTTGGCCAGGGGGACTGTGAGGTTGATAGGGCGCCAGGCCCTAATGTGATTTATGTGGTGCACAGGAAATGTGATTCATGTACTGTGATTTATGCACCGTGATTTATGCCTCTAATGTGGTTTATGACTCTGAGGTTTTTGCATACTGTGTTTATGCTTGTGAGGTTATTCTCTACCGTGATGTATGCCTCTAATGTGAGTTATGATTAGGGGCGTACCAGACCATATACTAAAAAAAAGGTTTAGGAATATCGACTTGCAAGGGGACAAGGCCTAGGGCCTTCAGAATCGCTGGGGACTCACTAATCCATCCAAGGCAGGTAAGTAAAGGACCCACGGGAGAAGCGTGCAGTGTGAGAACACAGCCGCGGGTTCCCCATTTACTTCATTGGAATTTTAAAGTTCTAGGGTACTTCAGGAGAGTCTACAAGCAAGTCACTTACAAGGTAAGTAGTTCGAGGGCCAACACACACAGGAGCACCGGAGTGCACGAGTTACCTCACCCAGGAAAGCCGGGTGCATAGGTGTCTTTTTGTTTCGGGTCGCGGCGTCGTTTTCAATGGGAGCCAAAGAAGACTTCCTGCTTGTGAAGACTGGAGAAGTGTCCGGTGAATCCAAGGATGGATTCAGAAGAAAGAAGACCTGAAAGCAGAGGAGACAGTGTTCAAAGTCACTTGCCAGTGACCCGGGCCCAGGAAGATTGATGCCCACAGTCGTCGGGTGATTTCAGGCGATCACGGGTGATTTGACTCTTCAGCCACGAGGTTCAGGAGGTGTCGACGACAACCAGGAGCTGGATTCGGAGTGTGCCACGATGTCTGCAGCTTACTGAGGTGTCGGCAACCAGATTGGAGCCAACAAGCCTTGGCAACAGCAAATCTTGTGGAAAGTGAAGAAAGTCAGCGATGTAGACTAGCAAGGTCTGAGGGACTCACCCAGCGAAGGTAAGTCAGGACAGGCCTGGAGCAACCGGGGAGCCCTTTGGTTTGATGAGAAGGTCTTCAGGGAACCACAAGCCAACAGGCAAGGGATCGCAAAGACGCCTCATGAGGATTTACTTTACAGGAGCCCACGGTCACTGGAGACAAGGTAGGCCTCTGATCTTCAGTGGGAATCCTGCTGGAGGTTTGGACCACACGTGATCCAATGCACAAATTTGTAGAGCAACGTGAAGGGGTTGCACTTGACAATAGTGCACGGTACCCGGGTATTGCTGTTCCTCGTCACTCTTGGGGTCCACTCACCTCAGCTTTACTGCGGGCTCACAATGGCCGATGAGAAGTCAGAAAATCAACTTCCGGGGCTACAGGGACTTCGGACTCTGGCGGGAGCGGGAATGTTTGCAACTATTGATTCAAAGTGTTGGTGCCTGCCAAGCAGGGGAGTCACTCCTTGACTCCAAGGGAGATTCTTCAGTCTTCCAAAGGTAGTGGAACGTCGAAGGTCCAGGATTCTTCTTGTAGAGCGTCGTCCAGGGATATCTAGTTTGCAATGGCAAGGGTGTCCTATCTTATACTAAAGGAAAGGGAGGGACTAGCTCTATGACCACTCCTCTGGGAGGGTCAGGGGAGTGGGTGGTTACACCCACTTCCCTTTTTCCAGTTTCACGCCAGAACAGGGGAAGGTAGACCCTGAACTGGTTTGAGCTGGCATATGCACAGAGGAGCCTACTGATCCCCCAGTGCAGGACTTCAAAGCACTCTAGAAGTGCACTCACCCAGCCCCAATACACTAAATCCTGTCTGGAAGGTGGTAACACCTCCCTGTGACAGGATGCCTATTGTTGGGCCTCCTCCACTGCGAGTTTTGGTCAGCAGCAGGAGGGCAGCCCAGTGTCTGTGCTGGTGGCATCCATTTTGTGATGCCAGGCTCTTTCAGATTTCTACCATGTTTCCACAGTAGGTACATGTCTATCCCTCTAGAAGGGTGGGATCATACTCCCACACCAGTTACTTTTGTGGGGGTATGATTCCAAGGCGTTTGACACCAAACACGACATGTTTGATGCAGCCATCCCATAGTTAGCATTTACCGCTAGGTTATAATGCCCTTAAGAGTATATGGTTTAACCGCATTCACAAACAGCCACAGAGAATAGACTCTGCCAGCTGCAGAGGGGCCCTGCTCATGCAGAGGCACCCCCTCACATGTAAACCAAGCACCCTGCCCTCAGGATTGATAGGGTCTGCCTTAGGGGTCACTGATAGGCTTATATGTGTGTGTAAGGTGGGATATAGGGAACCTATACCTCAGTGAGGAGTGCTAACACTACCTCACCCAGGCTGCAGTAGCAGGCCTGTGGTGTCTGATTTAGTCTGCTTTCCAGGGGTGGCATAATACATGCTTCAGCCCCTTGTAGACCTGTGAAGTACCTATGCCCTTGGTACCTAAGGTACCATATACTAGGGGCTCATAAGGTACCACAGTATCCAATCACTAGTGCATCTAATATGCATTCCAAGTTGTTTAGAGAGAACAGAGAGACTGGGGCCCTGATTAGCAGGGACCCAGCCAGACTATAGCCAGAAACCAGTGTTAACATCAGAAAAAAAGTGGGGGCAACATAAGTGCAGATCCTACTCTCCTACAGTTCCCTACAGACTTGTCTCAACTTAGTTGTGGACTGGATGAAGGCCAGCTTTTTAAAGCTTAACACAGACAAGACTGTGACTCTTTTTTTTGGCGTCAAGTCCATCCCTGATTTTACCCTCTGGTGGCTACCGGAGATGGATCCACCTACCCTTCCCCTGTGGTAAGAAACCTCAGGGTGAAATTTGACTCCAGCCTCACCTTCAAGCCTCAGATTTAAGCACTAAATGCCTCCTTTTTTTGTACTTCTAGGTTCTTGAGACGCATGCTGCACCTCATTCCTGTGGAACATTGAAAAAAAATTGTTCATGCCTTGATTACCTTGAAGTTGGATTATTCCAATAGCTTGTATGTAGGGATCCCAGCCTTTCTCATTCTACTTTTCCAAACCATTCAGAATGCTGCTGCCCAGCTGATTTTCAAAATCTCTACCTGGGTCTCTGTATCAAGTTACTAACAACTTTTTCACTCGCTTGCGGTGAGTAAAAGGATCCAGTTTAAGGCCCTGACCCTTGTTTTCTGGGTATTCAATCATAAGGGTCCTCTCAACCTTAGGCGCCATTTCATTTCTACTCTAACATGCGATCATTGCAGTCTAACAATCTTAAACTGTTTCAATTTCCTCACATACATAAGGCCAGAAGAGGAGGTAGATTCTTTGCCTATTTGGCATCCAGGCTATGGAATGCGCTTTCTCTTGTTCTGAGAAGCAGCCCTTCTGAAACTATTTTTGGAAACGTCTAAAAACCCTTCTTTTTTATTCTTGTATAAAATCGCCTAATTACGGTCTTCTTATAAGACGTGTGAGTGATCTTTGCTGCTAGCACTGAAGTGCCTTCTAGAGGTAGCTGTGTGCTTTTGAAATGCATTTTATTGTATTGTGTGACAGCTTGAAAAAGTTCTGCAGCAGAGGATACACCAAAACTTTGGGGCATATCAACAACAACCGGTGATAATTATCGCTCAGCGCTCTTAGCGTGAGGATAATTATCGCCGGCTAGCGTGAATTTTTATCGCTGAGATAGCGTGCTATTAGCAATGCTTATCTCAATAGCGATAAAAATCTACACGCTAACAGGCTAACGTGAGATTATCGCTGGAAACCCAGCGATAATCACACGTTACCTTGTTGATAGGGACAGGCAAACTTAGCCATGATATCCTCCTTCCATAGGATATCATGGCTAAGTCTGAAAATTAGCAGACGTAAAAAAGCAGCGTTAACCGCGGTTAGCGCTGCTTTTTTTGTCTCTAACAGGGTTAGCGACATTCTTGATAATAGGAGAAATGTCGCTTAGCGACATTTCTCCTATTATTTTACTCTGGAACGCCCCCTTTGCATCTCATTAGAGATGCAAGGGGAAGCGTAGAGTAAAAGGGTGCTAACATGCAAATTTGCGTGTTAGCACCCTGTTGTTGATAGGGCGCTAGTTTTATCTCTGCTTTTTTGGCTTTTAAAGCCAAAAAAGCAGAGATAAAGCCCTTGTTGATATGCCCCTTAGTCACTTAGAGCGAAACAGACCAACGTGTGTAGATAGAATCTAATGGACCTGCAATTCTCTTCAATTTCTAACCGGTAATATACTTTGTTCAAGTCGAGTCTAGAGAAAAACTTTACACCATTCAATTGAGTTATCATATCAGCAATGTGCATTCCTGTATAATGTTCTCTCTTGATTGCCTTGTTGGTCTAATGCTTGTCACCGCAAAGGCGTACATCTCCTTCACTGTCTCTTTTAGGCACGACTACTTTGGGAGAAACCTACGGCAATGCACCGGTGGAGAGTTCAATTATATTGTGTTTGAACAACAAATTATTTCTCTTTCAACAGCTTCTTGCAATTAAAATGCGATTTGCTTGTGTCTTTGTGCAATCAAACAAACATCCTCATTTCTATGTAACTGTACTTTCATAGTCCTGAGCTTTCCTAAACCATGAAATAACGAAGGAAATTGACTTATTATTTCATGATGAGCATTCATAGTTCACATATATCAGTTGTGTATTAAAGCTGAGAAGACAGGCACTTGAAGCCGTACCTCGAACTACAAGAATAGGCCTGTACGATGTTTTCTTGTGTTTCATCATGACTACAAATGAACTGTGACTCTTTAAAGGTGTTGATTGCTGAAGCTGTGGTAATAGAGACAATTCACAATATTTCTCCACAGACATAATATTGATTGACGCACTTCTATCAAAAATAAAAAGCATTGAACACCCATTTATCTTTAGGGTAATCTTTGGACAATGTGTGTAGGTCTTGGGTGCTTTTCTGTGTTGATCTTTCTTTTCACTGTGTTTTTTCACACATTCAGCTTGTCACACATGTGCATGTCTCTCTGAAATAAGCATCAGCATTGCACAGTTATCATTGTCACTTTCACTTGAAACCGACACTGAGTAACTCTTTGTCTATCATTTCGATTACAATCAGCTTCATTTGGTGTCGATTTGCCAATTGGTGTGAACGCTTTGCCTTCTGGGAGCGCGTCGAACATCTTTGATGCAACGCGCGGTCGACCATTTTGTCTTCACGCTGTGACGCACTTTTCCCTTTGACTTGCAAACCGTCACAAAATGGTTCGCTTTGCCACAGTTGTTAAAAATGTGTCCAATGGAGTGAAATCTCGTCATGTGGCAACGACAAGCCAGATCTGAAGCAAAAGTTCTTTTTCTGTGGTGACATTGCTTTGCATCCCTCAGTTTTTGCTCACTTTCATGTTCATGACTAACGCACACTGGGCATCTCCGGCCTCCATGCCAGACCCTTTTCGATTAGCATGCTCTTCAGCTCGGGCAGCCATGAGGGCTTATTCTAAGCCCAAAGTTTTCTTCAGCATTTGTCGTCGAAAGGAATCTGACAGACATCCATCTATCACTCTGAGGCATGTAGCTTCCTTATCATTAAATTCATTGAACTTACAATGGTTTCTGAGGCAATCGAGTCTCTCCACAAATTCATCAGTGAGTTCACCCACTCTCTGACGTTTTTGGCTGAAGATGCATCGTTCTGATTTTACATTTGGCAAGGGATTGAACTTTACATTCAAGGCTGCTTTGATGTGATTGTATGCCACTTTACTATCCTGAGGTATATTTTTTATGGCTTCTTTTGCCCCTTTACCGGCCATTTTCTTCAGATATTAGATAATCTTTTTGTCATCTGTTTCATCAGTTGTGTCTATGAAATCCTCAAATGCCTCGATCCATGCAGTCGCTCATTTGTCAATATTGTGTTTTTTGGCAGTACCAAATGATGATGGTGGTTTTAAAAAAGCAGCAGCAGTATAACCATTGGTGGACAGCAGTGGTTTCTCTAGCACCTCCTGGTGAACTTGCTCATGCAAAGCATCTCTAGAGCCTTGTGATATGGTGGCTTCAGAGTCAGCCTTGACAGTTGGAGGAACTTTGGCCTCACCCTTGCTCTCTATTAGAATGCTTTATTTTGATGGAAATCTGCAGAGTTGGTCTGAGCTCCCACTCAGCAGCTTTTCGTGGTGGGCTACTTCGTTTATTGACAACTCAGCAGGCACAAATCCAGCCCTTTCTCTCGGGCCACTCCACAGCAGGTGCTGGTATGACGACTCCCTTTAGTTGTTTCGGTAAGTAGGCAAGTCTTTTGCATTTAAATGATTTGTTAAGCAGATAATGTTCTGATATTCAATTGGTTTTGTGCTTAAATGTCTCTTCATAACCACCTGGTTGATGTCGATTTAATAGCGCATCAGATTATAGCTCAACCGGCACTGTATTGTCACAATACTCTGCTTTTCAAAACCTGGTTGCTTCCACTTTTAGCATTCTCACTCCTTATGACATATAGCATTCATTTGCGTAATGATGTGGTACCTCTATTGGCAGCCTTTTCATTCAAATCTAGGTCACTGATGTGTAGATTTTCAATTATGCTTTTTTGTACACAAAAACTTGCACAGGCTGGTGCTGTGCTGAGACTCCTCCAGGTGCTAGCATTGATTCTGCACTTCAACTGCGGCACACGTGTCATGCATGAACACTTTGCTGGTCCTCAGCAAACTTTCTGTTGGAGTGCTGTCAATCTACGGGTTACTTATCCCCTACTCATCACCAGTTGTAGCATCTTACCCAGCTCGGGCACTCACCAATGACTACACCACACAAAACGAGTAGTTATACACATCTGTATTCTTCAGAGCATAAGCAAGAACTCAACTTTTTAAACCTGCATTCACTTCATTACCTTTTAATGCCTACATCACAGGTCTATGGAGTCTATCAGGAACCAAAAAGGTTCTGTCATTCTTTAATTACACAACACTACACAACCACACCCTTTACAAGAGGTCCAGGAGGGATATGGGACGGTAACATCTTGGATCTTGTTTGTCCCCCTTTTCAAAAATAGGATTGATAGTAGACTGCGACCACATCTGAGCTAAATTAGTATGTGCCATTAAAAGGTCCAAAGGAACCCCATCTCTACCTTGGGTTTTCCCCCCTCTGCACGAACTGATTGCTCCAAAAACCTCTGGGAACTCAAATACTAAAGATTCCCTTGGTGTTTTATTAATAAACCCACGATCTACCGCAGTCGTGGATGTCTTAGCCTAGATCTTGTTAAAATGTTCAACCCATTTTGTTGCTGTTGTATTCGACTCTTTGGATGGTGCTGAAGATGCACTGAAACTAAAATAAAAAGAATGAATAACTTTTCAGAAGGCAGAGGTGTCATTATTATTCCCTGCTTTACTAGAGTGGTCCAGGCTGCGTCTATGATTCTCAGACTGTCTTATCGGGCGGGCATGCCAATAATTACAGCAGGTTTGCACTTCAGTCCCATCTCTTGTCACCTTATTAAGTACCATCTTAAGTTTGCTGTACTCCCTCTTACATGTGCTATCAACCCAGCCTCTGAGGGGGCAGAGTCTGGCCACCGATCATGATGGCCCCCTGATTACGGGGTTCCGCTGCTTCGGAATGACCAGGAATGTACTGTGGGTACACCTGTGTCTTTGGGTCAATGAAGGGGGAAATCCTCAGTCCTTGATGCACCAGGCCTGTTTGGCGAGGCTTCCTCAGCTCTTAGTGATGCTTGCACTGCATGGGATGGACCCAAAGAGCTGCCACGGCCAAATCGAAGAGCACCTGGGAGCCCAGGACATCTCCATGTTGGCCCATGTCTGAGCACCATTGCACGGGGCAGCAACCTGCTCACTTTATCTTTGCCCCCTGTTCCCTTGGATCAGCACTGGGGCTAGGCTGCAAGCCCATGAGAGTGATACAAGATCAACGGGGTTTGCCCATATCACCCTCCTGTCTTGGGCTAAGAAACTACACATTGTGCAAAAGGTTGGTACGGAGGGAAAAAAAACAATCAGCTTACTTAATCATACGAACATCAAATTACCCTATAAATGGTACAAAGTCCCATTCCAATTTTCAAACAACTCAAGAAAATACACATACCACAATGACTTCCTTTGGAAAAATCTATAATATTTTTTTCTTTTTTAGAGATAGAAAAATAAAATTACACATATATAGACATCTGCATAACAAACTTATATAGACATAAAAGTGAAACAACTTTTTGTTTCCTATACCCACATATTTTTTACAATGAATCAGTGTTCGGGCACTCAATCTAGGTGATACACTGTGAGGTAATCCTATTTGCACATGAGATTTCTACAGCTCTACAAACATTTACTATATGTGCCTCGAAATACAATTATAAATCTTGTTTTCAATTGGATTCCTCCCATCAGAACTGTCGACGCGTTTCAGCCCCATTCCTTCCGGGCTTCATCAGGACATGGGTAAAGGAACCAAAGTGGCCTTAAAAATGTCAGGCTTTTGTGCGTGCCACAGACAAGAGATACCCTGCCGTGGGGAATAAATTCACTGCCGTATTACGTGGTTCAATCCCCTCTCAGCTATATAAGACACTATAAGCTATATGGCGTCCAACACTGGTGTGCACATGCTCCCTCTGTGGTAGTCTCCCTGCATCTGCCTTATACAAATAGCTGCTCCAGGATTCACAAAATGTTTTTGCTATGACGCCATGAGAGACATTGGTGTGGCTCGGTGATCGCACACCCGCATGGTGATTGAATGAAGCATTGCAGCCCCGGAGTGACTGCTAGGGCCTGGAACTCTGTCGCCACTGAGAAAGAGCAGAAAATGTCTGACGCCCTGTGAGTTAGGGGCTTGCTATGACTTTGGGACATCTCACGGCCCAGGGAGCACCCAGCCTTCCAGGGAGCCCTCTGCCCCATTTTCAGTGCTCTTGCAGTCGTAGCCTTTGGCTCCTGACCAGGCCCTGGGCTCCAAACCATGAGGTGTGCCATGTGCCACCATTGGCAAGATAGTGGGGCTGAATCAGCGATGAAGTCGGATGGACATGGGCCAGCCCTAGGTCTGATTTGCGAGGGGTGTCTCCCCTTCTTCCATCCTGATCCTCTCTCCTTTTGCTGCCGGCTTGGGGCCCTGAATGCATTCATGATGTCCTGCGTCTGGCTGTGGATAGGGCACGCAGCAGATTTGATGGCCAGAATACCCATTGCAGCATCTTGCTCTCGCAGCTATGCCGCCAAAAACCTGCCTGGCTTTTCACCCTGCTCATAATGGCGGCCCTTCAGCCACTGTAGCGCATACTCTGCTTTGGAAGTGTAAAATAGGTTAAAGTCTATTCTGGCCATCATATCTGCTCTGGGCCCTATCCACAGCCAGACACAGGAAATCATGAATGCATTCAGGGCCTTCTACTGGAACCCCTACACCTTGAAGTGGCTGCGGACCCTGCCTGGTTAGATGCCTTCTTCAACAGTGCGCCTCTCCCTTGCCTTAACAAGTCAGGCGGGGACCTCCTCCAGGGGGAAATTATGAAGACGGAGACAGTGCAGGTCATCTCCATCCTTCCATACCACAAGGCTCTTGGGGAAGATAGTTACCTGGCGGAGTTCTATAAGTGGATGAGGGAGAAGGTGCTGGAATCCTTCTACGAGGCCTTCTGGGAGGCTGAGCACATGGGGTCCCTTGGCTTTATCTCGAATAAGGGCCCGTTTGTGGTCGTACGCAAACCCAGGAAGGGTCCCCTCCTTTGTGACACCTACAGGCCCATCACCCTGCTCAATGGGGACAATAGGATCTTAGCTGGGGTTCTGGCCACTTGCCTCTTGGCATTGATCCCGGCATTGGTCCATCACACCCATGTGAGGTTTGTCCCCTGGGGCTTATCCCGGAACCACCTCTGAACTCTAGCCCACGAATTATGGTCTGCTAAAGGCCTGCCGAGGACACCCTGACCCTCTCCCTAGATGGTGAGAAAGCATTTGATAGGATTGAGTGGGCCTACCGTTTTGTGACTCTCCAGCGGTTTGGTCTTGAGGACGATTTCATCACCAAGGTCCAGTAGCCCTACAACTCCCCCATTGCACAATTCAATTGTGAGGATTTCCTCTCTGAGCCTTTCCTAATCTGCAGGAGAACCCGAGCTGTCCATTGTTGCCCCTCCTCTTCCTCCTGACTATGGAGTCCCTCCATCAGGTTTAGCAGATAGTGGGTATTCTGATTCCTGGGGGTGAGTCAACCTTTTACCTTTACATGGATTGCATCTCACTCACACCCTCTGACCTCTTCAGCTCGTTCCCAGCTCATTTGGACATGATTTCCAACTTTGCAGAGCTCTTGGGACCAAAATCAATTAGGGTAGGAGTGAGGACCTGCCGATCTCATGGGTGACTTCCCAGGCGGCCGTGTCTGCCTACCCTTTCCAGTTCATGCCCTCACCACTTAAGTATTTGCGGATTTACATCAACCAGGGTCTGGTATGCATGGTGATCGACAACCTCATCCAGTTTCTAGAACGCAAGAGGCAGGACTACGATAAGTGGTCCTACCTTGGTCTCCGCTATGGAGTAGAACGCAGGCTGTCAGAAAGGTGACTCTTCTGAGGTTCAACTATTTTCTGGGCATGCTGCCATTTCTCATATCCCACAAGCTGCTGCTGTTAGTGGATAAAATTAAGAGTATCCCGTTCTTCATTTGAGGGTTGGCGTGGCCCAAACTGGCTAACAGCAAGCTCATAGCCCTCCACTTGTGTGGAGATTTTGGCCCTCTCTCAGTTGAGCACTATGCCATGGCGTTGCACCTGATACATCTTGCCTACATGCTTCCATAGGCCCCAGACCCCCCCCGTGGGTCGCAATCAAATGAGCCATCTTAGGGTGCCCGCATGGTCTATACCCACTTTACAAGTATGATACCTTCATGCCTGGTTCGGCAAATCCGATGCTCCAGGCCGTGTTCTGGGCATCAGACCACCAGCTTCACTCAGTGGATGATCATCTGCATGACCAGACACCCTTGTGGGATAGTGCCGGCCTCTGTGTTGGTGGGGAGGTACTTAACTGGGGGGCTTGCTGCACAGCGGGGATTCTCAACCCTTGCCAAGTGCTCACCCAAGAGGGCCTCAAGTCCTTTGAGGCACTACACAAAGAGTTTGGTCTCTCATCTTGCCAGTAATGGTGGTAACTGCAACTGTGCCACTGCCTTACACTCCACCTAGGGGCCGGCAGCCCTGGGCCCCACCCATCCTCTCTGGTGGTCTCCTGTCTTAAAGAGTGTGTTTGCTTCCGAGGGGGGTGATGTTGGGATTTAACAGCCTTTTTACTGTGCATTTAGATTCCCTGCATCTGTTGGAGAGTCTGCAGCCTAAGTGGCAAGCTCTGATCCAGGTGGAGTATGAGCAGGAGGACCAGGGGAACTTGCTGGACACCCTGGGACATGCGCTCCGGAGGCCAGGCTGAAGCTTTGTCTCTTTAAGTCATTGCACAATTGGCACTAGACCCTGGCAAAACTTAAGGTGGCGAGGCTGCCACCCCATTCCAACTGCTAGCACTGTGATGACACAGGATAGGATTTGGTTCATATGCTATGTGACCATCCCAAAGTCTGCTACTTCTGGGGGGCAGTCGGCACCACACTGAGCAAGACACTAGCATTCTCGGTGCCACTCACATGCCCCTTGATTCTGCTCCACAACTTTATGGATTCCCCCGCACTGTCCCACTACAACTGTTGGTTGCTTCACAAGTCACTTGCGACGGCAAACAACTGGGTTTTCTGGCATAAGTGTTCTCTCCATGTATGAGGAATGGCTCTTGGAAATGTATTGGACTGCCTATTCTGAGGATGTCTTTTACAACCTATAGGACAAGACAGAGACCTTCCTTCATACTTGGGTGACCTTTTTGCAAGATAGCAGGTGCTGACAATTGGCCAACTAGTGGGCCAACCACCTGGCTGTCTGTGGTCCTCCGAGCTCTAGTCCGGTTTCCACAGACCTCTCAGCAGGTCACCACCACCATCACTGGGCCACCATTGGGCTACTCCTCTCTCCTTGCCCCCCTCCCCTGCTGTGTCTTCTCCATGTTCCTCACTCCCACCACTCTTCTTTGTTTCTTCTTCCTTTTCTCTCCCTCTCTTTTCTCTCCTTTCCTTTTGTCTCTTCCACTCCCCTATGCATTCCCAATCCCTTCACTCCCTGGGTTTGGGCTTCCCAGCATTTCTTCCTAACTTTCCCCTGCACTCCTGGTTAAACTGCTTGTTCTCCCATTGTCTGAGCGCCAGCGTTGCTGTGAGGTACTTGGTCTTACTTGTATACTTTGTGTACCCATTTATCACATGGTTTCTGCAGGTCTCTGTTGGAGTGTATGGTGGATACTGTTGCTTTAGTTATGTACCTTGCTGGACATGAATAAAGAAATGTGAAACAAACCAGCCTCTGATTAATCTTCCATCCCCAAACAGATCTCAGCAGCAATTCTGTGACAGCTGAAGACCGGGAGAGAATTCCAAATACAATGCAGTATCAAGGATCCACTGGAAACATTTCTATTTTTAATCTAGAGGACCGCATCAAAGGTTGATCCAACAGCTGCAAAGAGATCTTCTTGATTGCTAAGGATTTCACCTCGCCCTCAGCCACTTCAAACAACATTGCTGCCACCCAACAACTCTGAGAGAACCTATCCAACTTTTTCCACAGCAAAATCGCAAACATCTAGAGCAACTTCGTACACCAACCCAACCCCAGAGAACTCATTGCTACCTTGCCCATCTCCAGCCAAGCTAGCCATCTGATCGAATGGGCAACTCTCACTAGAAATGACACAGTGACAATAATGAGGACAATCTACTCAGGCGCCCCATGCCCCCACCACATCTACAACCTGGGAACATCACCTATAAGCAACAACCTGATCCACATCAAGAACACCTCTATCATGTGCCGCCGTGAAGGGAAACTTGCAGAAATCAACGTCCTCCTTAAGAAGCATATAGCTGATCCCTATCACCTGAGCAACTTCCGACCAATCTCAATGCTCCCATATCCAGTGAAAGTGATTGAGAAGGCCATCAACAAGCAACTCACAACCCACCTCTAACTTCACCATCTTCTTGACAAAACTCATTCAGGATTCAGAAAGAGCCACACGACTAAAACAATACTCATTACAGCCACTGATGAAATTCCAACCATTTTGGAACGAGGAGAAATAGTGCCCCTCATCCTGGTTGACCTCACCACGGACTTCCACGCTGTCTCCCATAACACCCTCATCTGAAGACTCCACGAGATTGGCATACAAGGTACAGTTCTCAAATGGATCTGTACCTTTCTCATGGGAAAAACTCAAAGACTCAGGCTGCCACCCTACACATCAGAGACCAAGAAACTGATTTATGGTGTCCCACAAGGATTGTTCCTCAACCCCACCCTTTTCAACATATGCATGACAATGCTTGACAAAATCCAGTCACAAGATATCACCGTCATCTCCTCCGCCCATGACACCCAACTTATCCTCTTATTAACAGAGAAGTAGTAACAGAGAAGACAACCACCACCAGAACCAACTTCAACTGCATGAACAAGGTAGCTCTTAGCAGACTGGATGTGAACCAACTACCTAAAGCTCAACTCTGACAAGACGGATGTACTGGTCTTCGTCAACAAGGCCAGCCCATGGGACCTGGTGGCTATTGGGCTAGGACCAACACCTACAGAACACACAGGAATTCTAGGGATCATCCTAGGCAATGGCTCAAGTCAATGCAATGTGCACCTCCTGCATCCACATCCTCTGCATGCTGTGAAAGATTTTCAAATGGTTACCTCAGAACACCACACAGACCGTTATTCAAGTACTCATAACCAGAAAGCTGGATTGCAGCAACACTCTCTATGCTGAAATCTCTAAAAACACTTACCCAGACTCCAGACCATTCAAAGCACTGCTGCAAGACTCATACTCGATCTCCCATATTGCAGCTACACCACACCGCATCTCAGGAAGCTTCAGTGGCTCCGCATTCACAGGTGCAGTCAATGCTAACTTCTCATGCCCACATACAAATCCAGACACAACAAAGGGCCAGAATATCTGAACGAATACATACATTTTGACCACCCACCAGACACTTACCTTCTACCTCACTTTTACTTGCACATACTCTTTACATCCACAAAAGCAAAACTGGAGGTTGCTCATTCTCCTACAATGCACCTAAGACATTGAATCATCTCCCTCAATACATCAGAGCCTCCTCCTCAATTGAGTTGCGCAAGAAGCTGAAGTTCAGACTCTTCGTATAAGCACCTTGGGGACCACAACTACACAGCCTTCTAAGTGCCTGGATACCCATTTGGGTGATTAGAGTTGCCATACAAAATAGGGATGGGGTTAAATTCAGATTTAGTGTCCCAGTGAAATTTAGGGGCATATGTACAAGAAAATGGAGCAGAGTGGTGGCAAATTTTGCAGTGTCATGCTGCGTCATTTCCAAAATGCACTGTATTTCTAAGAATGCTGCACACCCCTGTGTTTTTCCTAGGATGGTGCTACAAATAGCTTCCTAGTGCAAACACAGACACCCTTGTGCCATAGTGCAAGGGTGCCTGCATTGCCGGGATAACTGTTCATTTGAAGGAAGATGACCCTACCTGCACATAAACAATCAATAATGGTGATTTGCTACTTCTATGTGTGTTGCAGTCTGCAGCACACATAGAAGTAGCAAATCACCATTATTTAAAGATTGTTTTGTGCAAGAAGGGACATGTTCCTGCACAAAAACAATCATTAATGACATGTTCCTGCACAAAAACAATCAATAATGGTGTTTTGCTCTTTCTATATGTGCTGCAGAATGCAGCACACATAGAAAAAGCAAAAACGAGGCAAAATAAAAGTATTTCTCTTCGTTGCAACAATCTAATGGATGCTTTTGCATGGCATTAGTTTTTGGGGCTGATCAGATTTAGACATCCTTGTAAATCTGGGGCAGCATCAGAAGGCAGTGTTGCAGTAGAGCGTCTACAGCGATACCCATTGCACACCCCTTTCATGCAGATACCTGCGAAAAAGGGTACCATATATACGAAGCGATGTTAAGCCATGCAAAATGGCTAAATGCTGCTTTGTAAATATGGTGCAGGGCATTGAGCCACTGAAACGTTGAAAAAAGGGACATTCCAGTTGCACATTCCCCTTGTACATATGCCCCTTATTGTCATGGGGTAAACATCCTTTACAGTGACTGCGTTATAACGCATGCCATTACCTCACATTTTTTACTATGCAAAATCTTTTACAACGCAGAGCTTTACACCGCAAACCATTAAAACATATTCCCCATTGCAAAGCCCCGGTGGAGTTAGAATAGTCAATTGCGTTGTAATAGACAATGTGTTGTACTGGATTGGGTTGTAAAGCTCTACGTTGAAAATTATTTTGCGGAGTAAAAGATGTGGGCTAATGGCACGCGTTGTAAAAGCATGCAGGGTAAAGAGTCCTATCCGTCATGGGCAGTCATGTAAGGATTAAAGTTTGAGGTAGGTCAAGGTCACAGTAAGTGATTGATTTAAACTTCTGGATACGTTCAAGGTTTTGGTAATGACAACAGGAGTGTTATGGTAATAGTAAGCATAGTGTTGGGTGCAGGTTAAGGTCAGGATAAAACTTAGGGTCAGAATTGGCTATGGGCAGTGGTCAAGGCAAGAAACAGAACTCAGAAAATGGTATGGATTGAAGAGTGGTTAGGTTTAAGAGCAGGTTTTCGATATAAAAAGGATTAGGTTAGAGTATAGTGGTTACAGGCAACAAGGAAGAGGAAGAAATAGGGTGATTGAGGGAGTGAGACAGAAAATTGGGTAGCGCCTAAGCATCGAGAAGACCAGTTTATAACTAATCTGTTCCTTCACAGAAAGTCATTGAGGTAACCTCTTTGAAAGGTGGACATGATCTTCCTGCCATAACCTTACCATGGTGTATTTTAATGTAGCAAAACCTAGAGTTAATCTCTTATTACCAATTCTTTTATGTTTGAGTGATAGCAGAGAGTGAACGGTTTGCAACTTTTTAAATTGTTGAAAGAAGTTGCCAACTATTTAATCAAAGATGTGGTTTGATCAAATATGAAGCCCAAATATTTGACTGTGGTGGACAACTTTAATGTTTCCACCAAAATTACTGGCAGGTGCATAGATCTTGAAATGCCCATGGATTTGCATGAGACGATGATAAATTGGGTTCAGTCTCTATTTAAAGGAAGCTGATTCCGATGCATCCAAGTCTTGAGTTTAACCAGTAGCTCTTGTAAAATTTGGATTGTGCTAACTTTTTGGGAGACACAGATCTACACATGGAAGTTATCAGTGCCTGATTCACTTTATCCTTTGAATTTAAGAACAAGTTAAATGGAGGACCCTGGAAGCAACATGAGAGAACCCTGAGGGACACTAAAGCCTGTGGTAATCAGTGATAACAAAAAGGAGCCTAAATTCCTTTGATTAAAGAAGGTACTGAACCAAATCCTGGTCATGGTGTAAGCGTGAGCTACCTCCTTGATCCACTGAAACAGAGTCTGTTGGTACATGGTATCAAAGGCAATTGATAAATCTACAATGGCTGCATGCTCTCTGTTGCCATGGTAGATTTATCAACTCATGCTAGATGTATCACCATTATCAACATGCTAGATTTACTGCATGGCATGGTCTACAGCCAGATGGAAAGGAGGGAAATAGCTTATGAGCATCCCGATGTTGTTTGAGCTGTAAGACAATGGATTTCTCCATAATATTAGACAGGTTTCGGAAACTGGCCATAAATCTAATGTTTGAAAGAATGGAAGAGTTTCTTAAATGGAGAGTAATAATCCCATTTTTAATCCTAGCAAGTAGGGCACCCTACAATAATGACCATTTGTGTGAAAGATGGATGAGAGGGGTGAAGAAAGGGGCGAACCTCGTCAATTGCCATGCTGGTGCAAGATCCATAGGAGATCTATGGGTTTTAGTAATTTAAGAGTAGGTTCTATGTGAGGGTAGTGAAAAGACAGTTCATGCCATAGGAAGACAATAGGCAGCAATCATTGGCACCAGAGGTTTGTCCCTCAAGTCTACTACAGGTTTGTTTTACTTTCTAAATGAAGGAAGCATTAAGTGCCTCCCAAAACCCACTGATTGAGGCCATTGAGACATGTAGTGGTTTGGAGGAACAGAAGTGTGCACCTGATTAGAGCAGGTGTGGGCAAAGTATTATCATTAGCATATTGCTCTATCCAGAAGCTTGTATTTTTATTCTTGATGGTAGTTAGTTATTTCTGACAGTTTGTAGTTCAAACTGAACCCCGGAAAGACATGAGACTGGCATTTTTTGTTCTACAGGGGGCTACTGCAAAGCTCTCTGCAGGAACCTTCATGTTTAGACATCTGCAAGGCTTAATTAGACGTGTTGTTTTCATGACAGATGGATAAATGGACTGAGGCCACTATAAAATGTTAATCTGAGGAGGAGGTGGGTCGTGCAATAGATAATTTATTAGATTGTGGTCTGACTAAATTAAAGGAGAGATGTTACCAATGGAGACATTGACATTCTTTATAAAGGCAGGGTGTGAATGTGACATTTGCAGTGCTTGTAGAACAGAAACGCAACAAGCTGGCAGTGTATCTGAATTGTGTATTATTGTCCAGCACAAACTCATGTCATCAAGTAATCAGGTGAAAACCGCTACATGTGATAGACAAGATTCTGCCTTCCAGCTTCCTGTAGAACACTGACTATCCCGTAGACACAAAGTATTGCCTTATTAATGGAAAGAACATTATTGAGAATAGCTTTAAGGTTATCCCTACAGTAAGAAATCTTTAAACAAATCTAAAGTTTGAATTTTTCAAAATATTTCAGAAATACACCAAGATTAGAAACATACTTAAATTAAACATTTATTCAATTGACAGGACAAAACATTTGAGCTTTTTACAAGGTTGGTGGATATCTTTCGCCATCACCATACATTCTATGAAAACAGAACATCTAAAAATATTAGTTCTGATAAATTTCACTTTTCTTACATACATGTGCATATTTTACTATATACCTCAATGGGTTTTATTATCAAAATATAATTATTTTGGGAATGCAATTTACATATTTAGAAAATAACACAAAACAAAACACAACTTACATTTTTTAAGTAAATACATCTTAGCTGCTTCTAAATTACTAAATATGTATTTAACCGCTGAACAATCATTGCTATTTCACTGTTAGCATATTTGGGAAAGTAGTTGTAAAATGAAATAATTATGTGGTGAATACAAATTTTGCAGTGCTGGGTGACGTTTGCCGGTATGTTCATAAACAATTTGTGTATCATTGATTCTACATTAATAACAAAAGTTGGTGAAACCCTGAGCTTCAATCACTGCTTTTTCAATTTTACAGTTCGGATGTGTGAGTGCTGAAATTATACGTTTTTGAACATGGATTGGTATATAACTGTATAACCATGTGCCAAAAATGAATTCAAGACATAGAAACATAAATATATTTGTTAATCTAAAGGTTTAACATTCCACAGTGTCCTTACAATTTCCCATGAATTCCATTTCCCAGTGTAAAATTCCTTGGGAAATGTTGTGATATCTTTGATTTGGCGTCTTTCTGATCATATATTTAGGCGTTAATGTGCCATAAATTCTTCACAGTGTCGGCCTCTAAAAAAGGTGGAGCTAATTCAACCATTAAATTAAACATTTTCTGAAAACAAACATTAAACTATTTTATTGTATGTTACAAATCATATTGTATTTCACATTTATAATAATGTTTTCTTATCAGCTACAATATTGCTCAGAAAAATTCTGGTTCTCAGCACAAATCGACAGAAAGAACATAAAAAACATGAGAAAAATTCACAATAGATGCAAAAGTCAAAGTAAGAAACTTTTTAAAGTATTTGTCTAGCGTCTAGCAGGACAGTTATACACATTGACAAATTATAAGTTAGGCAGTTATTGGCCGAAACGGCCTCTCTATGTCCCTGCCTTGGGTAGAACACAGATAGCCTATGATATTCTTCATTATTGGCTTCCTTAAATTTCAAATTGGGGTATACAGATTTTCTTTTCAAAGCACTTATAGATTTTTGCCGGAATATTACTTTTATTCCCGTTTGTTACATTGACATCCTTTCAATTGCATGGTTGATTTGGGAGCGAATGATTGAGAGAGAAGCAGAACAAGAATGTGAAACGAAGAGAGTGAGAGAGAGATTAAGAGGAATAAGAAGCAGGGAACGAAACTAAAATGAAGTGATAGAAACAGACAGGGCGAGACATGGGCATAGAGAAGAGGAGGGTGGGAAATGTCAGATAAAAATGTGGGGAGGGAGAAGCTAAACGTAAAAAGATATACTCAAATAATGAGTAGAAATAGAACAATTGAGAGAATGTGTGTTTTTCATGTTTTGTTCATGTATGTCAGAGTTGGTCACTGTGCTAGCTGTGAGTTTTATTATGTATGTTTTACTGTTGTGTTTGTGCAAACATTTTACTGTCACTTTGGAACAATGACTGGACAAGAGACTAATCAGCGTCCTATGTGCTGGGATTTTAGAGTATGCTGCTTTTTTTTTTTTAAATGTAGGGGAACAAAGTGATACCCATTTTTGTTAACCTTACAAAGATAAGCCAGTCTGTTACCTTTGTATCTAGCACTGTGTTCATTGTGGAATGTAACACTAATTTTATCAGTGACCCAAAGTCCCACAAACAGGACTTATCTCCCACCTAGCCAGGTTAGAATTCACGTGATAGTCATTGGTCAGATAGCTCATTGTCTGAATATAAATTGTCGTAAATTCCTTGAGGCACAGGTGAAAACAACTCAGGCATAGTGGGGCTGAATTAGGAATTCAATACAGGAAACTGTGTGCTGTCAATGAAGGGTCCGAACGTGTCTGCCACAGCGACTTCAGACTTCATTCACTGCCGGAGTATATTATGCATTGGCTGGGGAATGGCGCAGATTGCTGTCCTTTTTGGACGGACACAAATGGCCAATCAAAAAAAAACATTTTTGAATATCAAGATTACTAGCACAGTCTACAATCAGACAAGAGGGATCACCAGAGAGCCTGCTCATGGTTGAAGATCAAGATTGGCAGGAGCAGAATGAAGTGACTGTAGACAGGACTCATACACAATTACCAACATCCATGCCGGCACCTTAGTCTTGCAACATGTAGGATGCTAGTATAGAAAGGGCAAAATGGATCAAGTCTGGTGGCATCAAAATTGTCACAATCCGTTGAAAATAGAACACATTGATTGCATCCAAGCTTAAGTCCATATGTGAAAAAGGGAGTTTGATAAAGAATGCTAAATTGTTTGATCAGCTAGAGCTTTTAGCACAAGCGATGTTTGGTCAGTGTCTAGTCACCGCTAATGCAATGAATGTGCATGAATGCGCATCCCAAGGTTTGACAGCTTTAAACGAAGGCCTACTAACAGAAAGGAAAATTTTACCAGGTATAGCTCCACAATACTTACACACTCAACATTTAATTGAGGTGCAGTGCCGCGATACAGGTGGTTATGTTTTTTTCTTATCACTTCATGCATATGTAGCCTTGTGGTCCCAGTCATTGCATCAAATATGGCAGCAGCTATTCCATTGGCCACTCAAGTTATCACTCTGGCAGAATGAATTGGGCTTCAAAAATCACATGTGGCACACAGTTCAGAAATAGGAGATTCTAGTCATGGAAAGTCAAAAGTGCAGTGATGATAAGTTGCCCCCATACTCCCGACCCTATACTGGCTCGTCACAACCTTAGTTCTGCTAGGTGCCTAGGATGTCTGTCGGCCATTGACAAACAGGAGGAAAACAACTTGGAAGGCTGCAATCAAAATGGAGCTGGAGTATGATGACTTCTCTGAACCATTCTTTGTTGTTGATGTTGGTTTAGTGACTGTCACAACTGAGGGTGCTTGTGTGACAGTAGATGCATTTGGAGAGGAAGAGTTGCCAGTTGATGGATTTGTGGCCGTTTGGTTGCTATTGGGTGCATTTGTGGATGTGTTCACATTTGAAGATCCTGTGGCGTTGAAAGACTGGGGTGCTGCTGTTGATAAGACTGAAACACAAAAAAGTACATTTCAATTAGTTTGGGGACCATCAAAGTTTCTTAATGTTTCATAGAAGAATCACCGTATTCATACACAAATACATAGATATTAATAGCATATGTAGCGGGTTATATCTACCTAGACTGATATTCCCCTACTTTCTGAAATATTGTCAGCAGTACTTATGGAGTCAGTTAGAGCTATGAAGTAGCGTGACTGATGAGTGGTGATACCAGGATGCTTGTTTTCTGGTCCAGTGAGGACCTGACCTGGCAGTTCGAGCTAGACTGTTCCCATGAGGCACAGGGTCAAGACTGATTTGCATATGGCTGGGTCGAAACTGGGGTGGCATGGTGAGCAAAAACAATGATGCATTTAACTCACATCTATGACTGGGGGTGAGTGTTTGGCAGTGTTCAGCATTTCGTCTATCATCTTTTTGTGTTGCCACACTGCCCTTTAAATCATCTGACTACAGTCAAGTGCAGTGGTAACATGGCTTCTCCAGTTCTTTTTCTGTCTACATGAATGTAAATTAGTTCCAGATGCTCTTACCTGCTTCTAGTGCTTTTTTAATCATATATAACACGTCTCCGACTTTGATGTATGCCCTGTAAAATGTAATAACATAAATTGTTGGTCAGATTAGCATATTTAAATCAACAGCAATTTACACATATCACCAGTAAGTATTCTACACCTAAAATGGATCTGAACGGGACTCCTGTTTTCAAATAGATTTTCAATGTATTTATTTATTTCCTAAATGTCATAGCATTCCCTACAACATGCAGCATATAAAGCTAGGAAAATAAACATATCAGTTCGGCGTGGCAGAGTATCACCAATGAAGCATCCACCGTTCACTCGTTGGAGTTTTAGGGTTTAATTCCAATTGTTCTGTTATTTCGAGCAAGAAAGATTTGTGCTAAATGTTAACGTGGAAACCAGTGGAATCCTTAGTGGCCATTTCAGGAGATCAGAAACAGGCCATAGTTTTGTGGACCTGGTCCAAATTACATACAATTATTTACGGGCACACCATTAAACCACCTTTATTTGACAGACTTCTATCAAAAATATTCCAGTAGTGGGCCAATGTGAGTCCATCTTGTTTTCCACCAGGTTCCACCAGAACTCTTTTTTAACTTTCGCACTCCACCAATTTGCAGAGCGGCGACTGCCAACTCATCTGTACCGTTTTTTCAATATGGCTGTTTCTAAACATAAATCTGACAAATTTCCCCAGGCATTACTGTATTTTAAGTGTTGCCTTTTCCTTTGGGGGGAGTTTTTTTGTTTGTGTTCTTTTCTGTAGCCCTCAATACTTGGTGGCCAGTGAAATGTTTCAGGGCCTGGGAGTGGGCTGTATAGTTTAGACTCGTTTATACAACTGCTCGTTCCACTGCCTTCAGACAGGTTCAGATAGGCACACAAATAGGCCCAGACACCAAAATAAAGGTGGACACCATTAGTGAACCAGATATGGCTAAAACAAGGGCTCCCATTTGTAAATTAGGCCAGATTTGTATTTGTAAAGTCACGCTGTACGGGTATTTTTGAAGCTATGGGGGACTGCATGCATTTGTGCTTGCTGCAATTAATGTTTGTGGTGGTATCAGGGTAATCAACAGCAAAAACTGCCCCACAAACTGGTAAGAAGCCTCCCCACACACTGATCTGTCAGACCAGCCCATCAGGCACTGTCTGATTGCCCTATAGACCAGTTTGATCCTGCTCCCAGCCCCTGAGGCAAGGCGGAATAAACGGATGTACACACCAAAGGGTGAGCCAGGGATAAATTGTATAATTTGTGCAGGTGTTTGCTCGCCTTGGGACTTGCACTAATTTCTAAACACAGGCACTTATTTATTTATTTACAACAGTCAACCATGTGGTGGGGATGTCTGACTATTTTATAATCAATACAGTGTTTTACAATCCCTTATACTTAAAAAAAAAACATACGGGCATATGTACAAGGAAATGGCACAGTGCTGCGCTGCAGCAAATTCTGCAGCGCAGTATTATTTAAAAAACGCAGGGATGTGGTATTTACAAGAATACGGTGCACCCTGTGTTTTCCCTTGCACTGGTGCTAAAAATAGTTGACTAGTGGCAACAAAGACACCCTTGCATCATGGAGCATGGGTGCCTGTATCGCAGGGATGATTGTTTTTGTGAATTAAGGTGACTCTTCCTGCACATAAACAATCTATAATGGCATTTTGCTCTTTCTATGTGCGCTGCAGAATGTGGCACACACAACAAAAGCAATAACGAGTTGGAATTAAAGTATTTCTTCTTGTTACGCAATCCAACACCTGCTTATGCATGCAATTAGATGTTGGCACTGCCTCATATTTACACATCCTTGTAAATCCGGGGCATCATCAAAAAGCAATGGGTGTTGTGGTAGAACGCCAACAGCAACACTCAGTGCATGCCCCTTTCATGCAGAGACCCGCGTGAAAGGGTACCTTATTTACAAAGTGATGTGAAGCCATGCAAAGTAGCTTAATGCCACTTTGTAAATATGGTGCAGGGCATTGCGCCATGGGAATGTCGAAAAAAATGACGTTCCGGTGGAGCAATCCCCTTGTACATATGCCCCATACTGCAGCTAGAGTGTCTATACCATCCTTGCAGCTTCACATGGCCTACAACAATCCAAGATACCACACTTGTAGATTTAATAGTTGGTAGGTAGAGCTAGAACTGGCATTGGGCACAGATGTCAGGGACAGTGAGTGGAATGTGCTGTAGTGGCGTCCTTAGAAGGACCTTGTGCCCTGTCACTTACAGTTTTCCAAATTAAGCACTGTTAAAGAGCTGAATATTGTTTTCCTGTGCTGTAGAAATTCTAAACCGGTGTTATCTTTCTCACCTCCCTTTTTTTTTATAAGCCTGCACACCCCTGAAACTCAAACCGTGAAAGCTACTGAGACAACATACATTTAAACTATTTTTTTTTCTTCTCACCTACTCTTTTTTCAGTGAGAAAGGTTGAAACATTTCAAAAACACTGGCATTCTTGTTGGAGGCAATAAATACATGTATCCATTACTGCACTAAACCATACTTCGGGCCAGCTGAGAATGTCCCTCACCGTATCTCCACGGACTGTGATGAGCCAGGGGATGTCCACTGCGCAGTGAAGCTCGTGCTTGAGGAGTTGGACAGCAGAGAACCGTTGCTGCAAGATCTCACGTCGGCTGCACCTCTCCACATTCCCAAATTCATGCTTGTTTTGGAGTCTACAGCTTGAAGCTGAACAGTGGTGAAGTTTGTAAGTCCAGCAACAGTTACTGAAAAAGAAGACACCAATCTGATTGTTACTGGTACAAAATAAATGCCTTTTTCACACAAGTGACTACAAGCAACCCAGTTCCCACTTCCTAACAGGTGGTTGGTATAATGTAAGAAGCAGGCCTATGAGTAGCACTTACTTTCTCCCTATCTTAACAAAGATTTAAAAAGCCAAGATAATGCACAAATGTCTGTTGATACTGTGGGGCCTGTTCACAAAGGTAAATTCTCACATGTAAATGTACTCATGTAAATCTACTTCTACTCGTAGGCCTTGATCTACACGCTTAAGCTCGTCACCATTTCTTAGTACAGTAACCTTACATGTCTACACCCCCTCAGTTCTTTTGTGAGTGTGTGCTTATGTTAGCATGCCCCTTCCTAAACCTCTCTACATTTCCCTAAATAACTCCTATTTTTGAGTCCTTGTTGCCCATGTTTTTTCCACACCCCTGGTCCCTCCCACATGCACACATACATTGTATGGTTACTTCTAAGGTGTGGTGGAGATCTCCACCTAGACAAAGTAGGTGAGGCAGAGGTCTATGTACATAGGTTTGTGAATAGCATTTTGTAGTATGTGAGCAATACTACTGCAGCACTACTTTAGAACTACAAAATGTAGTTTGTGAAGTGGCCTCCAGAGTTCAAGTGCAAAAAAGGTTTTGTAAAACGAATGCATGCATGGCAGAATTTGCCACTAAGACATCTTAGCCCGAGGAGATGTTCTGATTTCCCTATTTTGCCCTATGATCCTCCCCCAAACACTCCTCCTCTTGCTAGGTAAACCCTCCAACGTATCCCATTGTTGATTTTCCATGATCAGAATGATTGATTTTTCTTTTAATAAAATTCAACTCTGCCTGCTCTTGTCATTGCCAGAAATAGTATTATGCCAGTAACAGCTCTCTTCTCTTCTCAACTTTCAGTTCACTCACTGATATATTTATTAAACACTTGTGTTCAGTGGAACTGCTTTTTATACAACGTTTTTAGTCATAAATCGGAGCTTTTGCCAAAAAGTGTCCAAATTAAGCCACCATAGATACCGCCATGTTTTATACTATGTTTCTACTGGTGGTGGGCTGACCGCCTGTCCATCTCTTCATTTATATTATATATTTCATGTATTGTATGCTAGTCACTACAGACAAAATAGCAGTTGTCTGCAGGGTGACCACCTCACTCCAGTTCATTATGGACTCTGCCTTCAGTCCTGATTTTCTCATTGCTTTCAGCTGTGCTAGTTCAATCATTTCAACTGAAGCAAATCAGGACTATAATATCCAGAATGCACTAGATGTTCACATGAAATTTCAGGAGCAGAAACAGGTTACTGAATGACACAGAAGGAGGTTGTCGTCATAGGTGTTGTTGACCTTTCAGTCAGAAGAACAATGGAATAGGGGGTGCGCCTTTAAAGAACTTTAAGAGAAACTGCAGGAATAAGAACATTAAACCCGGACAACAAAATTGTGAACGGTGGAAGGAGGTCCAGTTCACCGTAAAAAAATCAGCAACTGAGGAAACAGTGATCGAATGTTAATTCAATGTATATGGGGGTCCAACAAGGGATGTAGCGGTAAGGTAGATGAGGTGAAAGTAGCAAGGGGAGTAAAAAAGGATATTGGGTGACAAAATGGGGAAGGGAGTTAATAAGATGAGAGGCAAGGGCCTCTGAAGAGGTGCAGAAAAAATCAGGGAGAAGAAAGGACGAGAGCTACAACCGACCAAATGAAGTTACATAGTCTGAATATATAGATTTTACGTTTTTCGCAGACTTTTAGTAGGTTTTCTTGTTTTTTGTGGAATTCTGTTAGAGTTCCATAATGAGGCGGCTGCCAAACAGAAGGATTGAGGGGCAGGCAGGCGCCATTTAAATGTCTTTGTTTCAAGTCTGAAAACACTTTTTGCTACTGGGATTTTTTCCCAATCAGAGATTTGTGATGAAAATTCCAAACATAGTGGTGGTTGCTGACCTTAAAATGATAAATAGGGTACTATAGTCCTTTTTGCACCAGAAATGCCTCTCGCTGTGGAATGGACCAGTGCCAAATTGTATTTATGCCTACCTTTTAGGACGCCATTTCCTTCAAACAAGCATGGCATATCAAATGCTCAAACTAGCCCACAATATACAGCAGATTAATTCAAAGGTTTCAGTTTTTTCAAAGAGTGAAGAGTTGATCTAAAGGGTTTTGGGGCCAGCGCAATGTCGGAGATCCTGGACAGATGTTGAGTGATACAAGGCTCGCGAGATTTCAGGTCACATGCCGGATTTGTGGGGAAGCCGTCCATGTGCAGTTCCGATAGCCCCAATACATTGAATGTGGATTTATGTGGCAAAGGAAGGTTTTGAGGAGGACAACGCCCAACTGTCATGTAGTGCCACTCTGCTACTATGTGTCCATCAGGTATTCTCTAACTAGCTCTACACAGAATCCCTCTCTCTCCCTGTATCACAACACACACATAACGTTCTAGCCCATTCGATGTCTAGCTCTCTCTCCAACCAAGCCTCGGTCCTTCATACACTCTCATAATCTGTCGCCCAACGTGTTTTTGTCTGCCTCCCTTTAGCTCCTGGTTTCACTCTCTACGTGTCTCTCTCTATCTTTCTCTTTATTTTTCTATATGTCTCTCCGTGTCCCCTCTTTTTTCTCTAGCTCAATCTCTTTCTCTGTCTCTCAATTCTCCGTCAATGTTTATCTCACTCATACACTCTCGATCTCTCTTTGTTTCCCTTTCTCTTTGATTCCCTCTCTCTGTTGGGCTCCCTTTTGTGCTGTCTCGCTTACTTTATGTATGTGTTTCTTTTTCTCTCGGTCTGTCTCTCCCTCTCTTTGTGCTTAGCTCTCTTGTTTGTCTGTAGTTCTGAAGTGTTGAAGAGTGTTCTGTAAAAGACATTCTCTCTCTCTCTCTCCCCCCCCACCCCCCTCTCTCTCTCTTCTCCCCTCCCCCCTCAGCCTGGGAATTTGTGTGTTTTCATTGCCTTTCCAGATGACAGCCCCCGCAATCCACCTTTACCCGCCAGCAAGGATTAGTTGAAACCGGCCTGTTCCAGCTGAAAGTAGTTCTTCTCAAATGCGAGTTCGGGCCGTAGATATGGGCAGATATGGGCAGAATGCATCGCATTATTGCATGTTGTTGTTGCGATTTGCAATTCAAGTGGGGCAGGAGGTATGTTGCAAAGTCGCCACCTGCGCTATAAAACTGCAGCAGAATGAGGCATCCCCGCCGGTGAGTGGGTTTTATGTCACAATGCAGTAATAAAAACGTTTTTGGGAAAATAAAAATCAATGTCCTAAATATGGCTTACGATAACAGTTCTCCTTTGGGTGTAGAGTTCGTATTATGAATTCCAGATGTAGATATTTTTGTAAATAATCCATAAGCACAGTTAAGAAGGCCAGAAATCGCAGAGTGGAGAAAACACGAAGTGCTCCAGTATACAAAGAAACTGGGAAATGTGTTCCTGACGGGTAACTTCTGTGTTTGAAGCAACGTTCAGACTTCAGAGGTCTTCCAGTGAAGCTGCAAATGTTGCAGTTTCCTTGGAGTCCTGGCAGATGTAAACATGTCAACATTTGAAAATGTAACCGTTATGTATCCAAATAAGGAAATATAATGCAGATATATATTTACTCTTGCTAACTTTGTTCTCTCCGCTGTAAAATTAGTTTTACACATGGAGAAAGGCCTTTCCCCTGCAGCACCCCAGTTTTAGTGGTGTTCCTGGCCTTCTCTTGTCCTGATTAACTTATGCACTTATAAAAATGTGGCATGTGTGCGCCTGAAAGCTGGAGACCGCTACCTGGCTGGACCAGGGATGTCGAAAATAGGATGGGGATTGCCTGATTTATGCAAACCTTTCAGTATTTTCAAGAAAAATGAATTTGCATACAGCGGATTTGAATAGACCTCATTTAAATAATAAGGTGTTTCCTGAACACCTGGTAGTGTTCCTCCTCCCTGTGACCTGCGTTTGGAACCCCTCTGATAGATACCGCGAAATCAGTCCTTGACGACCCCATCCGCAGATGCCAGTCATCTGCCACCATTGAGTCTACAAGTGCCCATAACTGTCCACCGTGCAACTTCCTTAGCATGGGGTGTCCATGGTAAGTCCAGGCGTTCCTGCTAACTGTACATGATAACCACGGACTATGCACACAAGTTCCATGTATTTACATTTATTTCAGGACAAAATCTGAAAATCTGTCAGGAGCCTGACTTTCCTTGACCCACAGCAGAGACCTCTGTATTACACTTTATAAAACTCCACTCTAAAAATAGAAGCAATCAACTCAAGGTCCAAAGATAATGTCAACAAAATGGAGACAGGAATGACGAACCTCTTCCAGATAGACAGCTGGTAATTTAGATTAAATGTACCAGTGTCGTCCGTAATTTATAGCATGCAAAACCCACAGCGGGCGCAGGAACAAGGTACGGAAGCTGTGTGTTCCTACCACCAACATTCTGTTTCTTGCTACTCAGTAACCTGGAGTTCTCAAATATACAGATTCATTTTAGGAAGTAAGACCCGCTGCGCCAAAATGAGCGTACAGAGCGTTCGGTTCTCATTTTTCCGCATTTGAGGCCCTCATCTATTTCCGTTTTTTTATTTGCATTCTGGTTCCGAGATTTAATGGTAATGAACAGGACTACAAGTACCAGAATGCAAAGATAAACCCCGGCCAGCATCGGGGCAAACTGAGTGCTGGAGTGTGAGGCAGTGTGCGCCCATCCTCCTCCTATTTGATAAGGCTCCCTCGAGCTAACGAGCTGACGAGCTCTGGTTGATGCACCACCTCCCAGCGAGTGGTACTGAGACCTGAGAAGACTTTGGGCAGCATCTCCAGCACCCCCAAAAAAGTGTTGCACTCTACTGAAGAAGGACAATTATCCTGAAACATGTGTCTAGAGATACACAGCACTGGCTGCACCAACAAGGGTGAAAAACTAAAGCCTGACACCGAAGAAAGTGTTATCATGCACTGCATTTATTATGATGAATCGGGGCAAACTGAGTGCTGAGTGAGAGGCAGTGGGCGCCCGCCCCCTCTCATTTAAATAATAAGCTGTTTCCTGAACACCTGGTAGTGTTCCTCCTCCCTGTGACCGGCGTTTGGAACCCCTCTGAAAGATACCGCGAAATCAGTCCTTGACGACCCCATCCGCAGATGCCGGTCATCTGCCACCATTGAGTCTACAAGTGCCCATAACTGTCCACCGTGCAACTTCCTTAGCCTGGGGTGTCCATGGTAAGAACAGGCGTTCCTGCTAACTGTACATGATAACCACGGACTATGCACACAAGTTCCATGTATTTACAATTATTTCAGGACAAAATCTGAAAATCTGTCAGGAGCCTGACTTTCCTTGACCCACAGCAGAGACCTCTGTATTACACTTTATAAAACTCCACTCTAAAAATAGAAGCAATCAACCCAAGGTCCAAAGATAATGTCAACAAAATGGAGACAGGAATGACGAACCTCTTTCACAGAGACTGCTGGTAATTTAGATTAAATGTACCAGTGTCGTCCGTAATTTATAGCATGCAAAACCCACAGCGGGCGCAGGAACAAGATACGGAAGCTGTGTGTTCCTACCACCAACATTCTGTTTCTTGCTACTCAGTAACCTGGAGTTCTCAAATATACAGATTCATTTTAGGAAGTAAGACCCGCTGCGCCAAAATGAGCGTACGGAACGTTGGGTTCTCATTTTTCCGCATTTGAGGCCCTCATCTAGTCCCGGTTTTTTATTTGCATTCTGGTTCCGAGATTTAATGGGAATGAACAGGACTACAAGTACCAGAATGCAAAGATAAACCCCGGCCAGCTTGAGGGGCTCGCGCATAGGACTGGGGCTGTTGAGAGAGCTCTGGTGCACACACATTGTGGTGAAAATAGACTCAATCATTCATGAATTTCTGCATTTGCGAGTTAAGATTGACTGCCGAGACCCTTTGTACATCACCATCAACGGTGCAAACATATATTTCACTTCATGTTCCTGCAGGGGCAGAGTAAGCATGACAAGTGCCCTGGTGCAAGGACGGATACCATAGACGTGCAGAATAGCAAGATATAACACATAGCATCCCAGAGCTCCGGTGCCACTGCACCTGCCGCCCCATTGATAGCTTCGCCCCTGCGTTCCTGCCATCACATGTGAGAATGTTTGCAAACTTACAGCGACCAACTCCCAGGCTTAAAATGGTGGTCTTGTGTTTTTGATGATAAAATGTTAACAAAAAATAACGGTTCGAACCTCGTCGACATGGAAAATGGCGACCGCGAGGTAGAGGGGGGAGAGAAAGAGGAGAAATCGAGAGAGAGGTGGAGAGAAAGGGAAAGAGAGAGAGACACGACTCAAAAGCCAACACAATAGAGTGGATTAACAATTGAGCTGTGGAGGGAGTGGTTACCCTGAGATCACAGTGTGCCGAGAAGCAGTAACAGCACAGGGCGCATCTCCTGCAGGCCGCCGCATCCGCCTACTAGAAGGATGTGTGCACAGCCTCAGGCGCTAGCGGAAAGAACCGGGGGTAAGAGAAGGCCAAGGGAGAATGCTTGCATATCTCCTTTGAACTGGCTGTGCTTTGACTGTGTATACAGGGAGCACCAGTGTACAGCGGAATTCTGTACCCTTGTGTACTGGGGGAGGCTCTGCCTACGAGTGCTGGAGACCACTGTGCACTTTAAGAGCGACTGTGCGCCTCTGTGTACTGGGAAAGACTCTGGGCTTATTTACAAGCCCCTTGCGCCACCCGTACGTCGCTTTTCGTTAAAAAATGACGCAAAAGTGGGGCAAGGGGCTTGTGAATAAGCCCCTCTGTGTACAGGGAGAGCACACGCGCTCCGAGAGTCCGTATCTATGTGAACCGTAAGAGCTGCGTTGTACAAGTTTGGTTTGAGTGCCTCTGTGCACAGCGAGTGCATGCACCCAGTAGGTGCCTTCATTTATTTCTGTGTACACCAAGGGTCTGTGCCTGCGTGTGTGCCCCTGGCTCTTATTTATGTGCTTATGTCTGCGTGCAGTGAGTGACTGCGTCATAAAGTACAGTGAATGGCAGTGTATTTTTTGTAAACTACCTGCACCTCCATGTACAGTGACCAGGACTCCGTTGGCTTAAACTGCCGACTTTGGTGCAGGAAACCAGGGTTCGAGCCTCGAGGTCCCGTCCACATCCTATGATTCTGGGCAAATCACTTAATCTCCCCGTGCCTGAATGTGTAATGTAAATACGGTGCTCATGTAAAGCGCTCCAATACCTTCGGGTCGCGTTCGCGCTTTATAAATATGCCAAAAAAAAAAAGTGGGATGAAAAAACCTGGGAAGTTTCTCAAAGGGGCGTGATTGATGAAATTAAAGGCGGTTTAATAACACTTAAGCCCAAAATCTGTGCTTTGCATAGTGTGCCGCCCGACTGACATTCAGCCGCTTCTGTCATTCCATCCAGATGTGTAAATACACCAAGTAATATGATAGCTTCAACAAGCCAGGACTATTGGCTTTGTCAATGGTTGACAGTTGCATAAGCAACAACTATGGCTCTGTTGTATAAAATATGGAAAATGTTTCAGTTCTGAAATGATGAGACTGAAAGAACTATAAGGAGTCTTTCTGAAGTCATATCAAAGGCAGTGAAGGGTGGGGCTGGAGTTAAAAAAAAATCGCCGAGGATGAGGGCAAAAATGGAGAAGCCGATAGGGATCCTTCTCAGTATCTGCTTTTTAGAACAGCCGGTGCTGAGCACAGGCAGGACCCAGCCCACTTAAAGCCCTGAGAGTAAACGCCTGTCTTGCGTGTAGTGCCAGTGCCTCTGTGATCTGTAAGTATTGTGAGTGCTTGTCTCTCTCTCTCCTATGAGTGCCCGTTGTTCACAGTGAATGCTCGTCTCTTTGTGTACTCTGGTAGTCCGCACCTGTGTGTACAATGAGTGCCCGTGCCTCTGTGTACTGAGTGCCAGCGTCTCTGAGCACTCTTTCTGCCCGCACCCCTGTGTACAGTGGGCCCCTTCTCTCTGTACTAGGCGTCAGCGTACAGTATTTGACTGAATTCATGTGTACGCATGTCCGGGTCTCTGTGTGCCGGAAGTGCCTGTTCTTCTGTACCGCTTTTTGTCCAAGTCTGCCTCAATATACAGTGAGTGCTAACACCTAAGTGTACCATGAATGTCGTGCAGCCCTATTGGCAGCGAGTGTACAGTGAGCGCCCAGGGCAGTACAGTGTCATGTTGGGGTTGGGGGCCTCTGCTTGTGATGACTATGCTGTACCCAAGGCTTTAATTGGGCCGGGTCCTGCCGGTGCTCAGCACCGGAAGATCTAAAAAGCAGGTGCTGAGACGGGTCCCTATAAGGCTCTTCATTTTTGGCCTCACCCTCAGGGTGAAAAAATATCTTAACTTGGCAGCAGCCCCACCCTTCACTGACTTTGAGGTAACTTCAGAGACTCAGTATAGTTCTTTCAGTCTCAACATTTCAAAACTGAAGCATTTTCACTATTTAGATACAACGAAGCCATACCTGTTGCCTATTTATCCAATGCAACTAACAACCATTGGCAAATCCAAAAGGTCCTGGCTTGTTGTAGGTGTAAATTTACTTATTCTATTACATATCTGGATGGAACGACCGAAGCAGCAAAATACCAGACGGGCAGCAGACTATGCTAAGCAAAGATTTTAAGTTTACGTCGTTTTAAGCCCGCCCTTAATTACTTTGGCCACTCCCCTTTGAGAGGCCCCCCAGATTGTTCACCCAACTTAAAACCCTGGCTGTACCCCCATACGCAGTCTATTTTTACATGTGCTTCTGGGTTCGCGTGTCGTCTTCCTTGTATAAAATGATCGTCCTGTGACCTCCCCCCCCCCCCCCTCTCAACTTCCATTTTCTCGAGTACCTCGAACCATTGCGTACATATGTGGCATTCCCCCTGTGTACCAGGAGCGCCCTGCACCTCTGTGGACAGGAAAGGCCGGCACCTCCGTGTAGGGGTGAGCACGGAGGGCGATGTAAGCCCACATGCTGAGACTGAAGAGCCTGAAAACACATTATATAGGAGTGTTGCGCTATGACGACCTGAGCACCGTTACTTAGGCGCTGTGTAGAGCGATATGAAGAACACGTCACCATAAGAGGAGACAGAACTGAATCTCTGCAGTGCTGACTCATCCTCCAGACCTCGAAAGGTCAGTAAAAAGAGAAGCCTTTTGTCATAGAAACATTAGCTCCCTGTACCTCGCGGTGCTACCAATAGGAAACAAACAGAAGTGCCGTAGCACGCATTATATAAAACATAATATGATGAGGAGGAGCATTGATATTATAAAAGGAAAAATGGCATATTATGGCGTAACTGCCGAACTTGTTATTCACGGAGCCACGTATTGGAAAACTCTCTCTCTCACACACACACATTTATAGCATATAAATACCACCTGTACTTAGCGACGCTAGGACTTGTTAAAAACAGTAGTAGCAGGCACTAATGAAAGTATTCTTATGTTAAAAAATAATACCCTTAAGCTGGGTTAACAATGCTATAACGTGTTACAAAGCAAACGCTTTAATAAAATAATATATTATTATTTTATAACTTTTATTAAAAAGCAGCTCCTTTGATTCGCAGTAATAATAGCGCCTGCTTTTCGCAGCGCCAGATTTGGCAAGGTGGAGTGCTACATAAAACGTATTTATTCACACACCACTGTTTTGAAAAACCTGCAGTGCAAGTGGCAGCTGGTTCCACACAGCGGTATTTCTTAGAAATAGCAAGCGTTAAACAATGTGTAATTGTCACATCAGGGTCATTGAATTGGCGCAAGAGAAACGCCTGGTTTTCACAGCTGTACGAACCTTCACAAAGTGCGGTATAACGCGCTATGCATATGTCAATTCATGATCGCAAAGCCCCAACTTACCTGTGTAGTTTGTGTTGGCCACGTAAGCGCCAGGCGTTACCGTCAGGTTAAAGGGCACGTTGGCGGTGGTGGCGTTTGTTGTGCTGCAGGGGTCCGACTGCATGCGGACGGGCGTGACCAGCACGCCAATGGCGAAGAGCAGGGCGCAGATAGTGGGAGCTGCCATAGTGACGCGAACGCTTCTTCACCTGTGTCCTGCACGGCTGGAAACACACCTGTAGCACTGATGCACTTATCAGAGATGCGGAGCGTTTTATACCCGGCTCTCAGGTGAGAGGAGAGCCTGGAAATTATTAGCAAACACTGGGCGTGCCCACAAAATGCCAGTTTCTTGACATCCTGCTACCTGGGTGCACTCGTGATTCATTCTCACATGAAAACGGGAAGGCAGTGGGGCCCTGTCGTGCGCAATAATTTAATTCAAGCGTGAGGCAATTCTAGCTTCATCGAATGCAAAAATAGAAATTGTGGAGTTGGGTGGAGGACAAAATGTCGCAACTGGATTCTCCTCTAGAATGAGCATCTTCTCCAGAAAGATAAGGATTTTCTAATTCTACCCTGCTCTACAAAAGGTGCTGACAACTAAAATCTGAGGTGATAATTAAGCTTTATTACTAGGCCAAACATTATCCCCCTCTCAGTCGCATACCAAACATTGATATGATATTTCCTCATCAGTGCACCAACAGACAGTGCAAAATCCTGTTTATTTCTCAGTTCATTGACAGTTTGAGCTTAGTACGTCACTCACATGCACCACTTGACCTCGACGTGGGGACATTTTACATTTTTAATGCACCAAACACACGTTATGTTATTTTTTTTGTATAGCGCACAACTCACTCTCGAGGGTATCCTGGCACTGAAGCAGGAGCTGTATGGACCGAGCCAGGGTCAGAGACTAGCCAGGTCTTTAATTTCGTGTGCACGAGGAGGTTAAAAGTGCTCGTTTATAGATTGAGACTCAATGAAGCTCTTTGAGGTGCAGTGTGATGTGAGCGCAGAGTGGTGGGTTGAGGGTGAGCCAGGCCGCTGTGTTTTGTATAGTCTGGAGTCTTCCGATCAGTTAAGCGATATGGCAGGTGATGAGAGCTTGGGTGATGGTTCTGCCGGTAATGGTGGAGAGCCATTTGAAGAACTTCTTGAGCATCCGTAGTTTGTGGAAGAAGGAGATTGGAACTGTGTTAACTTGGCTGGTCATGGTGAGTTGGTTGTCTATTACTATTCTGAGTTTCTCTGCGTGGTTTGCAGTGAAGAGTATGGGTCCAAGTTTGGCAGGCCACCAGGTGGAGTACCCTGATTGAACTGTCGTTGCTGAAGATTACTACTTTGATCTAGACTGTGCTTAGCTTGAGAAAGTTGATTTTTATCCATCTAGGGACTTTCGTCATGCATGTGCAGAAATTGGTCTGGGTGTTTGGGGTCTTGTTGGAGACAGAGAGTATGAGCTGAGTGCCATCAGCATTGGATATGATGGTGATTCCGTAGGCACGGATGATGCTGGCAAGTAGGGTCATGTAGGCGCTGAACAGGGTGAGGCTGAGTGAGGATCCATGTTGAACTCGACAGTTGAGGTTGACAGCTCTGAGGTGAAGGGGGCCAGGCTGGGTGCGGCCTGTTAGGAAGGAGCAAATCCAGCAAAGTGTGTGAACTTGGATCCGGTGACGCAAGGGTAAAAATGCTTGTTGACAAATTGAACATACTCCGATTCGGGTGCAGATATTTGGGCTCCGATTTAGGAATCTTGGGGGCATATCAACAACAACCGGCGATAATTATCGCTCAGCGCTCTTAGCGTGAGGATAATTATCGCCGGCTAGCGTGAATTTTTATCGCTGAGATAGCGTGCTATTAGCAACGCTTATCTCAATAGCGATAAAAATCTACACGCTAACAGGCTAACGTGAGATTATCGCTGGAAACCCAGCGATAATCTCAAGTTACCTTGTTGATAGGGACAGGCAAACTTAGCCATGATATCCACCTTCCATAGGATATCATGGCTAAGTCTGAAAATTAGCAGACGTAAAAAAGCAGCGTTAACCGCGGTTAGCGCTGCTTTTTTTGTCTCTAACAGGGTTAGCGACATTCTTGATAATAGGAGAAATGTCGCTTAGCGACATTTCTCCTATTATTTTACTCTGGAACGCCCCCTTTGCATCTCATTAGAGATGCAAGGGGAAGCGTAAAGTAAAAGGGTGCTAACATGCAAATTTGCGTGTTAGCACCCTGTTGTTGATAGGGCGCTAGTTTTATCTCTGCTTTTTTGGCTTTTAAAGCCAAAAAAGCAGAGATAAAGCCCTTGTTGATATGCCCCTTGGTTTGTTTAATTTTGCACCAGTACTGTCGGGAATCAAGTTGATTTTCACAAATTCACAATGGCACAGCTTAGTGCTGGTCCATTTGGTCCACAATTTTAAATATGTAGATGTGCAATTTCACCTTACTGCTGCCGATGGCGGAATGGCAATTGACAGTGTGCACTGTGAGATATTGTGTTCCCATCCTTTCAATGCAGTTGGTTCACAAAATCATCTTTCTCTCTTGTTCCAGCTGCTTGGTATCTAACATTTCTGTGTACTCCCAAATAGTTAGTTGAGAACTTCAGGGTCTCCACTATCTCCTTTATTGTTTGCATTTGTGAACTCCTGAAGAACCCTGGGGTCGGCAACATACACCATCACTCCAGCAGTGATGACCTGCCCCTCCACCCAACATGATGCTGGCTAAATTTGACACTTACTTGAAAGAACATGTTGACAACACAGTCAACTCATTGTGAACCGTCATGATGTAGTGATCACAGAATTACAGGGAAGAAGTATGGGTAGATTGGAAGTGCTTAACACTGCAGCACTCTACCCCAATCCTTCACCTTCATTAGCTTTTTTCACTTACCATGATAAAGGAAACAGAAAAAGAGTGGCAAAATAAAATCCAAAATGGCCACTAGTGTGTCTTGCACGCATGCGCATGCATAGCTGATCACCTTGGACTATTTTCTCTTTATTAAAAAAAAATGCCACGATGGCTGCTCATTCATCACAAAGTGTGTGCAAGTATGGATGGCCACCTTGGAATGTTTTGTCCAAAAATTAAACATGCATTGGCAGAGCCAGTAGGTCTCACGTGGCTGCTGTTCAGCATGGCTAAATATTAGTGGCATGGAGGAGAGTGGCACAGAGTGGAGTTGCGCAGATTGGAGTGGAGTACAGAGGAGTGGCGTATGTGGTGAAGAGTGGTGAAGAGTGGAGCAGAATGTGGTGGAATGGAGTGTTGTGGAGTAGACGAGAGGGAAGTAGAGTAGAGGGACATAGAGTGGAATAAAGTGTCATAGAATAGAGTATTGTAGAGTGGAGTGTTATGGTGTGGCATAGAGTAAAGTGCTATGGAGTGACGTAAAGTGGAGTAGAGTAGTAGAGAGGAGTGGCATAAAGTGGATTAGAGTCACAAAGGGATTTGAAGTGGCATAGAGTGGAGCAACATGGTCTGGAGTGCAGTGGGGTAGAGTAGAGTAGCATATGTTGGCATAGAGTGGTCTAGAGTGGAGTGTAGTAGAGTGGTATGGAGTGTCATATAATGCTGTTGAGTGGAGTGCCATAGAGTAGCGTAGAGTGAAGTACAGTGTCATAGACTGGAGGGGCATAGAGCAGAGGGTCATAAAGTAAAGGGGCATAGAGTGGAGTATGTGTCGTAAAGTGGAGTGGCATAAAGTGGAGTGCAATAGAGTGGATTAGTGTCGTAAGGTGTCATAGAGTAGAATGGAGTAGCGCAGTAGGAGTAAAGTGGTATGGAGTGCCGTAGAGTGGAGTGTTATAGAACGGAGTGGAGTAAAGTGATGTAGAGGGGAGTGCCTTGTTTGAAGTGGCTTAAATTAGCGTACAGTGGAGTGGAGTGTGGTGTGGTGGAGAGGAGTGTGGTGTGGTAGAGTGGAGTGGAGTGGCTTATAGTGAAGGGCCATAGAGCGGAGTAGAGTGTTGCAGAGTGGAGTGGTGTAGAAGGGAGTGGCATAGTGTGAAGCATGCATGGTGTAGTTGCACACTGCCGCTACAGACAACACATTTCCAACTGAAATGACAAATATATTTGCACATTCAGTTTTACTGATAAAACTATAAAGTGCCCAAACAATAATGTGTCGAGATGGCATCACCTAGTGTACTGATTTCTTTTGACAGTAACCAAATATTTGTTTCCACCTCACTTCCGATTCACAAAAAAAATGGATTCATTTGTGCTTTTGTAATTCTGATATATTCTGAAACATGTGCACAGTTAATTTACAGATATTTACATTTTGTTGTGCACTAGAAAAAAACATTTTCTTTCTCAGTACCTGACACCATTGTCACATAAATCATCTCACTTTGAAGTCCTAGAAGGAAAAGTAAACGCCAAGCTCCTTCACAAGACAGCCTGATACTTTATCTCTGTCTATGAACGCACAGCAAATGTGACAAGATAGAAGCAAAATTTAAAAGCCCGTTTACAGAAAGCGAGGACTCATGGAAGAATACAAGGAGCAATAATGAATAATGTTTGCTCCATGGGAGTGACAAATACACGGGGACAGCCTTAAATAAATATAGCAAATGGTAAGCAAAGCCAATGGTAAGCAATGGGTGAAATGCATTCCCAGGGGAGCTTCAAAATGCACACAAGAAGTCTTTTTGCAACCAGACAGTGGGTTTCCACCCAAAAATGGTAAACACCAGTCTCGCTGTGGGAAAATAGCATCAAACCTAACTATGCATCACTCCAAACAAAAAACTAACATCTGCTCAAAATCTCATAAAATTAACCAAATTATTTGTTCTTGTCAGATCAGGAAATGCAAACAGGCCATATAATTGGCTGTCACCTATTTGAGCCATGCTGCCGCAGGCTCACTGATCATGTGTTAAAGCACCCTCGATTCAACCATAGTGAGACTAGGTTGACCCTATATGAGGACACCCTAGATTCAATCACAGGGAGACTAAATGAATGTGCAATCTCATGATCCAATTTTACATAATAAGTTTAACTCTGGGTAGACAAACTGAGTATCCTGGAGGCTTTCATTCAGAGTTAATCTCTAGGCAACGACTGACCTGCCCTTTAAATGCTTTGGAATATTCTCGCTCTAGTGTCATGAAGCATTGAAATAAGGAACAGAAATAAGGATCAAGTCCTACACTGGCACAATAGGACCACCCTGACCCTTCCAGGGTCTCGGTGACCAGCCTTGGCTGCTGCCAGAACGACCCACTTGGGAAGTGTAGCAACCTACACGGACCAGAGCGCCCTCTAGCGCCCATGCTATCTCCACGAAGAAGGGTCGCGTGCCAGATTCACTGGCTTCCTTCCTTCTAGACCCAGCAATCCTAGTAATTAAAAACCCGCGACCTGACTGCCCACAGTGGAGGAAATGCATTCCATGGCATCTACTGAAACCTTTCCACCCTCCTTCAATCATGCATCACGATTTGCATTTGCACCAAGTGAATCACAGACGTTTCCTTGAAATGTCCCGGCACTCACAAGTTGTCAATATCTACACCCAACTGCCACAAAGGCTTCCTGTTTGGGATTTTTTACCAACACTTGGATTCACTGCAGTTGCTGCTGTGCATGATTTCTGGTGTTGCACATCGCACGAGTGCTTTGGCACGTGCCATTATTTACAACTTCCTGGACACTTCTGATACTGGAAGGAATACGGTATGGCTTTACTCCAATGCCAGCGTGGTTTTACATTCCCGTTTGGAGTTATGTAGGTCAGAATGGGAGTCACTTGGTATCACCGCACATTTCTTTTTGTTCTGGGCTGAAAAGCTCAAAGATGTAGCACATTTTCTCCAACACAAGTTTAACCATGTATCATCACCTGCCGAAATTTGTGCGAGAAACGTTGCCTGAACGGTACAAAAGTTGTGCATGGCTTGTAGTTTCAGATCAGACTCAAATGCCCGTTTATATCGCATTTTATCAACACTCTGCTTGTAATGGAAGCGTACCAGTAGGCAGAGTTTCAACCTATGCGCATGAAGCTGAGCGTACTCTGCAAATTTCAAACCGTTTGGTAGGTTCCCCGCTCCCACCTCCATCCTATTGAAAACAAATTTAAAAAAAAACTTTTGTAAGATAATTTTCTCACAAGTTTTTTGCGTGAAAACGTACGCAATACTAGTGTTTTTTTTCAGAGTCTGGGTACCCACAACCAAACAAAACAACACAAAAGAGTACCTTTTTTGCTCCCTTTATCCCTAATTTGAGAAGCAATCTTTTTGTAAAATGTGAGTACTACACCAGAGGTGCAGGGGACGTGAAGTCCGCATATTGTGGCCGCAGGCCCACAGACCCATGGAACAAGTTGGTCAGTTGAAACAGTTGCATCATTGGAGGCTTTTGTGGCATGCTTGTAGCGTGGTCGCCAATGGGAACACTTACTACTGATACAACAATTGGACATTGAGGGGCAGATTTACAAGCCCCTTGCGTCACTTTTGAGTCGCCGTTGCGTCACTTTTGTGACACAGCTGCGGTGTAAAAAATGCGGCCAATTTACAAAGAGAAGCATCTAGGGAGATGCGTCACGTTGTAAAGCCCTGCGTCACATTATACCTGTGTCATCTATAATGTATGCAGGGTGGGCGTTCCCATGCAGGAAAGCCTCGTAAAAGAGATGCAGTGAAATCTACAAGATTTCCATGCGTCACTTCTAGGATGCCACTGCGTGAAAACCTTATGCCTGTTCGAAGCTGGCGTAAGGAGTAATGCAGTGTAGTGGTAATAGGCCTCAAAATGCATTGCTGGAGTTGCATTGTGCTTGCGACATGACTCCAGCAATGCGTGACTTTTGCCCCAACAGATGCGTCAGAATTTCTAACGCATCTGTCAATCCTTGCGTCATTGGGCACCATATTGATGACGCATCCATGGCCGCCCAGAGTTTCTCTGGGTGGTGCAGGGAAAGTGACGCATCTGTAGATATGCGTCGCTGTCTTGTAAATCTGCCCTTGAAGGTCCTGTATGTTGTCCCAGACTATGATGTATTAAAGTATTTCACCAGTACATTTTCTTATATGTGTAAACGTATGGCTTTTTAAGTACAATATTTGGAATATTGTTGTATCCAGTACACTGATTTGGCCGACTATTTGAAGAATGTTCTTGCTGGGCCAGACATCTCTCGATCTCTCTGGAGGTCAATGTCTCTGGCTATGCTCATTGGATGCAAATGTGGCTGGTATGAGCAGATTTTTGTGTGCCTATTTTGTTCAGATTCAGAGCAATTGTGGTCAATTTAGACAGTGAAGCACTCCTTTAAAGGCCTCAGTGCCCCGGCAATACATTTGTCCCTCCCCCCGCCCCACCCTGCCCCCAGTTACCAATACTGTGGTACTGGTAACTCTGAGGTGGCTTGGATTTAATAAGCGATTATGGAAAAATGAGGAATTACCACAGTAGTTAGTAATTCTGTGCCCAGTACTCTGATAATTTCTCTTTTTCGCTCAATCTTCCTCCCGGAGACCTCAAGGATGAAAGCACTGGATCAGCAGTAAAAACCACGGAGAGTAAAATTTGGAATTTTTTTTAAAAGGCCAGTGATGGGCTCCCTCAGAATACCTTGGACACTAGTAATGAAACCCCAAGAAAGATGAGCAGAGCAGTGACAAAAATGTCCAAAAATCAGACTAGCAGAAATTTTTACTGGTGGACTCTTTTTAGGTAGCGCAGTCTTTAACAGTGGCTTTTTACTGTTTCTCTTGCCATTTTTTGTGTTCAGCCGCTTTTCTACAGTTGTTAAAGAGAACACCAGCATGCTTAGTGCTGTTGGCTGAAAAATCAAGACAGATTGGCGATCACCCTCTGACATGGGACCACTCGGCGACTAACTGAGTTATACGGGTGACGACTGGGAGCAGGGAAAGCAAGGTAGTCAGGGTGCAAGCAGTGGCATAGCTAGAACTACTGCCATGAGGGGTGGACCCTAGGTTTGCCACCCTGTGCAGGTAAGAGGAGGGGGTGGGGGTTGGTGGCCGACGGATGACTTGTTCGGGGGGATGGGGATGGGGCGACAGGGTGCCTAATCTTAATCGCAGAGGGCTGGTGATAGTCAACAGACACAATTTACTCACCACTGCCGCCCCCAAAACAGTACCACCTGGGGCAGACTGCCCCCCCTAGCTACCCCACTGGGTGCAAGTTGACTAAAAAGATGAGAAAGAACTGCACACTCTGGTATTTTTCACACACATAAGAAGATATAACCACTGTTTTAAGCAGTCACAGCTTATTTTATTACATCAGACTTAAACCTCTGAAGTTTTGGGGAAAACAACTTTAACTTGCTCGCAACACCTTGGGTACACATTTTGAAATTTGATGAATAAAAAATGATTTACATTAGGACCATATGCAAGTGATAACATATCTTGTTGATTTTGACAGCATGGCAACCATTGCTAGTCTCAACATCTTGAACAGCTTGGCATAACTTCCTATTTCTAACATCATTTTCAAATATATAATAGCGTGCATTATATTATTTCCTTAGATTGTATTATATCAGGAATTTATAAGACCGACGCCAAATAACCAGGAAAAGCCACTCATGATAAATCCATATCACAGCCCCCCACCCCCCCCAACAAATGAGGACACTACGATGTGAGTAACCGTGGATGGAGCTAAAAGGCAAAGGCTACCAGAAGGCCACTCTTCTGGTGTGGTGCAGCGGCCAAGGCAGCTGACTTTGGAGCACAGGGCTCATGGTTGGATCCACGGCTCCGGCGGTAGCTCAGCTCAGCACCATGTGACTCTGGGCAATAGCTCACTTAATTTTCACAACTGCCCCCAGCGCCTTGAGTCCCATAAGGGTGAGTAGTTTGAGCTTTACAAATACGGATTAATTTTTTTTTATTTTTTACTCTTTACTTTAAGCAGTGGCATAATGAAACTTGAGCCCCCCCCCCCACAGTACATGGAGGGGCCCATCTCCAGACTCACTTAGAAGCTCTCCAGCCAGGGTACTGTGCTTAGGGGCCCCCTGGAGCTCGGTGGCCCTCCTGCACTGGGGGGCTGTGGGGCCTTTTTTTACGCCACTGACATCAGACCAGTCCATAACCCACGTCAAAGTCAGTTTAGACCAATTGAATTTGACAGCAGGCACCATAATCTTGACCATGACTTTTTTTCTTACCGCATTTTTTAGTGAAATTAAAAATTTCAGGTACAGGCTACAGAGGAAGCAGCATGCTTTGAAACAGGGGGCATTAATACACCTGATGGCTATGATTTGTAAAAGGAAAATCGGAAACTGAAAGGACAACGCGGTGTGAGGTGACCCACGCAAGGTCTTCTGGGAATGTGGGGTACTAGGGATTGGTATGTCTGGAGATGATTGCTGCTGAGGGTAATACGTGTTTTAGGGGCATTGTGTGAGTGGTGTTATAACGTCCTGGGACTTTCAGTGGGAGGGAAATGTGGAAATGAGGTTCAGCCCAGGACTAACAGGCAAATCGTTTCACAACCTCCCTCACAGTTTCTCCTGGGAAAACTCTGCCAAGGAAGGTTGGGACTTCCAGTAATTCTGGCAGGAGTTTTTTTACAAGACCGAAAGAGGCACAGCCCTGATAGCTGTGTGGAAGTTTTTCACTGACTTGTTGGCAACCTGCCGACCGTGACAGAATGTTAATGTGCGTGCGTATGCAAGTGACGTATTTATTTCTCAGACGATAACCTTTTCCCAATGTTACTTTACTCACCTGACTTTGAGAAACCAGATGAACAGGAGTGCTTTATTCAAAACATTGACAAAAAAACAACAGTCGCTTAGTTTCGAATGTCAGCGTTTTGCCAGAGTCATGGGGGCATATTAACAAGCCAGGCGATAAAATTATCGCCGCTTTAGCGGCAGTAAACTGCCGCTAAAACGGCGATAATGCGCTTGATAATATGCTCTATGGAATTCCAATTGAAGCCCATGGTAGACGTCCTTCACATTTAACATGGGCTTCAATTGGAATTCCATAGAGCATATTATCAAGCCCATTATCGCCATTTTAGCGGCAGTTTTCTGCCGCTAAAGCGGCGATAATTTTATCGCCTGGCTTGATAATATGCCCCATAGATGCTGTTTGCTCTGCTCTGAAGTAGTCGCCTAATGACCAGAGTAAACACAGCTGTCTGGAACACCCAAACAGGATTTGCTACACAATTTTAGCAAATCAAAAAATAGCCAGGTTTGAAAATTCTACAATTGGCTGGTAGTTCTAGCCCAGGATAAGCATTCTGATTCAATGTTCTCAAATTTATTTTATGTGAATTTCCGGAATATCTGGCATGAATATAGAGTTGGAGAATGCATTTTGGTTTTAGGAGCTTCTGAGAAGAAGCCCGCTTCCGTGTTCTTTTGTAGTTGAGATAAACATTCAGTGGTTCATCAAAAAGTGACATTTTTTATACAATGGCACAGAGGGGGGCACAAACGTGTACAACAATGCCAGTCTTTTGTACAGCATGGGTGAGACCATGCAGTTTAAGCAGGAAAAAAACTGAGAAAGGCTACAGTGTTCCAAGTGATGATTCATTTGAATATAGGTTTTGCATTTCTATAGAGGAAGTAACTTTTAAACTCACTATGCATTCTCATGGCGCTCTTCCATTGTTGCAAAAGCTACACGCAGTAACTCAATTCCCAGATGCTCTTCTGTGTAAAGCAGAGCAGGTCAATGCAGATTGGATACAGTATATGTTGATCACTTGGTTTAAGTCCCTTGGTATCCAAAAGAGGTACAGGGTGCCAGAACGATGGCGGATTTCCAGATAACCACATAAAACAAGGGTGCAAGATGGCAGCCAGTTGAGACACGGAAGCTGGAATTTCTCCTGAGTTTCTTAACCTCTCACCGCCTTGGAAATGCTAGAGTAAGTGCCTGATTTAAAGTTTAGTGGACAAGTTACTCTGTCACAAATGTGGCAGGTATCTTGTCCTTTTTATTACAAGTGTATTATAACCTATGGCCCTTGCAATAAGGCAGATGGTTTAGCCGTCATGTTTATGACGGATTTACTCATCGGCTATAACTCCAAATTGGGCCCTGAATAGCTGTGCTGAATAACTGATATTATGCTACGTCATTAAAGTGCAATGCAGGCCAATGATAGTGATATTTGTGGATATATGCTCTCAGGACAGATGGGACAAACACTGCTGAATATGTTGACATTCGCATTGGTTGTCCCGCTGATGCTGGATTACATGGTCTGAGGAGGAAGAATTCCAGCACCAAAGTGCACTTCCAATACTGCCAAATGTGCTGCTACTACCTAAACCCCTGCACGCGGCCCACTCCCAAACAATGATACACAGAGACCATTTGGTAGGTTGGAAAACACTGGCCGCAGTTTATTAATGGTTGATTTACAGCATGTGGGCCCACTGAGCTTTTTATTAGGGGCCACAAATCATTTTTGATATGACTATAATGAATCACTGATACAATTTATGGCACACTCAAAGCCATAAATCATTGGTGAAACATTTGGAAACTCCTCTGAGGCGGAAAGCCGGAGGACGGTACTTTTTGCTCATTTAAAAAAAAAAAACTCACTTGTATTTTGTGTTCTGGCCTTTTAATCCTCACCTGCACTAAAAGCGCTGCCCTCACGCGCCCAGCAGACCCTCTGAGGCACTCCTGAGACAGCGGCAATCAGCGCTGATACAGGAATCACAAACTCCCCGCCATCGCGGTTCGAAGGCGAGCCACGCCCCCTGCGAGGCCACGCCCACCAAGGATCCCATATAAACGCTGTTCGCAGCGCGACTAACAAACATTTGGAAACTCCTCTGAGGCGGAAAGCCGGAGGACGGTACTTTTTGCTCATTTAAAAAAAAAACTCACTTGTATTTTGTGTTCTGGCCTTTTAATCCTCACCTGCACTAAAAGCGCTGCCCTCACGCGCCCAGCAGACCCTCTGAGGCACTCCTGAGACAGCGGCAATCAGCGCTGATACAGGAATCACAAACTCCCCGCCATCGCGGTTCGAAGGCGAGCCACGCCCCCTGCGAGGCCACGCCCACCAAGGATCCCATATAAACGCTGTTCGCAGCGCGACTAACAAACATTTGGAAACTCCTCTGAGGCGGAAAGCCGGAGGACGGTACTTTTTGCTCATTTAAAAAAAAAAACTCACTTGTATTTTGTGTTCTGGCCTTTTAATCCTCACCTGCACTAAAAGCGCTGCCCTCACGCGCCCAGCAGACCCTCTGAGGCACTCCTGAGACAGCGGCAATCAGCGCTGATACAGGAATCACAAACTCCCCGCCATCGCGGTTCGAAGGCGAGCCACGCCCCCTGCGAGGCCACGCCCACCAAGGATCCCATATAAACGCTGTTCGCAGCGCGACTAACAAACATTTGGAAACTCCTCTGAGGCGGAAAGCCGGAGGACGGTACTTTTTGCTCATTTAAAAAAAAAAAACTCACTTGTATTTTGTGTTCTGGCCTTTTAATCCTCACCTGCACTAAAAGCGCTGCCCTCACGCGCCCAGCAGACCCTCTGAGGCACTCCTGAGACAGCGGCAATCAGCGCTGATACAGGAATCACAAACTCCCCGCCATCGCGGTTCGAAGGCGAGCCACGCCCCCTGCGAGGCCACGCCCACCAAGGATCCCATATAAACGCTGTTCGCAGCGCGACTAACAAACATTTGGAAACTCCTCTGAGGCGGAAAGCCGGAGGACGGTACTTTTTGCTCATTTAAAAAAAAAAAACTCACTTGTATTTTGTGTTCTGGCCTTTTAATCCTCACCTGCACTAAAAGCGCTGCCCTCACGCGCCCAGCAGACCCTCTGAGGCACTCCTGAGACAGCGGCAATCAGCGCTGATACAGGAATCACAAACTCCCCGCCATCGCGGTTCGAAGGCGAGCCACGCCCCCTGCGAGGCCACGCCCACCAAGGATCCCATATAAACGCTGTTCGCAGCGCGACTAACAAACATTTGGAAACTCCTCTGAGGCGGAAAGCCGGAGGACGGTACTTTTTGCTCATTTAAAAAAAAAAACTCACTTGTATTTTGTGTTCTGGCCTTTTAATCCTCACCTGCACTAAAAGCGCTGCCCTCACGCGCCCAGCAGACCCTCTGAGGCACTCCTGAGACAGCGGCAATCAGCGCTGATACAGGAATCACAAACTCCCCGCCATCGCGGTTCGAAGGCGAGCCACGCCCCCTGCGAGGCCACGCCCACAACATCGCTATAAATGTGTCGGCCACACAAGCGCAGCGGACGAGCGCAGCGGGAGCGCCGTTTGCGCGCCGAAGGCGCGCTTAAGGCAAGCTCGTCTGCGCTCGTCCGCGCCTCGGCAGCGCCTGATGCGCCACCTGCGGCCTCGATCCCCCCGTCCACCAGCAGCACACCACACTTGACGCGCGAGGCTCTATTCCTCCTTAGAGACTTCGCTCATGAAGGACATCTGTCATTCCAAGACACCGCCTATCCTCTGCACGATTTCGCGCGCAAAGGCTTATTCACAGGTGGCTTGCTGAACGTGAGGTCCCTGCCCAAACACGCTCACGAAATCGCCCAGCTCATAGATAATCACCATCTTGATGTCTTATTCCTAACGGAAACATGGACCCACTCCGACTGCAACATAGAACTGGACTGGGCCTGCCCACAAGACTTCAAAATCTTGCATCTCCCACGTCCTAAGGGGCGGGGCGGTGGTGTTGGTGCAATCTATAGAGCATCATGGTCAGTAAAAACTATTGCCATGGACCCAGTGGTCGGGACCGAAATACTCGGCCTTTCCATCGACTGTCATCTTGGTTCTACCTTCACGGCGGTGATTTGCTACCGTCCGCCGGGAGCGTTTAACGCTACTCAGCAGCAGTCGCTTCTCACCACCCTCACCAATATGGCTACCTCTCACAACAACCTGATTGTCTTGGGCGACTTTAACCTTTGGCCCAACGGCAGTCTCGACTCCGCCCTCAACAATCTCCTAGTCTCTTGTGAAGGAATGAAACTCTCCCAGCTAGTGAATAAACCCACACACGCAGCAGGGCACCAGCTAGACTTAATCTTTTCCTCCCCCCAGCTAGCTCTTCTGAGCGACATTCTACCAATGTGCTGGACTGATCATGCTCTGATCAAATTTCATATAGTAGGTAGCAGGTCTGGCAGACCGGCATTCCACGGTCATATACCTCCGTACAGAGACTGGAAGGCCCTGGACAAACTCAGACTGAATGGCCCAGTGTTTGAAGTAGAAGACAGTTTCTCCATTACGCAATCAGTGGAGGCCAACTATCTATCCCTTTGCTCAAGGATTTCCAGCACCTCGGAACGCCTCGTCCCTCTGAAAAAGGGTAAACCCCAGAGACGAGCACCGGCCCCATGGTTTGATGACTCCCTAAGAGCTCTCAAACTAGCATGCAGACATGCTGAGAGAAAATGGAGGCAGGGTTACTCTGACACTCATAAAACCCTCTGGAAAACACACCTCCGTGAGTATAAAACTGCCATCGCCCTAAACAAAGCCAAACATTATTGCTCCATCATAACTAATGCCACGAACAGTTCAAAGAGTACTTTTCAAATACTCAAAAATCTGACCAACCCGGACTGTGTTACCTCTACACAGCCTCCCACCCAAGCCCTCTGCGACAATCTTGCTGTGTTTTTTATCAATAAAATAAACACCATTATTCACAACCTGAAAACACCACCCTCCTCAGAAACTTCTAACTTGCTGAGACCAGACACCAGCCCGCGGAACTTGTCGCTCCCTGGCTCTGTCCTTCTGGCTAGACTGGGGGAATTCCCTCCGATCCCGGCCGTCGAGTTTGAAAGACTTGCGCTTGGTATCACCTCGGGTTCCCCACTTGACCCTCTACCTCCAAAAATATGGAAAAATTTTGGTATGGAACTTTTTGACACCATGCGCCTAATATGCAATCAGTCCTTGCAGAGTGGCTTTGTTCCAACCCCTTGGAAACAGGCACTAATCACTCCTCTTTTAAAGAAACCCTCCCTGAGCCCAGACTGTCTTTCCAATTACCGACCCATCTCTCTGCTGCCGTTCCCAGCGAAGGTCGCCGAGCGTTGGGTCAGTTCATGCCTGTCCACCCACTTGGAACAAAATAACCTTCTTGACGATCACCAGTTCGGGTTCCGTCCTGCCCACGGCACAGAAACAGCAGTTTTAACTGCCATGGAGGATCTTCGAATGCGTGCAGACAGGGGCCAGCCAGTGGCATTGATACTGCTGGACCTGTCTGCCGCATTCGACACGGTCGACCATGCTAGGCTGCTGCAGAGACTTAGGGAAGTGGGAGTGGAAGGCACTGCATTGCTTTGGTTTCATTCCTATCTTCGGGACAGAAGACAGGCTGTCTCTCTTCCCCCTTTTCAATCCGCCTTTGCAACAGTACCCCAGGGAGTCCCTCAGGGCTCCTCCATCAGTCCCATCCTCTTTAATGTGTATCTCATCTCGCTAATCAAATTGATCCAATCCTTTGGGGTCAAAACAATAAATTACGCGGATGATACACAGCTTATTCTCTCATGGGAAGGTGAAGATGCCATTCCTTTTTCAACCTTCCACGACTGCTTAAGAGAGACGGCTGGATGGCTACATAGTAACTCCCGCCAGTTCAACTCCGCGAAAACGGAGGTCCTGTTCTGTTCAGGCACTAAGATACCCCGCCAGTTTCCGAACGAATTCTGGCCCCCGGAGTTCAGAGACAAACCTCTGCCAGCTCCTTCGGTGCGCAACCTGGGAGCCATGCTGAACAACACATTGAGTATGGAGACCCATGTGACAAAAACCGTGGGGATCTGCACTGCCCTGCTTCGATCACTGCGGAAAATCATGCCTCTTCTCCCGGCACAAGCCAGGGCGTCGATAGTCAGGTGCACGATACTCAGTCGCCTTGACTATTGCAACGCCCTGCTCCTGGAGTCTCCAGTCACGACACTGGACCGACTACAGCGAATTCAATCTGCCGCCGCCAAGCTGGCTCTTGGCTGGACGAGAAGGGCCTCAGCCACAGCAGCTCTGGCTGAGCTACACTGGCTACCCCTAAAACAAAGAGTGGCATTCAAGTCCCTCTGCATTGTCTTTAAGGCTCTGCACGGACTTGGACCTAAACCTCTGCAAGCCCTGTTCCGGTGGTACACTCCTGCCAGAGACCTACGTTCATCTTCTGCTTGTCTGGTAAAGGTACCCAGATTCAACAGAACTAGAACAGGGGGCAGATCATTCAGTGTAGCGGCGGCCAAGCTGTGGAACAGCCTGCCCACTGACATACGTCAAACATCACAGCTTCTTCCCTTCAGGAGACGCATTAAGACATGGCTCTTCCCCAAATAAACTGCCCGTCTGACTGTTCTTCCGATTTACCGTTAACAGAGTAATTTCCAGCGCCAGGAAGCCTGCAAGGTGTCAGTTTGCGCTTTACAAATTCTCAAATTCTCAAATTCATACAGGCCTGTCACAAACCACTTTGAAATTTTTATGACGCACAATAAATCTGCCAAGCCCTAAATCACTCTATGCATCATTGTTTTGTCACCCTGTCAATCATAAATCAACTAGCCATAAATCAAATCAAATGGTTTGTGAGGAAATTTAGTCTTTGTGCTGCTGTTTCTCCTTTTGTGTGTGGTGATACTCCTTTTAACCCTTGTAGGCTTAATTCGCTACCTTTGATAGTTCATTGCGTCCTGCCCTCTGGCAGACACGGGCTGCGAGCACCATGTTTCATGTACCCTCTCCACTGACTGTCTTACCCTGCCGCAAGGCATCCTAAGGTAAGTTGTCCTGCCACCACGCCGTGTCGTTTGTGGCTTTCCAACCATCTGTATGCTTCTTTCCGCATCACTTCACTGCTTCCCAGCCTATGAATTTTCTGGGCTCTTGCTTTTAGGTGTGGGTGGGTTTCTTACAATTTGCTGCCCGGCCGCCATGATGAATGCAAGGGTCCTGGCCGTGGCAGCTTCCTTTAAAACCCCAAAACTCCCTCAGGGGGTGATTTTCAAACTTAAAATCAGCCATCTATTAGCCGCTTGGGTTTGTGCCCTTTTCCTCCTGTTTGGTGCTTCTTGCACTCTTTGCCCCCTCCACTTGGACAGGGGGGCTGGTGGATGCCATTTCCTGTTGGCACCTTTTTCACGCCCTGTCTTCTTCTGGGTGCGTCGTTTTCGCTGGCCTTGGTGGGGTTTCTGCTCCAGATCCGCTTGCCGCCTGTGGGTTCAGGTTTTGGCCCCAACACAATAGACAGGAGCTCATGGAAACTAGGAAAACCACTGTGGGAACCAGCAGATGAGCAAAGCTGATTACAGAGCAGCTAAATTGTGGTAAGTGCTTCCTTAAAATTGTCGTAAGATTTCTGACTAGTTGAATTAAAGAAAGTCTTTAGAGACCTGGATTTTCTGTAAGTAGTTCTTAGCCTCGAATTACTGATTTTGTGTAATGCTCTGTCTTTTTAGCTGAAAGACACCTTTAAAGGTATTTGTACGTCTCAAGGCAGACTCAGTAAATGTAGGTCAAGATTCTCCCCAGCCCGCTTCTGAAAACCTGAATGGAAAATATAGTTTGACGGGTACAAACAGTTCCATCAAAAGAGGTTTTCCTTCTGCGTCTTTAAGATCACTTCCAAAGGTCACAGTCCACTTTACTACAACGGTAGGAGGTCCCTATAGATTTCACAAGGCATCCTCACAATTCTTCTCTAGTCAACTGGCTTGCTTATCCAATGAACAACAGGTGACCCTTGTTCCAGGACCATTCTCCTCCACAGCAGGTTGCATGTTTCGATTGGAGGCCCAAGACCTTACTGACTGCAACGGGGAACAACCTTTACAACGCAACTTTTACAACGCACTACCTTTACAACGCATTTTTTACAACGCACAATCCATTACAACGCATGACATTACAACGCAGGACACTACAACGCATTTCTATATACTACCTTTACAACGCATTCCATTACAACGCATACTACCATTACAACGCATACCATTACAACGCATAATATAGTAATATACTATCCAACACTTACCCTACTGTTGCACCCCCTGGAGTTAGAATAGTAATTTTTACCCCTATACTATCCAACACTTACCCTACTGTTGCACCCCCTGGAGTTAGAATAGTAATTTTTACCCCTATACTATCCAACACTTACCCTACTGTTGCACCCCCTGGAGTTAGAATAGTAATTTTTACCCCTATACTATCCAACACTTACCCTACTGTTGCACCCCCTGGAGTTAGAATAGTAATTTTTACCCCTATACTATCCAACACTTACCCTACTGTTGCACCCCCTGGAGTTAGAATAGTAATTTTTACCCCTATACTATCCAACACTTACCCTACTGTTGCACCCCCTGGAGTTAGAATAGTAATTTTTACCCCTATACTATCCAACACTTACCCTACTGTTGCACCCCCTGGAGTTAGAATAGTAATTTTTACCCCTATACTATCCAACACTTTCCCTACTGTTGCACCCCCTGGAGTTAGAATAGTAATTTTTACCCCTATACTATCCAACACTTTCCCTACTGTTGCACCCCCTGGAGTTAGAATAGTAATTTTTACCCCTATACTATCCAACACTTACCCTACTGTTGCACCCCCTGGAGTTAGAATAGTAATTTTTACCCCTATACTATCCAACACTTACCCTACTGTTGCACCCCCTGGAGTTAGAATAGTAATTTTTACCCCTATACTATCCAACACTTTCCCTACTGTTGCACCCCCTGGAGTTAGAATAGTAATTTTTACCCCTATACTATCCAACACTTACCCTACTGTTGCACCCCCTGGAGTTAGAATAGTAATATTTAACCCTATACTATCCAACACTTACCCTACTGTTGCACCCCCTGGAGTTAGAATAGTAATTTTTACCCCTATACTATCCAACACTTACCCTACTGTTGCACCCCCTGGAGTTAGAATAGTAATATTTAACCCTATACTATCTAATACTTACCTTAAATGCAATTTAATATTATGCGTTGTAATGGCATGCGTTGTAAAGGTAGTATGCGTTGTAATGGATATGCGTTGTAAAGGTAGTTTTTAAAAATGCGTTGTAGTGTACTGCGTTGTAATGTCATGCGTTGTAATGGATTGTGCGTTGTAAAAAATGCGTTGTAAAGGTATGCGTTGTAATAGTATGCGTTGTAACGTCATACATCCGACTGCAACACGTGTTTCCACACGAGGCTGGAATTATGGGGGCTGGTTTTGTTTCCGACGACCGGGTCTGTAGCAGTTGAGCAGTTTTAAAAGCACTTGTTGCAGAGTTCCTTGTAAATCCAGCATTGTTTGGGCAACAATAGAAATTATAAGATAACTCTGGTGATTAATGCACCAACTGGAGAGAGAGAAGAGTTATTGTGGCAGTTTTGACTAATCTAAGGTAGTGCAGAGGGTTAATATGTCCGCTGCAAAGAACATGTACCATGCAAATCACAGAAAAGTATTTTATGTGCATAGCTCTGTGGGTTACTGCTTTTGTCACAGAGATCCTTTTGTTACTGTGCAGTTCATAAGCTGTAAGCGTAATCTAGCACAGTGAGCTATGATTCACCATCAAAGAGCTGAAAGCAAACTGCATGGTATAGGAAAGAAAGCTATGATTTTTTCACTTTCTTTCATTATCCAAATGTTGCTAAAAATAGTTTGTTTGGGTAGAAATACATTCTTATTAGTACAGCCAACACTACCCACTGAGTTATGTACTGAGTCCTGAGTTTGTGCTTCTCCAAACCAAACTCTCTTAAAAAATGCCTACTTATATTGCTGACGTAAATCTAACACCTTTTAGTCCCCTTTGTCTTATGTAACATTTTCTATACACTGATTTACACAATTATGATTCGTTGTCGCTGTATGTGTGTGATGTAAAGTGGTCCGACACTCTCCACTGGTATGAGAGGTGCTGTATAACAAATTAAATACATGTGAGAGAAGGGCTATGGAGAAATGAGAGGCACTGTTGGAGGGTGATAGTGAGCGAATCATTTAAGAGCCCAAGTAAAGATTGTCATAGCCTGGTGCACTGTAGAGTCATCATTTACTATGCTTTAAAAGCGACTACAATTGAATACATATTGAAAAATGTGTTGAAAAATACATAATTTTTGTAATTTTTCCTCAATTTTTCTTGGGGAGAGAAATAACACCCCCCACGCCCCCAAACCCCTTTTGTAGTGGGCAGGCTCGCTCGCTATGTACTGTGCTGGGGCCTGTCTGATAAAATTTGCCAAGGCTGCTTTGAGTCCCCAGTCCGTCCCTGGCCAGGCCAAAACTCCTACAACCTTGGCAGTTTGATCATATGAGTGACTGCCATTGTCTTGTAAGATGGCTATTTGGGAAGGATGCAGGTGAAGAAAAATTCTTGTGAATGTTTGGCCAGCCTGTAAGGAATGAATCAGTCTTCTTCTCCTATCTTGAAACGAGGAGCAGAGGGAACAGAATACAGTTTGAAATAGGACAGACTTGCATATAGTAGGTTGGGATTCCTAGATCACTAACTAGCTATCCGTCATGTGTCCTGCTCCTGTTTCCCCACAGTTTTATGCTTTTCAAGCTCTAGGAGATTTTCTTTATGGTAGTAGAATTCACATAAGGTGCATCCAACTATATTCAAGATTCCAAAGTCCTCTTTTGCAGGGGCAGATTTAATTTCCCCTGCTCATGCATTCGCCACTGGTCTCATTCTAACAACATGGGTGTGTGGAGTTGGAAAGTCAGCCAACTCAGCAGTCTGGTAGTTTCTTTTAACCTTGAAAGTCTTCAGTAGTGGGAAGCTTGCAAAGCTAAATAAATGATGTCTGCTTTAGCTGCCATTTTTTGGCAGCAGAAAATTATCCACATTGCTACAAAAGGCTGTAATCGGAAGTGTGTTGATTCAGGGCAATTGGCAACTTTCACCAGTCTCCAGGTCTGAGCTTTCACCCTTATCCATTGCAAAACAAACAGCTCAATTGTTGCTGCGTCCTCTGCACAAGGTCAAATTCCTGAGATTCATCTCACACTGTTCTTTTCATGTCGTTTCCGCATCCACAGCCATCTTGCTTTAGCCCCATTCCTGCTGTCAGGACATCCCCATTGCCCTCATGTCCGGTGACTTATTACTGCTGGGAGAGTTCAGGATAATTGCAAGCTAGAAGCATGATCCCTTGCTGTAGGATGTTATATTCACAGAATATCCTGGAGCAAAACTGTGGCACCACCAAAAGTCAGAAGAAGAATTCTTTATTGTGCGATTATTTAAAATCATTACAATAAAACCAATTGTTCATTTGTGCATATCAGCAACATAGAGGACTTTTTAGAGACCATGATAATCTGAGCCCTGAGCTGGGGGTAAACATCATTAAAATTAGAAGAAAAGTATAATTTAAATCAGTCAATATGTCTATCAAGAATACATTAATCTAAAGTGCAAGTATTAAAGTGTAAAAATTCAAATAAAGTGCAATTTATGCCCCTTATGGGTTGCGGGCATACCCCCAGGACCACCCAAAATGTGACTTGATGAGGCCCCAGTTAAAATACAATTGCTAATATGTTATTCACGAGATAGTTCTTAAGCTAAAACTAGTCAGCAACACTGTCAATGGCAAAGTTTCCAACTGCAGCCATCTTTGCTACTGAAGGTATAACTGAGGCTCCCAGTTTTCAGTTTTTACAGATTTTTACTGATAAATACAGACAGAAAACAATGTGTTTTCTGTCTTCATATATTTTTAACAGGGATAAAAACAGAACATTGGGCTTCTAATATAGATAAATGCAGAGGAAAATGTTGGAAAAATAAATACCATAAAACCCGGAACTCTAACTATAACTGTAGTGCTAGAGGCACTCTTATGGTTTGACACCACGTAATGACCTTTGAATTCGATAATTTAAATATTTTTTGGTAGTTTTAGAGTGGGAGCTGTCACAGAGCAGAACAGCCTTGCCAAGAAGAGAACGTGTCGGATGTGCATCTGAAAGCACGAGAGAGAGAGAGAGAGAGAGAGACAGGTGTGTACTTTTTGGTCTCGAAGTACAGTTGTATGAGCAGTGGTGCTCAAATGTGCATTATGTTCTACATTGGCAGATTAAGTGTGTGATGCTATAGGCAGTGGTGCACAAATGTGCTTTGTAGTGTACATTGGGAAGTACTATGAAGTTCTTACTATTGGCTTTGACATGCCCTCATCTCATCTTGAATTCTGACTCTGCCTTGCTTGAGCTTTTTGCACGCACAGGCAGGCCCCCAGAGCGCTCAAGTTGTTTGGGTTATTCACGTTCAAGGTTGCTTTGTTTTGTAGAGGAGATTGTTGAATGTACCATTGGAGAAGCTTTGTTAAGATAAAGGCTGAAACATGTGAGACTGCAGAGGGATCGTGGGAACTCCTTTTGCCTTTGGAATGCGTGCATGGAAGGAGGCGAATTTCAGTACGTTCCCTTGGAGCATAGGGAAGGTCTCTCGGAACCTTCTAGTGTGTTTTGAGATTATAAAGCAGGGGCTTGTTGACTTAGAGACCGAGATTGTTTGAGCCTGAACGGTGGGCACATCTTCAATGCAGCAGTTCCCGGTTTTGCTGAGTATCTTGTCCCCGGCTGTTAATCCCCCAGTCTGGAGTGGGCCAAGAAAAAGTTTACAGATGGCTATGTATCTTGTATGTGATTAGTGCCATTGTGATGCATGGCTGTTTGTGCGTGCATATTCAGTTTCCAGTGACTATAACAGTCATTGTAATGCATGGCTGTATGTGTGTGCATATTCAACTTTCAGTGGCTATGATCATTTGAGGTGTCTTCTTTGAGTATTGACTTTGTGATGTGTCAGTGAGTGTGAGTGCGCACATCCAAGCTAATCATCTGATGTATTTAGTGTATATATCTTTCAGATTTTTTGCAGGACGTCCAGCATTATCTGCCGCTTATGTTCATTATTATCCTTGCATTTAACTGTTGCATTTGCCAAGTGTTTTATTATTGCTTGCATATACAAATATGTATCTATATACATTTGAATGTTGTTCATTTGACATCTGAGAAAGTCTTTCTGTTAGAGAGCAATGTGTAAATAAACCCCCAAGCCTTATTCTGAAAAGAGAGTCTTTGATGTGTTTCATTTTATAAAGTGAAACCGAGGTGGTGTTGTGTGATATGTATTGCTTCGTCGTGTTTGAGCCACCATGTGGAAGTGGTATTCTGTATTATCTGGAGGGCAAAGCAAGACAATAACTTATGAAAGGTCTACGAATTCCATGTGTAATTGTTGTCATGAAATCAAAATAAGTTTGTTGGGCAGGTCAATTGGAATAGGTCAGGAAATATTTTCAATCTCCCTTGATTTTCCAGGAAGATTTTAATCATGCTTGGTTAAAATAAGCATGACATGTGAATCCCCTAATAGCTATTAAAATAAATGTTTGAATAAGAATCTGATTTGAGTATGTGTCGTTTTCTCCCAACTGTCATACATTTTTTTGCCATACAATTTTCAGCAGGGTCTTCGCAAGGGCCTTTCAGTTGCCTTTGTGGAGCACAAAAGCCTGATGATCATGGCTGGCATTTGGGGAAAATATTTATGTTTCATAACCACGCAGCCTATTTGTTTTGCAACCAGATAGGGAAGATATATCTTTGTGTTGCATCCAACTTTTAATTTACTCATGATTAATAGTGCACTATAGGTGAGAGCATTCTGACTAATAGCTTGTCTTTCTGTGGAGAGGTAGGACCCACCCACATTTTTAATGTAGTTTCTCACCACGGTATTACCAGCATGGATGACTAGGAAGGGAATTTTCAGTAGCAAAGCCTGCAGGGCCTTAATCTTACTCTTGATTACTCATGTTAGATATTTGACACTTGCACAATATCAATCACAGAATGTCAGTCCAGTCACATATTAATAATAGTTAAAACAATAGCATTCAATAAATCAATAATGAGTCAATGTTTTTAATCCAAAAGGACATTTAAATAAACACATAGTTAAATACTATGCACAAAAATTCAAAATCTAAATGATATCAAGATTTTGAATCACTCCTAAGTGGCCACATAGAAAAACCAGGGCATAAATCACCTAACCTAAACATTTATCACAGTAGACTAATAATCTGATCAACATTGTCTGTTTCTGTTACCTGTGAGATACCACGTGGCAATTTGAGTGCCTAAAGGAGTTACTAGGAAAACCAGCAATGCCCAGAAAAGCCTATTAAACTCAGCAACTCTCTGCCCCCCCAGTCAACTTAAAAATATAAAAATCCTAGCTCTAGAATCTCATTTCCATGGTACACTCAAAAGCTGATAGACCTACACTCAATGCAGCCAGATAGAATTCAGATGTTGAAGAGACTATAAAGCAGAGGGACTTACCCAGTTCAAGCAGGCCTTAAAAATCTATCAAAGAACCAATCGGAGAAAAAGAGGAGAATTATAGGTAGTTGAGCGAGAAGTAACCGTGGGCAATGAACTCCGCTCTGCTTTGCTAGCCGAGGTTGCAGAGATTTGCGAACTACGCATTACATTGAAAACACTAAATTCCTGCACAGAACTCTCCGACATAGTGGAATTAGCTACTGCACCCACAACCCTTTGATAAAACAACTTGACCTGTACATACTAAAAAGCATATTACCAATTCACAAAAGTGAGCTTTGAAAAATAGCAGGCAATGAGAGAGGTGATGATTTTGGGGTCCCCCCCTAACCTAGGGGGAGGATCTAGCAGATGCCTTGAACACAAAGAGCAGATCATGCTGAACGATTCGGTGGTGGTCCCAACCTCCTAGGACCACCCCAAGCAAAGTTATGGGCTAAAATACAATGCTAACCAAAGGCCCAGCAAAGCATTATGGGGCGAGATTCTAGAGTGCAGTGAATATTAATGAGCCGGGAGTGCTGCTGCCCCTTGAGGAATGTTTTGATATTGGATACTATAATATTCACTGCACTCTAGAATCTTGTCCCATAATGCTTTGCAGGGCCTTTGGTTGGGATTGTATTTTTGCCCTTAACTGTGCTTGGGGTGGTCCTAGGAGGATGGGACCACCACCGAATCGTTCAGCACGATGTGCTATTTGTGTTCCAGGCATCTGCTTGGTTCTCTCCCTAGGTTAGGGAGGACCTCAAAATCATCACCTCTCACACTGCTTGCTATATTTTCATTTTCTCTTTCGAGAGATGACTATATGCCTTTTAGCATGTAGAGATAGAGTTACTTGTTTTACCAAAGGTATGTGAGGTTTCTGTTTTATTAATTGGGATGAGATGGAATGGATCAACTCTGCAGAATTCCGCGTAGTGGTACTCCGCCAACTTCACCCACGCTTAGAGAAGAGAGCTGAACTTTCAAAATGCCTCGCAGATTTCTGGATAAATTAACTGTAAATCTCCGTAGTAGGGAAACCATTTGGTTTGTGGAAAGAACCCTCACCCACCAACTTAGTTGGTGGCATGCTTCATCATCGTGTTCCCACCTAGAAGACCGAGTGTCCTCTAGGTGTGCTTCAATGCCTGTTTACAGCGGAGCTGTTTTTTTGTGTGTTTTTGTGAGGGGTGGAAATTGTGATGGTGAAAGTTAAAACTACCTCCAGGATACCTCAGCATTTTTATTGGATGGTCCCTTGGGCAGGATTAAAAATAGTTTGCAAATTTTGCGGACATGAATGAGACAATGGTCTCACACATCTCTAAAAATGATGTGAAAAAGTGAAGGTAAGTGATATGGTGTACCACCATCAAATTGACCTGCATCCTGAACCTAGGAACACCAGAGTAACTTCAAGGCTCCAATCACCTTGAACTAAGCGCATGGACTCTGTCTGCTGTGAGTCCTACCCCCCCCCAGGTGGTACCACCCCAGTCCTGAACCCTTGGAAGTAGGCCTGAAGGTGCTCTGTAAGTCCAGCTGTATCCTGAGGGCAGAACCAAGGCAGCGCAATACAACTCCTTTCAGCTCTGCTTTGGAACTGATACAGTGTGATGCATCCCTTCACACTAAACCTCACATTGCAGCTTGCGGTCTTTTCAGAACCACCACTGCATGACGCATCCTCAATGCCGGATTCCACATCGCAAGCCTCTGGTCGACCGTATCCTCCACAATGATGCAGGATTCTACATCAAAGCTCCGCAGCATTCTTTAAACTGCTGCTGAGTGATGCATCCTTGATGTGGGATCTCTCAACGCTTTGCAAACCAGTATATAAGATAGTTTGTTGAGTGGGCCTAGTTTGGTCCCTGTATCCGGCCAGCGCTCCATTGTGGTCGGCCTGAATATGTGACTTTGTCCCAGTCTGGTGCAACCAGATAACCACAGTTGGTACTTTGTGCTTCTAGGCGCTAATTTCAGTTAAATCTTCAAAAGTGCTAATCTCTTGTTCTACTGATTGGATGTTTGTCATTTTGATTTTAAATAATTTATTACATTTTACTATATTTTACTAAATTGGTGTGTGATGGTTTTTGTGTTGCGTTTCCACTCGATTACTGTTTGAAGTTCTGCATGAATACTTTACACATTGCCTCTAAATTAAGCCTGACTGCTTTTGTGTCAAGCTACCAGAGGGTTAGGAATAGATTAATGTGATTAATGTGGGGCTTGCTTGTATTTTACCCTAACAGAAATGGTGGCTGCTGCTTGAGCAAGGTTTCACCCTCACCCCTCAACTAGTAACCCAATGTCCAACAGTGAGAGACTCGTTAGATGATCCCACACTGTAGCAAAGATCCAAAACCAGAGATACAAAAGCAAAACATCTGGAGGTTTTCATTGATAGAATTCAAGCCCTCACAATCAAATCCTACTCAGATACTACAATTTGTTTGATTTACCCAGAATGTATTGATATGCCATTATTGTTTTGTTACTCTATTTACGGTTGTTAATAAATTGCTAGCTTCCTTCCTTTGTTGGAAATTATGTCTTGACTGTGATATTCTCTTATTTCACCTGGTATATAATGCTAATGACTATGTACTAGGCACTAGAATTGTGTTCAATCATGCATTCATTCACTGGGCCCCTAATTTCACCCTAGAGCCTACAAGGCAGCTCAGTGAGTTAGCACTTGCTGCTGACCTCTGTTAGAAGCCAATATAATAAGCTCTAATCCCCACAATGCTCATTCACTGTTCCCTCTCTCTTATTATTATGTACAACACTGAGAAAAGCAAAAGTGATCTTCTTCACATTCTTCTCAATAATAGCAATAATAATATTTATAATAGAAAGAAGAAGTAAAGAAGCATTTTTATCTGGAAGAAACTAACATAAAATTGAGGGCTTCAAAGTTGTGTAATCCAAATGTAATGAAATGTCTCCTTTTGCATGATTACCCCCAAAGTTTTGGACTAATACTTCTTGTTTTTCGACTGAGATTGTTCTAAGGTCGTCTAACCAGACTGGTGTGCCAGTGCTCTGACCCTTATAAGTGTATGTTTAAATAGCTTATACCCACTTGGCATAAGTTAGCTTACTTATAAGTCCCTAACATATGGTACTAGGACTACCCAGGGTCTGTAAATTAAAGTCTCCCTCATGCGCTGCCGCAATTACAGTACCTCCATGACTGTGGCAAGTAAAAAACATGTCTCCCAACATGCCACTGCAGCCTGGTAGAGAAGTTTTAAACTGCTAACTCAACTTTGGCATTTAGACTAATGACAAAGTCAAGGCCTTCCTCGTTAATATATATGTCACCCCTAAGGTAGGCCTGTCAAGCACCAAGGCAGGGGGCAGTATATTTTAAACTATGGCATGTATTTCTATATTTCCCAAAGTAAAAAAAAAACGAAAAAATTAATTAGAAAGGTTAGTAACCCCCTTGGCGACTACAAGGCTACACCCTGACAACTCAGAGGTGCTAACTTCTGAATGGGACTATTAAAGTTGGTATTTCAAGGTATTAAAAGAATTGTTACATTAAAGCTGACTTGATGCCCATGTCATATTTATTGTAACTTTTGAGTTTAAGGTAACATTAGAAAGTCGCCACCCTGTTGCCCGCGTTTTCCACTGGCTGTTTACAGTTGCTGGCTATGAGACAGCCTTTTGTCTTCCTGAGGAAGGGTGTGAATGACTCCCAGGAAAAGACTCAATAGATACCTGCATTGGAAGAGGTGTTAGCTCTCCCTGGCAGGAAGTCACATAGGGACTGACCCCAAAAGGCAATCTTCAAAAGGTAAGCAGCCTTTGAGGGGTAAATGGTGGAGACACATTGGAGGGGCTATTCTTTTGTTCTGGTAGACAGATTGGCATCGGCGAAAGAGAGGAGGAAACAGTGGTGAAACCAGTTTTCCCATGGGTATGTAGCTCTCAGGTAGCCACACCTCTAGGGTGGGCTACCAAGCTCCAAACACTGAAAGAAGGGTTCTGCCACCTTCGAAGTGGGCAGAATATTACATTGTGGGATAGCTAGATGTCACACATTGCATGAATTTGTCATCAGGCGGGAGGCTGCCTGGTATCCCATTGGCTAGTGGACACTGCATCCTCTAAGGGCCAGTTGTGGGCATCAAAGCAACCATACCTCAGATCATGCTTGCATGGGTAAGAAGACGAAAAAGGACTGCCCCGCTATTTGCTGGAACTAGCACAGAGAGACTGCACTTAAGACTGGACCGCACCTGTTGCTCCGGGGCTTGCAAAGAAATGACTGTGCGTGTGGTGCCCTGCTCAAGGAAAAGTCGTCCCCAAGCCCAGACAGAAGAGGTGAACTCCAAGAGTCAGTTCTCTGACTTCTTGTTATAGCTCCAGAGCCAGAAGGGCTGAAAAAACCTGCCTTGAAAAGTTTGTAGCCACAATCGCGTGATTGTCACTGACAGCTAAAGCGAAACCTGGGAAACCAAAACCTGATGCTCAAAAGATGCCAGAATGCTGGACCTGGGAGAGTCATCAAAATGCAGTTTGGTCACTCAAGATGGACACTATCCTTAGTCAAACGGAATCCCTGGTTACTGTAAGGAAAATGTCCATCTAAGCCTTATTGGCCCATGTGACTCACTCTCTGACAGAGTTAGTTGGCCACAGAGGGCCGGGGTATCTGAACTCAACTTTATAAAAAGTTTTCAAAGTAGCCGCTAACCATGGCAGTTGACAGTACTTGTTTTTATTTTCAATTAAAAGCAGTGATTTACGATTTGCTTAATAATATGTATCTCCAGAACCCTCAGTATTTTGTTCATTTTGGTATCTAAAAATTAATAAAAATAACATCTATGTTTATAACTTGGTGTCATATTACCTTTGTGGCGCATTTGTTGCTCGATCAATTGTTTTGTTACTAGTAAAGGCTTTGGACTTGATCCTTTGTTAATGCCTATCTGCTCAAATCCACCGCTACCCAGGGTTAATCTAAGATTTTACAAATGAGCCTGACTGGACCCAAGATGGATAAGTGAGTTTATTACACATTGAGGTCCCACACTCACACCATATAATAAACTGTTTTCCTCACACCACAGTGCTGCAATCATCTCTTAGAAGTTCTCTAATTTCAATATCTTTAGGCCTCAGAGTACCCCAAATAATCATAACATATTGCAATAACAAATACATGGGAGGCACTGTGTTGTTGCTATATGCTGCCCAGCTCTGTAACCCATCAACAGCAATGATTAGAAGAATCCAGGAGCAGTTAAAGTTCAGAAGAGAGGTGAAAGAATAAAGACATTGACCAAAAAAATACCTTTGCAATACCCATCAGCACATGGCTGAAGTATAACTCCTACACCATTCCAACCACAAGCTATGACTCTCCAATCAATGGCATAAATACCCACAGCCACTCTGCACCTGAAGACCCACAACCTGCTTAATGACATAGAACCCTTCACATGTTACAGACATGCAAACTAATGTCTACTATACATGCTACCTTTAACCACAAGATAAAAGGCAGTAGCTCTCTATTACATAAAGTATTTACCTTCATGACGTTCCTTCCAGTCTCAATTTGATATAATCCATTCCCCCATATGATGTCATATATGCCAATTCCCTAACGGATTCCTTATTGTCAATGGGGCAGACAAAAAATGTATGACAGGAGCAGTTGCTGACAACTGGACAAGATAAGTCCAAACAAGCACACAAACAAGTGGGTGCTGGTGGCAGTAGTCATAGCTTCCACTCCTCCTCCCACCCAGACCAAATGGGCCAGCATGTACCATGGTTCCATGACAGTGAGTACAAAGTTACATTCAAGATGTCTGGCTGTGATGTCTGTGGCTGTGTATTTGAGGGAATGTTAGACTATTTGGACATGTACTTACCAGGTTACGGTATTCCAACTAATCCAGTTATGGCCTCCAGTGGGAGGAGGTCCAGCACCTTCACCTCCCAGGTGGTGAAATGCACCGGTTTATGACGGCCACCGCCAGTCTTGTTGCGCAGGGCATGTTCTCTGGCAATCAGCTTCTTAACCCTCCTGCGTACATCATAGTACCGGTTCTGGATATCATCCTTTGTGCGCAAGGTAGGTGAATGGGTATTCACCTTGTTGACAATCCTCTCCCACATCTTGGTTCTCTGGGACTGGGAGGTCTGTTGGGCCAAGGTGCCAAATAACTGTGGCTCAACTCGGATGATTTTATCTATCATGACTTCCAACTAAGCTGCTAAAGAACTTTGGATTCTTCTTTGGGAGCATGGTGATGGGTGGTGGTGAAGATGTATGTGTGTGTGAAGGTGAGGGTGAGTGAGTGTGAGTGGAGGTGTGTTTCAGTGGTGCTAGTTGTGTGGAGGTTGTGTGGTGGATGAGTTGTGTGTGTTTGTAGTGGGTAGATGAGTTGTCTGTGTAGTAATGTGGTCTTCTTGCATGTCTGTTGAAGTAGCAAATGGTGTTGGGAAGTTTTTGCTACCCTTATATAGGTTGAGTTGTGGGTGTGTCTTAATATTTAAATTAAGTGTTTTTTGTAAATGACAATGCATTTGTCGGTAGACTTTTTTCTGTTTCTATTGTATTATTTTTTTCAGATTATGTAAGTTGTTTTGACGGCACATGATGCTTGCTCTTGTGTTATTTGTTTTGTCCAAGTCTGTTCCATTCATACTAGGCTATGTGGCATCGTTCGCGTACGAGTCTGTCACGTCATGTATGTGCATGGCGGTGTCGAATCGTTTGCGTATGTGTCTATTGGGTTGTGTTGATGCTGGACTATGTGGCATAGTTCGGGTCCGAGTCTGTCGTGTCGTGTTAATGCTTGGCTACATGGAGTCGTTTGCGTACGTGTCTGTTGCGTCATGTATGTGCTTGGCTGTGTCGAATCTTTCGTGTACGTGTCTATTTGGTTGTGTTGATGCTGGACTATGTGGCATCGTTCGCGTCTGAGTCTGTCTTGTCGTGTTAATGGAGTCATTCGCGTACGTGTCTGTCGCGTCGTGTATGTGCTTGGCTGTGTCGAATCATTTGCGTATGTGTCTAATGGGTTGTGATGATGCTGGGGGGGTCTTTTGGCTGTCATCTGCGCCTGGCATCTTCATTGCAGCACTTACCTGGGCCCCAGAGCAGTCATCCTTGGCACTATCGCGCTGTGTCTCCCCCGCCGCCTATCGACATCAGAGGCCGCCGTAGGGGGAGACTACAGCTCCCGGCACCCCTCACTGCACCTCCCACTTCCGGCGGAAAGCACGCCCGGAGGCGCTACATCATCTGCGGCTCCCTTGGTGGAGCGGGGGGTCTTTTGGCTGTCATCTGCGCCTGGCATCTTCATTGCAGCACTTACCTGGGCCCCAGAGCAGTCATCCTTGGCACTATCGCGCTGTGTCTCCCCCGCCGCCTATCGGCATCAGAGGCCGCCGTAGGGGGAGACTACAGCTCCCGGCACCCCTCACTGCACCGCCCACTTCCGGCGGAAAGAGCGCCCGGAGGTGCTACATCATCTGCGGCTCCCTCCGCGTCGCGGGACGCGTGCGGACGGCGCTGGGCTGAGCCCGGGCAGAGGGCGGGCCGTCTGTGGCCGGAGGAGGCCGGGCTGGGCCACCCCCCTTGGCTGTATTCTACAAATTCTCTGAGGAATGGCTCTCCAATCCAAGGTGATCTGATATCTTGTGTGGTGCTTGCTTGCTGTTGTGCCCCTCTGACACTCCCAACGTTGCTGCCACTTCTTCCCGAATGGGCAAGAGAAAGCTAGCCGAGAGTTCTGGGGGAACAGGGGGTAATAGTTCCTTGCCTAAAGTCCGGAAAATCAGGAAGCCGCGACGTGCTGGTAAACAGCCCGATCCGGAGGGGACTTTGTCACGTATTGGTGTCTTAGTGGGGGAGTGTGAGGCCATTTTAGGATCTGACCAGTCTCCGGCGGACGATAGCCTGGTCACCGTTCCATCTTCTGCTGACTCTGGATATGTTAACTCTCTGCCAGCACCTATTGGGCCAGAAATGTTTCGTTGTAAGCCCATTGCAAGAGTTGCCAAGGGGGTTAGTAAAGTGGATGTGCTTGAGGGTTTAATTGTTGGGGATAGCTCCTCGTTGCTTGCTGCAGCTGCAGTTGATACTCAGAGCAGTGCTCCTGCTGTTCCTTGTTTTAACAGGTTTTCTCCCTTGATGAATGAGCAGGTTGTTATCAATGGGGCTTCAACTGAACCTTTGTCGCATTCCCCCACACTCCCCTTAGGTAATTCTATCGGCTCATCTGTTAATCCCTTATTAGATCTTATAAAAACGGTTAACTTGTTGAGAGATGAAGTCAGCGCATTGAAACTAGTGATAGAGTCTTTGACTAGCAAAGCAGGGTTGTGTTCTGTTGTCCCACGCCCCGCCTCTGGCATTATTATATCTAACCCCTCTCCTGCTCCAGAAAACCCTTAGGAACACAGGCTGACAGGCCAGGACTTCTCAATGCTCGTCCTAAAGGTTATGTTACCTACAATAATGCGGTTCAGGCCGACACGACCCACATTTTGGTTCGCTCACCAGTCAATACCAAATGTACCTTGCAGGATAGAACAAATCGTACAAAGAGGCTGGGTGTAGTAAGCGACTCTGACACTTTTGACCAGGGGTCCCTGGTGGGCGGGGGTGTTCGAAATGTCCCACCCAAGGGCTACGCCGTTGATTGTTCCAACAACATTTTTATGACCAATGTTCCCAAATTGCAATCTAACGGCGGAACCGAGTCTCCCGAGTCGCTGACTAACAAGGCGATCCACTGGTTGAGACATGTGAGGGGTTGTCGTTCAGTCATTAGGGAGGATATCTCCAGAGCTATTAGACTTTCTTCATCCAGAGCCCCTGTTGATTGCATCGAACTAACTCTTAAAAGCAATCACCTCATTGAGGGTCTTCTTTCTCTGGAGTTTAGATCTTGTCCCCCGGAAGGTTCCTCCATCCAACTGCGAAGTTACCCCTTGCATGATCTAGGGGGTCTAAGCGTGGCCAATGCAGCAATAGGGATGTAGATGGTTCATCCCTGGATACCAATGACTGACTACACAACGAGGGGGGTGCTGGTCCTTGGGACGGGGGTGAGAGGGTGAGGGATATTGAGAACCAGGAGTCCATTATGGCTGACCCTTACACTGACCCCTATTCTATCCCCGTCCACCAAGTGGCTGTAACCTCGAGTACCTGTCATTCTGTCTCCGCCCTGGAATCTTGTCAGGGGCTTGATCCATCTGTCAGTAGCCCTTTAGCAGATTCGCAACCTTCCATCCCTGATACTGCCGGTTTTCCTCTGGCTGGTGGCTCCCTTTGTTCTTGGAATATTGCTGGTTTAAATTCCAAGTTAGCTATTGCTGATTGGGTAGTTTTTATTAACTCAATGGATATTTGTATATTCCAGGAGACTTGGCTTCTTGAACCACGCTTTTGTATGGGCTACCTACATTTTCACATCCCGGCAACCAAGGGACCCCATGGGCGGCCATCAGGGGGCCTAACTATCTGGTTAAGAAGCGAATTGTGTCTGACTACCAAGCTTTTCCACACGGGAAGCAGAGACATCCAACTGTTGAGGTTAGATCTTGGATTACTGGGTAAAATCGACATATATAATGTGTACGTGAGGGGCTCTAGAGGTGTAAAATCTTCGGTCATTGATGACCTACTTCGCCTGTTTGATCTTTATTCAGCTGACACCTTCATCATCGTTGCAGGTGATTTTAACGTATCATTTGAACCTCTTGTCAACAATAAGTGGGACTCACAGGATAGTGAAGAGTTATGTTGGGGTATCCCTCCCCTGGAGTTGTCCCCTATACCAAGATGGCCAGAAGTTGCCATTCAGATTAATTCCCTTTGTATGGAAAGGGGCCTGAGGGCTCTGAATGGAAGGATGCCAAGCGATCGTGAGGGTGCCTGCACATTTAACAACGGGCTGAGTAGGAGTCGAATTGATTATATTTTGGCTGATATGAAATTATGGCACTCCCTTGTTGATATGGAAATTGTGTCCCTCCCAGAGAGCGATCACAACCCCCTCTGTTTATTACATAAATGGTGGAAGGTAGACAGTGGTCCTGCTGAGGCCAGGGAGTTGTCCCCTCCCGCGGGGGTGTCATCTAATGACATGCGCCGTCTGAGATGGTCCGGTCTTCTGGGGAACCCTACCACCTTATCAAAAATCACTGAGGAGGTGGATGGTGCCATCACTGCTATTGTGTCAGTTTTTGCCTCTGAGGGCAACTTGAGGGATGTAACATCAGCGCACAACTGTTTATTTGCCAGTTTGAAATCCTATTTCCTCACAAAAGCGAGACCAGGACCAAGAGGTGTTAACCAACAAGCCTCTTGCTATAATAAAGAATGTAGGGAGGCAAGGCTATCGCTTGGGTCTGCCCTGAAGGGTGGCGATGTAAGCCTGGTTCGTCACAGAAGAATCATCTACAAGAACTGTGTCGCTAAGGCTAAACGCCAATGGGATGGAAAAAAGTGGGAGGACCTCCTCGAAGCAAGTCTTCGGAATGATAGCAAATTATTCTGGAGCATTGTAAAGTGGGGTTCTGGTGCGCACCCTGAGTGTCCCCAAAATAATGTCTCGCAAGAGAAGTGGGTGGAGTACTTTAAACCGCAGTATGCTTCCCCTACTGATCTTTCTGATAGCTATGGGTCCCCCCAGTTGTTTAATCCAGAAGATAATTTCTCTATTTCTGAGGTGGATCTAGCACTGGTAGGAGTGGCGTCCGGCCAGGCTCCTGGCCCGGACGGTGTTCCGGCGGATGTCTTCCTGCACGACAAGCTAAAATGGGGGAGATATATACAGCTGATTGCTAATGCGATGGCACATGGTGCCCCTATTCCAAGCTCATGGAAAGCGGCGGAAATAATTCCGGTGTACAAAAAGGGTGACCGCTCGCTTCCTAACAATTATCGGCCTATCAGCTTGATTGGCGCTATCCAGAAGATCACTGGTAGATTGATCTTAAATCGTGTCCATCTCTGGATTGCGTCAAATAATATTTTATCCCCATTTCAAGCAGGATTCCGCCAGCACATTAGCACTGTTGACCAAGTTTTCCGTTTTATTTTCCTTTATTGGAAGACTGTGGTGTTGGGTAAGGGAAATTTGTATGCAGAGTTTGTGGACCTAAGGGCCGCCTTTGATTTAGTCCCTCGTCCGAAACTATGGCTGACTTTAAAAGATCTGGGGCTTCATGGCGGATTGTTGTCCTTAATCCAGAGAATTCTGCTAGAATCAGATGGGGCAGCCAGGGCACATTGACTGAGGATTTCCCGGTCCAGAGAGGTGTCAGGCAAGGTTGTGCAATGGCCCCTACTTTATTTTCCCTATATATTAACGACATAGCGGATCGTCTTTTGAAAGCCCACGTTGATGCCCCCTTTCTTGGTAACACTAAGGTCCCTATTTTACTGTTCGCTGCCGACACGCTTCTAATTGCTAAAACACCTTGCAGACTTCAGCGTTCATTAAATATTTTCGAGACCTTTTGCGTTGATCGTGGCCTGGAGGTCAATATTAAAAAAACTAAGTTTATGGTATTCAGGCCACATACATCTTTTAGAAATCAATTTGTTTTGTTCAATAATCCATTAGAACAAGTACAGGCTTTTAATTATCTTGGAGTCAATATTCAAAATAATTTTTCATGGAAGCTTCAGAGAGATCTGACTACTCTAAAACATTGGCAGCTTGCTGGAGTATTAGCTGCTGAATTTAAAAAGTCTCCTTCGAAGCCTATTAGACCTGTGTTACAGGTTTACAGTGCTAAAGCAGTGAGCTCGGCTCTTTATGGTGCGGAACTGTGGGGGTACGAGAACTTGTCTTCCTTAACCATCTCGGAAAACAAGTTCCTGCGTAGTATCACTTCTCTCCCACAGAGTACACCTATAGTTCCCTTAAGGTACGACCTTGGGAAGAACTCTATAGCTGATGTAGCCAGGCTTCGACCTATTCTCTATTGGCGTCGCCTATGGACCACTCCGGCGTTGGCACAGTATGCGGAGGGTTTTCTTGATATAATATCGTTGGTGGGCTCCCGGAAGATTGCTTGGCTCAATGAAACTAGAAAATCCCTTGAGGCTCTGGGGCTGAGCGACCTTTGGGAGAACCCTACGGTAGCTACTTTCCCATCTAAAGCTCTTTTGAAGGAGAAATATTGGGAGTTGATTAATACCAAGGCATTTCTTGCCACTAAACCCCTTTCGCTTTCTGACGAATTTATGAATATCAAATCTGTCCCTAGGTTAGAACATTTTTGGGATCTCGTAACCAAAGTTTTAGATAGGAAACTATTTTTCCAAATGCGGGTGGGAGCGTTGCCCTTAAATTCATTTGTAGCCCGGTGGGAAGCTAAGAAAAGTAATTTATGCTCCTTCTGCAAATCTCAGGCGGAAAGATTAGCGCATATGTTTTTTGTATGCCCTGCCAATTCGGCCCCGAGGCGTGTATGGTTGAAACCCGTTTGCCAACTATTGGGTACTAGACAGAGTGCTGAAGCAGGAAGACTTCTTCGCACCTGCACTGACCCGGTAATCGTTGTGGCTGTTGCTAAATTCCTGGGGCGGGCATGGATTATAAGAATTAAGAGTAACAATTAGTAAAGTCAGATGTCCGGTTTGTTACAGTCAATGATTTTTTATCATATCTATTTTTAAAACTTGTAAATATTTTAAACAGTATCGTTTTTATATTGCCTTTCTGCTAAATTGTTTGTGTATTTTCTACCTGTACTGGTTTTGTATCGCTTTTATAACTTTTGTCGAATAAAGCTGTTTGGATTGGATGCTGGACTATGTGGCATCGTTCGCGTCTGAGCCTGTCATGTCGTGTTAATGGAGTCGTTCGCGTACGTGTCTGTTGCATTGTGTATGTGCTTGGCTGTGTCGAATCGTTCACGTACTTGTCTATTGGGTTGTGTTGATGTTGTACTATGTGGCATTGTTCACGTCCGAGTCTGTCATGTCATGTTAATGGAGTCGTTCGTGTACGTGTCTGTCACGTCGTGTATGTGCTTGGCAGTGTCGAATTGTTCGCTTATGAGTCTATTGGGTTGAGTTGATGCTGGACTATGTGGCATCGTTTGCGTCCTAGTCTGTCATGTTGTGTTAATGCTTGGCTACATGGAGTCATTCGCTAACATGTCTGTTGCATCGGGTTAACGCCTGGCTATCTCGAATCTTGCGGGTAAAAGCCTGTCACATCAGGCTCCTTTCCTGCTGACTTGGCCATAAAAAAATGTTTCCAGCTGAGTTGGTTGTAAATTTCAAGCATCGCATCGTACTCAGCCATTTGGAAGGCGTGTGTATGGTTCGGTCGGAAAATATGACGGGTCCGTGTCGGGAAAAACCTTTTCCAGCCGGAATCGGAATTGACCCCTTAGTCTTAGTAATGGTGTAAGTGTGGTATGGAAAATACAAATCAGCATAGCAACATCGGATCAGACGAGACGTTAACACTGGCAAGAAAAGAGAGACGCACTCAAAGGGACCAAGGTGACACTAACACTGGGAAATGGATACACTGATGTAGCCACTACAACAGAGGGAGGATTACACACTGTATGATAAAAGAAAAGCATGCACTGGGACTGGGAGAAATGGACACCAAGTTAGGAAGACATGAGCACTCACACTGGGACAGGAAGAAATGGATGCACACACTGTGGCAAGGACACACTGAAACAGGAATTGGAGACTCAATCACTTGGGAAAGTTACACAAACATCTTAGGGAGAGTTAAAGAGGAGGGCACCGAAATAAGGAATGGAAGACATGCACATTGAGATAGGGACACTTGTACACCAGAACACCAGAAGGTCCACACACTGGGAAAGAAGAATCAGACAGGGAAATACACTTACACCTCTATGTATACACTATTATAACTACACAGCCCCATTTAAAGCACAATGAGAAGCCAAACAACACCAATGTGAACAGAGGCTGCACTTATTCCCCTCCTCCCCGGTGGTAGATAGCTCCCATCCTTAGTGCACCCCTGCATCCTGCAGGGACCTGTCTTAAGTGCATCTGCTGGTGTGATGGATGTACTGAAACCTTAGATGAATGCTAAGTGGGCTGCCATTCTTTCCCAGCTTACTCAGTGCCTCCTTTACAACAAAATATTGCTGCGCGGCACACCAAACCATTTTGCTGCACCGAGCGGTGTCATTTTGAAAGCAGAGGGATGCGAAGTATTCACAACAATACAAAACATTTGTGTGCTTTCCCCTACATTGGCGCACAATTGGCTGCCATGCAACAATGTAGGCACCCTGGCACCATTGTGCATGGGTACCTGCATCACTGGGATGATTGTTGTATTCCTATTTCAACATGTGCTGCAGAATGCGGCACACTTTGAAAAAAAAAAAAATAGAAGAAATAAAGGTATTTCTCCACATTGCGCTACTCCTACACCCTTCCTATGGAGGCATAGGAAACTGACGAATTCCCAGGTTTACGACACCTTGCAGATCTGGGAATGCAGCAGACCCCATGGATGTTGTGTGGGAACACCCACAGCAACACCCATGGAACGCCGCTTTCATGCAGAGTTATGCATGAAAGGGAAAATATTTACAAGGCCATGAAAAGCCACTTAGCGTGGCTTTGAGTAGCATTGTAAATATGGGTCATCATGCTACATCACCAGTGCGTCAAAAAAAGTGACGTACCGGTGGTGTAAGGTAAATGAGGCCCCAGTAATTTTTTTTCTTTTTTTCTGAGTTTTATATAGCGTGAACTTGACCCGAATCGGGTATCAGAGCGCTTCACATAGCACCTGTTGCGGTACATGAGGACACATTCATTTTTTCATGTTAGCCACGGGGAGATTAAGTGATTTGCCCAGATTCACAGGATGTTCAGCGTCATTGGCGAGACTCGAACCCAGTTCCCCAGATGAGAGGTCGACACCCTAGCCGTTAGTCCAACTCCTCTTCTATTATTTCACAAATTCCCAAACTCAAGATTTTGTTTTAAATTATATACATAACAGCAGTGGCCCTTACATAGGAACCCGTTTCTTGTTATTTCCTGCTTCGGTCTACTGTGCCTCGCATATAGGACAGCGACAAATAAAAACTGTGATAGTGTTAATGTCCTATATAAAGTAAGGTAAACTGGCAGCCCTTTGGTGGGCAGGCTGCTACGTCAAGACAGTGACTTAGCAAGGGCCTTAATGTAATTAATGAAAATGGGCTCACTACCACTCTAGGTAAGTATTAAAAAAGCAACAATCATACACCACTGTCCCAGTGCTACCACACCTGCTGTATGAATCACAGTTATCTCTCACCTTACATGTACCCTTTCACCCCAGTATCCCTAAATCCTTCTAGAATATTTTCAACCCTTTCCCCTCTTGGTTTTCCTCCCTATCACCTTGCATTCTGCTTGTCACTCTTCCCCATCTTTTCAACTTACCACACTATTCTCAACTGATGTTTCCATTTCCCACAGCATCTCTCCCCACCTTCTCTCCATTTTCTCATCTCTTGTCTCTTTCATGCCCCCTCCTCTGTCCTGTGTACAGATTCAATTGTTCACACTCTGCCCCATTCTTCATGTAGGTCTGCACCCTTCCCTATATAAGTCCACACTGCCCTATATCCAGTTTAAAGTTGTGGGCAAGGAGGGCACGAAATCACAGAAACGGGAAGCAACAGCCACCGAACTCTGGACAGCCACACATCACAGCAACACCTTCTTATGCCTGCACTCCAGCCACGGACTCCCAAGAAACAAGTACAGTGCCAGCACTCTGCCATCCACAGATGCCACTCCACTGCAACACATCCGAAAATGCCCCAGTGGAAACAGATGGCAAACCCCGAAACCAGACCAAAAACCACCCCAGACCGGCACAGAAACAGGAACAACCAAGCTCCGACAGGTGGCCCCTCCTTCCCTGGTGCAGCGCCTAACACCTAACCGAAACCAAAGCCGCGCACAAAGAGCAACACAAAAGTGATTTTGTAGTCTTACCTCTACCTTCTGCAGAAGGAACAGTGCGACACCCGGAGGCCAGTGCTTTTTCCGAGCTCCGAGCATGGTCAGGTGACGTCATGTGCCCTGATACAACTCCCATATTTAATTTCAATGCTGCTCTCATGCTGTTACCCAGCATGAAAGCAGCACCGGGATTGGTTGGGGAGGGCAGGCTCACTGCTCACACTGCCACTGGGGGTGTGTATTGTTTATCCACCCGAATTTATAACAGCTCAGTCTAGAGAAGTTTAAACTGCACATCAGGCTGGCCGCCGCAAGACGACTGGCCTAAGTGACATGCGCACTTTAAACTGGTGTAGCCAGAGACCCCTCCTCCCTGTTCTCAGTCTGCACTCTACACTGCAGCAATGGCACCTCCCCGCAATGCTTCTAACACTCAGCTCTGGCGGTTGGCTGAGCTGAAAATAAAATGGTAATAAAGTCACTTTATTGCCATTTAATTTGTCTGTTTTGCAATGTTCATGGCAGAAGGGTGACACTCCTCTGCCCAAATACAACAGCCGCTGCTGTGTATATTTAGGAGGCTGGCTTAGTATATGGTGCACACTTATTTAAGTGAAGCACCTTGCCCTAACCTTTTTTAAGCTTTCAAAGTGGTAGCTGTGGAGAGCAGCCTTCAGGCTTATCTTGAAGGAGTGTTAAGCAGCTTGTTTTACCAGTTTAATCATGTAGTGTAGGTTAAATGAAAAAGAAGTATATATATATAAAAAAATTCTATTTATTAACCAACAATCACTAACGCATTGATATATCTCCAGCCTGGAGATATAAACTCAAATACACTATAATGCTTCAATTGCAATAAGGTCAGTAGCACAAAATACAGTGGTCTCCAGGGGGAGACCAAACCATATATTAAGAATGTTGAATGTGAACTGTGACAGAAGTCGGGTGTTGGACCATGAGGCTCAGAGGAGCTGGGGACACAAGGAACCACCCAAGGTAAGTACCTAGAAACCACACAGAGTCTGTGTGCAGAGTGGAAACACAGCTGTGTTTCCAATAGAAGCTAAAGGGGAAGTCATGTTTTCAGTTTTCAAGAAGAAAGACCCTTCCCAGTGGACACTGAAGACACCCCATGGAAGACAGAAGGTTGGAGAAATACCCCACCTGTGGATACCCCAGGAACCAGTATACCTACACTAGGGTAGCCGGTGCATAGGTGCAAAGTGATGTGAGAAACTGCTGTAGACCACAATGCTGGACTTCAGGAAAGATGCTGCTGGGGAAGGTTGTGCAGTAGTCTGGCGGTATCCAAGGGTGGATTATTGAAGTGAAGAACATGTAAGCAGAGGGGACGGTGTTAATGCCACTCAAAGGTGACCAGGAGGCACAGAAGCCCGGTGACGGACAGTTCAGGAGAGTTGACGGTGGCTTCATCACTGCAGTTTTGAGGACCATGCGATGCTAAGGAAGACCAGGAACTGTGCTTGAGCTGTCCCTCGTGAGAAGTCGAGAACCTGGGGGTCAGTGTCCTGTGGGACCACCATCAAACCTTGGAAGCTGCAACAGGTGTGGAAAGCGAAGAAGGAGCAGCGTTGGTACCAGCAAGGAACATGAGACTCACCACATGCAGCAGAGTCAGAGTAGGGTCCGAGCAAGCAGGGGAGCCCACTGAAGCAGAAGACCCTCAGGAAGACCCACAGGCCAAATGCACAGGAGTCGCCAGAGGACCTCAAGCAGCTCACTAAGAAAGAAGGCTCACGGTGCAGAGAATGCAGGGAAGATGCTGTACTTGGCAGGAAAAGTTGCTGGAGCTTATTGTAGCCTGAAGATCTCTGGAGTGCAGAGCCAACAAGCCTTGGCAATGGCAAGTCGATGCAGTGCACTGGGTTTTGGTCCCAGCAGCTCCCCCGAGGGATACTGTCCTCAAAATTTCATAGAGGACAGGTCATGCCTTGTGTGAGTTGCTAAACCACCACCACCTGTGATGCTGAGCCTTTCGAAGTCCATGGGATGTCATGAGCAGCAGACCGTTGGGCTTTGTAGCGGTGCCTGCAGATGCAGGGGAGTGACTTCTTCACTCCAAGTGAGATTACTTCTGATGTCCTTGATGCCCACAGTTTTGTTGAAGATCCTTGAAGAAGCAAAGACACAGTTGATGAAGAAGACTTGCAGAACAGTGAGACCAGGAGTAGCAGTCTCGGTTCCAGGCGAAGTCCAGGGAAGTCCAAGTGTCCAGAGGGTTGAAGAGTGATGGGATTTTAGACTTGAGTCTTGTCCCACAATGAATCTGAGGACCCTCCCACAGGTAAGCCCTTAAATACCCTAGGAAAGGGGTTAGGACAACTCAGGGGTCCCTCATAGAGAAGGGGCCGGACAGAGGGCAGGATACTCCCATATCCCTTGTCCAGCTTTGCACCATAGCGGGAGCCAAGGGCTCCAGGAACTGGCTCAAAAGGAGTATGCCATGAGGGCACCAAATGCGTCCTTCAAAGCCTTCTGGTGGCACTGGCAATCCCCTCACACCAGCCCAGTTCACCAAGTCCTGTCTGGGAGGTGGTCACACCTCCCTGCGACAGTGAACCAATTGTTCTACCTTCGAGCTTGGCATAGCAGCAGGCAGAATGGTGTCTGTGTTCGGCAGCAGCACTAGCTTGCTGTCAGACCATGAAAGGCTGTTAACAGGAGTACAGGAGGGTACCCCAAGGGAGCTCCCCAGTACATAGGATCATACTCCCAACAATGGAATAGGTGTTGGGGTATGATGCCAATATGTTTGATACCAAACATGTCCGGGTTCGGTGCAGCCACTATATAGTTAGACATCTCATAATGACTGATGTCCACTATATGTATAAAAATGGCTGACAGCACTTACAAGGCCTGACTAATCGATTCCGGGGTTTATAGGGGTGTCTTTCTCATGCAGGGGCATCCTCACACTTATAATCAAGCACCCTGCCTTCAGGAATGAAAGGCCTGCCATATGGGTGACTTATAGGTTTTAAGTGTAGTGACCTTAGATATAAGGAAACTTATATGTGTCGTGAGAGGGGCAAGTACCACCTCACACAAGCTGCAATGGCAGGCCTGAAGTCACAGTTTGAGTAGACTCTCATTGGTGGCATAATACATGCTGCAGCCCATGGGAGACCCCTGATGTACCTATTCCCTGGGCATCTTAGTACCATATACTAGGGACTTACAGGGGTACACCATTAGCCAATTGTGGAGGTACAGAAGTACTTACCATAGTTGAATTTAGGGAGAAAGGACAATGACTGGGGTCCTGATTAGCAGGATCCCAGTAAGACAAATCAAAAACACACTGACACCAGGCAAAAAGGGGGGGTAACCATGCTGGAACGATCCTACCTTCCTACACTATATCACACCAATTTTCACCTTTCATGGTCCCTAAACTACCTTATGTATCTTTCCATTTCCCCTGTCCTTCAGTCTATTCTCCACTAATGTTCAAATTGGACACTGTAGGTAGCTCATTACCCCTTTTTTTCCTGTACCACTCGTGGCACTTTCATTTCCTCTTCTTTCTCTTCCTCAGGAATTCTCCCATATACTTCCCTGATTCCCCTGCATTTATGATTCTTACTGTATGTAGTTACCTTCCAATGTCCCCCTCTTTCTCCGTGTATCAGACGGCTTTTCCTTATCGCTTATCTATCTCTCTGTATGCCTACACCCTTCCTTGTAAATCCCCACGTTCTAGTTTATTTCCACTCTTTCCATCTGTTCTTTTTTCCCTCTTACTATCCTCTGACTTTCTAATATATTGGTCCTCACAACTCTTACCCCACCGTCTATCCAAAATCCTTTCACTTTGACTCAATTTTTTCCCCCTTATCACCTCTCTCATTTACCTTTCCACCATCCTGTCGGAAGCTGGTTCTCTTTATACTATACCAAAAAGGGGTATAGTGTGTAGAGTTCAGTGGATTCCTAGATGTTTTGCAGAGGCTAAAGTAGATAATACTAAAGCTCTCTTTTGTAATACTGTGAACCAGCAGTTAGGCTTATCAGAGGGTACTATTAAGTACTATTAAGCATTTGTAGTACACATAGTGACAATAAATGAGGCACACACTCAATGAATACATCTGAGACCAATTTATAAAAATAATATTTGGTTTATATTTATTTTGCAGAACCACAGACCTTCAATATAGGTAAATTTGTTTTCAATAAAAATACTTTTCAATTTCAAACATGGACACTGACATTTTCAGACTTTGCAATGTTAACCTATGGGAGGAAGAAAACATTCAGCATACAGAGGGATAACATCAACTCACAAGACCAGTCTTTGGAAGTTAAGGTCAGTAACAGGCAAGATTTAGTTCAGCACCAACAGTGCACCACCAGTGGTACAGGGGTGGCAGGGTGCTGGGTGCAAATGCGAGGTTGGGCACCCAATGCAAATCAATAGGGATTGGAGGCAATAGTTCAGAGGCTACTTACAGGTGAGTAGCAGTGGCTTCAAGGCCAGTCCCCAGGGGTTAAATCAAGCACTAGTCGGGCCCCAAAGCAGCATCAACACTACACCACAAGCGGCACAGGGTCAGTCAGGTGCACAGTGTCAACACAGCATCGCGTGCCCAATGCAAGGTAATGGAGAATGGCCAAATCAAACAAGGGCTGCAGGTTCAGGCCAGGAGGCCAGTCGAATGAAACCGACAGCTGCAGAGGTAAGTTGTGGTGCTTGGGGACGCAGGGAACGTTTTTGTCCTCTTCACCAAGGCCCAGGACGGACAGTTGTAGGGGTGCTTTTTGGTGTCAGAAACAGTTATTAGCAGTTGTGTCAAATTTGGCAAAAGCAATCTAGGCATACTGTCTGATAGCCTCTACTTTGGGTAACCTAATAGCGAATGGAAATTCCCATTCAAATGACCCTTGAACTTGCTCACCCTGCTTAGCTGTGGTAAATTTAGTAGGCAGGTACAATACGTGGATGCTTATATCAATTATACTGGTAACATTATGAACGCACATCACTTGATCTCCTGTGGTTTTATGAATCTGTTAATGAATAATGGATGATTGGTAACGTAACAAATTATTTCTGCCCCAACTGAATACAGGACTGTGGCATTCATGGGATAATGTAACCACTCACGCTGTCCTGGTATAATATGCAAATATGGATCTAATGCTCTCCTTTTATGAGTACATACCTACCCCTTTGATCAGTCTATGCATTTAGCAGCGTCTACCATGTGAGTAGTCTGATCAATCCATGCTTTGTAGGTATGTGGCATCCACAATTCCCTCTTTATTGCTACTGGAAGAAATAGAAAGGGGCACCATACCTCTGGAGGATGGATACTCCTCGCTACTTTAAAGTGGCGTAATATTTTTCTCCCTCACATTGAAATTGTATTGGCTTGAACATATCTTTTCGGGTAACTGTAACGGTTGTTGCCAGTATTCTCCCTGTTGCTGTCCCCATTCAGCTTTGAATTCTGTAAACTATTGATTCACAGTATTCTGCCATAATGTACAATGGATGCCTCTGGACAATCTACACACGCTTTGGAAAGCTGCTCCAAAAAGATTCTTGCTGCGAATGCCGCATTTAGTGCTAAATGGAGGTTGGGGTAAGGGAATGAGCACACTGAGAGAGGCCATCTTGGTCAGCATTCCAGGTGCTCGAACCACCATCCACTATTTAAGGAAGCCTGGGGCGCGGTCATGGAGGGGTCGTGCAGTGGGTGTGCCACTGGCAAGCCAAAGGCTAGCTCGTCGGCGCCCGTCCACGCCTGAACAGGACCAGGGGCCAGGAACCTTGCTCCAACTCACCCATGTAAGATCAAATACTCTACCCAGGAACTGGTAATACTCAGGGGGGCTTGTAAAGATGAATTCCTCCACTCTGTTGAACTGACTAAGGTAAACCTGCTATGTAAAAGTTGTTCTTCCCTCCCCCCTTAAGCCTCGCCTCCCAAGTACTCTTTCTCCGCCAAGTTGGCTGGAAAATGTATCTGATAAACCAGTCTAGAGTGCGTCCATTTTTAGACTGGCTCTGTGGTCTCTCTGCTTGCCTTTTTCATCATTGTACTGTAACAATTGTTGTTATTGTGCCATTCTTGTTCATGGTTTTTCATTACTGTATCACTGATTGTGCCTTTTTCTCTCTTTTACCTTTGCTGTTATTGTGAGATTCCTGTTTGCGCTCTCGGCCTGTTCTTCTTCCTGCTTCTCTGCCCACCGCTGCTGCCCCCAAAGGCCCTCCCCCCAGCCAATTCCCACTCCCACCTCCCAGCTGTGCTTCCCTCTCCCCTCTCCTCCCCTATTTAATAGAGACTGCTGCACAGCCACGCAGTGGGTGTGCCGCTGGCGCACCAAAGTCATGCCCGTTTGCACCTGTCCGCGACCAGCGCCAGGGACCCTGGATCTCTGACCATCCGCCACTAAAACTCAGCTGCCCTCCTCGCACTCTACCCCGGAAGAAACAACAACTGCCAGCTGTCCACACCAAACACTACCCACAGGCAGTACTCCTGCTGCCATTGCTGCCAGACCTTCACCACCGCCGCCGCCGCCAACAGCGCAGATGCGCTGAGGTACATCCTCCGCAACATGTGCACACTACACAGACACGCAATAGACATCTGGGACCTCCTCGACACACTCTCACCAGTAGTCGCCTTCTTCACAGAGACCTTGACCAACGCCTCCTTCTCCCCTGACATCACCATCGCCATCCTCGATGGATACAAGATCCAGAGGAAGGACCACCTGAAACCACCCAGAGGAGGACTCGCCATCGCACACAAAAGTTCCTTCCGACTCTCCACCTCGAGCGACTCCTTCTCCACTGCCAAACACCTTCACTTTCAGATCCAGACCAGCCCTAGTACCACACTCCATGAAACCCTCGCCTACAGACCCCCCAGCCCCTGCACTTCATTTGCCACCGCCATCACTGACCTCATCGCGCCCCACGCCATCGCCTCCATGGACTACATCCTCATCGGAGACCTGAACTTCCACCTCTACAACCCCGGCGACCCCAACTCCACCACCCTCCTGGACAACCTCACAAACATTGGACTGAAACAGCTTGTCACCACACCTACCCACAAGGCAGGACACACCCTCGACCCCATCTTCGCAGAAGGAAACAACGTCCACTTCAGCTACACCACACAACCCCCATGGACGGACCACTACGGCTTACACTTCCACGTCGACAAACTGAAGCCGCCCAAACCTGCACCATGCCCCATGAAGGAACTGGAGCAAAGTCACAGAGGAGAAGCTCAACTCCACCCTCAACCGCAACATCCCCACCATCGCGACCGACACCACTCTCGCAGCCAAGGAATTACACAAATGGATCTCCAACTGTGCAGATGAGCTCGCACCCCTACGCAACCCAGACACACAGTGTCCCAGGAAGGCCACCTGTTTCACCACTGACGTCCAAGAAGCCAGACGCACCTGCAGACACCTCAAAAAGAACTAGAGAAACAGCAAAACGTCAGAGGACCCCACCACCTACAAAAAGGTTGCGACGGAATACCACAAACGAATCAAAACCACCAAAAGGACCTTCATTAAAAACAGAATCCTTGCCAACGCCAGCAACTCCAAGGAACTCTTCAGCGTCATCCAGGAATTTACAAACCCTGCAGCAAAACCACAAACATCACCCTTTCCCAGGACCTCTGCAACAAGCTGGGATCCTACTTCTACCTGAAAATGAAGAACTTCTTTGACAACTTCAACGACCCGACACCTGACACCTCAACTATCCCCTTCTACAGCAACGCCAGCCAGCCCACCATCTCTTCCTGGACACTGGTCACTTGGGGGCCCCCACAGATGCCTGCCCACGGCACATCTACCACAGAGCCGCCATCGCTCCAGGACTATGATGCACCATCAACGCCACCTTCAAGATCAGCACCTTTCCCGATGACTGAAAACGCACAGAAGTCAGACCCCTTCTCAAGAAACACTCAGCAGACCCCACGGACTTCAGGAACTACTGGTCCATCTCTCTCCTCCCCTTCACGGTAAACGTCAGTGAGAAGACCATCAATGCACAAATGAACTACATTCATCGAAAAGAACTCCATTCTCGACCCCTCCCAATCCAGATTCCGCAGCAACCACAGCACAGAGACTGCCCTACTCCCCGCCACTGATGACATTTGCACCCTCCTCGACCAAGGACACACCAAGGCCCTGATCCTACTCGACCTCCCAGCAGCGTTCGACACTGTCTCTCATCGCGCACTCGCCACCAGACTCCACAACACCAACATACAAGGAATCGCTCTCAACTGGATCCGCTCGTTCCTCACCGGCAGTTCCCAAAGAATCAGATTGCCTCCCTTCCTCTCTGAATCCATGGAAATCAACTGCAGAGTACACCAGGGATCATCGCTCAGTCCCACTCTCTTCAACATCTACATGGCCCCCCTCGCCGCCATCGTCAGACAACACGGTTTTAGCATAGTATCCTATGCCGACGACACCCAGCTCATCCTCTCCCTCACCAAGGACCCCACCACCACCAGACTCAACTTACAGGAAGGTATGCAGGACATCGTATCCTGGATGAGCATCAGCTGCCTGAAGCTAAACTCAGAGAAGCCAGAAGTCCTCATCCTTGGATCCTCCCCCATTGCATGGGACAACACCAGATGGCACACTGCCCTCGGCAGCCCCCGACCCCCACGGACCATGGCCAAAACATCGGCATAGTACTCGACTCCTCCCTCTCCATGAACAGATAGGTCAATGCCGTCGCCGTCAGCTGTTTCAACACCCTCCGCATACTCTGAAAGACCATCAAATGGATCCCCCGTCAAGGAACACCGTCACCCACACACAAATTATCAGCAGACTGGACTACGCCCTCTATGCCAGGATCAACAAGGCACTACTCTGAAAGCTCCAGACGATATAGAACACCGCAGCCAGACTCGTCCTCGGCATCCCTCGACACAAACACATCACCCAACACCTACGGAACCTCCACTGGCTCCCCGTTGAGAAGAGAGTCACTTTCAAGATACTTATCCATGCCTACAAATGCCTCCACAACACCAGACCCCAATACCACAACAAGAGAATCTCCTTCCACGTACCCAAAAGATACCTGCGATCTACCAACCTCGATTAAATTCCCCGCATCTGCAGAGCTAGAACAGGAGGAAGAGCCTTCTCCTACATCGCGGCCATGACCTGGAACAAGCTCCTGATCGACATCAGACGCTCCCCCTCCCTGAACATCTTCAGGGAGATGCTCAAGTCCTGGCTCTTCGACTGAATGGAGGTGCCTACCCCCCGCATCCCCAGATCCTTGAGACCCTCATGGGTGAGTAGTGCGCTCACAATTCCCTGACCGACTGATTGGTTGATTAGGAGAGCTCAACCTATGCATCAAAGAGTCTGCTGGCTCCCAAGCAGCTGGGGCCCTACAAGACCTTGCCACCATCCAACTTACCTAAACTGTACGGGGCTCCACACATGAAAAGGGACACCTGCTCAACCCTTTACCAATAATGCGCACCTACTTGTCCTAGACCCTCTACCCATTATCTAGTCCAATCACTTTTCGTTTTGATCCCGATGGTCCTGACCACCCCATGCCCACCCACACCCTCCAAACCATTCATCTAGAAAGACCGCAGCTGATCACAGCTAAACTACAAAGAATGGAAACTCGCCCTTAGTAAGACCAGTCCTCACTTGGGACCCAGCCCTCTTGCTGCAAACTGCAAATTCAAGTTAACACAGTGTATTACCGCTACCTGGATTAAACCATTCCCATAAATACCCAAAACCTTAAACCTAAATGTTAATCCACCCCTTGGTATCCCCCCACTTATGAACTGTAAAGAAAAAGTGCAAAATAGTGGGCGGAGAATGGAGGAAGGACTATTGTGAACAGAACTAAGCTAACTATTGCTAAATTGTGAGGATCAAAATTGCCCAGGCCAATTACTATGAAACAAGAATAAATGGGGCGACTAACTCTCCTCGAGAGAGATGTTTAAAATCACTAAGAGCTCATATCAAACGCCCCCTCCCTGAAGCCCACCAATTCAAGTTTCAATGACTTGGTCATTTATTTCCATAAAACAATATCAGGCAAGAGGTGTAGGGAGACCCTGGCCCCAAACTCATCAGCAATCATAAGAAAAACCACTCCATAGGCCTCGCAGAATTCCCCCTTTGTTTAACAAGAATTTCACAGCCATTTCCAGTAAAGTCAAATAGGACTCCCCACTCTGCTCGCCCAAGGACTCTCAGCCATGGAGGTGAACACAAGATTCCCACCTTGCTGGGCTTGGTCAACCTGTCACTAGGAAAGGGAATTGGTTCCCATGCATGGAAACATGCCGTGGTCCAAGCCATCTTAAAAAAGAACAATCTAGCCCACTTATGCCCAGGACATTTCTGACCTATCTCATTGCTTCCAGGTATTAGCAAATTGATGGAAAAACATGTAAATCTTCACCTCTTGGAATTCATAGAGATGTATAAGGTCTTACACCCTACCCAGACTAAGTTCCGGCCCAAACATAGCACAGAAACCACAGTGGAAGACTCAAAAAGGAGGTTTGACATAGGAGGCACGGTGGCCGGCATTTGACACTGTAAGCCACAAACTCCTACTCAAAACGATTCACATTGCTGGAGTCTCAAAAAAGGCCCTGGATTGGCTCAGCTCCTTCCTGAAGGGCAGGTCTTTCCAGGTATTTGACAAATCTTGCTCATCAAATGTGTTACCCTTGAACTGTGGAGGGAAAAGCAGGGATCATCCTTGAGTCCCACGCTTTTCAACCTTTACATGCAGCCACTCACTGACACTGTGACATCATTCAGGATCTCCATAGTATCCTATGTGAATGACACCCAACTGATATTATCGCTCTCTCCTGACCGGGATCCCACAGTTCCCACGCTGGGACAATGCCTGGAGATGGTTGCTCGTTGGATGAACAAGTCATGTCTCACACTAAATTGGAACAAGTCAGAACTTATGATCCGAGGAAACAAACCAAACTCCCATCAGTCCCTGGGCTGGCCTGAGCACTAAGGCCCTCATCCTGACCCCAAGACAGTTATTAGGAGTTTAGGGGTATGGCCGGACAAATCATTATCCATGGAAACCCTTGGCCCAAACTTTCGGCCTGTTGCCACGGAATCCTCAGAATGCGGCACCTGCTTCCCCTGCTATCCAGGAGACTATCGTGGTCCAGTCACTGATCCTCTTACTCATGGACTACGGTAACTCGCTCTACATGGGTGCGCCTAAAGAAATTATCAACAAATTCAGGAGAAAACTGTGAAGGTAAGAGTGGTGGGGCGGGGTGGGGGGACTAAACAGATGCAGACGAGGGAAATATATTTATTTAATTTTCTCTTGTCATCTGCCAAGTACCCCCCCATCCCGCCCCACTGCCCTCTCACTCTTACCTGCATGGGGCACCCCTGAACAAACTGCAAATTGTGCAGAGCTCGGAAGCCCGCACCCTGCTAATCATCCCCAGACACAGCTCAATCCGGCTAGCCATGGACAATCTCCACTGGTTCCTGTGGCCCAAAGCATCAAATTCAAGGCTCTGTGCATCACACACAGAGCCCTCCGAACTTAAGGCCCTCCAATCTCATGGCAGATTATTGCCCCCTATACCCTGAAGATAGGCATCAGATCCTCCAATGTACACTGGGCACGCACTCCCTAGATAAGAAGGGCAAGAAGTGGAGGACAATCTTGTGGCTTTAATGCAGGCAAACTCTGGAACTCCTTTCCTTATGAATAGTGGACAATTAACTATCCTTTCAAAAACTTCTAAAAACCTGTCATTTGAGAATAAACCCTTGAACGATTTTGCGAATGTTCATGTCACACAACTTCTGCTGGGATGCCTGCAGGCTGCCAGGAACTCTACAAATACAAATAGTAGTAGTATAGTATTACATATGTAAAATTCTGCCATTTTCAAGCTCAGTACAGCCCCCGCAGAACTTTCCAGACTTCCTGTAACTGAATGGAGCCCAATTGAGATATAAATTTGATAGCCTCACCTGTACTGAATCCGGTGTATGATAATTTATTCCTAGTGGCCTTAATGTCAAAGAAGGTATTTTGATTGCTCCAGCTATTAGGGACCCTAAATCTCTTCCAATTCACAATTTTGCAAGGGCCACAACTTTTGCACGTATTCAGCACATGTTATTTTATGTTATGTTATCCGTTCTTCTATAGTGCACAGCTGCCCCAGCAAAGGGGCGTCCCGGCGCTCTGACAGGCAGAATGAAAAATACATAGAACGGAGAGGCAAACAGAGAGAGGGAGAAGCGGGGCAAGGGAATGAAATCCTATGTAGTAAAATAACATCCAGGGGGAAAGAGATAAGTTTTAATAGCCCTCCTGAACATAAGCAGATCATCAAGGGCACGAATGTGAGCAGGTAATGAGTTCCAAAGCCTAGCCGGCAGAAAGCGGAAGGAACGCCCTCCCGCTCTGCAGCGTTTGAACCGTGGAACTACTGCTAGATTTTGGCCCAATGACCTCAGACAGCGAGAAGGAACATAAGGGGTAAAAAGATGCTCCAAGATCAGGCAGCAGGACAGCTTAAGGATCTTGAAGGAGAGACATAAAGTCTTAAACTCAATCCTTTGAGCCATGGGCAGCCAATGAAGTTTCTGGATAGTTTCCTTCGCAGAGCAGAACCTAGGTAGACCCACCAGGGCTCTGGCCGCCGCATTCTGTACTCGCTGCATCCGGATAACTTCCGCCTGATTGGCCCCCACCAAGAGCAAACTCGCGTAATCAAGCCGCGAGAGTATAGTGTCCTGAATTATCAACTGTCTAGTGGGGGCGTCAAAAAAATTCAGGGTTGGCCTAAGCCCCCGCAGAGCCCCAAAGCAAGCAGCAGCCACTTTTTTTGTCTGTCCGCAGAAACTAAGGGCGGAATCTAACCAGACACCCAGGTTTTTAACCTCGGGGACCGGAATAGGGGCTAAGCCCAACTCTGGGGGCCACCACTGAGCACCCCAGAGGTTGCACTGCTTACCGACAATGAGGACTTCCATTTTTTTAGCATTGAGTTGTAAGCAGTTGGCCGTCATCCAGCCAGCCACTGCTGTTAAGCCCTCCCTGAACCTAGGGGCCTCAGAGTCGGAGTCCCCATTGAGTGCAACCGCCAACTGCGTGTCGTCAGCATAGGAAACCATGGTCAGGCCCCACTGCTTGGCGACCGCAGCCAGCGGCAGCACATACAGGTTGAACAGCGTGGGGCTAAGTGCTGACCCCTGAGGGACTCCCTGCTCGATGAAATAGGGTTTGGATTCAAAAGGAGGTGTGGCGACCCGAAATGAGCGACCTGCTAGAAAAGACCGAAACCAGTCAAGTGCCAAGCCAGAGATACCTGCCTCACCCAAACGCTGCAGAAGTATCACATGTGAGACCGTGTCAAACGCGGCACTGAGGTCAAGTAACACCAGTGCCGCAGTTTGACCGGAATCAAGCACGGAGCGCAGATGTTCCGTCATCGCAAGGAGAGCAGTCTCCGTGCTGTGACCTGCTCGAAAACCGTTCTGGGAGGAATCCAAGATATTAGCAGTCTGAAGATGTTGAGTCAGGATTCCATTAACATAAGCCTCCGCAACCTTGGCAGCCCAAGGGAGAAGAGAGATTGGGCGATAGTTCTCCAGTTTAAGGGGATCCAAGGTGGGTTTCTTCAAAATAGGGGTGACATAGGCTTGTTTCCACTTAGTTGGTACTGTCCCCGAACACAACAAAAGATTAATGAGTTGGCGCACAGGGGGGAAACATAGAGCAGCCGAATCTCTGAACTGCGCGGGTCTGAGCGGGTCTGCCGGGGACCCGGATTTAACTTTAGCTGCCAACCTATTGAACTCTACCTCTGAGATTCCCAGAAGTGTGGATAGAGCCACATTAGAAGTAGAAGTAGGCCTCTGGCCTTCACACTGAGGGATGGTACTAGGAAAGGAGCGATAGATGGTATGCACCTTTTCCAAAACAAAATTGGCGAGCTCCTCACAGTGGGATGTAGAGCATATCTCAACTGCTGAAGCTCTTTTAGCAGTCAGATCTTTAAGAACTTTAAAAAATATAGTGGATCAAAAAGTGTAACATTTCCTTTGGTGACATTAATCAGTAATATGAGCTTTTTTGCATCCTATACTATATCTAACTACTGAGTGTTTGCCTAAAAGTCATGCACATCTCAGCTAGGAAAAAAATATAAAATGCTGAAAGTTTGGAATCTTGGGCCCCAATGTGTTATTCTGCATGGTGATAACCATATGTGCCCTGGTAGCATGAACTGCTCTTTCCAGCACTCATACTGCTTACAATGAAATGTTAATGCCAGCAAACAGGGCTAACCTTCATTACAGTATCTGCCCGTCTTGCTCATGATAGATTTCAGCACCTGCACCCTTACGGGTGTTCCTTGTAACTCCGTTAGTCCAAATGTGTGAAGAATTTGTTGTCCATAAACTTCAAAGTCATCACTTTGGCGACCATTCATTATCATCCAGGTACCTGCAGGTTGCAGAATGAAGCCACCCCTTCATTATCTGTGATGTTGGGTGCTGGCAGTGCCCATGAGACATGGTGATCAAAGGTGACATTCTCCTATACATTCGTCTGTACCTGTGTTGCTCCCACCATCACAATCATCAAGGCAAACTAGAACACCATCTTAGGCAAAGATTCCACATTCACAATTGCTAAGTGAGCCTCACTGAAGGTATAAATGCAGGCACATTACCATTTTTCAAAAGCACAACATATGTACTTCCTACTCCCTGACTTAGTATCACTCCAGCTTCTATTTTTTTCTGGGTACCCATACCTCCTTTCCAGTGATTCCAAATCCCTCTTTCCTCTTTGGGTAGTAACTGGGGGTCCAGATAGTTCCTCTTAATGTGAGATTTTCACTTTCTCACAGATCAGCTGTGTAATTCTGTTATGGGTTTGATATGATACAGTATGTAGGAACCTGGGGTCACCAGGCCCTATAGGCGGTAGCGTGGCGCGAGCCGGTCGGGCAACCAGAGGGCTATGTGTTAAGCAACCATACACCACACGCTTCTCATGGACTAGAGTCACACACAATAAGGGACGCCACACCGTTTAAATTATGCAAATACTTCAAGTTTATCCAAGTATAGCTGGTCAGTTGCAGTTCAGGAAATAACAAGGTAATACATGAATCATAATACCATCGTTCAGTACAGGCGACACTATTGGGGATATCTGTGCAGTGTCTAACCTCATTCATGTACCCACGCCCGCTGGTTAAATGCAGGCGATTCTAGCGCGGTGTGCGCTTATGTAAAGTCTGTTCCTGAACAGGCCGTCTAACACAGCGTAATACTTGTAAGGGGGAACATTGGGTTCATCAACATGGCGCCTGTCGAACTGAGCGCTCCTCGTGACCACTGGCCCCTAGTACCGTGAAGCAAGGCATATAAAACACAGCGCTACGCGCAATCAGTTGCATGTGGAAACGTTTGCGTAGAACAGTTATCACAACACGTTACTCGTAATCAGTTGCATATCATTACCTTCGAGCAGAGCATATAACACAGTGCGCTAATCGCGTTCCTGGGCATGTAATTACTTTCGAGCAGGGCATATAACACAGTGCGCTACTCGCATTCCTTGGCATGTAATTTACTTTCGAGCAGAGCATATAACACAGTGCGCTACTCGCATTCCTTGGCATGTAATTTACTTTCGAGCAGAGCATATAACACAGTGCGCTACTCGCATTCCTTGGCATGTAATTTACTTTCGAGCAGAGCATATAACACAGTGCGCTACTCGCAGTCCCGGTCTCTCCGGCTGGGGAAGCAGGGTCGGTGGCGTGAAGCGCCACACGAGGGTAATGTCAGTCAGTTCTTTGGGCGGCTTCCAGTGGGGAGGGTGACCGGACTTGAGGAGCGGGTCCCTATGCTCCGGTGCAGTTCACGGAGCACCGCGCTCAGTATTACAGAAGGGGGGACACGGACAGGATCCCTCGGCGGGGTCTCTCCGTCGCGCAGGCAGGGGAGGGGATTCCCACGGAGGGGACGACCCGGGCCAAGTGCGGTGCGGTTTCAGGACCAGCAGGGGGCGCACCAGGGGGGATCTCGGCCTCCGGGCTTACCTCCGTCTCGGCGTCAGCAGGCGTCCGTCCTCACGACGTTGGGGGAACTCGGCCCCGACCTTGCGCACCTCCTCACACGGCTGCGACGGCAGCGACGGGGCCCCGGACTTCTCCTGGGCCTCGCGACACAGCAGGGCACTCCTCCAGGCCTCCAGGCCGCAGCGGTGAGCGCGCTGGCTTTGTCGTCGCAGGGGGGGGGCTCAAATTAAGGATGGGGTAAAGTGCTCAGCGGAGCACGCTGCCAGGGGTCCCAGACCAGGGCAGGAAGCGCGGGGGTCACAGCGCTAGTACCTGGTCGATTCCCGGTGACTTGGCAATCGGCTTAGCATTTTGTTCAATAGGGTAGCTTGGACACGCAGTCTCAGCTCTGGCATTCAAGGCTTACAGCTCGCTCTTGTCATGCAGTCTCAGTTCTTAAAGTTAGGTTTCAGTTCTCAGTTGACAGATGCAGTCTTTTGGCGCAGATGTATCTGGCGCCCTTAAGGGGTTCTGTTACAGGGGTAGGGATGGAGAGGGCGACTAGATCCTTCCTAGTCAGGTTGGCAGAGAGTCTCTGGGTCCTCCTACTACTGGGCAAGATCAGTGGGATTCACAGGGCACCTCACTCACTTAAGAGGCAGTACCTAAATCCTGTCACTCTCAGAGGCATAAGTCCCTGGCTAGGCCCTACCGCCTACACTCCTGGTGGATTCTTCCAGCTCTGCTTCACCCCAATGGCCAACTCACCACACAAGTTTCCCTCCCACTCTTAAGTAGCCCTAGGTCAGGTGACCTCTAGCCAAGGCGGCAAAAGTAAAACCCCACCTCCCTTCTAGAAGGTTCCAGCTTCTTCCAGGAGCTTCCCCACTCTAACTATGGGACAAAAAGGCGGGCTGGTATCGCAACATTGTTGTGGGTCCCAGCCAGCTCCTGGCAGCTAGGGTGCTACTATGAAAAACGACCACCCTGCAGTAGCAGGGGTCTGTGGCAGCCATCTTGGGAGAAGGGAGCACCTGCACCTTAACACTGCCTGGCAATGAAAAGGCGCCCGGAGACCTAGTCCAACATAAAAATGAGGGTGGAAAAAATGAGGCACGATACAAAAATAGAAGGGGAGACCACCCTAGGGCTGACAGGTCCAACATGCGTCCCCCCCAGTCGAAAGAGGGGAGAGCTACCCAACCTCTAGGGAGTTCTCTTCACTAAGGCGGAAAAACCTGGAGAGACCGTCAGCATTGGCGTGGTCAACTCCGGGCCGATGTTCCACCCGAAAGTCCATCCCCTGTAGGGAAATGGACCACCTCAACAACTTGGGGTTTTCGCCTCTCATCTGCATGAGCCAGCGAAGGGGGCGGTGGTCGGTCTGGATAAGGAAGTGAGTGCCAAAGAGGTATGGCCTCAACTTCTTCAGAGCCCATACCACCGCGAAGGCTTCTCTCTCAATGGTGCTCCATCGCCGTTCCCGAGGGAGGAGTCTTCGAGATATGAAGGCCACAGGTTGGTCTTGGCCCTCGGTGTTGAGTTGCGAGAGCACCGCACCTATGCCGTGCTCTGAGGCGTCGGTCTGTACAATAAATTCCTTGCTGAAATCGGGTGTTGCTAGTACTGGAGCTGTACACATCGCATTTTTCAGCGTATCAAAGGCTTCTTGGCATGCAGCTGTCCATATGACCTTGCGAGGTTGTTTCTTTGAGGTCAACTCCGTCAAGGGGGTCACGATGGTACCATATCCCTTGACGAACCGGCGGTAATACCCAGTGAGGCCGAGGAAAGCTCGGACCTCTGTTTGGATCTTGGGGGGCTCCCAAGCCAAGATGGTTTCAATTTTGGCCTGGAGGGGTTGCACCTTACCTCCGCCCACCAGGTGTCCCAGGTACACGACAGATCCCTGTCCAATCTGGCACTTGCTGGCTTTAATGGTTAAGCCAGCGCGTTGCAGCGCCTGCAATACCTCCTGGAGGTGTTGCAGATGGTCCTCCCAGCTGCTACTGAAGACAGCTATGTCATCCAAGTAGGCTGCTGAGAAGGACTCCAGGCCAGATAGTACCTGATTCACTAACCGCTGGAATGTGGCCGGAGCATTTTTGAGCCCAAAGGGCATCACTCGAAATTGGTAGTGGCCCTCTGGGGTGGAGAACGCTGTCTTCTCCCGTGCTCCGTCGGCCATGGCAATCTGCCAATATCCGGATGTCAGGTCAATGGTGCTGAGGTACCGGGCTGCTCCCAGCCGGTCCACCAGCTCATCTGCACGTGGGATGGGGTGAGCATCTGTCTTCGTGACAGAGTTCAACCCCCGGTAGTCCACACAGAACCGAAGTTCTGGCGTCGTACCCGGTGGGGCCGCTTTCGGCACCAACACCACTGGACTAGCCCACGGGCTGCTGGAAGGTTCTATCACCCCCAGCTCCAGCATCTTTGCCACCTCGTGCTGGATGCTATCCTTCACTCGGTCAGAAAGCCGGTAAGACTTGTTCTTTACCGGGGGGCTGTCCCCTGTGTCCACATCATGGGTACACCAATGAGTGATTCCAGGCATGAGGGAGAACAACGAGGCGAACTGTCCCAGGACATGGCGACAGTCCCTCTGCTGCTCTGGGGTCAAGGATGGGGAGAGGACTACACCTTCCACCGAACCATCCTTCTCTTGTGCCGCAAGAAGGTCAGGAAGAGCTTCACTCTCTTCCTCTTCGCTCCCATCCGTCACCATAAGGAGAGCAAGCTCCGATCGCTCATGGTGCGGCTTCAGGCGGTTGACGTGGAGCACCCTGAGGGGTTGACGGGGGGTTTTTTCATCCACAACGTATGTGGTCTGGCCTCGCCGCTCCACAATGTCGAACGGGCCGGTCCACCAGTCCTGGAGGGCACAAAGCTCTCCAGGTTCCATAACCCACACCTTCTGTCCAACGTCCAACTCGACCGTCCGAGCGTTGCGGTCATACCACTCCTTCATCACGGTCTGGCTAGCCTCCAGGTTCTCTGTGGCTGCCTTCCACAGCTTGGCCATCTGGCTGCGGAACGCCAGCATGTAGCTGACAACGTCACGGGGAAGCTTCTGTGAAGTCTTCTCCCACCCCTCTTTCACTAAACTGAGGGGACCCCTAACGGGATGGCCATAGAGCAATTCAAATGGGCTGAACCCGACTCCCTTCTGCGGTACCTCCCGATAGGAGAATAACAAGCAGGGGAGGAGGACGTCCCATTTACGCCTCAAGCCTTCGGGAAGGCTTCGGATCATCCCCTTCAATGTCTTATTGAAGCGCTCTACAAGTCCGTTGGTCTGGGGGTGGTAAGGGGTGGAGAACCGGTAGGTCACTCCACACTCCTTCCACATGGCCTGCATGTAGGCCGACATGAAATTGGTGCCCCTGTCCGACACCACGACCTTCGGGAATCCCACTCGGGTAAAAATTCCCAACAGTGCCCGCGCCACCACCGGTGCAGTGATGGTCCTCAGAGGAATAGCCTCTGGGTACCTTGTGGCGTGGTCCACCAAAACCAAGATGAACCGGTGTCCCGCTGCGGTCGGAGGGTCCAATGGCCCAACAATATCGATACCGACCCTCTCAAAAGGGGTCCCGACCACGGGGAGCGGTTCCAATGGGACTTTCAACTTTGTCCCAGTCTTGCCACTAGCCTGACAAGACGTGCAGGTCTTGCAAAAGGCGTCTGAGGCAATCCTCATCCTGGGCCAATAAAAATGGGGGACTAACCGTGCAAAGGTTTTGTCCTGGCCCAGGTGTCCAGCTAAGGGGATCTCGTGCGCTAACTCCAGCAGGAAGGCCCGGTAACACTGGGGGACCACTATGGCCCTCGAAGATCCATGTACCGGCACCCTGGGCTCACTGTATAGGAGACCATCCTCCCAATACACATGATAACCTCCCAGTTCCTGACTAGCCACTTGAGCGTCGGCCTGCCGCCGCATACCCTCAAGAGTGGGGCACGTCCTTTGTGCTTGACAAAATTCTTCCCGGGTAGGCCCTCCTTCCACTTGCCAGTCAGCAATGGTCGGCAAGTCCTCCACAGGAACGACATCTACCTCCGCGGACTCCGGGGGCACCTCTGCGGCCTCCCCATCCGACTCACGGGGCATGTCCTCTACCTCCTTCTTCTTCCCACGTTTGGGTTTGGGTTGGGCCATGATTCCAGGCTCCAACTCCGGGTGAGTTCCATGCCGGGCAGCCATGGACTGCGTGCTCACGCAAGTCCACCCTGGTAATCCCAGCATCTCAGTGTGAGCGTGAAACTCGACGTCCTTCCATTTGGTGTGCTCCAGGTCGTTCCCTAGCAAACACCCCACAGGCAAGGCAGGGCTCACAGCAACTCGCAGTAGGCCTTTGACTCCTCCCCACTCGAATGGAACACGAGCCACTGGATAGTGACTCAAACTGCCGTCAGCCAATACGGCCGGATGGAACTCCTCGGGGACTACTTGGTCTGGGGACACCAGCCGCCGCACGACAGTGGTCATGCTGGCCCCTGTGTCCCTCAGAGCTTCCACCTCCTCCCCATTAATTCTCACCCTCTGCTGATATTTAGCAGTGTTCGGGGGCAGGGACACTACGGGGACCACCTCTCTATCCCCGAGTGAAACCAGTGTCAGGCCTGTCCACTCCCCTTCCCTATCTAAGGGCAGCTCCAACCCAAGCGCTATACTACTCACCCCGGGACTCTTCACGCCCGATGGGGCTGGTGGTCGCTTGCGACACTTGGGATCTCCTCTGTAGTGTCCAATCTCCCCACACTCGTAGCACCGCACAATCCTTGGCTGCTGACTCCTGTCAGGGTAAGTGGGTCTTGTGGAATTGGACGGGGGTGGGGTTCCTACTCCCTTCCCAAACTTATTTTGGGGACCTTTCGAGAACTCCACCTTTTTATCTCCCCCCTCTTTCTTCTGGGGGAAACCCTGTCCACCTTTCGAGCCATCTCCCCCGGGGCCCTTGTGAGACACCCGGGTGCTCACCCAAATATCTGCCTCCTCCGCAAGCTCTCGAGGATCCTTCAGCTTGCGGTCCACCAGATGTTGGCGCAGCTCCGGAAAGCTCTTATCCAAGAGGTGCTCCCTTAAAAAAAGATCGTACAACCCTTGGTAATCCTGTACCTCGCTGCCACGCACCCAACCATCTAGTGCCTTCCTTGCGTAATCAAAAAAATCTACCCATGTCTGGGTGGACAGCTTATGGCTGCCACGAAACTTCTGCCTATACTTCTCGGGGTTGAGGCCAAACTTCTTTAACAAGGCCTCTTTCATGGGGGCGTACTTAACCTGATCCACCTTGGCCAAATATAACAGGGTGTCCCTAACAGTGGGAGGTATATACCGGTAGAGACCACCTCCCCAGTTACTCTCGGGTACCCCATGGGCCGTTAAGGCTACCTCGTATGCCTCCAACCACTTCATGATGTCATCCCCTAATGTATAATTGGCTATGACTTCTTTGGGTAGGTAGATTTTTGGTTCTTGAGGTTCCCTGGGTATGCTGCCACCATTGTCTTTGTTAGACGCATTCAATTGGAGGGCACGTAACTCCAGCTCTTTTAACTGAAGCTCGTGCGCCAGCTTCTTCTCCTCCATTGCCCATTCCAATTTTGCTAATTCCTTTTCCTGTTCCAATCTGGCCATTTCTCTTTCTTTCTCCTGCTCTAATCTGGCAAGTTCCTTTTCTTTCTCCTGTTTGGCCAGCTCCCATTTTAGTCGCCTCTCTTCCCTCCTGTCCTCGTACTCTTCTGGAGACGCGCTCCTCCTGGACCCTGTCCTACTACTGGCCCCAGAACGTCTTCCTGGGGGCACATTCTCAGACATGTCTACATTCAAGATGTCTAGGACTTCCTGGGCGCTCTCCTCCTGAGGTGCCTCTGGCGCTTCCTGTCCCTCATCCCCTCTCCCTTCTGGGTGGGCTTCTACCCATGCCCTAATGGCGGTACGGAGTTCCGGCGCTTTGGCCCTCCGCATCCCAGGCACCCCCAACTCCTGCGCGAACTCCCTCAGTTGCCTCACGGTGTACCCCTCGAGGTCCGCTAGCCGGGATTCCATTCTGGCAGGTGGGGACCTAGACTCTAAGGAGAAAATTCCTAGGGTGTAGGCAACAGTCAATGGCTCACCAGGCTTCTTGCACTCTCTACCTGGACAGTGGAACTAATGATCCAGCAACAATGGTTTCTGAGCTGTGGAACAAAAAAAATGTAGGATAGGCGTTTAATTGTGGCGCCCTTCGCCTCACGGAAGGGTGCTGTATGGTCACAAGTCCCAAGGATCCCACCGCTGGCCAACAATGTAGGAACCTGGGGTCACCAGGCCCTATAGGCGGTAGCGTGGCGCGAGCCGGTCGGGCAACCAGAGGGCTATGTGTTAAGCAACCATACACCACACGCTTCTCATGGACTAGAGTCACACACAATAAGGGACGCCACACCGTTTAAATTATGCAAATACTTCAAGTTTATCCAAGTATAGCTGGTCAGTTGCAGTTCAGGAAATAACAAGGTAATCCATGAATCATAATACCATCGTTCAGTACAGGCGACACTATTGGGGATATCTGTGCAGTGTCTAACCTCATTCATGTACCCACGCCCGCTGGTTAAATGCAGGCGATTCTAGCGCGGTGTGCGCTTATGTAAAGTCTGTCCCTGAACAGGCCGTCTAACACAGCGTAATACTTGTAAGGGGGAACATTGGGTTCATCAACATGGCGCCTGTCGAACTGAGCGCTCCTCGTGACCACTGGCCCCTAGTACCGTGAAGCAAGGCATATAAAACACAGCGCTACGCGCAATCAGTTGCATGTGGAAACGTTTGCGTAGAACAGTTATCACAACACGTTACTCGTAATCAGTTGCATATCATTACCTTCGAGCAGAGCATATAACACAGTGCGCTAATCGCGTTCCTTGGCATGTAATTACTTTCGAGCAGGGCATATAACACAGTGCGCTACTCGCATTCCTTGGCATGTAATTTACTTTCGAGCAGAGCATATAACACAGTGCGCTACTCGCATTCCTTGGCATGTAATTTACTTTCGAGCAGAGCATATAACACAGTGCGCTACTCGCATTCCTTGGCATGTAATTTACTTTCGAGCAGAGCATATAACACAGTGCGCTACTCGCAGTCCCGGTCTCTCCGGCTGGGGAAGCAGGGTCGGTGGCGTGAAGCGCCACACGAGGGTAATGTCAGTCAGTTCTTTGGGCGGCTTCCAGTGGGGAGGGTGACCGGACTTGAGGAGCGGGTCCCTATGCTCCGGTGCAGTTCACGGAGCACCGCGCTCAGTATTACAGAAGGGGGGACACGGACAGGATCCCTCGGCGGGGTCTCTCCGTCGCGCAGGCAGGGGAGGGGATTCCCACGGAGGGGACGACCCGGGCCAAGTGCGGTGCGGTTTCAGGACCAGCAGGGGTCGTACCAGGGGGGATCTCGGCCTCCGGGCTTACCTCCGTCTCGGCGTCAGCAGGCGTCCGTCCTCACGACGTTGGGGGAACTCGGCCCCGACCTTGCGCACCTCCTCACACGGCTGCGACGGCAGCGACGGGGCCCCGGACTTCTCCTGGGCCTCGCGACACAGCAGGGCACTCCTCCAGGCCTCCAGGCCGCAGCGGTGAGCGCGCTGGCTTCGTCGTCGCAGGGGGGGGCTCAAATTAAGGATGGGGTAAAGTGCTCAGCGGAGCACGCTGCCGGGGGTCCCAGACCAGGGCAGGAAGCGCGGGGGTCACAGCGCTAGTACCTGGTCGATCCCCGGTGACTTGGCAATCGGCTTAGTATTTTGTTCAATAGGGTAGCTTGGACACGCAGTCTCAGCTCTGGCATTCAAGGCTTACAGCTCGCTCTTGTCATGCAGTCTCAGTTCTTAAAGTTAGGTTTCAGTTCTCAGTTGACAGATGCAGTCTTTTGGCGCAGATGTATCTGGCGCCCTTAAGGGGTTCTGTTACAGGGGTAGGGATGGAGAGGGTGACTAGATCCTTCCTAGTCAGGTTGGCAGAGAGTCTCTGGGTCCTCCTACTACTGGGCAAGATCAGTGGGATTCACAGGGCACCTCACTCACTTAAGAGGCAGTACCTAAATCCTGTCACTCTCAGAGGCATAAGTCCCTGGCTAGGCCCTACCGCCTACACTCCTGGTGGATTCTTCCAGCTCTGCTTCACCCCAATGGCCAACTCACCACACAAGTCTCCCTCCCACTCTTAAGTAGCCCTAGGTCAGGTGACCTCTAGCCAAGGCGGCAAAAGTAAAACCCCACCTCCCTTCTAGAAGGTTCCAGCTTCTTCCAGGAGCTTCCCCACTCTAACTATGGGACAAAAAGGCGGGCTGGTATCGCAACATTGTTGTGGGTCCCAGCCAGCTCCTGGCAGCTAGGGTGCTACTATGAAAAACGACCACCCTGCAGTACCAGGGGTCTGTGGCAGCCATCTTGGGAGAAGGGAGCACCTGCACCTTAACACTGCCTGGCAATGAAAAGGCGCCCGGAGACCTAGTCCAACATAAAAATGAGGGTGGAAAAAATGAGGCACGATACAAAAATAGAAGGGGAGACCACCCTAGGGCTGACAGGTCCAACACAGTAGTATTCCCCTGATTGAGTAACACCACTTAGATTCCCCCTCTGTAATATGGTTCAATAACTCCTCTCAACACTGATATTCCTTTGATAGCTAGATTAGACCATAGGGCAACCCTGCCAAATGTTCCCTCGGGTTCTTTCACTCCTACTCCTAAGGTTATCACCTGTCTTTATCCTGTCTGAACTTCACCTTTCTTTAGGGTCACAGGAGTGACCTTTAACAAAAGTAAAGCACAGAGTCTGTTTTCCAAATAATCATAGTGGGTGTTGGATCAGTGCCCTGTCAATCACGGCCGACATGGCTCGCGGGTGGGGGGCGGGCAGGCGGGGTGTAGCGCGAGGAGGGGGAGGTCGTGCGGCATGGGGATTAATAAAAAAAAATAATAATAATTTAAACTTACCTTGAGCCCAGGTCCCACGTCTTCTCTGATCCTGCTCTCTTGCCTCCGACAGGAAAAGGAAGCAGGCAGACAGGCTCCCTCCCCTAAGCAGCAGTGTTGGGATCGGTCAGGCCGGTGTCAAGGCAGGTGCTTGTGGGGTGGGCATATTCTCCATGCAGGCTGCATTGCACCCTGCATGGATAAGGCAAGAGTGCGCATGACTGGTTTGGACGGCCCGAGAGGGTTGACCGATCAGTCTTTGCGCACTCAGGAGTAGGCACTACACTCCTCCCCTGCCCTGCTCAGAGAACAGAGCAGCCCCGTCCACCTGCCCCCGCAAAGCAAACATAAAATGGTAAAACGTAAAAATGATTACTATTTTATGTTTCTGCTTCTCGCACTGTGAGAAAGCAATGGGGCATGGTAATCCGCCATAGCGGAGCAGACGCCCCTGTGCCCTGCCCTGTCATTTAAATAAATGGAGCCTGTTGTCCTACTGGCCTATTGTTAATCTTACACAACACTCTGTTTAGATTGTTACTATATCCTATCAAGTTCTGCTTAACTGATATATTCCTCAACAGTCCCTTCAGCAAACCATTGTATTTCTCAATCATTCCTGCTGCTTGCGGGTAATAACTAAGGTGTAATATCCACCAAACCCCTTGTTTCTGAGCACAGTCCTATATGGTTTTCCCTGAAAAATATGTGCTATATGCGTGCCTGGACTTCTTCTGGCACCCTATAACATTTGATTAGGTAATCTAGCCCCCACGAAGTGGATTTTTGGTCTGCAGACTTACAAGGCAAGCCTTGCAAGAGACCAGAATATGTGTCCACCATAGTCAATGCTTAGCTTTTGCACTTCTCCTTAGGCAGGGGTCCAATATAGTCTATTATACACACTGTGACAGCTGCAGCTCCTCTTTTAATATGTCACCTTGGCCTCTAGTGTAGGGCCTCTTTCTTATCTGATTACATGTAGGGCATTGCTTCACTGCTTGCTGCCCTTGCTCTTTGGAGACCAGGATTTGTCATTGTTATTCTCATGCAAAAGTGTCTTTCTCCCTCAGATACCCAGTAGTCATGTGAGCCCAGTTTATCTATGCCACTTAAGATTCTTTATTAATTATCACTAGTCATGATTTGGTAATTTGATCCACTTCATTGTTGAACAGAGATGCGAGAGATGTCCGATGAACAATGAGCATCAACATGACTCACATAGATTTGACACTCCTGCACTTTCTTTCACATTTCTTCCCACACTTGCTCTATACCCCAGATAGGGTCGATTTGATTTTCCAACCATCTCTGTGCCAGGTTGGAGCCCAGCTTACCAGTCATTGATAAATGGCCCAACTATCAGTATACACAATGATTTGTTGTCCAACAGGGGCTTGCTCATTCACTGCTGCATCCCATTGCACTTCAGCTAACTGGCTTGAACCATTGTCTGCTCCTCTCAGCAGCACTGTCTCCGTAACAGGTTGGAATGCAACTGCATGCCTTTGTCTTTTGTCCTGCTGTTATCGAGCAGTTTCGACAGTGAACCATGCATTCCTCTGCTCTTCCTAAGTGAGTTGTTCAAAAAGTGAGGCAGTTTCAAATGGCGAAGGCTACATCTGAGCCACATCTGAAGGAGGGGCCTTTTGTCTGCAAGTCCACAACCCCCAACATATCCTCTTGTGGCTCAGGCACACCAGTGGGTCCAGGCTGTGCTCACTGCTGCAGATACCATTTTCACTTTACAATATTAGACGCCTGTACCCTACATACTCTAGCTTCTGTTCCTCCTTCTCCCACCCACCTCAACAGAGGAACTTGTGTGCTTAGGGTAAGTGGTTGGTCCCCAGTGATGCGCTTGGTCTCTAGTATGCTCCTGCCAGCTCCTTCTATAGAGGGGTATAATTGCTCATTGACTGTGTCAGTTTGCTGGCCAGAAGCCCTGGGGGACCTTTTTCCTTCCCTGCCTTTGCCACAGTCACCACACTTCCACAACATCTGTATTGCCACCTCTAACTCAAAGGGGTACCCCTATGTGATGGGACCTAGGACAATATAATTCTGTAATGCATCTTTTGCTCCTTCAAAGGCTTCTTACAGCTCTGGCCCCCACTGAAAAGCGTACATCTTCCTAGTCACTTGGAAGAATGGTTTCAATTTCAAACCTAAATGAGGACTGTGCTGTCTCCAAAACCCAATCAACCTAATAAACCTCTGCCCTTCCCTTCTGCTTTTTTTGTAGGTACATTCAACTGCGGCACCATATCAATAACTTTCTGTTGGTATTAATTTTCACCAGTCCTGACCAGATAAGTCCCAAAAAATGTATTTCTTGTATGAGACCCTGCTCTTATTTGGGGTTGATAGCCCACCCTCTCTGCTGTAAGTAGTCAATCAATCTCTACAATGTCTTGCTGACCTGTTCTTTATGTCCCCCATAATCAGGGCATCATCAATGTAGTGTGCAAGTTGGGTGTCACCCGCCGGAAAGTTGGCCAGGTCGATGGCTTTCAATCCATGACACAACGTGGGACTATGCGGATTCCCCTATAGGCACATTTCTGAAAGTCCACTGCCTATCATTCCAAAATATCGCAAATTGATCCTGAACTGCTTCATCAATATCAATGGAGAAAAGTGCATTTGCTAGATCGATGACTGCGTGCCACTCGCCCACCTCTTTGCTCAAATTCTCAACCATTGTGATAATGTCAGGAACAGCAGTTTTCAAAGGTGGGGCTACCTTGTACAATTGATGGTAATCAACATTCATTCTATATGAATTAGCTAGTTTCTTCACAAGGGGCCATATAGAGCAGTTAAAAGTAGGTGTGGGTGAAAATTCTGCTCCGCCAGTAGAGTTTGTGGAGTTTTGCCGTGTGTTTCGCTTGGAACACAGAGTTCCTGAAAAAGCTCCCAACTGCCATGTGGCAGAATTTTTTCTTCTGTGCATCTCTCTAACTTTACGTTGACGAGTGCAAGTAAGAATTTCCACCCCCTAGTGGAATCTTCTGGCGCTAGATCTCTTAACACGAGCAGTCGTGGCAGGTGTTGACCTTCACGTTGAGAAAGCTGCCACTCTAGTAGAAAATCAACTTGAGCAGCAGAAAGAAGCAGCGCACTCTGGCACACTGCTTGGTGCTGTTTGCACTGATTTTACAGAGTGGAACAAGCTCCCAATGCAAAAAATCAATGTGAGCAGAGCAACATGCCGAATTCCGCCCGCTCGTGGAACTCCGTGGAATCTTGTGAAGTTTTTATGCAACTCCACAGAATTCTGCAGAGTGAAACTCTGCAAATTCCACCCAGCCCTAGTTAAAAGGGCTCACAGTTGGTCTGAGTACACCCCCCTCCAACAATCCCTGAATAGTCTCCAAAAACTCTTTGTGCCCTCTAGCTATGAGGTATTGCTTAATACAAATTGGCTCAGTTCAAGGAGGCACATGAAAAGGGCTCCATTTAGCATGTCCAACCAAAACAACAGTTTTGCTCAATAGCAAGTCAATACCAATTATGTACTCTCATACCTCAGATACTAATACCTGAGCTGAAAACGGTGATCTCTACCTATTGACAGTTTTATCTTTGCGGGTTTGGCTTCTCTCTAAGCACCCCAATAACGGTTAATATTCACACTTTTCCCAGGGAACCTTTGGGGGTTCCCAATTCAAGTTTATATCTGCACCTGTATTAAGCAGTGTCATCCCATGATATACTCATTTTTGAGAATAAATGGTGAGAGGCAAATATGGCCTCCTGTCCCCGGGTTCCTCTTGCACGGACCTGAACCCCAGGGCTTGGCCTGACCTTCATAACGGCTCCGGGACTTCACAGTTATCACTGGGTAAGACTGAGTATGAGGTTGAAATTGGTATTGTCCTCCCTTTATTTTATTCTTTGACCCAGTTTTCCTCTCCCCCACCTCCACTGCTGGTGGCACAGTGGGTAATGCTCTATTGGGAGCATTCTTCTTCCATCTACGCTGTTGCTCCGGCCATTAACTAAGTAAATAAGAGATTGGTTTCCGGTTTATCTGTTCCTTCTTCACCCTGGCATTTAATAAAACTATCCACATTTGTTGCCGTTTTCAATCTTATTGTAGGCTCTCCCCCATTGTTTTTACTCTCCTGTCTAAGCCTGGGCAGAAAACTCCACTCCGCTTGCAGATTTTTCGGAATTCAGGCAGTTCCTGGAATATGCCTTCTGGTTTGAAGAGGAGTTTCTGTTTCCATTCGTACGCTCTAGATTCGTTTTTGCACTCACTCATGAGCGCCACGATATTCTTGGGCCATTCGCGAGATTTAGTGCTCACTCACACGGCTTTTGCCTGTGATGGCGCGCTTATAGTGATGCTCGCAAATGCACCTTGAAGACCTTTGCACTCTAGAAGCAGATATATCTACTCAAAAAGAGGTTTTTGAGTGGATTTTCATCTCCAATAGAGCGTCCAAGTTGTTTTTAAGTGTGAGAAGTTTTTTGTTTCCCAACAGGAAGGAAGTGCCCCAGAGACTCCAGCTTCCTGTTCCTCTCCAGCAGACTCCTCATAGTGCTTCATACCTCTCCAGGTCACTTTTAATTTGGATTTGAAGCTGGTAGGATCACTCTCTTTGTCTGCAACATATATACCATTGAATTTGAGGACTTTGTATTTGAGATTTCACAAGTAAATTCAAAAGGTCTTGCATAAGGGTGTTGTTTGTTTGATAGAGGAGGGTATGCACCAGTATTTATTAGTGGTGGGTGGCCTGCAGTGTCACTAGGGGTATTTTTATATTTTTGCATTGAACATTTTTCTTTTTTTCTAAAAGAACAATGTTGTACAGTTCAGTATATTTTCTCCATGTTTGTTATATTTATTTTACTATGTGGCCTACCCTGCGAACGGGACATCTAGTTAGTAGGCTGAAGCCAGTACTAGTCATGGGGGCATGAAAAACCTGTTTCTGTGGTATATGATGTTTTTTTAAAACATCATTTAGGGTTGGGATGGCATTGGATTAAATTAAAAATGTGTTGAGTTTTTTTGTGTTTCGTTTTCTTTTTTTGTACAAAAGGGTATATGTAGGGTAATATTTGATGCCTTGGGAGGATGTGTGTTTTATGGCTCAGTAAAATCTAATTTTTTGCATTGTTGAATTAATGGTAGTGTTTTCTTCAGTGTTACCATGCCTCCTTTGTCTGGCCAGTGAGTGTGCTTGCATTAGGCCACCATTTGTCTTTGCTCTGCATGCCATGTCGCCTGGGGCCATTTTGTGAAGTCTTTGTCCATAGGCCTGAATGTGTTCTCTTTGTTCCCCATGCCTCCTTGCTTGCTGTTGTTATTTGACCATGTGGCTGGCTGACATTTTGTGCATCCAGCCAGTGTGATTTTGCCTTAGGCTTGCATGTGCTCTTTGTTCCCCATGCCTCCTTGCTCGCTATCGTTGTTTGACCATGTGTCTGGTGGCCATTTTGTGCATCCAGCCAGTGTGCCTTTGCCATTGACTTGGATGTGTTCTTTGTTCCCCATGCCTTCTGGCTCATTCTTGTTGTTTGACCATGTGGCTGGTGGCCATTTTGTGCATCCAGTCAATGTGTCTTTGCCATTGACTTTGCATGGATGGATGTTATATCAGTTAAATAATATGCTTGAGGATCATTTTAGTATTATGCACATAAAGAATATCATTTTAATGAACAGTGCTTATATATTACATGCATTTTTTGCATTTTTTAATTTGCACCTCCTTGCCTCACAATAGCTTTCTTCTCCTTCTCCCATAGAAACATGTGCAGTTATTGACCATCTCTTTTTTGTATCTTGATTTTTGTTTTTCTAATTTTGCTTTTTTATTTTTATTTAGATTTTTTATTTTATTATTTTGTATTTTTTGTGATGCTTTTTTATTTTAAATGCTTTTTTAAAATTGTATTTTATTTATGTTTTTAATTTATTTGCTTTTCTTTACATTTTACCTCCATCCATCCATCCATCCATCCTTTCATCCATCCATCAATCCATCATAGATGCATAGCCACGCAACAGCATTCAGTTTTTTAGGTATAATTCCATTTCCTCCTTGACATCCTGGCTGTGGTGCACTGCAGGCACATCAGCATCATTCATTTTTTTAATGTATATTACATTTCCCCCGGACCACATTGCCTGCCATAGATGCACACTAGTACTTTCATTTTTTTAAAGATTATTATTTAATTTACCCATGCACTTCCCTGAGTGCCACAGGTGTCTCCTTTAGAATAGATGGACATAAAGCAAAGAGCTATATCTGTATTTTGTGTTATCCTGATTGAAAATTAAATCTTATGGTATGGTGGTGTGGTTTTGCTTTAAAGTGGTTGATTTATCATTACCTAAATAACCACCACACTAATATTGCCTTTGTCTTTACTAATTCAAACTGTGACAATACACTAAGGGCCTCATGTAGGTAGCATGCAAGTTACCACTTCTTAAATACCGAACGTTACCGAATCGGTATTTAAGAAGTGGTAACTTGTATGTAGGTAATCCGTCGGTAAATATTACCGAATCGGTAATAGTCGGTAATTACCGAATCGGTATTTACCGATTCGGTAATGAGGCATACCTTCCCATTGATGGGAAGGTATGCCTCATTACCGAATCGGTAAATACCGATTCGGTAATGGGGGGAAAACATGCAAGGGTGGCAGGGTGTCACATTGACACCCTGTTGCACCCCTGATTCGGCCATGTGTGCACATGTGGCACACATACATGCCCTAAGGGCATGTGTGTCTGCCACATTGCACACGTCTAAGCGCTTTAAAATGCGTAAAGACATACATTCATTATTTACCACCAACTATTAGTTGGTGGTAAATACCGACTCCAAAATACACACACACACTCCCCCTACATATCATTTTTGTATTCGGAATTTACCGAATCGGTAAAATTACCGATTCGGTAATTTTACCGATTCGGTAAATTACCGCATACAAAAATTATCCCCCTACATACCAATAGCCAAAATACCGGTCGGTAACGGTATAATTACCGAAAATCGGCCGTTACCGACCGGTATTTGGCTACCTACATGAGGCCCTAAATGTTTTTCCTCCTTGTTTGTTTTTAGGTGCATACGTGTTGAAGAGACATTACCAGCAGTACTGCCAAACCAAAGGCCTGTACAGTGAAGTCAGTCTTCCAATCTATTCCGCTTGTGCAGGTTAGTACCACTGTCAACTGAGAGCTTTAAGACGGCCCCAAAGAAAGTTGCTCCCAAGAAAGTGCTCAGTGAAAAGAAGCAGCTTTCCACCAGTGGTGTGCCAACTACAACCTTTTTGGGGAGCAGTGTTCCTGCCTGACTGACCTCCAGGGAGGAACCTGGGAGCAGCACTTCCATATCAGTAACAACACCCTAACCTAAGCCCAAGACCATGTCTGTCAGTAAGGCAGTCACTGTAACCATGGTGACGCCGATAAGAAGTGATACTGAATTTGATTTGTCCCTTTCGCATAGTAGTGCCCAATTATTTCAGGAAACAGAGTAAAGTAGACAGCAGCAGCAGCCAGCAGTAGTAGCTATCCCTGAAGTTGGTGCAGAACAGTAGTTTGAGCTTCCTGCCATGCACTACCCTCTTATTTTAGAGTCATTGGCTCTAGGATCTCCAGCAAGGAAAAGGAAGGATACTATACCCCCATATTTTTCAAGCACCACTTCTGAAGATGATGATGATACTGCCATGGATTGGACCCCTGTAGAGCCCAGGAGATGCCAGGAGAGGTAAGGGAAAAGAAAAGTTCCTGATAGCCTTAGAATTATGGAAGGGGAGGATGAGGAGGATGACGAGGACAAGCTAGTCATTGTGGAAGTTGCCATAGAGGAGTCCAATATCACTCTTCAACCTGCTACGAGGGGTATGTCACAGATAGCACCACCAGCTACCATATTTGCAAAGCCCTAGATGAGACCTGCACCAACCCCTACCTCAGTAGAGGTATACACTGCAGAGAGGCAGTTGACAATACACGCACCTACCTCCAATTCTTTTCCAGGCATTGGCTGACACAGTAAGAATTTACTTCTCCCTAGTTTGGGACTTTTTTACCATTAGCAAACAGGAGGAGAACATTCAATCCTGGACTGAGTATGCCAGTGCCAGCATAGAACCTTTCAATTATTTCCCATTGAATTTCTTTCTTTGCAAAACAAAATAAGTAGCTAGTGGAACATTATGTTTGTGTCTGATTTATGCTGCCCCACCATATTTTGGCTGAATATATGGCCGGATTGCACTTTGATCAGTGTGCAGTGAAGAAACCTCTTCAAGTCCTTCATCACATTGGAGACAATGCCAGCCTTCCTCACATGATTATACTTTATTTGCATCACTTAGCAGGGCTGCCCCAGAAAATCATTGATTTACAAGAGTGCTAATACCAAATTCCAACGTGTTGCCTGTACCAAAGATACTATTGTGTACCTACTACCTAACCTACCAGTGCTTTAATTGGAAGAGGTTACTACAACTATTGCAACAATGATTGAGTTATTGTGAGTGGTGATTGAGGATTTATGTGGTGGCAGACAAAGAGGGAGGGTGTTCAATTAATAGTAAACTTGATTTTGATGTATTCGGACCATATAGAACGTCACAGCCAGACTCATCCTCGGCCTTCCCCAATAAACCCACATCACACCGCACCTCAGGCAATTCCACTGGCTCCCCGTACAGAAGAGATGCCAACACAAGGCTCTACACAACCAAGGACTTCCATACATTAACCACTGCCTGAACTTCCATCAACCGTATAGAAGACTATGCCCTGCCTCCCTTTCACTTGCCCATACTCCCTGCATCTAATGAAGCAGAAGTGGAGGACGCTCCTTCTCCCACATTGCAGACCAGGAACAGCCTCCCCACGCACCTCCAGACAATCACCTCACTTCTGGAATTCTGACTGGATCTCAAAACCTGGTTGTTCAAATAAGCCTCCAACACCTACAAACACCTGGATACCTTATTGAGTGATTAGCCACGCTTTATAAATTCTGATTGAGTGATTTATTGATTGATGGTATCCAGCCACTGCTGTCATAGCCGTGCCACTATCTCCTGCCCAGTCAGTGGTGGTGGTAGGCCAGCAGAAGTAGTGATATCAAGAGAAAAACCAAAAGATAAAATTCAAATTGTAAACAATGCTCTGAGTAAACACTAGTTTAAAATTAAATAGTGGGTGGCACAGTAGCAGTACATACTTTATGTGGAAAAATAAAAAATAAATTACCTCTCATTAATGAGTAAGGGATTATGTGCTTTGGAGTACAAGTTTTTGTGCTAAATTAATGGAGGATGCAAGCCAGCGCGTTGAGTACTTTGCTACTCTGTAGTCTGCAGCCTGGGCAGCTGTAATGGATAATTGTCTCACTTTAATTCCAACCGTTCTGCTCTTCTCCAAATGCCTTTCACATTCTACTCTGACTCCAAAGAGGCAGATGAAAAATGAATAAGATACTATGCCATCACGTCATTAATAAAACATAGATATCCTTTCTGCCATAAAAAGACGATGGGGAAAATGATGCACTGCACTTCATAGAAAGGAATGAGATGTATAGATTGTATTTGGCACGTTCATCCCAGAGTATCCATTGCGCCAAACTTGAAATCAGGCACTTAGTCCCACTTTATACACTGGCCTCGCTCTCCACCACAAGTTATTTCCAGCAAATTAATTCCCTGTAGAGTAAGGAAAGAAAACTTGACTTACACAGTGTAAGGTAGATGGATTAGGCCGGGTAGCTAGAGATTTTGCTATAGAATAGGGGGGTGTCACTGATCATCGTCATGTGACTAAGCTTTAACTGTTAGAGCGTGAGCAGGAAAAAGAAAGCCTTCTCAACAAACATGCATGGTGAATATTATTTCTAATACTAGCTTACTTGGGCCTGCAATCACAGAAGACAGTAGAGTACCAAACATCTGTTCTTAGTCTTACCGTACCACAAGATATATAAGGGAGAGGGAAAGACTATTAACAAATCAGAAGAAAACTACAGATTTGTACAGACAGGAAAAAGTTAGCTAAAAAAACATGAAATATGAACAAAAGATAATGCAGGAATAACAAGATTTAAACAAAAATTAGATAGGGAAGTTGGGAAAAAAAGGAAACAGCATAAAAAAAATAAACAAGCCAATATTAAAAATAGTATACAATAGTGGGCAGAGGTAAGAGTTGGGGAAATAATAATAATAAATAATAGGACTTACTGAGGTTAGCGGAGCCCTTGGAAGCGGTGCTGGTGGTGGGTGGCACTTCCTCACCAGCTCCTCCCAGACCCGCCCCCACGATGCCTCTCTTCTTCGCCTTGGGTGCAGATGTAAGAAATAAAGAAGATAACAAAACTAGATTAGTGGTACAGTCAATCTCTACAAAATTATTATGACAGGTAAACGCAGTTATGTTGTACTTTTCTAAATCAGATTGCCTATACTACTAGTATCAATACAATTGACTGTTGTTGAGTTGGCCATACAAATCCTAAAATCACTTATCCAAATTTCTTTAACAAAAACTACATTTGGAACGGTAGGGGAGAGGATGTAGCCTTACGGCTAGAGAGGTCGACCTGGAAGCTGGGGAACCAGGTTCAAGTCTTGGTAACGACGCTCAACATCATGTGATTGTGGACAAATCACTCAATCTACCTGTGCCTTAAACAAATCTCCCTGTGTTCATTACGAAACTGGCGCTCATGTAAAGCGCTTTGATACATGATAGCTCGGGTCTAGTTCGCGCTATATAAAACTAAAAAACAAACAAAAAAGAACTCATGAATTCCAATGGATGATCTTTGATTCTATTTTCATTTCTCAACCCCCCTGATGGTCCAACTCAGTCTTCCTGATTTGCAATGCATAGATGCATACAATTCATCACTGTGAGATTGATTGGGAATGTACGAGCTTCATAAATGAAAGTTACAGAGAAGGCAAACTTACTGATATCACTAATTTACTATGGTGTCAGGAGGACAGAGGAGTCTGCAATGGCCTCTTAAATAATATCAGCCAACGAGCATGATTATGTAGCGCTGAGCACCTGCCTAGATCAAACTGGATCACAAAATATTCTTACCGTAAACTGAATGTAATTTACCTCGGAGTGTGAGCAACGTGCTATTCGTACAACAGAATGTTAGCACTGTTGAACAAAAACACAACAAATAATAATTACTCACTGAGCCCTGGAATCTTGATGCCTAGCAGGGCGAGCAGGTCTTGCTCCCGGTCCAGGTTTTCTGCCCAACAGTGTGTCAGCTGCTGATGGATGTGCTGGACCTGGGTGGAGCAGCTCACACACTTGTGAAACCTCCCCCAATGCAGCCAATGCTCCAGCGGGGGATACCCATTCCCAAGCCTGCTGCCAGCATGGAGGGGACTTGGGCTACATGAAAAAAATGAGTGCTGCCCCCTCTGCCTCTAAAATGATTGCATGGGGCTGCACACCTTGGTGGTGGTGCCGCCCAAAAAGTAGGTAGCTGTTGCCAGCTGTTTGTGGGGGCCTGGCAACACCACTCCCCTGGTCGCCTTGCTCTGCAACGGTGCTATGTGGAGGGAAAAAAAGAATACTCACAAACAAATATGAAAGAAATGAAACAAAACATCAAATACACAGACACAAAAACACACATTAATGCAGTAAATAAAAATGAATAATAGATAAGTTAGATTGGGGGAGGAATGAAAAGATTAAGTAACGATTGGAAAAACAAGCCCAGCACAATGAACAGAACAAAAATCCAAATGGCTACACCCATGAAAACTGCGTGATGCCTTTCATACGCAATGTACGCCATGAAAATGTGCTTTGCGCTGCGTACAACGTAGAAAATTAACGCGAACGGGCGCTCTGAGCAGCTCTGCCCACTCGCAGAACTCTGTGTAGTGCGGCAGAGTTTTTTTTACCACTTCATAGCCTGACTCTGCACTCTCCGCTAGACCTAATCATGTCTCACTGCTCTGGCTGACTTCTGACTGCCTAACCCTTTCAGTTGTGCCATCAACAGTACCACTTCTCGCACAGCGTATCACCAAGGTCCTAGAAGGGTTCTTTTCATGTGTGGGGGAGTATATTAATTCAGGTGTTCTCTGATCCCCGTAGGCAGCAGCTCTATATCAGGCCCTAAAAACTGTTAAGAATATCCTGCAGTCTGCTACCCATCTCCCTCATTGGCTCATTGACTTCTGTGATGGTGCTCTAGGGCCTCTAATTTTCCTCAACATCCATGGCAGTTGGATTAAGCAATATTAATCAGGTACGAATCAATAAAGACACCCCGTAAGGAGCAGTGCACAGGTAGCTGATACAAGATGGCTTTAATAAAACACTAGCACAAGCACATATCTTTGCAATGATGGTCACACAGGAGCAGAATGGTTCCATGTGTATTTATAGTGCAATGATAGCACAACCATAGCATGAGAAAGGAATGATCTTGAATCACCCACAGTGCAGCAATTCAAAAGCGGAATAATAATACTATGAATCAAGATAGAGCAGGAGAATATGTCCCTTCTCCCCCTGGGACTTAACGTTAGCAGCACTGCGAAGCCCGCTCCGACCTCTCTTTTTTTCCTCTCCAGGAATGGTGCAGCAGGGGCAGTGGCCATGGGCGCAGGGGTAGATCTGCACGACTCTGCCTGTGAGCTTCTTTGAGGGGTCTGAACCCCTCCTTTTACACACTACATCATATTCCTTATGGTGGTATCAGTGTTTTTACTAACCAAGGGTCCTCCCAGCCACTACCAGCTGCATCTTGCACCTTTCTCTTACTGGTACCCATCAATCATCCTTCCAGCGCCCTCAGCTACTCCCAGGCTCGCTCGCGGTCAGTACAACCTCATCCTATGTCTCCCATGATGCACATTGCCTTGGTATCCTGAACACAGCACCTTGGCAGATAGTTGCATCTGTTAGAACTGGCAAAAACAAGTGTCACAAGCTCTTCTGCTATCTCCATATTTGTACATAGATTTACTGCATGCATTTTCATTCGTCCAGACTGCCTTAGCTAATTAACCCTTCCAAGTCACAATGTATTCCGCACGGTATTCCCTTCATACCGAACAAGGTCGACCAAAGGAGATACCCAAAGCTGAATCAATTTCAGAGCTCTCATATTTTACAGGTCTGATGCGACCTCCCATCTCTTCTCTTCAAAGTGACTCTAGCAACATGTTCCCCATCTCATATTAACACAATTGCAAGCTAGCCATCTACTCATAACAAAGGCAAGGAGAAGTGTCCCGATCTTATGTCTCTAGCACCAAAGTTCATGTTTTACCCTAACAATAATCCTGAGTTTCACATAAAATCACAGTGATACCACTGTTGAGATTCCCATCCACTGACACATGGATAGATAGAGATATAAAGTGATAGATGGACGGACAAACGGACGGACGGACGGTTGGATGGATAGACAGACAGACAGACAGATAGATAGATAGATAGATAGATAGACAGACAGACAGACAGACAGACAGACAGACAGACAGACAGACAGACAGACAGACAGACAGACAGACAGACAGACAGACAGACAGATAGATAGATAGATAGATAGATAGATAGATAGATAGATAGATAGATAGATAGATAGATAGATAGATAGATAGATAGATAGATAGATGATAGATAGATAGATAGATAGATAGATAGATAGATAGATAGATAGATAGATAGATAGATAGATAGATAGATAGATAGATAGATAGATAGATAGATAGATAGATACATGGATGGATGGATGGATGGGTAGAGGGATAGATAGATAGATAGATAGATAGATAGATAGATAGATAGATAGATAGATAGATAGATAGATAGATAGATAGATAGATAGATAGATAGATAGATAGATAGATAGATAGATAGATAGATAGATAGATAGATAGATAGATAGATAGATAGATAGATAGATAGATAGATAGATAGATAACATGCAAACTGCAAAGCTGTGCCACTTTCAAAAACAATGTTTATGTGCTTTTTTTAAATGTGGTCGATCCCATCCCCGACTGGGGCTTGTTGTAATCACCATACCTGTACCACAAAGTTTCCACAGCTCCAAATACATGAGGCAAATGAACCACACATTAGGCAGGGCAAGAGCTCTGCCAGTTTTTGCCAGTGCTTCCATCTCAAAATACTGTACCTGAGACCCTTAAACATATTTGTCCTAAGGAAACTATCACAATTTCAAGAGGAATTACAATAACAGCAGGACTGGCAAACACGTGTAAGGTTTAAGCTTCACTGGTGTATCTGACCAAAGTTAGAGAATGTGATCTTGTTTTAAACAAATGAAGTTACCAATCTTTTCCTGCCTTAATCAAAATATAAGGCAAGTGTAACTTCTCTAGTATTGATTCCCTGTAGGCTGATTTTTCTGTAGGTTAGGCTGTAGAGTACTCACCACAACAGAGGAGAAGGTTTCTCTGCTACCTTTCAGGACGAATCTTAGCCAGGACTGAAAGTGAAGAGACCCTGCATGCCTGTGTACTGCTGCCATATGTCTCTCGCTATGTAGTACGACCTCTGGTTTGTGGGAATGGATGAATGAATTGTTGCCAAGCAGTGGTGAGATGGCTCACAGCCCACAGAGGAGCTGGATCTTCTTTCTCAGCATCATACAACTCTCGATTAGATCTCCCTTTTCTAACAATCTTCTCACAAGCTTTAGACTTTGCAAAGTAAAGTTTTAAAATGTGCAGTTCTGAAACCTTGAATTTATCAAATTCCTAACACACGTAGTTTGTAAGCACTCAAATACCGAGAAGGCGAATACTCTGATAAAAATGGTTGACACTGACACCAGGGCAGAACATAAACCGACATATGGAGAGGAAGACAAATGGCTTGCAAAAGCTGAGGCCCCAACAGAACGAAATGGAGGCACTTACATGAGGGATGTATACATTAGAACATGGATGACAGCACATCTGACCCTGGGTACCATGCACTTTAGGACACAAAGACACACATTCTTACGAGAAGTATGTTAACCCTGGAATAAAATGACTCAAAAAAGGAATTTAGAGACACGTGAGCAATAAAACAAGGAGTACATAAACATTAGACTAAGTGGATGCTCCAATACAGTGGCTAGAACATTTTCCAGAATTTCTTTTAGCAATATTTGCACTGCAAACATTTTAAAATTAGAAGGAGCTACTGTTAGACTTGGCTTTTTTAGCAGGTTAACCCCCAGACCTTTTGCTTTTTGGCCTCCTGTTTTGAACCTATTTTTGACTCTGGGCACTTTACCACTGCTGTTCAGTGCTAAAGTGCATATGCTCTCCCTATAATCTGTGTTTATGGATTGGTGATTCCATTATTGGCATATTGGATTTACTGGTAAATTCCTAGTACAGTGCACTATCTGTGTGCCCAGGGCCTGTAAATCAAATGCAGCACTGATTTAGCACTGATTGTGCCACCCTCATGAGCAGCCTCTAAATATCACTCAGACCTGCCACTGCACCCAGTTTGTAACTGCCATGTCGACCGAACACGTGCACCCACTTCCCAGGCCCTAATGTTCCCTTTTCTTTCATGTAAGACATCCCTAAGTTAGGACCTAGGTAGCCCCATGGGCAGGGAGCAGTGTATGTGAAAAGTAGGAAATGTACTGAGATGTGTGACATGTCCTGATAGTGAAATACAGTGTATTTCATTTTTCACCATTGAAAGGCTATCTGTCCCATAGTATAGAATTGGAGTTTATTTATAACATCTTTTAAATATAACTTCCCACTGGGACGCGATGGAAAGATGGAGTTTATTATGCCTGAGCTCAGAATATAAGAATCCATTTTTTAGTAAAGATGATTTATATATAGAAAGTGGGTAGTTTCATGTTTAGCCATCCTGTGTGACTCTGCTGGGTTCTCGATTGACTGCCTGGCTTTGGAATGACAGGAGCTTGGGATGTGCATTTTCTCAGATGGCCACTGGGGGATGGGGGGTGATGTGTATCCTTCCTTTTGTGAATGAGTCAGGGCTGAATAGACCTGGGCTGATTTCTGAGTAGTGGGAGGAGTTTTCACTAGCACCTGTATATGCCTGGTCTTCATTTGGAGTGGTGGGGGAGATTTCCCTTGCACCTGAATAGACCCTGTCTGCCTTGGACAATGCTGTCTCCACCTCCTGCTGGGAAGCTGGACCAGAGAGGACAGAACTGGTTTTGGCTGAGCACAGAGCCTCTCTGTACCAAGAGAACAAATGAATCTGCTGTGTAAATATTGGGGCCCAGACCCCAGAATTTTAGATTACTGCTGAACTAAGGAACCTGCCAGGAAGAAGGGCTGGAAAAGCTGTCAGGAGGCACTGCCACTTTGCTGCGTGCTCTGTTTTGTTGGACATATGCTTGCTGCTTCTGTCGTGGGCAGGGAATGGACTGGTTTGTACTTTCATCATCCTGCTGTTAGAGTATTCTTCAAGGGTTTGAAGTAGAGCTTGCCTCCAGTTGGAAGTCTCGGGAGATAAAAGACTTCAAAGAACTCACCGGAATCAAGAAACCTGCCAAAAAGAAGAGCTGGAAGAGCTGCCAGGAGGAGTACTGCCCCTTTGCGGTATTGTTGCTTTGTTGGGTTGGCCTAAAGTTGCTGCTTCTGCCTTGGGTGGTGAAACGACTGGGCTGAACTTTTTTTTACTTGTGCTGAGTATCTTCAAGGGCTTGAAGTAGAGCTTGCCTCCTGTTCTGAAGTCTTAAGGACTGCTAAGACTTCACCAACCACTGGGTACCGCTTCTGGAACCTCTGCTCCAGTTGCCACAGGGAAGGGAAAAGCAATCAACTCCATTGATGGCTCTGTGTCCTGAAGGCACCGCAGAGGGCACTGCCACATCTCACACCACAACCCCGGTCTCACTGACGACAATGACCACCGCGACCACTGAGCCGCTACTTGCACTGTGACCTGTGGGCACCGCACTCCGCAACTCCTTGCTTCACTTCGCTGCCCTGGTCTCACCGACCCCATCGCTACATGCTAACTGTGACCTCCGTGACCACATTGTGGTAAATAAATTCTTCTTTACCTGACTGAATTTCATACTGGATCTTTAATCAAAATAGCTCAGAATAATAAGAGGCAGAATCCGTGGTATAAGAGGTTTCTAAATGGGCTTTATTCCAAAATGGCCGACTCGAGTCGCGGCCTTCAGGTTCCGTCACCAAGAAGGTTCAGGAAGTGAAGTACGATACTTTATTGATAGACATACATTTTTATAGTAAGTACATTTCAATGAAACGAATGCAGAAGGCGTAACAATTGATAAGAAAAGTGACATAGTAAATACGTAATCGAAACTAGGCGTAATAAGGAATAAAAGAAACATGATTGGTTAGGGTTATCATATATAGGTGGATCTATAAGATAATACTTGGCAGGGATGCGCGCGCAGCAGCATGACGTGTAATTGACGTGTAACTAGGGGGTGAAGGGGACTTGACATTAACTCTACATGTGGAGACAAAAAGTCTGGGGGGTCAAGTCAACCTAATCCCAAATCATATCTAACATCCTATGTTTAAAGAACTATGTTATCCACAAGGAAGGACTCTCGGACAGAATCTAGTCTATACTGACTGTGTGCGTGCACAAATGCCTAAGTGTCTACATGAGATGCGAGAGGCAGGAAACTTTCCATGGCAACTGGGCTATGAATTACTCGCATGGGGACAGCCCTTTGCTCGAGAGCTAAAGGAAATGTTTACCTAAATCACTAGACAGGAATGCATCGGCTGAAGAGCAAAGTAGATAATTCGAAGGTGAAATACAGCTTCTTGGCAGGCAGGCGAAAACTGGCCGAGGCAGGCACCGTTAGCTGCACAGGAAATAGGACAAAGTTCATGGGTGCAGATGCGAGCCCAAGCTGACGCTTGTCAGAGACAGAGAGCAGGGAAAGGCTTTGAGGACAGAATCGGGCCTACTTCGTCTGAACTGTAAAAATGGAGTAACTGAGCCATATAAAGTCGGTGGCCTTTCATATTTAGGAAGCGAATATCCAGCCCATTCATGGCGGATCTGACAGAGAACATGTTGACGGTGGACGCACATGTGTTTGCGTCTTCGAAACTGGAACTGGAGAGAACATACATGTACTTGTAACATGCATATAGAACCGTTGGGGTCCAAGATAGGGGACATAACTGATCAGGGAAATCCACTTTTCCACATTCCCTCCTTGTCCCCTACTTGCCCGTCAAGAAACATCAATCTTCATTAATCCATCGATTTGCTCATGGAGCATCATTTCTTCTTCTTTCTTCTTCCGTGATCTTGAACGAAAGCCTTGATGTGGAATACACGATGTGGCACACAAACCACAAATCGCTGGTCCACATTGCAGGCATAAGCAGCAACTGAATAGTATAAGAAGGCCAATACCTAGGAAGGATAGAACTCTCCATCCCCAGGCTGATATCAGACTCCAAAACCACCCGGACCAAGTCCAAGTGCCTGGATCCTCGTGTATCTGGCTCACAATCTTGTGAAGGCGTGTTATAGCTTTATATACAGATGGCGAATTTTCTGGTATGAATACGCAGCAGCTGGATCCGATGACCCTACAAGCTCCGCCCCTATCGGCCAGGATGACGTCAAGGACAAGCCGATTTTGAAGGACAACAATCCTCATCACTGATTGTTCCTCTGTCAGATTGCCTAGGGCAGCTATAGTCTCATTCACTACGGCTTCAAGAGTCTTGGTTAGTCTACGTATCAGCTTACTATTTGAAATTGTACCTATATATGGGAAAATACCTTTATTGAAATCTACATACTTGTCCCATGCCGTCTCAGTATAATCGACAACTGGGAGATCTCTTCGCTCTCTATTGTGTACTAAATGAGTATTTCGATAGTAATCAGGAGGAGCTAGGAAAACAGGTGGCAGAAGGAATGCGATGTAACAGGTACCATCCCAATCTAGAGGTAGACGCATATATGCCATCTGACCACATATAAAGTAGGAATGGCGAGAAGCTCTAAATGAAGATTTGCCTTCATCACTATATTCTACAATAGTAACGCATTTGCTATGGCCCATATGTATGGAACCAACTTTCCTTACACATAATTCACCTTTAACTGGAAATACTGACATGGTGGGCAAAATTAGCTCAACTTCGGATTCGACATTCAGAATCATGAGATTAGGTGTAAAATTACCTAATCTATATACTTCATTTTCTAGATCAGTTCCTGTTCTACTAGGGTGACCCTCCTTGTCAGGGTGACAGACTTTGTATAACACTATATTCAGATTTCCCCATATCCAATGGTGTTGATAAACTGCTGTGTCTGAATCTATGGAATTCAATAAACTAAACCATGCTCCACAGGTGCCATTATATGTGAACGGATGTGGAAAGAAAGGCAGAACTCCTTTGTTGTTCTGATAGGGAGGAAGTCGACCACACACCCAACAATTAGTGGCATTACTAGTCTGATGAGAATGATGTAACATACTAATGAAAGTGTTATTACGCAGCGCAAGTCTATAGGACAACTCATGTGGGGGTAGGTCACTAAAAGAATGTTCATCAGTTATATTGAAAGCACGTCTAGAAACAGGATAATACATATGCAATAATATACTTGCAGTAACTATTATAAAACTCAAGAAAAACAAAATTAATAAAGTCACAATACAGTGGCTACGCAGTAATTTACAGTAAGCATGTCGTTTCAATATAGTTCTGGACTCTACATGATTCAGACCTAAGGGATGCATGTCGGGACAGATTCAACCGCTTCACCTTGGAGAGGACTTAAACAATCAAATCGTCCGACAGTTTGGGTCTGGACCTGAGTTTCTGCTTATAGAGTTCGGTGCAACTGGCCTCAGCCAAAGGTAGCTTTGAGTCAATGGGGGAAGACACACGGGGAGGACTGTTCATGTCAAGAGGAAGTCCATGAAATTTCTTGATATGGCTGGAATGCACCCAGCCTTTTCTCCCTTCGATCTTCACAGCTGTTCTGGTTGTCAACAGGACCAACTTGGGAAGTTTCCACCTGGGCTCCAATTGGGTTTTCCGATCAAAATTCCGGACGAGAACGTAGTCGCCGGGAATTACGTCATGGGGTTTCACCTCGGTGTTGTCGGGAAAAGCTGCGACTACCTGTGAACGACAAAATTGTAGTGCAGACATCAAGGAAGCCAGGTAATCTGTCAGCATATTACAGTCAACATCAGTTATTTTACGGGGTATAGGCGTCCCCCACATATTCGGTGGTCTACCAAAGGTCACCTCATAAGGGGATAGCCCTGTTCGAGAGTGTGCTACCATCCTCATGTAAAATAGCGCAACTGGTAAGGCTACTATCCAGTCCACACCCTTCTCCTGACATATTTTAGACAATCTGATTTTCAAAAGTTGATTATGTCGTTCCACGAGACCTGCTGCCTCGGGGTGTCGGACACAATGGAATTTCCACTCATATCCTAGCAAGAGTGAAACATGTTTCATTAATTCGGATGAGAAAGGCTGACCGTTATCTGAATACACAACACGTGGTAAACCGTACCGTGGGAAGAATTCTCGAACTAGCTGCTTGGCAGTAGTCGGGGCAGTGTAATCTGATACGGGGTACGCCTCTGTCCAACGGGAGAGGGCACAGACAACTACGAGAACATATTTGAATCCTCGACAACGTTCCATCTGAATATAATCCATCTGGAGGACTTCAAAAGGATGGTCAGGAGGCTGAAATCCACCCTGCTCTACGGGAACACTCTTTCCTGGATTAAACTGACAACATATCATACAGGTACGGACTTTTTGTTTAGCTGCTGCTCGTAAATGTTTGTTGAACCAAATGTGCTGAATGCTGTCTAACATAGCTTTCTCTCCTAAATGTGCTGGACTGTGCACTGTAGCTATAATGGCTTGAACCATGGAATCAGGGAGAAACCACACGGATTTCTCCTTCGTCATCCATCCTTGATCTGTCTGGATCCCTCCTAGTTCAGTCCACTTCTTTATTTCTTCTGCTGTGGCATGTGTCTGTATGTCAATTACGTCAAGTGTGGGGTCCTTAATCGTCATACACTGTGTTGGTGTCTGAACTATTGGCTTTGTCATGTCGGATGTACGAGTCTGAGCAGTCTGTTTAGCTGTTCTGTCGGCTAAATCATTGCCTTGAGAAATGATATCAGTGACCTTCGTGTGTGCTTTACATTTCATAATCGATATTGCAGTCGGTAAATGAATTGCATCTAACAGAGCATGAATGAGGGACCCGTGCTGAATATGGGTTCCATGAGAAGTTAAATAACCCCTCTCTCGCCAAAGCACCCCGAAGTCATGTACGACTCCGAATGCATAACGCGAATCAGTATATATGTTGACTTTCTTGTCTGTGGCTTGAATACAGGCTTGTGTTAGAGCAATAAGCTCTGCTGCTTGGGCTGACAAAGTATCTATGCAGTTTGTTTCAATAACTTCAGTGTCTGTGGTGACTGCGTATGCGGCAACTAAATTTCCTGTACTTGTTCTCATGCATGAACCGTCTACATACAATGTCAGGTCTGGATCTAACAATGGAACATCTGTTAAGTCTTGTCTGGGTTTCGTCTTTATCTCAATAACTTCAACACAATCATGAGCTAGTGGGTCTGTTCCACTTACGGGTAAAAGTGTAGCAGGATTCAATGTATTACAACGTCTGATTTCTATGTGTGGCTGAAACAATGTCAGTTCATAACCAGTAAGTCTTGCTATGGTCAAGTGTTGTGTTTGCGTTCGATTCACAAGAACCTCTACTGCATGTGGTACTTGTACTGTCAATGGGTGTCCTAACACTATGGCATCGCTTTGTCTGATTGCTAAAGCTGTCGCTGCCACTGATTTCAGGCACGCAGGCAAAGCCTGAGCTACTGGGTCTAATGTACTGGAGAAATAAGCACAAGGCTTACATGATCCTGCTTGTTCCTGAGTGAGTACTGACAAGGCAGTACCTGCACGTTCTGTAACAAAGAGTGTAAAATGTTTGCTGTAACATGGTGTCGCTAGAACAGGTGCTTGACATAGAGCTTTCTTTAAGCTCTCAAAAGCTTGTGTGTGTTCCTGAGTCCAAGGGAGGACAGTCGATGTGGCCGCCTCCTGTGCTGTCAACTGAATGAGGGGTTTCGCTAGAAATGCATATTGAGGGATCCACTGCCTACAGTACGAAGTGAGGCCTATGAAAGCCCGTACTTCCTTTTGTGTCTGTGGTATTGGCATGTTTGCAATTAACTGAATGCGGTCAGGTGTAAGCTGCCTTCCCTCCTTGGACAGCGAGTGACCAAGATAAATAACTCGCTGGACACAGAATTGCAGCTTAGAAGGAGACACCTTGTGCCCCTTGTCGGCTAGAAAATGTAAAACTGTCAATGATGCTTTTTCACATTCGGGTTCGCTTCGTGCGGTGATCAGCAGATCATCGACGTATTGAAGCAATGCGGTGTCAACTGGCATGTGTATACTGTCAAGTTCTCGTTTCAGTGCTTGGCTATAGATGCTGGGACTTTCTGTAAATCCTTGAGGAGCGCGGGTGAATTTAAAGCTACGTCCATTCAAACTAAATCCGAACAAATATTGGCTTTCCGGATCTATTGGGACGCTGAAAAAGGCATTCTTGAGATCAATTACAGTAAAGAATGTTGCTTGTGAATCAATGGCTGTCAGCAATGATGAGATATCGGGGACCACAGGAAATTGTGGCACAATGCACTTGTTTAATTCGCGCAGATCAATAACTAATCGATACACTGGCGGGGCCATAGGATCAGTTCGTTTAAGAATCGGAATTATCGGTGAATTACACACATTGGAGTTGGTTTCTACAACCACTCCTTGCGCAACTAGCTCGTCAATGATTTTCAGTAAAGCCGCTACAGCATCCGGCGGTAACTTGTATTGCCGCATTCGTGGCAATACCACTCCTTCCTTTAATGTGACTCGATATGGTGTAATGTTCATGCAACCAACATCAGTAGGGCCTTGTGCCCATAGATGCGCTGGTAAAGTCTGTAGTCGGGGATCCATGTCTCTGGATACATAATGACCTTTAAAATCACGTAAAAACAATCTTACTCCTTCCGGAGAACAACAGATAATAGCCCCTAGGGCTTTCAATGTCTTTATACCTAACAAGTTTTCTGGACAAGATTTGGTAAGCAATAAGTCAGTAGTTCGTGTCAAGGGACCAATCGTAAGCGGAAGTGGCTGTGATACTTCATTAACAATAGGCTTTCCTGAAAAACCAAGGGAAACATTCTGAGAGCCTGAGAGGGGTGCCCCTGGAACTTCACTACGTTTTATTGTTGTTCGACTTGCCCCTGTATCGAGTAAAAATTTTCTGTCCTGACCTAATAGTTCACTATGAACATAAGGTCCTTCTTGATCTACTGGAATCTCGATAAGGGGTAAGTCAACTTCCCTCTCTAGGCTGGTTCATGCGTAACGTTGGTACTCAGGATATTCATACTGTGCGTTCTGGTACAATTGTCGTGAAGTTATTTGTGTGGCAGCCGCAGGCAACGGTGGCGCAGCTGGCACAAATTGTATGGGCTGCTGTGAGGCCGGCATGGACTGTTGCTGAGCTGGCATGGACTGTTGCTGAACTGGCATGGACTGTCCATGCTGCATAGCTCCTTGTTCATTCTGATCTTGTCTAACTAATCGTGGTCTTTCTTTTGCAATACCTGTGGCTATATTACGTTTTAGGACTTGACAATCGTGTACATAATGGCCTGGTTGTTTACAGTAATTGCAGGTTCCTTTTACAAGAACTGCAGAATCTCCAGAATGTGTCACACCCTTTTTGTGACCATCCGCTGGTACTGTCTGAGAAACTAGCATTTTCATTTTTGTATCCTTCATGCGTCTATGCTCGTGTTCTTGTTCATCCCTAATTCTATTGTGATGATACTGTAACATTTGTAGCATTTGTGACGGAGTGTTACTTTGCCAGGTACTCTCGAATTTCAATATTCTATTCTTCACTGGAGGCAATGCATTTTCCACTAATTTTGTCACAAATAAATGTGGATATGAGTCACTGCTTGCTTTTATACCACTGTTTATACCAAAACATTTTTCAAATCGTGCATAATAATCACTTGTGTCTTCATCTTGCTTTTGTTTGCAGGCTGTGATTGCACCCCAATCTTCCTTTTTTGTAGTTAATAAACGTGGCAGTACCTGTACTAGTAAACCTGGTAACAGTTTAACTTTATCCCCGAGCCCTGAACCTGCAGCTCGGGCCTTTTCTTCCTCTGCCAATGCTGTCCAGTCTATCTTTTGGTCTCCCACTTCCCACTCTTTTTCTTTCAGTTTTTCATAAATGCCAGCAGGCAAAAGCACCTTTAATATCGTCATAATATCAGGAAAGGTGTACTCTCCCATCAGTAACATGTCTTTAATTTCTCGGTGGAAACCCGCTGGGTCTTTGTCATGACTGGGCACTACTTTCTTCATTTCCAATAATTCCATTTTTGATATGGGTGTGTAAACAAATACACGGTGAAAGTCATTGTCTTCACCCTTTATTGGGTGCACTTCTCGCAAGGGATTCTGTCTATCCATGTAGTACGGTGTTCCTTCTTTGTTGGGGATCGAGAAAGGATCTGGACTTACAAAAAGAACGTACTGTTTACGTGACATTAGGATTTCTTTAATTAACTTGTTACTAGAACCTCTCCATCTATCCGTAAGTAGTTCAGTTAATATATCTGGTAAGGGACCAGGATCAGCATGTTGGCTCTTATATAGTATAAGAAGTTGCTGAATCATATAAATCCCAGCTAAACGTTGTTCATCTGGACTGAGGTTCAAAAACGCGTGTGCGACTGTCACATCACCATATTTACCGGGACTGTCCATCCAATGAACAGCTGCCCTTGCTAATTCTTGTTCGTCCATAGAATCGAGGAGGTGGTAACCCCTTCGTTCCCGGAGTATTTTATCTGCGGCTTGAAACAAACGTTCGGGAGATTTCATATTTATTATAGTTGGACATATAGAGTGTATCGGATCAGAAAAACCTCTGGTATTATTACAGGACCTTCCTCTGCCCACATAGGCTATGGTGTCTGGCTGTCTTCCTGAGTCTCCTGATTCGTACTCTTCATCCTGCTCGAACTCGTCTGTTTCCAATCTCTCTGCATGTATGTGTTCTACTTCTTTCCTAATTTTTCGGCACATGGCTACTATACTTCCTTGTCTATCATGTTTTCCATCGGATATATTCTGACTCCATTTAGTAAGAGTTTGCATTATTTCCGGGTCTACCCCCGGTCGGTCTTGATTTCTGATCACACAATTTACAAAAAAACGTAACAATTCTCCCTGTATCTCTACTTTCTGATACTCCATAGCTCTGTTAATGCATTCAGGATCTTTTCCTGTTTGGACAAAATGATATATGTTATCTAGATGCATAGCCATTCCTGGTAGCCTCCCTAAAAACGTTGCAGCTCGTCTAACTCGTAACGATGCCAGGACCATTTCGTCCTCTTTACCGGGCACTGGATCATATCTACAATCTATCATAAGATCCTTAAGCATACGGGTATTTACAAGTTTGGGCGTACGTGTATGTACTGATTCTTGGAAAGAAAATTTACTCCCCCTGGGTGGCGTAAAATGAAGGCTAGTAGCACCTCCAGTAGCCCCCTCTGAGGTGTCAGACGTGAAAGGATTCGTAGAACGTGCTACAGCCACTACAGGTGTAGACGCGGCTGTAGAATCAGTTGCGGGGACAGACGCGGAAGCAGATGTGCTTGCCGAAGCTTGTGTCGTGACTTGTGTCGGAGCTTGCTGTGGCACAGTGACAGATACCTGATCTTGACGTTGAACCCCCCCAGCAGACGGTCTATGCGGTGCGGGGTTAGCATATTCGGGAACTGTATCATCTAAATATGAGGAAAGAAAAATATCTTCTGCGGTTCTAGGATGTCCTTTAGGATGTACTTTTATCGGAAACAATGGGGGTGGCAAGTCTTTTGGTATGGCCGCAGTGGCTTGAGGCAATCCTTCGGCCAGAAGGGGATACATCCCTTTCATAAGGGCATTTCTTTGTCTCTCTGTTTGTTCTGCTTGTACTCGTGTACCTTCTTCAATCAACTGCTTCTCTCGAACCCTATTTGCACTTTCTTTACTTCTCTCTTCCTGTCTTAGCGCCTTTTCGGTGCGCCTATGCGATTCTTTACGCCATAATTCAATAGCGTCTTTCTGTGACTGTCTAGCTTTCCTTTTCCACAACTCTTCTTCTACTTTCATGATACAGTCTGCGTCCCAGGTCCCAGCTACGGGCCATCTCTGATTCTCTGGTAACTCTTTGGTGTAGTCCACCCATAGATCTAGGAATAATATGGCGTCTAAGCCATGTTTGTGGTACATGAAGTGCCCTGGAGTGTCCCTAGGAGGAATAGGGACTGCCTCTTCAAGCACCCCTTTTCTAGTAGTGATCTGTCTTAACTTCGAAAAGAGCGGCATATTGACTACTGATCTGATACCTATTCTTGAACACAACGGATTTGATACTTAATCTTGAACACACCTAGCACAAAAACACAATAAATGAACAATGCACAATGAACAATCATTCATACCACAATATGCAGGACATTTTGACACATTAGAAATAAAACACTAAACATTAAACAAAATAACCATCAATGATGATAGTCTGCATAACTAATCACCAAGCAGAATTCTTGACAATAACTAGATACTTCGGAAATACTTGATATACGGCTAAACCGTACATATACACTGCTAAACAGTGCAGACCGGATTTGTGTACCCAAATCCGTCTTGACCGGCACAACCTATGTGCACGTCAACACGCCTCCCCGGCGATGGTACTCACCGAGTAGCTCACAACGAAAGGCCTCGGAGAATGAACTCGATTTCGGACATCGGACCCTCTGGACATCGGGACTTCGAAAACCTGGTGGGCCTCTGTATACCTCGGATCTTGCTCTCTCAGCTAGGCTCTGGTCGGGATACTTCGCGCTTCTCACCGCCTCGTCTGGGTTGATCGCAGCCTCAGTCGCCCCCGCTTGACCGGAGGGAGCTACAGGAAATCCTGCTGGTACGCGTTTATGGTCCGTCCAGCTGTGGCAGGAGACCGGGCCTGCAACGCACCGCCGGCGCGTGAGATGAGAAAGTGTCCCTGTTCGGGCGCCATTTTGTGGTAAATAAATTCTTCTTTACCTGACTGAATTTCATACTGGATCTTTAATCAAAATAGCTCAGAATAATAAGAGGCAGAATCCGTGGTATAAGAGGTTTCTAAATGGGCTTTATTCCAAAATGGCCGACTCGAGTCGCGGCCTTCAGGTTCCGTCACCAAGAAGGTTCAGGAAGTGAAGTACGATACTTTATTGATAGACATACATTTTTATAGTAAGTACATTTCAATGAAACGAATGCAGAAGGCGTAACAATTGATAAGAAAAGTGACATAGTAAATACGTAATCGAAACTAGGCGTAATAAGGAATAAAAGAAACATGATTGGTTAGGGTTATCATATATAGGTGGATCTATAAGATAATACTTGGCAGGGATGCGCGCGCAGCAGCATGACGTGTAATTGACGTGTAACTAGGGGGTGAAGGGGACTTGACATTAACTCTACATGTGGAGACAAAAAGTCTGGGGGGTCAAGTCAACCTAATCCCAAATCATATCTAACATCCTATGTTTAAAGAACTATGTTATCCACAAGGAAGGACTCTCGGACAGAATCTAGTCTATACTGACTGTGTGCGTGCACAAATGCCTAAGTATCTACATGAGATGCGAGAGGCAGGAAACTTTCCATGGCAACTGGGCTATGAATTACTCGCATGGGGACAGCCCTTTGCTCGAGAGCTAAAGGAAATGTTTACCTAAATCACTAGACAGGAATGCATCGGCTGAAGAGCAAAGTAGATAATTCGAAGGTGAAATACAGCTTCTTGGCAGGCAGGCGAAAACTGGCCGAGGCAGGCACCGTTAGCTGCACAGGAAATAGGACAAAGTTCATGGGTGCAGATGCGAGCCCAAGCTGACGCTTGTCAGAGACAGAGAGCAGGGAAAGGCTTTGAGGACAGAATCGGGCCTACTTCGTCTGAACTGTAAAAATGGAGTAACTGAGCCATATAAAGTCGGTGGCCTTTCATATTTAGGAAGCGAATATCCAGCCCATTCATGGCGGATCTGACAGAGAACATGTTGACGGTGGACGCACATGTGTTTGCGTCTTCGAAACTGGAACTGGAGAGAACATACATGTACTTGTAACATGCATATAGAACCGTTGGGGTCCAAGATAGGGGACATAACTGATCAGGGAAATCCACTTTTCCACAGGGGCACCGGTCATAAGTCACACAATGCACCGCCCCATCCCACACCACAGTCCGGACCGTCCAATGCCAGCTTCCCACTACCAGCTCTGTTGCCTGCACCGTGAACTGTCCGCACCGCAACGAGCACCGCCTTCACTCTGCACCGCAGCCCTGGTCTCAATAAGGCCGCTGAGCGACCGTCACTGAGCCGCTACCTGCACCGCGACTCAAGGGCACAGCACGCTGCACCACTCAGCTTCACACTGCAACCGCAATGGTTGCCATGAACAGCCCGCACCAACGTCTCGGCTGCAACACAAAAGGTACTGTTTACGAGTCCGTTGACACCCCTGGCTGACGCGGTCAGACGGAACAGTTGGATACTGTTGTTTACAGCACTGCGGTAGCACTGGCAGCGCTACCGACTTCAAGGAACTGAGTTTTTTAAGTATTCTTGCAAAGTGCATATTGTTACAGTACTGTATGTTGGATTTTTGTCGTTTTGGTCTTGTTTTGGATATACTGGTGTGGTGTCCTTTTGTAGTGTTTTCACTGTATTAGTGTTGGCTATGTGCAAATGCTTTACACACTGCCTCTGAGAGAAGCCTGACTGCTCGTGCCAAGCTACCAAGGGAGTGAGCAGGGGTTATTTTAGGAGTGTATCCCCCTTACCCTGACTAGGAAAAAGGGTCCTTACAAGGACAAAGTTGCAAACCCTTGTCAACAAGAGACCCCCATTTATAACAGCCACCCTACTCCTTGTTTGAACAGAATTGTGGAATAATAATAAGACTACCACAACCATAGGGAAGCTCACAGATGTGACTAGTAAAGGACAGAGCTGAAGTGTTGAGAGAATGTGCTGCCATAATATATTGTTTTTACATTGGGTTGTCTGAGCTCATGGTCAACACACTACTTCCTGGCTGCTATTTGCACTAAACTTATAATAGAAGCATGGTCAGCATCCAAACACCTGAAAATGTATGAACTACACTTTTCCAGAGGAATTATAATGAAAATGAAATGTGCTGAGATAAGCTGTCCCGAAATTGCTGAGCAATAGTTAGATTGCACAATTGAAAAATGTGTACATTTGAAAGACTGCATATTGACTGTGTGGTAAAAACGCCCCTTCTGTTTTTTAACTAAATTAAACCGTGAAATAATGATCAGAAGACTACTGAGGCCAGAATGCCTAGAGATGCTCACAGGTGTGCTTAGTAAATGACAAATGCTGGACTTCTGAGGGACTGCGTTGGCAAAATATGTTGGAATCTGACATCTAAAGCTGGGTATCAGGGATAAAGAGACAGAAATATAAAATGTGATGTAGATGGGATCTGGACCATACGTACAGTGGGAAGGCAGATTCCCATTCGGGTAGAGCGTAGGCATGAACAACAATATTTTACAAGAGAGATGCACTGACATGAACCAGTGGGAAAGTGAGATCCCAGACACAGAGTTACACTGGGAGAGACATGGACCTTGGTTCATAGAGATAGAAAAAAGACAAAAGGCCACACCTACTCCAGTGTGGAGAAGGGGTCTAAGACCACACCAATACTAGAACACACTTTCCATAATTTCTGGACAAGACAAATATACTCCATCCGACAGTGATCCTCTATCCGGGCTTGAGAAACAGGAGGAAGATGACACCGATAAAGAGACAGCTGCAAAGGACTGCAGGGACTACAGAGGAGCAATGACATGGAGCAGGCAAACATTCTTACAATGAGGGAGAGGGCACATTAAGAGCAAGACTAGTTACCATTAGGCCAAGACCAGAAACAACGATTTGAAGACTGGGAGCACATGGACTTTCCTCGATCGGATCACTGAATGGGGCAATGAAAGTCGTAAAACAGAAATATGACATGGAGCCTTCCACTGCGATAACCCTGAATAGGCAGCCAAAAGTTCTTGGGGTCAAGGAGCGCATTGACACCAAAGTAGGAAGTGCGTGTTAGTTCAGGCAGGATCACACCAACTAAGCCAAAAACACGATTACCCAAACATTGACGGCAGAGTCACTGGACGATGACCCAAACGTTGAGGATAGAGTCACTCGACAGAAACAATTTTATGCAGTGGTTGAGGACGCACTTGTAAGAGCTGGTCAGACTTCATAAGACTAGCAGGCAATGTAGAGAAGCTGTATTGGGATATTCCTCATCCTGGAGTCTGCAGGACTCACATGAGGCAATCAACAGTAGCAAAAGGCTTTGGAAATGTCAAGTTTTGCGCAGCACGCAAACAAATAAGAATTAGAGTGAGATAAAAAACAGAAAATAAAACAAAACGAAGGTAGGCTTCCACGCTCTACTTTCCCCTTACTCTGATGTTACTCCGTTAGGTTAAATATCCAAGTCTTCTCCGAGAAAGGGGAGGCCCTTTTCTTGCCATAGACCATGTTTGATAAGTGTTTCATATAATATCTTATTTTTTCCAGGAACCTCAAGGAAAATATGTAGCTAGTTCTTTAGTGGTTGGGCGATTGGGAGGCAGGACTGCATTTTAAGCCCGTAATTAATTCCATTTGCCGCCCTCTGCTTCAGGCACCGCCCCCATTGGCCACAGGTGAACCCCTGGTGGATCCCCATTCTGTCACAACCTCCAAGAGAAACATGGCCTACTGTCCCTTTACGCAGATATCTGACTCAGGTCGGAAACGCCTGAGACTGGGAGTGGCAGAGGAAAGAACCTTTTCAGGCATTTTAGTATTAAAACCCCGAGGTTCCATGACGCTGCTCCTGGCCTTTCCTGAGCTGCTTGGGTTCTTCAGATTCTCTGCCAGGCCCAGAGAATGAGCTGGGATAAGTGTTTTGAAAGTAAAACAGCAAACACAAGCAACCTAACCTGTTACAAATGTTTTTATGGCGGGCAAAGAGCATCCCGAGTCATGGTGTACTTGAGTTTGTTACTGCCTTGTATACAGAGGAAACCTGCCCTTGTCCCTTCTGATATATTTAACCCTTATTTGCATAGTTCCTCATTTGCATAGTTCAAATGCAACTAAAGCGCCTATATTTGACTGCCATTTCATTGCTGTATGTTTTTTTGTCATCTCGTCCCCTGGGTCTGGTTGTGTTTTTTCCTTCCCACACTCAAGAACGATGACATAGTCTCTTTGGAATGGCTGCTCGCACTGTTAATGACTCTTAATAGGGTTGTAAATACCATTTTGCCAATTATCGTCTCTTAATCAAATACTATAATTTAGAAATTTAGTAGCATAATATACCCACCTTGTACCTCTTCTGCAAACAATACATGGTTGCATGTTACGCTTCGCACCATGCCGCACTGGTGTGTATGCTGAGTTACCTCAAAAACAGTAATGGAATAAAAAAGTGAACTCGCCTACCTTGCAGTACCTTCTATCTGAATATTGAAAAGATTCCTTGCTCATCTGTACTGAAAGCATCCAAGTACAATGTGTTTAGAACGCGGTGATCAGTGATGTAATCAATCGCCGATGCTATTTGTGACGTCATATGTGATGTCCTCAATGATGTTTGTGATAATGTTATACCATGAAGAGTGCTGTCAACAAACCTTGTTATGGGAAACGACATTACGTTATTCCATGACTTCCACACTCAAGGAGTTATGGGGCATATCAACAACAACCGGCTATAATTATCGCTAAGCGCACTTAGCGCTAGGATAATTATCGCCGGCTAGCGTGGATTTTTATCGCTCAGATAGCGTGCTATTAGCAACGCTTATCTCAAAAGCGATAAAAATCCTCGCGCTAACTGCCTAACGTGAGATTATCGCTGGAAACCCAGCGATAATCTCACGAAATGTGGCGTTAGCTTGTTGATAGGGCCTCACAAACTTAGCCATGATATCCACCCTCTATAGGATATCATGGCTAAGTCAGCCCTGAAGCAGGCATAAGGAAAGTAGCGATAACGGGGGTTATCGCTACTTTTCTTACTGCTATGCTTCATAGCGTGGGGCTTGATGATAGGAGAAATGTCGCTTAGCGACATTTCTCCTGTCATGTTAGGTCAGGAATGCCCACTTTGCATCTCATTAGAGATGCAAAGCTGGGCGTTAAGATTTCGGGCGCTAAAGCAAGGTTTCACGCGTTAGCGTGACCTTGCTAATTAGGCGATAAAATTATCGCCGCTTTTCGGGCGAATACGACCGCAGAAGCGGCGATAATTTTCTATCGCCTCGTTGCTGATATGCCCCTATGTGCGCTGGAATGGAGATATTTTAGACCGAAATGCCTGTAACTATGTAATAAAGACTACTTGTGAAAAGCCTAAGATGCAGTCCTGTGAGTTGCAGTTTATCAGGTTTTTTGTGTACTGGCATGTTCCTATGGGGCTTCGATTCAGCAAAATAGCAGGGGTAGTGGAAGTGAGATCACATAACCACCCGTTGACCCAATGGCATCCAAGGAACTGGCATCTATGATCTTTGACACTAAATACTCCCTGGAAGTGATGTCACATGACCTTAACTCTGATGACATTGTTGAGGTTAACAGCTTCTTAAGAACACAATTTTATGACAACAGTACAGTTACTCACACTGATAAATGGCTATTTTAAATGTCACCTTCATTTGAAATAAGGCGTGCTTGCTGAATTGACTGGAACATTGCACATTTCTCCTTTTTATTGTACTTTGTACTTTGTTGTTTGTTGGAAGAGGAGAATATAGAGCAATAAAAACACAAAACAAAACTGGGAAGACGGATTTTTTGTACCGCAAACTGCCATGCTTTAATAGATTCCCTAGAGAATACCTAAGCTTAAAATGTACTGTTAAATTTACCGTACAATGAACCCAAATATTTAAAAAACCCAATAGCTTTTGTCCACATGTATTACTTCATGTAGACCATATATTGGATGTGTACTATGTGATTGACCTGTATGTGTGGATGCATGTGGTATTTATTTAGTGCAGTGGAACGCTATACTCGGTCAAAGACAAGCGTACAGACAAGTGATAGGAAAGGTAGCTGGTGTGTGGGCTGTTAATACAACGGGATGTGCTGTTCTTAAAGTTTTCCTTTCCAATAATATGTTTTGATTAGCATTACTTGTAAGGCATTATCGCTTTTTTGAAATACGTCATTTTCCATGCTTTAATAACCTTCATCTTGTTTGCAAATATTTACAAATGTTTCTTTTTCATTTCAATGTTGTAATCTAAGTAGGAAAGTATACATTGCAGTAAACATTGCACAGCTGAATTGAGCTGTTTAATGGCCGGGTCACAGCGAGAGCTGCAGAAAGTAAACAGTGCGCCTCGGTGCACTGTTTACCTTCTATTCACGGCCTTGCACGAGCCACCACGGAGGCCAGGGGTCGCAAAGGCAGTGCCAGGTCGTACAAAGGAAGACAGGGTTTGCAGCTGCGAGCCCTTGTGACCCCCAATGACGTCCATGCGCGAGAGGGGAGCGTTTGCAGATAAATGTGACCGTATTGTAAAAGGAGTAATGAAGCCCAACTGATGGACCATGTCTTGCATTCAAAGGGCAAAAGAACCCCGAGGCGTATTTTAACCCCTCAGGCCATTGATCTAATTACATCACCGAAAATGAGTTGCATGTCGGAACCACGAATTCCCTAACCACACATGCCTAAACAACGCAGTCTTAATAATGACTGCGTCTTAACCACGCATTCCTGTACCACGCCTGCCTTTACCACGTAATTTTGTGGTAAAGGCATGAATGGTGAAGGGGTATGCTTGGCTTAGGTCACGACCCCCCCTCCCTACCTCCCTAGGGTACAATCTCCCCCACGCCCCCCTCCCCACCCTGAGGTCCAAATACCCCTGCTCTCTCCCAAACCCCATGCTGTCCCCTCCCCCGCCCTGATACCTAAAAACCTGTCCCTTTTAACCTGACCCAGACCAGCACTGACCGAGCCCTGACTCAGCCCTAAAAACTAGCCTGACTACCCATTCCCCTCCCCGAGGCGTAATACCCTAACCCCTAATTAAAAAAACTACCCGACCCTCCTCCAGCCCTAAAAATTACTCCAACCCCCAGCCCTGAAAATTAACCCTGAACCCAGCCCTGAAAACTAACCCCATCCCTAGCCCTGAAAATGAACCCCTAACTCTCCCAGCCTTGAAAACTACCTCCAACCCCTAACCCTGAAGACCAGCCCGAACCCTCAGCCCAGAAAACTACCCCAACCCACCCCCAGCCCAGAAAACTACCCCTGAACCTCCCTCCAGCCCAGAAAACTACCCCAACCCCCCAGCCTGCAAAACTACCTGACTCACCCCCAGCCCACAAAACGACTCCGACCCACCCCCCAGCCCACATAAATACCCCGACCCACCCCCAGCCCACAAAACTACCCAACCCACTAAAACTATCCCGACCCCCACAGCCCACAAAATTATACCTACCCCGCCAGCCCACAAAACTACCCTGTCTCCTCACAGCCCAGAAAACTACCCGACTCACACCCAGCCCACAAAACTATCCCTTAACCCCCTGCCTCAGCCCTACTTACCTCACTGTGGATCTCTCCCTGCAAGGTCTTCCTGCTTCCATCCAATGCAGCCAACAGCTAGATTGTGCATTGCCTTAATTACGCACATGCATGGTTAGAAAAATGTGTGGTTATGGAAAGCGTGGTTTAGCTTGCGGAGTCAGAACACTTGGGGGCTTATTTATGAGCCTTTGTGTCACTTTTGCACCTCTGGTGCGTCACTTTTTGAGACGCACCAGCGGTGTTAAAAATGCGCCTTTTTGCACCATATTTACATCTAGGTAGATGTGTCACTTTGTAAACCCCTGCACCACAATATACCTGCGCCAGGTATAATGTATGCAGGGGGGCGTTCAGACGCAAGAAAGGGTCGTAGAAGTGATGCAGTGGAATCTATAAGATTTCACTGCGCCACTTCTAGGACGCAAATGCGTCAATATCTTACGCCTGCTCATGGTAGACGTAAGACTGACGCAAGTACATTTAACATGGGACTTGCCCATGTTGACCCATTGCTGGAGTTGCGTCACTTTTGTGACACACTCCAGCAATGTGTCATTTTTGCGCCTACAGGTACGTCAGAAATACTGACGTGATGCGTCATACTTTAAATATGACGCATCATTGGTGTCGCAAGGAGGACGCAATGAAAAGTGACATATCGCTGTTTTCTCGCAGCGATGCGTCACTTTTCATAAATGAGGCCCTTGTGGTTTAGACCGAGGTGTTCCGACTGTTTCCCCTGAAAATGAAAAGCAGTGCTTCAGTCCTTTCCGTGTGTTTCAGATCTGGACATTGTCTTAGTCTGGTGTTGTACACAATATTCATCACTGTGCACTGCCAGGTATTCTCTGCCAGAACAACTGCGTGCGGGTATCCACTCTGACCCAGTTCTGGGCAAAATAATGAATGCGTTGTGTGTGTGGAATGTGTGTAATTTGCGTAATTATGCACATTTTCGGGAACTTTCCTCTAAATTATGCAAAGTTATGTAAAATGCAAAACCTGCATTTGTTGCTTACATTTTGCACAAAAGCCCCCCACAAAAATGCAAGCGCTATAAACAGCAGCCCCTCGCATTCTGGTGGTTAGCGTTGCGCCTCATGTGAATGTATTGCCGCAAATGGCATGTAATGTCGCAACAAGGCGCAATGTAATAATTTTGAGAACTTCACTCAATTGTGCTGCGAAGTTTCCGAAATTATGTAAGATTACGGTGACGTAATACAAATTGTGCCCATGCCTGATTAAAATAGCTTATGTTCATTTATGGCTCATGGGTCACTATTGTACATATGCCAATAATAGGAAAGAATACCTTTCAATAGCAATGCATTAAAGCTCTTGTTGCCATAACCATGCACCTACTGTTTGCACTGTAACAGGGGCGAGGCTAAGAGGGGAAAATGGACATTGTATCCCAAAAACGCTCGCGTCTGCAAGATATAGAAGCAACAGCATCAATGTCTTAAGTGCACAATCGCTGATCTGTTTTACCCCCGCCCCTCTCAGCACAGCCTAAACTTCCATTTAGAGTCAGAGCCCCAAGGGGATTATTATCAAGACAGACGATAAAATTATTGCCTCTTTAGCGGCAGAAAACTGCCGCTAAAACGGCGATAATGGGCTTGATAATGTACTCTATGGAATTCCAATTGAAGCCCATGTTAGATGTGAAGGACATCTAACCTGAGCTTCAATTGGAATTCCATAGAGCATATTATCAAGCCCATTATTGCTGTTTTAGCGGCAGTCTTTATCGCCTGTCTTGATAATATGCCCCCTAAAGAAATGTAGCTTACGTTCCTAGGCATAGTGTGGTCAGATGTTCACATCTCACTTTCGGTTACATAGGGGCATATCAGCAAGCTGGCGATGAAAAATTATCGCCACTTTAGCGTCCGTCTTCGGCCGAAAAGCGGCGATAATTTTATTGCTTAATCAGCAAGGTCACGGTAACGTGTGATTCCTTGCTTTAGCTCCCTTTCCCATAACGCCCACCTTTGCATCTCTAATGAGATGCAGAGTGGGCGTTCCATCCCAAAATAACTGGAGAAATGTCGCTAACCGACATTTCTCCATTTATCAAGGGAATCGCTAACAGGCATAGCGATAAGGAAAGTAGCGCTAACCACAGTTAACGCTACTTTCCTTACGCCTGCTTTCACCCTGACTTAGCCATTATATCCAATGTAAGGTGGATATAATGGCTAAGTATCTCCTGCCTTATCAGCAAGCTAACGCCAAAATGTGTGAGATTATCGCTGGATTTCCAGCGATAATCTCACTTTTGGCTGTTAGCGCGAGGAATTTTATCGCTTTTGAGATAAGCGTTGCTGATAGAACGCTATCTCAGCGATAACATTCCAAGATAGCCGGCGATAATTATCCTAGCGCTAAGTGCGCTTAGCGATAATTATCGCCGGCCCTTGCTGATATGCGCTGCATCGCATTTTGCGATGCAGGGCGCGCAACGAAATTCGTTTTATTTATTTTATTGTTTACTTAACTGCAATTATCCATATCCGGTTTTTAGAACCCCCCATCCTGCCCCTCCCCCGCCCCGCCTTTCCGCCCCACGGAACTCCCTCCACGGTCCGCGGCTGGGCCTTAACCGATGGAGGGGCTGAGATGGCACCAGGCTGCCATGCATCTGGAGAGTAGGGGGAGGAGAAGCCCGGGAGGTGAAAAGGCCTGGGCTGGTGCTATACACCAATTGACCCATCTCCTGCCGAGTGATTAAGGATCCAGACCCCCAGTATCAAAGGGAGAGCGGTGCCACTGGGAGGGAGACACTCAGAACTGATTTAAGGACGGGTTCAGGGACCCCTGAGCACAAGCAAACTTCAAAGACATTAAGAGGTATAACTATGAGAGCTGAAACCCCTGAACGTTGGTATGAAACAGATATGGATTGAGACTGAAAAGGCATGGACCCATTCTGTGGTCAAGAGGAACCTCTGCTAAAGAAGGAGCAACTGAAGAGACTGCTGCGTAAAGACCAATCCTTGCTTCGTGATCTGGGGCTGGTCTGCAGTTTGCTGTTCTAACTAAGGGAGAGGCTGTTGGGACTGTGCTTAGAGGTGCTGGGTCCACCTTCTTGAAGAAGACTGTGCTTTGCGCTGTGTCTTTTAATCCCAAGGGCCCGAGGTGGGCTGGCTCCCTGTTTGGAAATATAGGATTGTAAAAGATTCCGGAGAAGTCCCAAGCAACATGGTGTGCGTGTGCTTTTGCAGCTTGAGACCCTCAGAAGTTGTGTCTTGTGATCGTGGGCACGCAGGAGTAAGCTAAGTCTCGGACGCGCTGGGTACGTGTCGTGATGCAGGCCAAGGCGTTGGTGAAGAGCGCCTTGTCGTGGTGTGCACGTGGAGACAAAGCTATACTTGGACGCGCAGAGTGCATGTCGTGTGCAGCCAGGGTGTTGGTGAAGAGCACCTGGGCATCGTGTGCACCAAAAGAAGAAGTGAGTCTCAGACGCGCAGAGTGAATGTCATGGTGCATCCAGGGCGTTGGTGAAGAGCACCTGGGTTGTGCACCTGGAGAAGAGGTGAGACTTGGACATGCAGAGTGTGTGTCGTGGTGCAGCCAGGGCATTGGTGGAGAGCGCCTGGGCATTGTGTGCACCAAAAGAAGAAGTGAGTCTCAGACGCGCAGAGTGAGTGCCGTGGTGCATCCATAGCGTTGGTGAAGTGCGCCTGGATATCATGTGCACCAGGAGAAGAGGTGAGACTCGGACACGCAGAGTGCATGTCGTGATGCAGCCAGGGCATTGGTGAAGAGCGCCTGGACATCATGTGCACCGGGAGAAGAGGAGAGACTTGGACGAGCAGGGTGCGTGTCGAAGTGCAAGCGGGGCGTTGGTGAAGAGCGCCGGGTCGTCGTGAGCACCAGAGAAGAGGCAAGTCTCAGACGCTCGGTGTGTGTGTCGAAGTGCAACCTGAGGCGCAGGTGAGGAGTGCCTGGGTAGGGTGTGAACCGAATTTGAAGTAAAGTCTCCACAGTGCTGAGGGCGGATCTCGGTGTTGACTGAGACTGCCGGAAGGAGGGCCGAGTCATTGGGTTCTCGGAGTAAACCAGCAGCGGCCCGGACCGGCAGCCACGGAAGAGCTGAGCCACCGGCCTGAGTCCGCCGCACCCCGTGACTGAGTTCTGGATCAAGGCCCAAGTCGCTGACGTCGGAGAGGAGAGTGGGGTCGCGTCCCCCCCAGGTAACATGGATCAACACCTGGGGTGGGGTGCAGGCCCGGAGGGACACTCTCTCGGCCTCCCTTTTCTGTCATCTGCACGAGCCGTTGCTTCGGCTCAGATCTCGGCCCGTGCTGACCCAAGGAGGGGCAGTACTGGGGTCGGAGTGGGAAGCAGTACTTTTGTGTTATCATTTCATCCATAACGGGGGCACTGTTAATGGAGCACCTAAAACTGTTGTATTACACTTTGCATTATTGCTGCTAACGAACTATTGAACTGTCGTATGACGCCTTACCTCATTTGTGCCTGACGAACTACATGCTTGGTGCATTACGCACTGCGTTATTTTTCCTTTGCATATTACCGGATTCTAACGTGGCGCATTGCATTATTTCTCCAGTGCACAGTATCTGATTATAACGTGGCGCAATGTATGATTTCTTCATTGCACCGTACAGGATTGTAGCGTGACGCATGGCTTTGTTTCTTTCTGGTACAGGGCATGCTGGTGGTGAAACGCATTGCATTATTCCTTCAATTGCATGACTGTGGTGCTACGTATGGCAATGTTTCTCTGTTGCACAGTATATGAGAATATCGTTACACATTGCAGTATTTGTTTCCTTTTGCAACATGTGTGATTCTAGCAATATGACTTGCCTAACCTTTTGGAAATGGTTAGAAGTGAGCTTAACTGTTGGTTAGAAGCGGTGGTTGAGATTAGAACCTACCAACCCACCAAAAAGAATACTACCCATTCTGATATGTTGATTATGTATCGCGTGGTCGTATCGTATTATTTCTTATATAAAGATTATAGTCATTTTATCAAAACTCGTGTGGAGTCTATTTGTGGTGACATCAGGGGGTTACTGTGAGCGTGGTTGCACATACTGGACACTTGTGCCTTGGCGATAAGCCTGGCTGCTCGTGCCAAGCTACTAAATGGGTGAGCAGGGCTATCTCAGATGGTGTCCTTACTTAGCCTAACGTTGAAGCGAGGGGTCGGGGACTCCTGCCTCCCGCATTTGGTGGCGGCGGTAAGCGATAATGACCCCCACTTCCAAAAGTATATGGTTCTCCAGAGACCTTAGAGAGTATGGGCCATATGTATCAATGTTAGGTTTTGCGATTCTTAAACAGCAAATTTTTGAGAATCGCTATTTGAGAATCGCAAAACGCTATGTATGTAGGATTTGCAATAAATTTTGCGAATCCTACATATTCCTTAATTGCGAATCGCAAATTGCAATTCGCAATTAAGGAATACCTCCCCATTCATTCCTATGGGCCTAGAGGCCCATAGGAATGAATGGGAAGACATTCTCAATTTGCGATTCTCAATTAGAGAATCGCAAATTGAGAATGCAATTTCAAGTGTGCCAGGGTGTTAAAAGGACACCCTCTTGCACCCCTGAAATGAGCATGGGTGCACATGTGGCACATATACATGCCCTAAGGGCATGTGTGTGCGCCACATGCCACTTTGAAAAATGCAAAAATGTGCATTTTTGAAAGAAATCACAAATTACCACCAACCTGTAGTTGGTGGTAATTTGCAATTCCTTATGCCATATTCGTACAACTTGGGTGCCTCATACATTCTATTTAAGGAATCGCAATTTGCGATTCCTTAAATGCATTCGCAAAATAAGGAATCGCAAATTTTGCGATTCCTTATTTTGCGAGTCAGTTTTTCTTTTATACTTACCAGTAACATACCATTAAGCCTAATTGCAATCGCAAACGCCGAAATTCTGCGAATTTTGGTGTTTGCGATCGCAATTTTGCATGATACATATGGCCCCATGTCTCCATCAATGAGGATAAAACTCTAAACAAGGCTAAAGACTCACTACCGACATGGTCCCCGAAGAACATATCTTGGTGGGGTAGATTTGAATCCATAAAGATGATGATCTCACCACGAATTAAGATTTTATTGGGTATGCTCCCCACCCGCTTCTCCGCAGAGTTCTTCTGCAATGTTGATAAAGCTTTTTCACTCTTCCTCTGGGACAATACAAAACACACATTAGCCTAAAAAAATTGAGAATGCCCAAGAAAGCTGTCGGTTGCATGTTCCCGGATTGGGCCACTTATCAAACGGCTTACTTGGCTTCCCAAGGTGCAAGGTGGTTTGAACCTAATCCTCCACTCAAACCTATTCGGCCCGGGTTGAGGCCGCTATATGCCACCTATTTCCACTCTCATCCACTCTGACAATGTCAAACTATCCCCACTCCCAATCACATATTATTTTTAGAGACACCATATCTCCAATGCTCTCCATTGACTCAACATTGAAAACCACCATTTGTACCTCAACTATGGCGGCCCTATGGTATAATAAGAAACTATTCACTCCCAACTCTTGCCAGTTTGGACATTTGTGGGCTGCCAAAGGATTGCAATGATTTTTAACTTATTCAATACATTTGGTCCTCTACCTTTCTCGTCCTTACAACATAAACATAACCTGTCTAATCTAGACGTTTATGACTTTCTCAAAATCAAAGCAAAGGTCACTAAAAATGGGTCCTCTCTCTAATCCTCAACTCATTCCGAAATTACAAATGTTTCTTTCACAAGGTCACACTGCTTCAAAACTCTACAAACTACTCATTACTTCAAAATGTCCTCTGTAGCCACATCTAGAACAGAAATAGTCCTCTTATTTCTCCTCCAATAACCTTGTTTCACCAGATGCGGATCCCTTGTCCATGGTAGATTCACAACTACTCTGACATAAACTGATCCCGTCGCTAACCCAGACCAGACTCTTTACAGCGCACCGCATGTATTGGACGCCGGCAAAGCTGTTCTGGTTAAAGTTGAAGGACTCTAATACATGCTGGTCCTACGACTCGTCCCTTCAGTGATGAGGAACACATGTTCTTTTCCTGCTCTCATCTACAGTCCTACTGGCAGGAGGTATCTTAACAGCTTCAGAACATTTTTAGAAGACCTATCCCACTATACTTTCTGATCTCCAATCTCATAAAAGAGGATTCCCGGCCCCCTCTTAGGGCATTTGGAATATGCTTGATCTTTTTATTTGTGACTGTTCCGCTGAAAGGGAAATCTTGCAATCACCTATTGACCACTGATTCTTAATCTTCTCATCATATTTGACTCTTGGAGCCTCCATGCATATAGTATCACATGACTCCCCATCTCCTTCCTGCCCTACTTCTCCCCCCGCTCCCCTTTCTTATCTTCTTTCTCTCTTTTTTATTTACTACATCATTGGTACATTCATGGAAAGATATCCATCTGAAAGTTCCATCTGGTTCATTTCACCCAGCCCTAATTGATCTACATAACCAGGTACCAACTGCATCAGTTCTGTATCTGTGAGTGCCACATCATTGTATACCTTGGGCAACTGTCAGATATCGGAGATTGAATCTTTTTCTTCTCCCTCCTCACTTTCTCTGTACTGCTTTTCATTATAAAATAATTTATTGTACAAAAAAAATAAAACGTGCAGGCTAATTTTTTGTAACATCCTTATTTTGGTGAGAATAGTGAGATGTGTCAGCAAGGCAGTGGTTGATTAGGGATTGGGTGTGCATGAAAGGGTACTGCTGTGAAGAGAGTGTATTGATTTTATGATTTTATGGTAGGGCTAGGATGGTGATGTTCGGGAGCGTGCTGTGTTTAAGATAGTGCGGGGTAAGACAATGCCACAGAGGGGAATGGGGTGATTTGGGGTTAAGAAGAGAATTGAATAGTGCTATTGGGGAATATCCTTGTTGGGTTTAGGATAGGATATAGCAGTAAAGGAATATAGTGTCTTAGGGTTAAAGAGGGGGTATGATGGAGTAGCAAGTTTATAGAATGTGCTGAAATACACACATCACATTATGAAAATAAATCTGATCTCAGCATTCAATTGTACTTTTGTTTATTTACAAGTCAGGATGCTTGTTTCTGGTCCAGGGAAGACATGGCTTGGCAGTTTGGGCTGGACTGTTCCCATGTGGCACAGGGTCAAGACTGATTTGCATATAGCTGTGTCTGAACTGGGGTGGCAAAATTAGCTAAAGAACGATGATTGATTCAACCCAGATCTGTGACTGGGGGTGAGTGTCTGAAAAGTTTCAGCGCTCTCTCCATCATCTCCTTGTGTTTGATATGTGAAACAGATCATCCCACTGAGAATCAATTATTCCTATACCTAATGATGAGAACATTTAAAGACATGGGCATGTCATGTAGTAGGTGTCCGTGAAATGTGTGGAATTTCCTTTCACGTAACTATGCATAATTTCACAAAACTACTCAAATAACATGTAATTATGCAACATGTAAATCTATCTTTTACCACAAACAATAGCTGCCCACTGTCTGATTGTTTACATTGTTCCTGCTTTCTAACGTTATCATTTTGACTTGAATAGTGACATAATTATGCCATGTGGTGTAATTTTGGGAATATTGCGTAGCAAGCATAAAGTGGAATTCACAACATTAGGCCAGTTATGCCAGCTCAATTTAAATTTCCCCCAGGCCTAATATGTAGTTCCACTAAACTTGCTAACTTCATTTCAATTTTACACGAGACTCCAACACACAAAAGATAACTCAAATTACTTCAAAACACACAGGGGGATATTCTCAAGAACGTGTGATAACCATCGCAAAGGTAACCTAACCCCTGTTCCAACATCGCAGTCTATCACAGGAAAATTATGCCGTGTTAACGAAGCATTCTCAACACGGCGGCACCATGCGATATTCCCCAGATAACGCGTCAAATGGCGCGTTAAAATCAACGCCGGGCTGCAAAAATGCGAAACACGAATGAAAAAAAAGCTGCGATGAGGCCAAACGTGATACAAAATCAGCGCAAACCAGCGGCAGGCCTGCAAATCCCACACGTCTGGCGGGAAAATGCACTATAAAAGCAACAAAAACAACACACCAGAAACAATCCAAAGTGTGTAGCACATTGACCGAGCACAGAGGCCAACGCAAACCGCACAAGCCCCACAGACCACCAGCAAGGACCAACGGGGCCGGGGAAGGCCAAGGAGAAGAGGGAGAGGAAGACGGGGAGCAGTCCGCAGAAAAACAAGACCAGCATCACGGAGGTGACAGAACACTACCAGTAACTGAACGACAATGAGGCTACATTGAATGCAGCCGGAGTATCGAGGAGGCCAAGAGGCGCTGGCATGATGTGAAAACCTAAACCAGGCCCAAATCCACTGCCAACAGGAAGGCAGCAATGCCGACAGGAGGTGGGAGTCCTGCGCCACAGGAGGAGCTGGAGGAAATGGAGGCCAGTCATCATTGTGGAGACGGTGCAAGGAGGTGGGAGTACGGACACAGCTTGGGAGGACCTGACATAACAACAACAGGGTGAGTAACAACCAGGGACTGGGGGGACAGGGAGATGGGCACAATGGCACACAAGCACAACGATGTGTAGCACACTGCACACCCACAATTACCCAGGGTAATGTCCCCCATCCCAGTGTCACACTGCAGCACACACACATAACAATCACAGCACTTCCCATGACAATGTGGCACAAAGTGCAACACTGACTCTGCAGAACAGGTGACACAACTGGGTCCGCCCATGAGCAGAACACAGGCCAATCACATTTGACAGAGCAGGGAAATGTGAGATGCAAATGTGCGGGTACAACTTCACATCAGTCATGTAGTCCAAATGTCCACTGTCCCCCTTCAAATTGCCAGCACCGCCCAAACAGTTACAATGTACATTGTCACGCAGTCTGCATGTCCACAAGAACAATGTGGCAACATAAATGTCAACACAATGTCAACATGCATCTCCCCTTCACATTGTAGAGGGACAAACAACACCTCCAGCAGGTCAGACCAGACAACCCATCAGTGATGCCGGAGATGACCACCACACCTTCGACATCGATGCCCTACAACAGCCCATGGACATACCACGCAACCCACCACCAGGACCAGGGCAGACAAGCTACTTAGAGGAGAACCCAACCCCTGCAACAGATCACACAGAAGGAAGCACCCTCAAGCACGGCTGGCCCACTACACCTCACCGACTCACACAAGGCACTCCAATGCCAGGTGTCTGAACGCCAAAAGGAGGTGGTTGAACAGGTGTGGGTGTGGTCCAAACCCATGGAAGGTGAACTAGATCACATATGTGGGTCCCTTCATGGACCACCTACACCCCACAAAGGAGACCCACACTGCCATAGAGACACATGCAGATGCACATTCCCAGTACAGAACCAAGCCAATGGGCACGCATATATCAGTCACACACCCACGTTGGCTCTGCGTACAACGGCCCAGTCCACTCCCCTTACGAATTGAGTGGGTGATGACAAAGCTACATGTCCTAGCTCCAACCCACTGCCTGCGGTGACATGTCTGTTCCCGCTGTACACAGCACAATGTAATGTCGTAGGGCCCAGGGCCCTCATGCATACAACAAGACCACAGGGACACATGCAGATATTATGTTGAACTGGCTATGGGCATGTGCGCTCCTCCCCTTTATGGGCAGGGCCACATGTACAGTGATGCCTGTGGTGGATGTGTGTGGGGTGAGTACAGGCCAGCCTGCAAGGAGTTGTTGGTGCTGGCAACAAATACAACAGTGAACACTATGACTACGGAAACAGACAACACCAGCATTACAGGGACAACTGTGGAGGATCATGGAGGTAGCCAGAGCAAGTCCAGAGGTCACATACTGAGCAAGCAGAAGTGTCCGTGAGTTGCAGTGTGCGGAGTTTGGGGCCCTAGGGCTGAGCGCGCTCATGTGAAGAGAATGTCTAGGATTGTGTCCCTTCGGGACATTCCTGATGCAGCTGCAGTGGGGGGGTGTCATACCTGCATCATCTTCCTCATCATCGTACCCGGTCTCCCACACTGCCTGAGGTGACATTGCTGCGTGAACTCTCCACAGCACATAACAAAAACAGTAATGGACGATGATTTGTGGTGCACTGAGTTAGTGGCACCTAGAGTGCTGAGCAGGGGACCAGGCAGAAGATGACATCGACGACAGGTGTGAGCAACTCCGTCAGTCTGCCAGTACGACCTTTTTGACACTGGCAGTTGGCGGTTGGAGTTGGTCCTGGCGGTGGTGGCGTGTGCCTCCTGTGCTGATGCGACATCTGGGCCGGTCAGGACTCGATTTGATGTGTGAGCCCTGGTGAGCCGCAGTTGAGGCTGGAGGTAGTTGATAGCGCAGGGCCACAGACACATGGAGTTGATTACCCCAAGGCCATCGCCTCAGAGGCCATCCAATATCTCAGAAGAAGGGGTCCCTGACCTGACCAGCACGGAGTTAGTGGCCCCAGATGCACAGCGGCCGGCACAGGTACCCCGCCATGGGACGGTGACTTGCAGTCCACTGAGGTAGGGCCACGCAGACTCAGCGGGTCCTCTTCGATGTCGAAGATGAATGTGGCAGAGGGTTGCGGGGGAAAGTGGAAGGTGTCCTCCAAGGCATGATGCAGAGGGCAGCAGCTATCCGGAAGCAGCAAATGCCTCGTTGCCACCACCAATTCGGTATCAGCTGCATGAGGATGAAAACTACCCCCTAGTCCTTAGACTCAGACGCCATCAATGTACGACCAGAGAGTGTCCATGAATGTCGGGGAACAGACTTAGTGGCACCAGGGCTGAGAGGGCTGAGAGGGGATGCAGTCTGCGATGATGCCGGTACACGGAACTCCGGCATTGCCAAATCAAGACTCTGTGACCTACTGGACTCAGTTCCAAATGTGTGTCCTACTTGTCCGCTGTGTATGCCGGTGGAGTACGCCAATGGAAAAGGGCTTGGAGCTTGCACTGGCACGTGGTGGGCCCTCTTTGGCACACGTCAGGTGAGCAGTGATGTCTATATACGCAGGGACGGCCATGACGGCTTCGGGGACCAGAGGCCCGGGGTGCAGCAGGCGCACAGGATCCCAGGCAACACTGCTCACGCCGTAGGCCTCTTGGCGGGGTGAGAGGCGCTGCCCTGGCAGGGACGTTGGGCATTCCGGAAGAGGACCATGCCCAGAGCTACGTGCCTTTTATTCACACTCCAACGCTGGCCTGGTGTATGCCGGGCCAGCCCACTCCGCTCACGCTTACGTGGGGGACGTCACAAGCTACATTTCCACGATCTTCCCCACTGGCTGGGGTGACATGTTTGCGTCCACTGTCCACTACACTCCAAACACCGGCGGTGTGTGTTGACATGGATATGTGTGTGGTCTGCATACTGCAGTCTGGCCAGCACATCGACGGCACACTTGGTATAGTGTACATTCTCATTCATCTGTCCCTTGCCTCCTTCGCACATGCCTTGTCCCATCTTTGCTGACATTCTGCTATTGTGTGTCCGAGGTGCCATGCCATTGATGGCTTATGTACATGGCTGGCCCAGGTTCCCACAGTGAGTTGTTCTGTTGTGTCTGGTGAGTGTGCAGGTTGTATGTGAGCTTGTGACGTGTGCATTTCCTGTGTTCTGTGTTACATGATTGTGGAGTGGAGGTGTGTGGTGTGTGCATTTGGTATTGGCCAACGGGCAGTGCATTTCAGCGGGTGCCATCCTGGTGGCACAGCTTGATGATGTCGGAAGGTGCATGTATCATGCACACTTCCTGGGTGGTTGGCGACGGCGTTGGTGGAAATTCCCTGGTGGTCCACTATTGCCTGCACATTGGTGGGATACGTGCGCTTTCTGTTGCGCTTATTATGTGCAGTGTTGCCAGGGGCAACTAGTAGGACATGCGTGCAGCAAATTGCCCCCTGACACATGCAGGAAGCCAGCTGTGGCGTACACGCCTTGCTTGGTCTCCGGCTGTTCCTGCGCAGTGAGTGTGAAGTATAGATAGTGAGGTACCAAGCTGATGGTGTCATCCATGACCATTGTGGGGAACTTGCATTGGCCTGGCTGTTTGAATCCTCCATTTCAGGCGGATATTGGTTGGAGGGTACCAGAGGCCAACACATGTAGCACGGCCATCAGCTTTGTCTGCGGTGGGATGTTGGTACCATCAGCCTGTGGGCAATGGTGGTCAGGTTGCGGAGGAGGGTTGTCCCTTTGAGCATATAGTGGGCAATGACATGGTCTGTGAGGTTGGTGCATTTTCGGAGGGTTGCTCTCTTTGTCTGCGCTGGATCAGTGTTGATCCGGGGGGGCGGTGGGTGTCCTGGGGGTGGGGGTGGTCCGGGGGTGGCAGTGGGTGTTGGGCCCTCTTGGGTGTCCGGCACACATGTTCAGTGGCTTTATGGCATCGGTTGTTCTTCAGGTGTGGCTCTGGGTGGGGCTCCCTTTTGTGGTGCAGGCTGCCATCCGACTTTACACCAGGTCAGAGCAGGTGTTAATTTTCTGCTGCTAACGCTCCTTGTCGCATGTTTCGTGGTCTTTTCGCAGGTCTGGCTGGTCGTTGAGAATGTTATGGAGTGGTGTTGTCGCGGCTTTTTGCACGGGAACGCCTACTCTGCATCTCATTAGCGATAGTTGCCGGGGTCATCTGTGGCGATGTTTTTTGAAGCTGCTATCGCAGGTAAACTGGTGCTATGGGCTGTTAGCACCAGCTTGTGAATGGGGTGATACATTTATCGCGACTTTGGCTGCGATAAAGTGCCGTTAACTTGGCGATAGCTCCTTGAGAATATGCCCCCTTATATCTGTTGAGTAATGTTTACAGATTTATTGGTGTAAAAGAGTTTACAATTCTTATGTGATTTTGGAACAGAGATACACACAATCCTTATAACCTGACAATGAATGGCATTACATTAAGCATGTTGTTAGACTTGTCATCCTAAGGGTGGCCTTCCCCCAAACTCTTTGCCTGCTTACCTCCTCTTTTTGCTGATTTGTTTTGTTGACCTTAGGACTCTGAGTACTTTAGCACTGCTGACCAGTGCTGAAGTGCATGGGGCCGATTCACAGAACTAATCTGAGATAAAATCCTGAACTTACTACTTTTGATATTCACAGAAGGCATTTAGTAGTAGTAAAGTTAGGAGTCCTAACTTTACTACTACTAAATGCCTTCTGTAAATACCAAAAGTAGTAAGTTTAGGATTTCATCTCAGTTTAGTAGTAGTAAAGTTAGGAGTCGTAACTTTACTACTACTAAATGCCTTCTGTGAATACCAAAAGTAGTACGTTTAGGATTTTATCACATAATTAGTTTTGTGAATCGGCCCCCATGTGATTCTCCGCTAAACATGGTACTATTGGTGGATAAACAATTGACTTTTTTAGTTTACTTGTAACAGGGTAGAGAATAAAGGAGCGCATACACGGAGTCAGGGTAGGTGTGATGCAAGATGCACGAAAGCATATACCAAACTAAAGGCAGCCCTCCATAGACCTGAAAGGGTTAGCGAGGAAATATGGGAGTGTAGGAGGGATTATAGCCAAGCCCTAAAAAAACATAAAAAGGAGTTAAAAGATAAAGCATGGGCCAGGCTACATGAATCCGCGACAAACAAAGACTGTGCCGCTTTCTGGCAGACGGTGAATTCTCCCTTCTTTACAGACTTTAATAAACCATTGATAGAGGTTGCGATAGATGAAACACAATGGGTGGATTTCTTTTCCAGTATTTACAATCCTTACCCAAGAGAAGATAGCTTAAACTCCCCTCGTAGCCAATTGGGAACTAGCACCTATGAATTACCTTCCCTAGATATCTATTTTACTTATAACAAAGTCATTAGCGCTATTAATGAAAGGGGGTGGCAAGGCTCCTGGCCCAGATGGTGTGCCAATTGATCTTTTTAAATCAAATGAGCCCCTTTGAGCTCCCTTATTAACACGGGTACTGCACGCTTGTTGCTCAGTGGGTTTTATCAAGAGTTGGTCCGAGTCAATAATAGTACTAATTTTCAAGAAAGGTGACCGGCAAAACCCAGCCTGCTACCGTCCAATATCTCTACTGGACTCTGTGGTAAAGGTTGCAGGCGGATCGTCTTAAATCGGCTTCAAGATTGGTCAGAAGATAATCACATCTTGTCAGATGTTCAATATGGTTTTAGGCAGGGGTTGAGTACTATGGAGCAAGCTCCTAATCTTAGTATTTTAATAGGGAAATACATGCAGACCAAAAAAAAGAGACTACTTAGCATTTGTTGACCTTACAGCCGCTTTTGACTGTTAAACATAGCAAACTCAGGGACATTTTAACTGGTTTGGGGGCGGATCCCCCACTGGTCCTAATTGTGAGGCAGTTGTTTAGCAGAGCGACTGCCAGGGTCAGCAATGGAACCAGGGGAGAATGCACTGCACTGTTTACCGTGGAAAGGGGGGTTATACAGGGCTGCGTCCTGGCACCGTTTTTATTTACACTATATACTAATGCTCTGGAACAAGTAATGGTGGAAAAAGTACAGGACATACCACAAATTAATAAATTCCCCATGGCCACTCTTTTGTATGCGGAGATGCATTGCTGATGGCCCGTACACAATTGGGTCTACAAAAGGCACTGTCCACCTATACTGTGTACATGGACAATCTTGGCCTGAAATTAAACGCTACAAAAACCTATATTATGAAGTGTGGGAGGGGAAGCTCAAAATGTAGGAGTATGTCCATGGGGGGAGCAGGGTGGAATCAACCAAGACATTCTTATTTCTAGGTATTCTAATTGATTCTAATGGGTCTTCGCATCAGGCTGTTAAAAGTAGGAGTTACATTTTTATTAAATCGATGGAAGCAGTGGCCAACTTCACAAAAGAATTGGGTAAAAGGCCACCAGTCCTGCTCCTGCAGATCAACCAAGCTAAACGTGTGAGTATAGCTACCTATGAAGTGGGAGTGTGGGGGTTCCAAGATTCCCAACTTATCCAGAAAGTTGAAAATGCCTTTTTAAAGTTCCTCCTGTCCGTTCCGGCTAGCACCTCTGTCTATAATTGCCACAGGGAACTAGATGTTCCATTTATCTCCGACATTATTACATACAGCTCAGCTCGCTCTTTTATGGTATAGAATCTGGATTTCAACCAGAAAGGGTCTTAATTGTGATAAAATCAATGATAGCATGAAGTTGGATCAAGCTACCAAGATCTCCTGTTTAAAATATATAAAAAAGTTCATGCACGACCTTGATTATCCAGATTTCTATAATTCCCCCGAATCAATAAACTCTGTCTCTAGGAAGAAGTTCAAAAGAATTTGTATGACTCATCTGGAGGCAAATAGATTTATACTAGAAGCAAATAAACCATCAGTACAAAGGCATCGATTGATTTTAGCTACCTACACTATACAGCCGTATATATAGTATTATGTAACTGGGTATGATAGATATGCTCTGACCCGTTTTAGATGTGGGAATTTTTATCGTTTGATACGTTTTCCCGAAGAAAACAACTGGTTGAACGAGTTATGCTGTTGTCCATGTGATGATCAGTCCCAGCAATCATCAATGCACATGTCTTTTTTCTGCAAATTTTATAAAATGCAAAGAAGGAGGTGGATTCAACCAATCTTACAAATAGGGGGGTGGACTCAATGTAAACCAGCGTTTTGATTTTTGCAATTTTTAGACAATTAATGCTTTACTAATGCTAGTGCCTGTTTGATTGTACGCTGAAAACTGGGAAGACTATCTTGATTTAAAAGTTAAATGGGCACGCGTTTTTTGATATCCTGTGATGAACTTAAATCCATGTGGCGTTGATCTAATTGTGATTTTTTTTTATTTTAATTGCTTTTGCTGTTCGTTTACAAATATTTTTTTTTATGTAAGATATGTTTTTATTGCTGTGGCTGCTTTTGTGATTTTGTATAGCTTATTCTGATCTGATCTACTTTACTTGCAAGTCCCTTATAAAGTGGTTTACCATATACCCAGGGTGGTAACCTAAATGCTACTAGTGGGTCTGCAGCATTTATTCTGCCACACACACAAGTAGCCTTTCAAACCTGTCTCAGGTCTTGAATTGCAGGGCCTGTGCGTGCAGTTTACTTCCACTTCAAGTAGGAATTTCAAACTAATGGCTAAGCCTTAAACTCCCCTTTTATTACACATAAGTATTTCCTATGGTAGACCCTAGGTAGCCCTGAGGACAGGGTGATGTATAAGTAAAAGGTACAACATGTACTTTTTAAGTGTTGTATGTCTGAGTGGTGAAAAACGGCTAAAATCATGTTTCACTACTGTGAGGCCGACTCCTCTCATAGGCTAGCATTGGGAATTCTCTAATACACTTTTAAGCTGTAATTCCTGATCAGAAAGGTGTAGCTGAATCATGTTTTATATCTTCGGAATGGTAATGATAAATCCTCTTTAATGGTAAAAATGGATTTACATCACTAATTTAGAAATGCCACTTTTAGAAAGTGAGTATCGCTGCTCTTACAGCATGTGTGCCTGCAGCCTGTCTTCAAAACACACCTGGGGTGGGTGACAGCTATAGTGCATTCCCTTTAGACAGTCACAAACACAGGAGGGTAGGTATGACAGAGAACTCCTCTGCATTCATCTATATTCTGATAGCTCTTCCTGGGCAGGAAGAGAAGGGGGAGCTGACACTTACACCTGAATAGGCAGTGTTCTGTTTCCCACACAAAGGCTGATTACCCCCTACTGATAGTCTAGATCCAGGGCTGGGAAGAAAGGGCTTGAGTGCACTTCAAAGACCCTTCTTTGAAGTCACCCACACTTCAAAGTCACAACTGGGAATAAGTACTAGGGCTCTGACCCTACCAAAACAGTACTATACCTGTGAAAAACTCTGCCAGGAGTCAAGACTGCTGTGCTACTAGAATTCCCACTATGCTTGACTGCTGCTCTGGAAGAGCTGCTCTTCTGCTTTGCTGCACTGCCCTGCTGCCTGCTGACCTCTGACCTGAATTCAGAGTGACTCCAAAGGTGTGCTGGCCCTGTTCTGAAATTTCAGGGCCATCAAAAACTTCTTTTGACCCTGCTATGGCACTTGGACTCTGCCATCTGTGAGTCCTGCCCTTCAAGTGGTGCCAATCCAGTCCAGGGCCCTTAATAGGTGATTCCTGCTGTTCTGCACCGATCATAACCAACAAATTGCCCTTCAGCGAGGGATGCTTCTGACGCTCAATGACATTGCTTTAACGGACTGCACGGGTCGATGCCGATGGACTGTGTGGTTTGACGCCGACGCATCACCTGCATCATAAAAGGGCTCATTGATAAAGCCGCACAGATTGGAACTGACGCCTTGCCTACATCCACGGGATCGATGATGACACCTCATCTCCTCTGCTCCTCACATCGAGTCTTCGACATTGACACTTTCTCCATCCAAAAAGTACTTTTTAGGCAGAACCTGCATGAGTCCTATAGCCAGCCTGCCATCCATCACAGATTTAACCCGGTCTCGCACGATCAGATATCCCCAGTTGGTGCATTATAATTCTAAGCATTATCTTTTTATTTACTCTTTAAAAACTCATAATTCCAGATCTACTTATTGGATTTTTGACTTTTTAGTCTTGATTTTATCATAAGATTATAGTCTAGTTTTCTAACCCTGTGTGGAGTATTTTTGTGGTGTTTTCATTGTGTTGCTGTGTGTGAGTGTTTCACAAATACTCTACACATTGCATCTTTAAATATGCCTGACTGCTCTGTGCCAAGGTACCTGAGGATGAGCACAGGTTATCTTTTAGTGTGTCTAGAATAGATTACCCTGACTAGAGTGGTGGTTCCTGCTTGTATAGGGCTCATACTCCGACAACCAGAAACCCCATTTCAAACAGATGCGTATTAACTATTGTAAGGCATCTGTGCCACAGGAGGAGTGATGTTGCCATAAATACCAAGGATCCAAGTCCTGAGAAAGTTCTGTGTCTTAAGTGTATGGTTTGCAATTTTTTGCCATGATCCTGGAATCGTGACTTGAAACTGAAGGTCTGGCACAGCAATGGGTGATGCAGAAGTAAGCATTATACAGCAACAGCAAGGATGTACTCTATTTTGATGTTTCTGCATATTTCCCATAAACCTGTCCTCCCCAGCCTTTGGAGGTACCAGTAACAGTGGCATGTGGGTCAAACTCACAGAATCTATAACATTTGGAAACCCTGCTATGACGTTAACAAGTGTTTTTGCTACATTAACTGCCTGGGAGTCTGCTGATTTATGTGATGGTTCACAATATTCAGCAGGTGTCCATGACCTGGGTCAGTATTTTTGAGAAGCGCTATGCCTACTAGGAATGGGTACGTTTTAGCTATGTCAGGTGTTTTTCTGAAACTCACTTTGGCAAACCAAAGTCTCCTGAATGTGTCCATCTTTGCCCAAAAATCCCAAAAAACAGCTATGCTACAAAAATCCAGACAACCCCCACGGGTGTAGCTACCATTGGTGCAGCAGGTACAATGGTGCCGAGGTCCAGAGTCCTGTGGAGCACATTGAACCCTGTCAATGCTGCATTTTACTACCCCCACTGCAGTCAAAGGGGCCACTTTCCTGGCCTGCATCAGGTTCCATAGCTTCCATGCTACATTACTGAGAACAGCACTGCACACCCTCTAGTGCAACTAAGAGGTACAGGAGAGAGGAAGTGGACAGAAAGGAGTGAGGGCAGTGGCCAGGGGTCAAGGACAAACAAGAGCAGACAACCTGGATTTTGGTGATGGCAGCTATGGATCAAGAATGAGTGCAGTGTTTGTGGGACAATTCTTTGCCATAGAGTAAGGGTCGGACAGTGACATAATGAAACATGATGAGCCCTCCTGCAGAATGTGGTCACTGAGATTCCCATATCTTACAGATACTCATAGCCTTGGGTTCAAAGGAGTAGCCCTGAAGGATGGGGCCCCCTAAGCCACAGAGGCTGGAGGGGCCTGTGTCATGACAATGGGTTCAAAAACAGGGGATGGAAGATAGTTGCCGAGCTTCAACCAGTTGACTTGCTGCCGTGCCCAGCTCTTTACAGCGGTACAAATGGTGTCCCACTGCTGAACTTCTGTTGAGAGTCCTTTTCTCACCCTGGCTTTCAGTAGAAAGGCGTGCCTCTCTAATATCTATAGAAAATCTTGTTAGAACTGGTTTTGCAAATTTTTCAAAACAAAATGATAATGACATTGATATGTTTCTCTGAATTAAGAAAAGTCAGGATGTCCCGAGTGTGATGTTGTATATTCACGGAAGTGCACACTGCTTTTTTGTTCCTTTACAGATCAGATTTTAAAAGGACACACTTCTGATAGCAATCTTGATTTTAATGTTATTGTTCAGATTTCTTTTGAACAACTACAGATTGTTCCCACTTGATAAAGGTGTGCATACTACATGAGCTGGACCCACTGAGCCTGATTCTCAAACTGCACTTTTGAGTACGTTTACATTTTTGAGTAAGTTTACCACTTTTCAGTATTTACACACTGCACTTTTGTAGTACCTTTACTTTTGTAGTGACTTACACTTTTGTAATAAGTCACAACTACCAAGGCCAACAACTTGAACTGCAACACCCTCCCTTAGAAAATAAGGGAGACAGGGACTTAAAATAAAACTCTAAGGGAATAATGCTAAATTAAATTATTTAAAATATTTGTCTTTAAGAAATGACTATAAACATTAGCAGGCTTTTTACATGGCAGTGGTGCGAGTCTACAGTGTCATTACATGTGCAATCAAGATTAATGCATTCTTTTGAATATAGTTTTTTGTGGATGGGTTACTCTATCACAAACGTGGTAGATATTCCATCTGCTGTATTACAAGTGCCATAGGCTGCAATGCAAGCATAATTTAGTGGGCGTGATATCCACTATTTTTGGGACAAAATAGCCCATCCGCCAAGTCCAAACAAGATCTAAGTAACCACAAAGCTTCTATCCCCATCTATGAAAATTCTTGGAAGGCCTGTCTCAGAACATTTATTTTGAATGTGACATGCTCTCTAGTGGGAATTGCTTCAGCTCAATCAAAGTAATACTCAGATTCATTCCTGATATGATACCATGATCTTAAGTTGTGGTGATGTCAGAAGATGAAGTGGATATTGTCCAGTATGTTGTCTACCTTGGCTGAATATCAAATACAGTGGGCTGTAATCATAAAGGTAAATTTGTCTGTCAACATACGTTCACTATCAAATGTACCATTTTATGCGTTCCAGGAATTCAAAAAGGGATCACTTGCAGGTGTATATTTATTTACAACTGAGGAATTATCTGCCGCAATTGCAAGGAAATCTGCAACAGTAAATCCCCCTCAAGGAGTGAGAAGGTAGTGTTCCAAAACAATGTTTCCCGTGGAAGTTTTGGGATTGACCACAAACATGTATGTTCGCAGACATTGCCAAATTCCTCTGCAACCTCTTCCCACCCTGTAAATAGCCGCAAATTTACTTAGGCCAAAGAATAGAAGGGATATGGCTCACCCACAGTTCAGTATTACCAAATAGGCAAAATAGGCACCCACCTATGTGCCCCACTCCTTTTACGGCACCGCAGCAACAGATCAAATTGCAATTTAAAGTACAAATACTAGAGACTTCAGATTCACATAACAGCTTGTCTCTTAAAAGCTCATCTTCGGGTAGCTTTGTAAAAAAAATCCAGTGCATTGTATATTAGGAGATAATTTGCGAGGGGGGCGAAATTTCGACTGCCTAGGGGCATCCACATGGTTTAATCCGGCACTGGTCACCCCCTGGATTCGGTGAGGGTGTAGTGGCAGAGCTTATTCCATGGGGAAACGTTTTCCCCACAGAGACAAAGTGCATTTGCACAAGGGACTGTTAACCCTTGAACAGAGTTATCCTCTATTGAGTACTATGCACAAGGGGACTAGGAACCTTCACAAAAATGTACATGACATTTCCTAAAATACGTCTGGAAACCTGCACCTTGCTCAGGTTTCCAGGAATACTTACAGGAATGTTTGTGATTTAAAAAAACTAATGATATCCTCAAGTAGTGACATGAATCTTTGCCCATAAGATTTTGCTTTTGTTTCATGATTATAGCTCAATATGTGCCTTGTCTAACAACTTTAGTGCAGAAATACCAACTAAATAGCAACATATGGAAATGTAGAAAACAAGATGCAATGGCATCAAATACCCTAGCGCCGGATAAAATACAAAAATATTAGGTTTGATTAGGAGAAGTTGTTGAGAAGGATAGAGGAAATCTTCTGGTGCTAGATATAATAGGGGTAAATTCTGCACCCACCATCAGATATATGGAGTAGAGTTGACACGGCCCATAGCTACAGCCGTGAGCCAGCTACAGAAAGCAGGGCAATGGAAATGCAGATTGGATACACTGTGAAAGAGCATAGACCAAATGACACAAGTACCAGGGAGTAGCAGACGGTATTTGGGTCTGTTTGGTCTTCAAATAGGAATTTCTGCATTGCAGAAAGGACTTCAGACACTTGTGCAACCAAATCTGTAATAGCCAATGTGTGGCATACATTTCATGCTCTTTCAATGTTATGCAGGCATGTTCTCATTTGCCCGTGCACCCCACTGAGAAAACAGTTTTGCACCGGCGAGAAAAGAGTTTATAGGCTGTACAGTCACTTCCAACACTTAAGAGGATGTGCATAGTGAGTGCATACACCCAGCCTCCACCAATGACAGCTTTTGGAAGGGTTTACTTGGAATCTAAAAGGGGCATGGAGGTTATTTGCATGCATCCCCTGTCTTGGGTTTGCCAGCAGTTCTAAAGTCAGACCGTTTGCATGCAGTGAAATACAGAGCTACTTTCTTCTGCAGAGATTACCTTTTAGGTTAAGGGAAAAAATATTTTTTCCAAGCAGGTATTTGGTCCCCATCTGAGACAGGCGCACCCGATGCAGGACATGCACCAGCCGAATAACGTATTTATAATTTGTAATGCATTGCTAATTATTTATCAATTTCGAGAGACATTGGTGTCAGGGTAATATTTCAAACTATCAAAACCGCAGAAATCCACTAGTGATAGTTATCTCAAGTAACTATAACTCGTGCCCTAAAGTAACTGAAACTCATGCCCGCCACCTACAGTGTGGTCATGTATGATGTAATTTCAGACGTCATTAGGAATGTTATCAGTGCAGTCATTAAACATGTCATGAGAGAGGGTAGAAGCACCAACTGGGCAGCTTTCATTGGCAGCTGTGGGGAGCCCTATTGCCCCCATGGTGAGGGCCAGCCTTTTAAACATTTTTGGTGGGTTTCCTTGTGCTCGCCAGGCCACCCACAAGACAACTGTCATTGGAGATCACAAGGGGACCCAGGGCTCCTGCAGACCCAACTGGCTCCCCAGGCAGCACCATACCATACTTTGTTCCTGCTCATGCAGCAGCGATATTCGTCACTGGTCTCTCCAGGCAGGAGCCAAGTTCTAATTTTTGCTCTAGAGTATGATCTTTGGTTCAAGGGGGGCGGACTCCCCCGTCACTTAAGTAATTATTGGCCCCAGTGGGTGGTGTCCACAGGGCCTGTTCAAGGCTCTGATAGAGGGGTCACACGCCCTCCCTCCCCATTATTTATATTTACTGGAGCCAGGGGATGGGATCCCAGGGGCCTGTTGAAGACTCAAAAAGGGGGGTGCTCATCTCCCCTTCCTTTAAAGATAATTATTTAGCCCTGGGGTTGGCGTCCCCAGGGCCTGCCAAAGGTCTGGGGGGCGGCCACATGCCCACTTTCCCTTAATATTAGTAGGCCGGCCTCAGGGGATGTGTCCCATGGGCATATTCAAGGTTAGGGAAGAGGGGTGCATGTCCCCTTCTCCTTTTATAAAGTATGCACCACCCCCATGGGCCCTATTACACCCTAGATGTTTTTTAAAGAATGGGGAGGAGACAGTCAAAATGTATTTTTACTGGTGCCACAGATCCTCTGTGGATTCACAGCGCCAAGCAAAAGAAAATTCAATTTTTGGCTTCGGGTGGGTCCCTCTGGGACCCCCAACTGGCATAAGGGGCAGGAAATACTTACCCTGCCCCATGTACATTTTTATTTCTTTTTATAGGACAGGGGACTGAGTCCCCAAGTCCGAAAATGGCTGCTGCCACATCTTTGTTGATGTTGTGGCAGCCAATCAGATTTTATCTTCAGATCTGTTGGTTCTGCAGATCCTCCACAGTTTTAAGTATCTATAATGTTTTTATTTTTCATTTCTTGATAACTACTAAACAAATCTACGCCAAATCAAAAAAGCACTCTTTCTGGACCAAAAATTTACTTTCAGTTTTAGTTTTAGTTATGGTCTAATCTTCCTATGGAAAAAAAAGTAGGGAAACACATTTTGGGACCCCCCTTTTCCTCGGCCCCCCACATGACGGATCACCCCTAATCTTTCCTAAGAAGGAGCTGAGGTGAATTTGACTCATTTTAGAACGTTTTTTAAAGAATCGTCAAATGGCCCGAAGTTATAGACAAACCAAAACATTTGTTTCCTATGGAAACGTGGTCCTAACTATAACTACTCAGTGGCGATCTTATATATTCTGTGAGCCCTAATAAGAGGAAAAGTGGAATGTTGGGGTAGCTACAGACACGTATAACTAACTCTGCAAGCATTGCAAACATGTATGCCCTAATTATTTTAGCAATTATAGAGCCAAAGGTTTTATGAAATGAAATGAAAAGAGCATTTGTAGAGCGCATGGCTACCAGAAGGCCTCCCAGCGCTAGGCATGACTGGTGAACAGGCATAGCAGAATATTTTAGAGGAACAGAAGGGTTTTTAGTTGTTTCCGGAAGGAGGAATGGCTGGGCTCTTTCCGGAGGTGGAGGGGCAGTGTATTCCAAAGCTTACCGGCATTCAGAGAGAAACGTCTGCCGCCACTTCTGGATCGTTTGATTCTGGGGGTGTCAATTAAGTGAAGTTCGTCCGAGCGAAGCTTTCTCCTTGCTTTATATGGGCGAATTAAGGCTGAGATAAGAGGAGGGCCCATCCCCTGTAAGGATCTATGGATGATACATAGGGATTTGAATGTAATTCACTCTTTCACTTGAAGCCAATGTAGGAGGCGGAGGGCCGGTTTTGTGGAGAGGAATTTGGATGTTCCCGTCAGCAGTCTAGCTGCGCAGTTCTGGACAGTCTGCAGTTTGTTGATTACTGAAATCGGGGCTCCTAGGTAAAGCGCATTACCATAATCCAACCTTGAGAGTACGAGGGATTGGACCATAATTTTCTTGGCTTGGGGAGGGAGCAGGGGAAGCACTTTTCTGGCCATTCTAATCAGGCCAAAACAGGTTGCGACTGTCTATCCAGCTTGCACCTTGAATGTGAGATTCTGGTCTAACCAGATGCCAAGACTCTTTATTTCCGGCTTAGGTGCTGGCACCGGGCCCATGCATGCTGGCCAGATAGTTCTGAGTGTCGTGTTGTCGAAATTGCCCAGAGTCATAATCTCGGTCTTTTCTCCATTTAGTTTCAAATGGGATGAACCCATCCAGTTTACGACTTATGTTAGGCCTACTTTCAGGGTCGTAGACTATTGTGTGGATTGGTTCAAAGCTACTACCAGTTGAGTGTCGTCAGCGTAAGTAACCATATGGATCCCGAAAGGAGCCACGATCGAGGCGAGAGGGGCAATATATGCGTGAAAAAGCGTAGGACTAAAAGATGAGCCCTGCGGTACGCCGCACCGAAGAGGCCGGGGTTTGGAGCTCAGGTCCTCTTCAAAAACTTGGAAAGAGCATCTTTTCAGGAAGGAGCGCAGCCAACTCAGAGCAGTCCCGGCAACTCCCAAGTTGCTGAGACGATGGATCAGGACATGGTGATTCACCGTGTCGAATGCCGCACTCAGGTCCAATAGTATAATGGCTGCTGAGCCTCCAGCATCCAAGATTTTCCTGCTTTCCTCCACAACCACTAACAGGGCAGTTTCCGTGCTCTGCCATGGCTGGAAACCTGTTTGGGAGGGATGTAGCAGGGTAAAGGTTTCCAGAAAATTCAAAAGAATGTGGTTGACATATTTTCCGCTGATTTTTGCGATCCCTGGATGAAGGGAGATGGGGTGATAGTTGCCAAGGTCTGCGGGATCCATTTGGGGCTTCTTAAGAAGAGTTTTGACCATTGCCACTTTCCAGAGAGGGGGGACTACTCCTGTATTAAATGAGGCGTTGATAACATCTGTGATCGTGGGACCAATTGTGGATACTGCCTTTATTAGGATGTTCATGGGAGCTGGGTGTCTCGGCGATCTGCTTTTTACTGAAGACATTAGGGTCAGGAGCGTTTCCTGGGGGAGAGGAGGGAAGAGCTCCAATCGGTGATTGGTGGGGGAGGGGTCATGAGCAGAGCTCATGCTTGCGGTGCCGATTCGGGGAAGTGTTTTAAGGATATTCTGAATCTTTGCATCAAAAAACGCAGCCTGATTCTCGCAGTGAGTACCATAGGGGTCAGTGGCGGCTGAAGGGGCTGGACTTTTGAGAAGCTTTTTTATGATGGAGAAGGTCTCTCTAGGGGAGTTGGCAGCTAGACACATTTTTTCCTCATAGAAGGATGCCTGGGATTTCTTTATTTCAGGTCTATATTTGCATACAGCCCATCTGTAAGTGAGCTTGCTGTCGGATGAAAAGTCTTTCCTCCAGCGTCTTTCTATTATTTTACAGCTCTGTTTCAGGGTGCGTAGTTCAGAGGAGTATCAGGGCCTTGGGGAGGACCTGGTTCAGTGAGTCTTCTATCCAACTGCAGAGGTTATTGTATGCTATGACTGGGCAGGGGACCGACCGGGGTCTGTTCTTGTTCAACTCTTGAAGCCAAATCTTCCAGTGGTAGTTTAGACCCAGGTCGCATAAGGGTCTGTGAGGGGTGGGCGGGGGGGTGGATATATTTGGGTCCTTTCCCTGGAGATTCTCCAAATTAGAAAACACCAAGTCAAGGCAGTGTCCCTGCTCATGCGTGGGGAGTACGACTTTTTGCGCCAGCTGGAGTGTCGCAAGGTTGTTTGCTAGCTCGACTGCTAAGGTGGCTCCAGGATCATCAAAATGTAAGTTAAAATCACCAAGGAGCATGAAATTGGCAGATGTGCTGACTAGATTGATGGCTGTTTCTAAAAGAGTTTTACAGAAGGCACCGGCGGCACCCGGGGGGCAGTGGATCAAAATGGCTGAGAGGAGAAGGGTAGATTCTAAGGAGAAGCGCACATGCTCGCAGTCAGGGAGAGGACTTCCAAGTAGGCAGCAGGTGAGGTGGTCCTTATAGATAATCATGTTTCGCCCGCCTTTGCCTGTGGTTCTGTCCACCCTTTGTATTACATACCCCTGGGGCAGAGTTTGCACTATGTCTGGCTCAGAGCTCGGGTTGCGCCAGGTTTCTGTTAAAAATAAAACCTCTGGGGAGAGATCTTGTAGGAGGATTGAAATTTCCGTAGAATGCTTGGGCAGGGATCTGCAGTTTAAAAGCAAGATTCTATATGTTACCCTCGAAGGGGGGGAGGGCCGAAAATGGGGGGAGAATGTGAAAGGGCAATAAGGAAACTTTAATATGGAATTTTCAGCTTGCATAAGATGGAGACAGTTAGCCCTGGGATTGTTATTTAGCTGGATCAATTGTGCGCTTGAGTACCTGTGGCGTGCTGGGGGGAAAAGTGCAGGGGTCCTGGTCCCTGGCCCAGGTCGGGCACGGACGGGCACAGACGGGCTTGCCTTATGATGTTTCAGACAGGTGTTGTACTGCCCTCTTTAATTTTCGCAGCAATACCTAATATATGCATATCAATAGATACAGCAAGAAAACATTCCAAAGGTGTAAAGGTGTAAAGATGTTAATCTACCATCCTGCAAAGATATTTGGTGAATTTCAGTGTGAGAAATATTAGCTCTATAAGATACCGAGGTAACATTTCCAATGAGATACTATCTTTGAGATTAACTCTACACAGAAAAGTGTAAAACAAATCCATATTTTAATATCACAGTATTTGGATGTGTGTACATAAAATTCCAAATAAGCATGCGAAAAGCAATGTATGAGAGTATTTTCACTGTTGGGAAAAAAAGGTATAAGTTGGTATTTTCACTTCATTAATTCTTAAAGTAAACTTTACATATTTGAGAAATACCTGAATCTAAGCATGCTGTAATGTGCCTGGAGGATTCATATTGAATCCCTAAAAGACAGAAATGTACAGCTAATATCAGAATCTCCATAAAATATATTTAGTTTTGATTTTCACAACTACAGTTTTGTGAATCAGTCCTAAGTATTTTTCCCCTGAAAATGATACAAATGAATATTAAACACACTTTAATATACCACTTGTTGCAGCGCGGATAGAATTTGCACCCTGCAGATTGTTGATGCAAACTGAAGTACGGCTGCACTCAAGTGGATGAGCTTTTATTCCTGGGCTGATGTTTAACATCAACAATTCAACAATACATGAATGACAGTGAAGTATATTAGGCCCTACAAGGATGACAGAGAGTAATAAATTTACAAAACATGAAGGTTAATTAGCAGATTAGCAAAGTTACAGATTCAAATCATCCAAATCAGTGATAGATCAATGGTCATTGCATAAATGCATTGGTCACTATAATTCCAAGTGATTTGTAATAGCAAATACAAAGGCATTTGAGAATTGAGAAAGTTTCAGTTTGTCCTGAAAGGAAATTCCATAACATGCTACGGTAAATGAAAATCAGGAAATTCGTGAGAGAAGGCAAGTAGAAGGTGTCAGCAAGTAAAACCTCTAAAAGGCAGAATCAAATAAAGATTCAGCCAGGCAAAGAAAGAATGGATTTGAATGCCAGTCCAACTCTTTGAGCAGGTGCGAGGTGAAGCATTTGATCTTAAAGGAGTGTTGTGTTTCGATTTAGATGTCCGTATATAGGTTTTCCTAAATCATGTCCTTATATAGGCACAATTCGCATTGCCCTTATTTAGGCATAGAATCCCAGTCCTTATTTAGGCATTAACCATGCTATCCAAATACAGGCAAGGTCACCTACATCCATCCATCCCAACGTCACAACGAGTTCTTAGAAACCAGACCCTTAAGCCTTTGGGACTTTCCCTAGCTAGGATTATTGATTTCTCCAAGAACTCATCTATTTTGCATGAACAACTATTCCTTAGGGGCTCATTCATGACGTCTTCCTCTGTCCAACTTTACGTCAATGCTAACATTCCTAAGCACTTTCCAGGTATAAATATACCTTCCCGTACCATGGCAAACCACGGCTTGGCTTCACAGCTCGATACGGCTCACCACGGCAAGTTCGGAAGGAATTTGAGTCCCCGCCTGACACACTGACCAGATGCTGCCATCCCTGCTCGCAGAGAATCCAGCTTCCAGTGTTCTGACTCCCTTCGTGGGGTGTTAGAGTTTGAGACCCGGAAAGAGATTCCCACCGCTCTCATTCTAAGGTATGGAGCTGACTAGAACCTAGAGGGACTCTTGGCATATGCAAAACTATAGCTTACCATACTATAGAATACAGCACCTACTTCTTACCTTGTACTACACTTAGGTTAGGTACACTGGGGTAAAGCTATTTAGAAGCATCAGACGAGTATCCACTTTTTAGCCTATGTTATTTATGTATGTATATCTGAATATATGTCATAGCTAGAAGACAATGCTAGCGCAGTATTATTTCTTCTTACTGCTTACGCTGTACGTATTATATCTCGCATACTGTCTTGCGATTGTAACAGCTCATATCTCTTACACAAGAAACAAGACTGTCCAATAAATCCTTTTCATTGAAACGCCCGTGTATCTATTTCTGTGTAACTCTGAAGAAACTAAGCATGCACGATTGACTGAGTGAAGCTGTTATCTTTTGTTTCCACGATTCTGAGACATGTTCCGATTCTAAAGGGAAACAAAGTTGTCATGTTTATGTGGTTGCCAGAAACTACTCCCTTCTTCTTTATTCAAGGAGTTTCTAGTGGCCTCTGAGTTAGCTGGCACACAAAGTAATTAAGTTTAATGTACTCGATAGAGTCATACTGACCTCAGATCTATGCCAAAACTATAGTGTATATTATTCCAATGCGCAGAGCTTATAAGAGAAATAGGAACTACACTTCATGGTGCCCAAGGTTTGGTAAGGCAGTAATTTAACGCAAGATACTGCAGTAACTCAGTCGTGCTTTTCTCAGAGACCCCTACTCATAATACTCCATAAGACGTCTGGAGTGGGTAGGGTTAATATCCGCCATAGCTGAGTAGGACGAAAATCCTATGTATTAGCTGTTTGGTTTGTTCAACGTTAGAGGATTCAGCATCCAAATTTTGTGCACCTTATCTTTGTTTCCTTGAAACTTGTTCTACATTTTTCAAAAACAGTATCCCTAAACAGGGATAATAATACCGTGACCGGTGAGGCTGCGACTGACCAAGTCGTAACAGCTTTTAATCTTACAGGTTTAAATGAAACCGATGAGGGTGTTATAAACATCCATCCAAATTTAAGGAGAGTCATCACTCTAAAACGTATAAAACGTGGCATAACACGAAGAGGTGGTAGAGCAGTTTTTGTGATAGAGGCACATTAATCTTTTCAGACAGAGGCATTCTATTCATGGGTAGTATTCCCAGAATCAAATCCAGTAACAAAAGTGTTTCACTTCTATGAACCGCCTGAGGAATATATTCCCTTCAACGATGTTGAAATTCCACTCACATACCAGGAGCATAATCTCTGTTTAAAGGCGCCCTAAAACATTACAATCACATTACCAGGCTCAGTCCACTAGGTAGACCAGGAGAAACATGGCCGATTTTAGCCAGCTACACACCTCATCCTCATATCGAAGAGATGTCAGATGATGAATTACTCACTCAACTCAAAGAGTTAATAAAAATGTACAGACAGTTAGTTCAATATGTCATGCGAACTTTCACAGTCCAACCACCATTAACCATTCCAAATCAAACCCCTCACCAGTGGAATACACAAACAATTACTCCACAGACTTTACACGCAGTCACGGGTAAAATGCCCAAAAAACGTGAACAAATTCCATTCTGGATAGCTCAAAAAATTACACAAATCAAAGCACAATATCCTTATACTAGCCCTTATGAGAAACACAGAATCCTAACAATCTGTTTACCAATGGGGATCACACCACATCTGAAAGACTACACCACTTGGGGCACAGTCTTTGCTGCCATCTATACTAAAACACATGGTATTCCGTCTATTGCGGTAATACCTGATGGCCTGAAACAAATTCAAAATGAATACGAGGCAGAACCTGCTCTAAATTTAGGTATGAAATTACTAAAAAACTTTGACCAGGTCTCAACAATAATATTATCTAATATTAAAGGGGAGGCAGCATCAGTGGCGATCCGCCAACGCTTAAGGGAATTTGATGTAACAGAATATCAACAAGAACTACCCAGAATAATAGAAAAATCCTATGAAGAATTAGGCAGAGATAGTTTGGGTGGAAAACCAGTTAAACCACAACTGTCTGAAGGTCCTGAACAGGACTCTATTAAACACAATCCTACATCTTCTAAAAAGAAGTGGGAAAATAACAAACAACATTCAAAAGAGAAATATTCTCAATCCCGAGGTAGGCCTCCTCAAAAGGAGCCCACTGAAAGGAGGTATAACCTCAGGAATAGGGATCATTTGAGAAAACCTGACAGACATCAGGATACTGATACACACTCCTCTCGTACCTTTCAGATATCATCACAGACATCCGAAAGAAGAGGTCGGTCAGATCACAAAGAAGAACACGTGAAGTCCAAAGACGAACAACACATTCAGGAAAACAAACCAAAACTTCAATTCACTAAGAAGAAGGTAGCAGGTCAGAAGATCAGACATGTCGGGAATTCTGAGAACACAACTCAAGAACGAAGAATTGGCTCAGACAATGCTGGACAGTGCAGCAGAAGTATCAATAGCACGCCAGAACCTGAAGGAACTTCTGGAGATAGTGGACTTGAATGAGTACATCACAGTTGAGACTGTAGACACCAGGGTTAGTACTCCACAAAGGTTATATGAAATAACACTCCGGATGGAGGGAGACATACCAAGAAAAGTGAGAGCACTCTTTTGGGAGAAACCTTCAAGGGGTTATGATATACGTCTAGCAGAACAGGACTGGCCATCAACCTTTGTCAGGGAGTGCCCACATGGCGAAGAGGATGTATGACGTTACAATGCATACTTTTACAACGCATGCACTTACAACGCATTTTTTACAACGCAACATCCACTACAACGCATTCCATTACACCGCATGACACTACAACGCATTTTTAAAAACTACCTTTACAACGCATTCCATTACATCGCATACTACCTTTACAACGCATACCATTACAACGCATTATATTACATTGCATTTAAGGTAAGTGTTGGATAGTATAGGGGTAAAAATTACTATTCTCACTCCAGAGGGTGCAACAGTAGGGTAAGTGTTGGATAGTATAGGGTTAAAAATTACTATTCTAACTCCAGGGGGTGCAACAGTAGGGTAAGTGTTGGATAGTATAGGGGTAAAAATTACTATTCTCACTCCAGGGGGTGCAACAGTAGGGTAAGTGTTGGATAATATAGGGGTAAAAATTACTATTCTAACTCCAGGGGGTGCAACAGTAGGGTAAGTGTTGGATAGTGTAGGGGTAAAAATTACTATTCTAACTCCAGGGGGTGCAACAGTAGGGTAAGTGTTGGATAGTATAGGGGTAAAAATTACTATTCTAACTCCAGGGGGTGCAACAGTAGGGTAAGTGTTGGATAGTGTAGGGGTAAAAATTACTATTCTAACTCCAGGGGGTGCAACAGTAGGGTAAGTGTTGGATAGTGTAGGGGTAAAAATTACTATTCTAACTCCAGGGGGTGCAACAGTAGGGTAAGTGTTGGATAGTATAGGGGTAAAAATTACTATTCTAACTCCAGGGGGTGCAACAGTAGGGTAAGTGTTGGATAGTGTAGGGGTAAAATTTACTATTCTAACTCCAGGGGGTGCAACAGTAGGGTAAGTGTTGGATAGTGTAGGGGTAAAATTTACTATTCTAACTCCAGGGGGTGCATACTTACCTTAAATGCAATGTAATATTATGCGTTGTAATGGTATGCGTTGTAAAGGTAGTATGCGATGTAATGGAATGCGTTGTAAAGGTAGTTTTTAAAAATGCGTTGTAGTGTCATGCGATGTAGTGGAATGCGTTGTAGTGGATGTTGCGTTGTAAAAAATGCGTTGTAAGTGTAGTGCGTTGTAAAAGTTGCGTTGTAAAGGTTGTTCCCCTGGCGAAGACATCATTATGCCAGCCTTCTCCAACCATGTTCCAATACACCTAAAATATACATATGCCAGGAAATGGGCAGTTGCCCAGGCCCCAGCATTATACAAAAATCATGTAGGATGGGATGAGGACTCAACTCACCACAAGATAAAGTTAAAAAATCAATCTACTGCACAAAGGCAGTACCCAATTAAGCAAGAAGCTAAAAAACAGGTCAGATAGATCTTAGATCAACTTGAATACCAAGGGGTGATTGAAACATGCACCTCATCAATGAACAATCCTTTGTTTCCTGTTTCCAAACCAGACAATACATATCGTTTAGTTTTGGATTACAGACACCTGAACACTTGTTCTAAGACATTTGCAGTGCAAAATGCACACAGTACAGCATTAATGAATAACATTGTGCGTAAAAAATCTAAAACCACATTAGACATTTCGAATGGTTTCTTTTGTCAAAACATATCACCTGATAGTAGGTACTTGACAGCTTTCTCAATAATGGGGACCCAGCGTCACTTTTGTCGACTCCCACAAGGGTTCAAGAACAGCCCGGGGTTATTCTCTGCAAGGGTAACAGAGTTACTACAAATTTATGATGACAAGGCATTGTCATAAAATGATGACATCTATCTGACAGACGATGACCTGGATAGGCACTTGAACAGGGTGAACACCATTATACTGGGCTTCGCCTCCGAGAGCTATAAATTCAACTTTAAAAAATCCAGAATTGTATATATCAATGTCCTTTTCCTAGGATATGAGCTTTCAATTGAAGGCAAAAGCCTGGTAGCTAACTTTTTAGAAAAGTGTGCGCTGCTCCAACCATCAAAAATACTGAAAAACTTACAGTCGATTCTAGGTTTTCTCAATTTTGGAAGAACTTACATTCTAAATTACGCAGAAAGGGTTAAACCTCTCTAAGAATTAATAAAACCTGATTTTAAAATCAAAAATTGGACACAGGAACACACAGATATCCTACGATCACTTCAAACTGACATGTTAGCAAGAAATCACTTACAAACACGCGTAAATACATGCAATTTAGTGATCCGAACAATTTCGGGTAAATGCGGTTTCGCCTACTTAACTTTTAATGAAGGTGAAAAAGTACCAATTGCATACAAATCACATTTGTATACACAAGCGGAAATGTGCTTCACTTCGACATAAAAATTCTGACAACAGTTCAAACCGCTGTAGCAGAAGAAAGAGCTCTAGCTCAGGGGAAACGCATTATTGTCGTAACTCCGGTACCAGCCTTAGAGGCAGTTACAAAAGCAAGCATTCCAAATGCAAAAGCTTTACATCCAAGATGGATACAATGGGTTAATTCTCTTGCTGCAACGGATGTTGAATACGTTTTTGATGCTTATTTAAAAACACAAGCATTCCTGCAATATGAACATGAATGTACTCTGCCTATTGAGATTCTCCCTCTTGATCAGTACAAATTTATAATTTATACTGACAGATCAGCACAACCCGCTACGGGGAATAATCAAGCTTACAGTTAATCATTAAAGGTTGCATGCGCGATGGTAAATTCTGACCAATGGTCACTAAAACACAATCTCTAGGAGATTGTACAGTTCAGCGAGCTGAGCTACAAGCATTCAAATTGGCACTTGAAAATACGGATCGCGAGTTCTCCACACTTATAGTGTGCGATTCTTTTTACTGTGTTTAATCATACATTGAATATTTACAGAATTGGCTTCAAAATGGTTTCAAAGATGCAAAAGGTGGCACAATCAAGCATAAAACGCTTTGGGAGCAAGTAGTTCAGTTGCGAATCGGACTACAAAACACTCACGTGATTAAGCCTGGGTGGTGAACTACGCTCCGCTCGTGGAGCTTGCGAAGTTTAGGTAACTTCGCGATTCGCGCAGAGCGCGAAGTTGCAGATTGATACGCAATCTACAGCGTAGTGTAGTTGTTTTGCTTCCTCGCGCGCTCAATATTCATTCTCGCGCGCGCAGTAACATCTTACCGTGATTCTGCATTCGCCAACTCGCTTTTCTTTCCATTCGCGTGCGCCACAAGATTTGTAATATGGCCGCCCGATCCCGCGAGAGTTTGCGAACACGTCATTCGGACGCGTGAGCTGACTTCCGGCGGCTGTCTTGGTAAGATCGCGATACCGAACATGCAAAAACTACAATCTGGCGAAGAATATCTCTTGAGCATCATAAAACCTTCTAGAAAATGATCATTTTGCTCGGAAAAACTCCTCAGATTATGATTTGGCTGTAGTCTTTTGTGTAAGGAGTCCTTTTTTTTTTTTACTCTTTTTTTCAAGAGGAAGGAAGTGCCCCTGAGTCTCCAACTTCCTGTTCCTGTTCAGCAGGCTCCTCCCAGTGCTTTGTCCATGTGTTGTTTACTTTCATTTGGATGTGGAGCTGCAAGGATCACTTTTTGTGTCTGTCTGCTGCATCATATCATTGGATTGGATTTATTTGAGGACTTTTTGATTTGAGATTTAATTTTACAAGTAAGTTGGCGAATTGGTGTACATGTTTGTTTCATTGGGGCTTGTTTGTACCTACATTTTTCAGGGATTTTCATTGTTTTAAAAAATTATTGTTGTGGGTGGCCTGTACTTTCAACAGGGGCCTAGTTGTTTCTTTTTGCAATTTCAGCCAGTAGGGTACCCATGGGTCCATGTTTCTGTGGTGTCTGTTGAATTTAAACATCATGTAGGGCATGGATGGCATAGGATTGAAATGCTAAATGTGGTTGTGGTGTATTTCACTGTGTGTGTGTGTGTGTTAAATACCTTTTTTGGATGTGTGTGTGTGCTTGATGTGTAACTTCTTTCCAATCCTTTCGTAGCCCTGTTGATTTTCATGTTTGTATTAAAGCTGTTTTGTTTAGCAGGCCTCCTTTGTCCGGTGTTTTCCATGGCCTGTTGTGACTGTGAGTGCCCATGTGGCTTGTAGCAATTTTGTGGTGGTAGTTTAGAAGTGTGCTTCTTTTTCCATACAGGCCTGCATGTCTTTTCTTTGTTCCCTATGCTTGTTGTTGTTGTGTCCTGGCCATGTGTGTGGCGGCCATTTTGTGAAGACAGGCAGTGTGCTTTTGGCATAGGCTTACGTTGTCTGTCTTCCATTTCTTGTTGTTGTGGGTGGCTTGCGGCCATTTTGTGGAGCCATCCAAGCAGTGTGCTTGCTTTTGCCATTCTGTTCCAAGCTTGTGGTCTAGTCTGCCAGTAGGCCCAGAGGTAGTCATCATCAAATCATGGGTGCATAAAAACTGTTTGTGTTGTCTGTTGAATTTTAACACCATGAATGGCTTTGGATTGAATTGCAAAAGGTGTTTTTTGTGGTGGAATTGCAGTTTTTGGGTGTGTGTTAAATAAATAGGGCTTTTCAGCCAGTAGGTAACCCTAGGAATTCAGCTTGCGTATTTTTGCAACTCTGCACAGCGTGACAACGCGGACTTACAGTTTTTGTCATTTTCGCGCTCTCAATATGCATGTTCGCGCACGCGATAACAACTTTTTGTACAGTTCGCGATGCCGAACACGCAGAATTTGCAATCTGGCAAACAGTATCTCGCGAGCAACATAAAACCTTCTCAAAAACGCTGATTTTGTGCATTTTGCTATAAAAACTCCTCAGGTTGTCATTTTGCTGTAGTTTTGGAGCACGGAGTCACTTTTATTTTTTGTAAATTTTTTTAGAAGAGGAAGTAATTTCCACAGAGACTCCAACTTCCTGTTCCTGTCCTTTGTATTCACTTTTATGTTATTATTGTGGTGGGTGGCCTGAGCATGTGGGTGGCGGCCATTTTGTGAAGGCAGGCATTGTGCTTTTACCATAGGCCTGCATTGTCTGTCTTGTATTCCTGACCTTTTCTTGTTTTTGTGAGTGGCCTCGCCATGTGGTGGCGGCCATTTTGTGGGACCAGCCACTGTGCTTTTTCCATAGGCCTCCAAGCTTGTGGCCTAGTCTGCCAGTAGGCTCAGGGGTAGTCATCATCAAATCATGGGTGCATAAAAACTGTTTGTGTTGTCTGTTGAATTTTAACCCCATGAATGGCTTTGGATTGAATTGCAAAAGGTGGTTTTTGTGGTGGAATTGCAGTTTTTGGGTGTGTGTTAAATAAATAGGGCTTTTCAGCGAGTAGGTAACCCTAGGAATTCAGCTTGTGTACTTTTGGCAACTCTGCACAGCGCGACAACGCGGACTTACAGTTTTTGTCATTTTCGCGCTCTCAATATGCGTGTTCGCGCACGCGATAACAACTTTTTGTACAGTTCGCGATGCCGAACACGCAGAATTTGCAATCCGGCAAACAATATGTCGCGAGCAACATAAAACCTTCTCGAAAACACTGATTTTGTGCATTTTGCTAAAAAAAACTCCTCAGGTTGTCATTTTGCTGTAGTCTTAGACCACGGAGTCACTTTTATTTTTGTAAAAACATTTTTAGAAGAGGAAGTAAGTTCCACAAAGACTCCAACTTCCTGTTCCTGTCCTTTGTATTTGCTTTTTTGTTATTATTGTGGTGGGTGCCCTGAGCATGTGGATGACGGCCATTTTGTGAAGGCAGGCATTGTACTTTTGCCATAGGACTGCATTGTCTGTCTTGTATACCTGCCCTTTTCATGTTTTTGTCAGTGGCCTGGCCATGTGGTGGCGGACATTTTGTGGGACCAGCCACTGTGCTTTTTCCATAGGCCTCCAAGCTTTTGGCCTAGTCTGCCAGTAGGCCCAGGGGTACTACTCATCAATCATCACGGGTGCATGGAAGTTAAACAACTGTTTTTGTGTTGTGCGTTGAATTTCAACATCATGTATGGCTTTGGATTGAATTGGAAAATGTGGGCTTTACTTTTTTCTGGGGTATATTTAACTTTTTGGGTGTTGTAAATAAATGCCTTTTTATGTGTATATGTTCGTTGTTGTTGCTCCCTGATGCTGCATCCATCCCATGTGGTGCACACATTTTTATTTAGGGCAAACAGGCTACACTACATTTATGTTTTTGTTCTTTGCTATTCTTATTCTTCCTGAGTGTACACAGTACAGTAGTACACCAGGAGCCCTGGCCTTGTTGTCAGTCTCATAAATGGATATACTGTTGTTGTTCACTGACTTAATAAAATGTAATAATTGTGACCACCCATCACACACTAAGAAGTTATATATCATATTAGTTTGATTGTACTACCTTTTGACTGATGTTCTTCTGGCTTCTTTGCTTTTAGGTGCTCAAAAGACGGAGGAGGTGTGTCATCATCGTCCGTTGTGGTGCCAGACCGACGTCCTGCTGCTGTACACGACGTGACGTGTGAGTGACCTGACCAGCCATCTCTGCAACTTGTGCAACTGAGTGCTGTTGACATCTGAAGAAGATGCCCCAAAAGAAAGCAGGTAGCAGGTCCTCCAGTACCAAGAAAGTTGCCATTGAGAAGAAGGAATAGAAGAAGGAAGTGTCACTTAAGTCTGGTGTGCCGCCCAAAACCTTTTTTGGGACAAAAATTACGCCTGCAGCAGCGATATCCACGGGCCAAGCTGGGGGTAGCACTTCCGCATCAGTGGGCCCAACCCACCAACCCAGGCCCAAGCAGATAAGTGTGGAAGAGGTAGGCAGCCTAATGGTGGAAAGCAGTTATGCTGAGCCTGAACTAAACTTATCGCTATCTCAAAGTAGTACACAATCAACGCAGGAGGGAACACAGCAGATAAGTGGTCAACAACAACAGCCGCAACCACCGCCCGCAATAGTAGCTGTTGTTCATCCCGAAGTAGGGACAGTTCAGGAAATTGAGCCTCATGCAGAGGAAGAAGAGGAAGCCACTCCTTCAGAAGTTCCATTGTCTTCCAAATCCCCAGCAAGGAAAAGGAGGGTTAGTACATCAAGTTCTTCGCCAAGCTCCCCTTCTGATGATCTAGATACCACTTGGAAGCCACAAACTGAGTCTGAGAGAGAGACACGTCACAAGAGCAGGCATGGGAAAAGGAAGGTTTCAGAAAGTCTTACACTTATGGAGGTTGATGTAGAAGAGCAGGATGATGATGATGATGATGAGCCAGTCATCCTGAACATCACTCCCGGCCCAGAGGAGATGGAGACCAACATTTTTACCCTATCCAAAATGGCTGCGAGGAATGTAGCACGCATACCTCCAATACAGGTAAAACCAACATGACCTCCAGCTTCCATATTTACATTAGCAAAGGGCCGGCATCGTCCTACATCAAGCACAAGCACTACCTCAGCAGAAGTAGGTAGTGGTACTGCACAGAGTCAAATTCAACACACACCCTCCAGTTCATCCGGCATTGGAAGTGGCACCTTCAGCAGGAGACAAAAGTTAAGCTCCCCAGTGTGGGACTTCTTTACGGTTAGCGAAAAGGAGGAGAACATTGCTATATGCTCCATTTGTCATACTTTTGTTAGTCGTGGTAAGCTTGGTACAAACTATGGTACCGGAGGTCAAATGACCCATCTGAAAAAACACCACGCAATCCAGTGGGAGGAGCACCTTCGTCGCATAAAAATTGGAACCATTGCTGTTGGTGGGGATAAATGAGTAGAAGGTCTGCTCACGGTGGAACAGGAAGAAGAAGAAGAGGGAGCCATTCTCTGTGGTAGTGGTACACAAAGTAGCCCTGTCCCCAGCACTGCAGTGCTAACGCCCACATCCTCAGCAACATCTCAGTGGCACAAGAGTAAGAGTCAGGCTGAGACACCAAGGAGTACTGCTTTTAAAAAAAGTGCGATGTTGAGCATACCAGAAAGGAATACCACGCAGCCTACCATTCTTAGCATGTTTACTAGGCCGGAGGGGCAGTTCGAACGCAACCACCCAATAGCACATTTGTACAATGCGAAGCTGGCTAAAATGTTAGCACTGGACCTTCTCCCTTTTTCTTTTGTTGAAGGGGTGGGATTTCTGGAATTTGTGACAACCATCTGCACAAAATGGAAGGTTCCCAGCTGCTACTATTTTGCCAGAGTTGCTGTTCCAGCACTACATCACGACGTGCTGGAATTGCTTGGAAAAGCCTTAAAACAGAGTGCTGTTCAGAGTATCCACCTGACAACAGACATGTGGACCAGTTGCCAAGCCACTGATTACATGTGCCTCACTGCACACTGGGTCTCTTTTTCGGGTGTTAAAGATAAGATATCTGGAGGTGTTGTTGACACTGCTGAGATTTTTAATGACACTCGCAAACATGCAACTGTAGCCATGTTTGCTAAGGAGAAATCTCATACTGCTGCAAACATTGTGGATGAGTTTAACAGCAAGGTGTTTGAGTGGCTGCGACCAAGAGGGCTTAACATTGGTTTTGTTGCCACAGACAATGGCAGTAATGTAGTTAGGGCCATGAAAGATGGTTGCTATCTCAGGGTCCCGTGTTTGGCACGCTGCATTAACATTGTTGTTCAAGACTTTCTGAAAAATGAAAGCAAAGTCAGCAACTTACTGACCACCTGCAGAAGAATATGCACAAATTTCAACCATTCTTTTAAAGCCAGGAAGCAGCTGAGGGTCATTCAACGTGAGCATAAAATGCCAGTCAAAGCACTCATCCAGGAGGTGCGAACACGTTGGAACTCAACTTATTACATGCTTGAGCGTCTGTTTGAGCAGTACATACCACTCAATGCTTATGTCATGAAAAGGTCAGGAGATCCTACTGTGAAAGGCATGACTGTTGAGATGGCCCAATGGGACCTCGTTAAATGCCTGACAGAGATGCTACTTCCTTTTGAGGTCTTCACACCTGAAGTCAGCAGGGAGGACTGTACTATGGTCCAAGCTATCCCATTGTTGTACATGCTAGAGCAAGAGCTGAAGGAGGTGTCAGAAATGTACGCAGGTGTGGATAACAAAGTAGACGCATATTATTTAGCGGGCACCTTAGCCGTTCACTTATCTGAAAATACAAAGATTCAAAATAACATTTTGTCACATTGACATTACATTACTGCCTCAATTTTGGATCCACGTTACAAATTATTGCTGAGCGGTAATGAAGTAATTCCTTTTTCAGAAGAGGATGTTGCCAAGTACAAAACTTTGATAGCTGAGTAAGCCACTGATTTTGAAAACGAACGGCTCTTAATTAGAGACCCGCCACCCCAGGCCAGAAAAAGTACTACAGGGCACCCAGAGTCAAGTTCTACTTCAGAGCCCGAGAGCAGTGTTTTTGCCTCCCAGCAGTCACCAACACTACCAGAAATAACATTAACAACAGCACGCACAGGATCATCAGCCACATTTAAAAAAAAGGCAGGTGATTGGTTTCTACGGAAAGGGTTTAGTACGTCCTTTACTGATGCAAAGGCAAAAGAGGCCAAGCAAATCGGAGCACCCCTGAACATTGAGCGGATGGTTCAGGCCTATCTGGATAACACAACAGAGGTCTTCATGGAGCAAAGTCCACTGGTGTATTGGTATGGGAAAAGAAGCCAATGGCCAGTGCTCAGCAGGCTGGCGATAAAGTATGTGGCTTGCCCTGTTGCAAGTGTCTCTTCAGAGCATGTTTTCAGTGCTGGTGGTGCCATTGTTACTGTGAAAAGGACCAGTCTCTCGCCCAAAAGCATGGAGAGGTTAACCATGATCAAAATGAATCCGCACTTTATACCAGCGGAGTACAAAATACGTGAATCACAGCAGGAAGAGGAGAACGACTTCGATGACATAAGTAGTGGGTTACATGACGTACTTCTGTCCGAACCACCAGAGTTTGAGGACGAGCTCCTCTTCCCTGACAACTAGGCTTTCAAATTGTTCTTCCTTCCTTTATTTGTGTGCGTATCTGTTTTTCTGGTTCAAATCTAATAACAACAAATCCATCAACACCGTCTCCTCTTTTTATTTCCCTATTGGAGTTGCACGTCTGTGCATAACTGTCCACTCCACTCCTCAGAGTCCTGCTCCATCTTCCTTACTCTCCCTAAATACATTTCAAGCAAGCCAGACATTGGATGGAGATGGAGAATAGTACAATACATGTTGCCTCTAACAGTCCCTCCATAAGAAGTGAAACGTGACTACGGCTATCTTCCGTTTTGTTTCCGAGCCGAAACTCATCACTGTCTGAAGGCTAGGCATCTGATCTGACAGCCAAAGAAAAGAGCAAGACAGGTAATGATTATTATGAATGATGGCATGCATTGCATTGGATGCTTGCTGACTACGAGTGAATGTGCATGAAGTCGAACTATACTAGTTTATCTACAAAGTAATAGTGACTCAAGTGACACCCAGGGGCAGCCCCTAATGAGTCCAGCACTCTCATTCTCATATAAAGTATATTATGCCCTATTAGATGAGGTCTCTGAAGACTCTTTAGTGTGGCAGGAGATGCTTGTAAGCCCATTTGACCAGCCAAGTGAATGATCTATTGACCAGCACATTACATCCCATAACTCTGGGCTGTAGCATGACTACACACTCTGCTAACCCCCATAAAATTGCAGTTTGGGTATCCAATACCTTTAACAGAGAATCAGTCCCTGCTGTAGGATTACCGATGATGGGCAACAGAGTGCAACTCCAATCCACCTACAGCTCCATTGGGCCTCAATGAGCAACAAGAAGTTTTACGGTGATATGGAGAGGCTCTCCCCAGTCAAAACAAACCCATCCCCTTCAATTCCCATTTGGCCCTCCATGCTTACCTCAATGGAAGGGATATCCAGGCCCTAAATTTTGACTCAAACTGGAAATACAGGTGGATTTATTAAATGCTCTGGCTGCACAAATCCTAGGCATTGACCACAAGTTGCAGACCTTAAATGATATTTTCAAGAGATTGCAGCAAGATCCAGCGACATCTTTCAATTCATGCAACTTTGCATCAACCTTGGACATACTTGCAACTGTTCGAACCCTGGAATACTAGTGGAAGTCCCCATTCCTATTACAGAATGAATACCCCCTACATAACTTCTCCCAGACTTCATATTTGAATTCTTTTGTACATCAACAACTTAAGCAACCGTTTTATGGCTTTCTGTACTCACACACTAATACGCTTGGCTCTAAGGATGGTATTGTGTCAGAGCATGAGCCAAAAGTGGTTAAGGAGGTATCCATCGCTTGTGAGCCAGACTTTAAACACTCACTCTCACAAGAGCAGAAATCTCCTTTACCTCAAAAGGCCCATGAAGATCCATCTCAAAGTGGGTGCCCAAGCACCTCAAGAAAGCAAAAAAAACAGACGGACAACTGCATTAAGGTGCAACAACAATATGCAAAATTCAGTAGACCACGATCGATAAATAGAGAAGTCAGGGATAGAATCCCCAGCATCACGGGCCTCTCTGCGAGATCAGCCAGTCTATCCAAGTAAACCTCTGTATCTGATATTTCAATTAAATGAGCCATAGCAAGGTAACTCAGCTTTTAGGGGCCCGAATTGTTAATCCCATGACTATCTCACAGGTGTCGAAATCTCAAGATCTTCAAAAGGTCAACTGCCGTGACAAAGCCACCTCACCATTACCCTTCTGGGGTGCGGAAGATCTAACCACAACTAAGGGAGCACCAATAATAATAACTAGTTCAACAACCTTGCAAGAAGAGTCTAGATTAGACTCCCCGTATACTTTAAGTCCATTAGACCACCTTTGCACAAAGCCCCCCATGCCGATGGTAAACCGAGTCATCCGTATGACTGCTCTTGCCATTCCTGATCCACCCAGGCAAATCTCCTCATGGGACACAACTTCTAATCCATCAAGGTCCCTAGATTACCTCCGAGAGGTGAAGTTGATCTCTTTGACATTACCATTGCTCGAAAAGAGGTAGGGACAATCACGATGGTCAGGTGATAATGACCAGGTCAAAGTGAGGTTAGAAATGATGTGTTATGAAACCAGAAGTCAGCATGACATTTTAAATCGAAGTGTCATATTAAAGCTGACCTGTTCTCTGTAAGGCCTGTCCCATCTAATATCCAAACATATTGAAGCAGTCAAATAAAGCCCAATCCATCCGCCACAGGGCGCGTTTGCACAGTGGTGAAGGGAGGGGGCGGGGCCTGATGTGACATGTGTGCAAACAGTCCCTGTGGTGCGTTTTAAGGTGGGGAATTAATTTCCCTTCAATCCTGAGGGTCACTGGGGGCCAACTAGCCCACCAGGTACCGCCAGTAAGCGCCACAGGGCTGCATTGCAGAGAGGCGTAAAAAGGGGCGTGGCCTCAGACCACCTCTCTGCAACACAGCCCTGTGGCGCTAACTTGAGGTACCTGATGGGCTAGTTGGACCCCAGGGATCCTCAGGATTGAAGGGGACTTAATCCCCCAACTTAAAACGCACCACAAGACGAGTTTGCACAGTGGTGAATGGAGGGGGCGGGCCTGAGGTGACATGTGTGCAAACACACCCTGTGGTGTGTTTTAAGTTGGGCAATTAATTCCTCTTCAATCCTGAGTGTCCCTGGTGGACAACTATCCCACCAGGTACCTCCAGTAAGCGCCACAGGGCTGTGTTGCAGAGAGGGTGTCCAGGTCATGCCCCTTTTTACACCTCTCTGCAGTGCAGCTCTGTGGTGCTTACTGGAGGTACCTGGTGGGCTAGTTAGACCCCAGGGACCCTCAGGATTCAAGGGGACTTAATCCCCCAACTTAGAACGCACCACAAGGCACGTTTGCACAGTGGTGAAGGAAGGGGCGGGGAACAACCTTTACAACGCAACTTTTACAACGCACTACCATTACAACAAAACTGTTACAACGCAAATGCATTGACAACGCATGCCATTACAACGCAAGTCTTTACATCGACTTGCACTAGATGGCGTGCTAACATTAAAAATAGTGTAGTTTACTATCCAAACACCTTCCCTACTGTTACTTGGACTGGAGTTAGAATAGTAAATTACACTTTTTTAATGTTAGCACGCCATCTAGTGCAAGTCGATGTAAAGACTTGCGTTGTAAAGACTTGCGTTGTCACTGCATTTGCGTTGTAAAAATTTTGTTGTAACAGCATGCGTTGTAAAAGCATGCGTTGTAACATCATACATCCGGAAGGGGCGGGGCCTGAAGTGACATGTGTGCAAACACGCCCTTGGCGCGTTTTAAGTTGGGGAATTAATTTCCCTTCAATCCTGAGGGCCCCTGGGGGCCAACTAGCCCACCAGGTACCTCCAGTAAGGGCCACAGACCTGCGCTGCAGAGAGGTGGTCCAGGCAAAACCCCTTTACACCTCTCTGCAACGCAGCTCTGTGGTGCTTACTAGAGGTACCTGGTGGGCTAGGTGGACCCCAGGGACCCTCAGGATTTGAGGGGACTTAATACCCCAATTTAAAACGCGCCACAGGGCGTGTTTGCACACATGTCACCTCAGGCCCCCCTTCCTTCACCAGTGTGCAAACGTGCCCCGTGGTGCGTTTTAAGAGGTAGTTTTAATCCCCATGCCCTATTATGTACTAGGGGTTTACAGAGGAGGTCATGCTAATCACAGGGGTACCCTAACGCATAGTGTTCCCTAGTGTATGTAGGTGTTTTCACTGTATTCTAAGTGTCTTTTAGCATACCACTGGCTCTAGGCCTGGTTAGTCAGAGTCAGTTACCACTAGTACCTGTCTGAAAAAGTTGTGGGCACAGGATGATTTTGTAACAAGGCGTCTTTCTGCTCCTCTGTTGGTTCTTTCCGTACATGTCTTGCTTCTTCCTGCTCTTTTCTTGGTCTTTGTGGACTTCTGTTGCTTCTTTCTGCATTTCTTTTTTTCCTTTCTGTGCGTTGTTTTTTCTTTCATCACATGTCCTACCTCTGTAGGCATAGTTGGAAACTAGCATTTAAATACCCTTTGAAATTCACTGAAAAAACCATAGGTTTCAGGCACGTTACAGTTAGAAATTAGCATTTAAAAAACCTTAGAAATTCACTGAAAAAAACCATAGGTTTTAGGGACAGTTATAGTTAGTTGAACATTGCACTCGTACAAAACCAGTGAAATTCCCCCGTTATAGTTAGTGCAGCTAACTGTAACTCGCGCCCCCGCAATGCACTGCTGATGATGTCACATATTACATTACTCATGACATGGTCAGTGACATCACTGATTACATCACTGATGACATCTCAAATGACATCACTTATGACATCACTGATGACATCATCCAGTGACTGTGTGTTTCTGTAAAGTTTAAATATGTTTACTATACATAGGGAAAGGCGTATTGAAGAATGAGTGGGTGTCTAAGTGTCTGAATGGATGTTTTAGTAGGTGCGTGACAGACTCTATAAGTGAGTGAATTAACTTATCTTACTGAATGCATGGGTTAATGACAAAACTGTGAATCTCTGTATCCGTCTGTCTGTTGGTGTGTAAACGACTGCATGGGTTTGTGAATAACTACAAAAGTGTCTTTATGAGTTATTGAATGGCTGTCTGAGTATCTGTATGGGTGCCTGAGTGTTTGTGTGGGTGGGGTGTGTGTGACTCTGTACATAGATGTGTGAGTAGATGATTCACTGGGTGCATAGTTGGAAGTGTGCATCTGCGATGGACTGTATGGGTGGGTGAGTGTGTGTATGGGTGTGTTAGTGAGTGAATGTATATCTCAGTGGTACATGTGTGAGTAAACACATATATGAAAGGCGGTATATATGTGTGTTAGAGTAGATATATATGGCTATAAGTGAGAGTGTGTGATTATGAAAGTGGCTGCATGGATGAGTGTTTGCTTGTATCAGTGATTGTATAAGAACGTAAGAATGTGCTAGTATTTGTATGAGTAAGTGAGCTGGTGTGTGTATAACTGTATAGGTAAGTAAATTGGAGTGTGAATAATTATTTGAATGACTGACTAGGTGTGTGAGTACCTCTATGGATGAGTGGCGGTGTGTGAGTGTCTATATAGGTGTATTAGTGCATATGATAGTCCTGTACTGAGTGACCATAGGTATGAGTGGCTGTACAGGTGAGTGAGTGGATGTGTGTGTGGACCTAAGAATCAGTGAGTGGGTATGTAGTTATTGCTGTTGGAGTGTCTATGGTTTTGAGAATGGCAGTCTGTAATTTAGAGTGGGTGTATCTAAAGTTATATTAGGGTGTGAGAAGATGCATGAAAGGGGGTTCTTGATGAACTGTGCTGGAAGCACAGATCATTACCCCAGACACAGTAGCTCATCAGTGTTGACAGGAAATGGAGAAGCAGTCATACTGTAAAGCCTAATGGCCCACCATTTTACATCAAGCTATACAAGCTCTAAACCTTGTGGAAGCCTGAATTACAAAGATGGAATATGCTGCCTTCAAGTGAGTAACCAACAACGCCAGTAAGATCCAGTCCTGAACTCTAGACAAGGCAGACTTTGCTAAAAAAAAAAAGGCAGGCTCGGGCAGTTTTCCTATCATTTGCAGTCTGGGGCCCACAGTCATACCTGACCTCTCATTTTTTAGTGGCCCTGAAAAACGCTCTGCTGCTCTTTTTCCTTGAAGAATTTCGGTCAAACCTATTGGTCCCCACTTGGAAGCACTCCTGGTCCAATAGTCATTGCTGCTGGTGTGGATATGCCCAAAAAAGCACGCTTCATCTAATTTGTGTGTGTCTGGGCCTTGAAAATTGTTACGGCCAGCGTTAAGGGTCTTTCAGATCAAATGCTGTCCCCCCGCATTGATTGGACTCTTAAATGGGCATTCAATTTGATTGTCTTGTATGGCAACCTGGTTCCTGATCCATGAAACCAAAAAAGCAGACACAGTAAATACTTTCCATACCCTAGTCCATCTCAAGACTGTCTACCGACCTAAACACCGTGATGCTCAAAGCAGCAAGGGTCTCTACCAGCAAGGATGCACAGTGTGAAGGCTTGGTCTGCACCCCAGGGAGAGGACACATTGGGCCAAAAATCCTTCATCCATGCACTAGCACTTTACTGAGCCATAATGGATTCACCCAACTGCTTGCAGTAGTTATAATAGCACTTTATGCCTCAGTCCAATCAAGATCACCCTCATAGCAACTTGATTTAATAGGCATTTAGTTAAAGAATCCACCCAACCCCCTTGTAATGTTGTGTTTGCACATGTTTTAACAAGTTGGTCTAAATACATACACTTTACTTCATAGGTAAATCTGAAAAAAAGATGTTTGAAATCCTCAATGCAGTCTTCTTCATATGCACTAGCACTTTATGTTGCAGTCTGGACTGTCCATCCCCAACCACTCCGCTAGAAAGGACCATCTTTGGGAATTTCGACCATAGAAGGTGTTCGATTGTTTGTACAAGGTGACACATTTTTATTGATTGGTTTTAACATAGCACTGATGTATGTTGTAATGATTTTAATGATTTAATGATTGATTACAAAATGGCTGCCAGGAAGGAACTCTCGGGCTTTGGGATCACTTTTTATTGGAAATCCCTGTTGGCCCACCCCAGACCCACTTCCTTGGCCCCAGCGCAGCTCCTTGGACCTACCGTGTTTGTCTCCATGGTCAAGTAGCACTGGGAAGTTACTCCACTGACCTGCTGCCCCATCAGACGAGAATGAACATCGCTGACCTCTGACGCCCCCGAAGAAAGGTGGGCAAGTCTGAGGTCGGGACCAATCCCAACGAGTGTCCACTGCTGGGAGTGGGATCTGGAAGCCATGCCCGACCCTCAAGTGCAGTCAGATCCCGCAAACGCAGGTGGCTCATTGGGAGAGCAGAAGGAAGACAAGGGGGTCACTGCCCCACCCCACCCCACTGATGAACGTGCTAGATAGCGGCTGGGAGCGTCATAGCAGCAGTTTCGAGGGAAAAAAGGGTATTGCAATCAGTGAAGACCTTCTTCCAAGCGCTCACACTGGTCTCTTACTACGCTAACCGCGCTTTCAGAGTACTGACCTGAAAGTTCACAGATCTCGGGTGGCTGGTCCTCTGCATTGCCCGAGCCCTGCTGTGCTGCGGGAACAGGTCTGCCCCACTGCCAGGGTTTGCAGTGATTTTAGCTTCACCTTCCAGTGTCTCGAGCAGCCACAGAGGCGCTGCTGACTCTCCCCCCAGTGGCACTGTAATGCTCAGATCTCCCCTGGACCGAGGTATGTACCGTCACTTTCCCAGGGAGAAAATATCAGTTCCAAACTTATGGAATATAACATATACACAGCACTTCCTAAGGTGGGCAAACATTTCAACACTATCCTAAAGGCAAGGCAAGAAAACAATATAACATATGAGTCTCCTCTAGACCAAGGTAACACACACAACACTTCTCTAAAGCAAGATATATTTTACACATCATTTGCCAGGAGTAGAACAACTTCCTATAACACAATTACCTGCTAGAAGGGATTTCACCCATCCTTCTACAACAGAATACTTGGCCAAGAAGAGTCCACACCTCCTGGATCAAGGAAAAGACAAATTCAAACATATGGAATATATAAATTTATTGATACAATTCTTCAATCACGGGCAGGCCGAATATATATTGATCATGGCAGACTCTCACATATCAAATAACCGATTGAATACACAATCAAAGCAAATATATATATATATGTAGAAATATATATGTATGGATATAAGAATCAGAAAATAAGAAGGAAAGGAGAGAATCAGTAAAGAATCAAGAGACAGTTAGTAGCAGAGACACCTCACCTACTTCTCCATCATTTCACCCCACTTCGCTCAAGGGGAGTCCATTGCTTGAACCGGGTGAAGCTCAGAGGTGACATCAGCCTCCACTCTTCCGTGACAACACGTCTGCTCCACGGCGTGAACTTCCACCAGGCCAGTGTAGGCTCCCCTTTTTAATACAAATTCAAACACAACGAAGCTTCCAGCAATCCTCGCCCCCTCGTTCTCATGAGAGCCCGTACCAGCCTGCTCCAAGGCCACTGCTTCGGTCGATCAGGCCTTTGCTTTGGCTCCGAGACAGACCATGTACATTCCTCTGATAAGAACCAGTTCTCTCTAGTCAGTACAGTGTGAAAAACAGGAGAAAAGCAAAACATGCCCTCTTCTTCGTGCATGCACAGAAAATGGCTTCAGCATGAAAATGGAGTTAGTTAAGCCATGCACACAAAAAGGCCCAAAGCAAGATGAAATTGAAAAGCAAGATGACATGAGAACATGTCAAAGGCAAAAGTCAGCACTGCCATAAAGCAAGGTAAAGTCACAAAACAGAATGACATTAGACGACGTCAAAGCCAATAGGTCAAAGTCATAATTCACCGAACCCAAATAACATTATAGACTTTATCCCTCAGTATACAACATTGAGCACATGTGTGTACCATCACCCACAACACTGCACCTCAACATCCCATACCTTCTATTCTTGGCAAGACTATTCTACTAAAAGAAAGCAAGATTACAGGACAGAAGAGAAGCAAGCATATGCAAACCCATCCTACATTAAGGCTAGGGTAACATAACACACTTAAGTCAGTACAAAATGGTGGTGGTTGAGGGTCATCATAGGGTGTCAGACCACAAAAGATTCACTACAGGCACCCAACCTGGGACACTCAATGCAATGGTCCCAGTAGTATAGTCACCAACATCTCCATATTGAGGGCAACCGGGGGGAAGGAAACCCCTCACATGATCTATTAGGAGAAACTGAAAGAGGACTCACAGAGAGAGAGAGAAAAAAAAAGTGGAAACTGACAAAGGACTTATATTACCATTGTCAAACAGGGACAAAGGACAACACATTTCCAACCGCTCTGCCTACTAATTGATATCATAACAGAACCAGCCTCTCTCCAGCTATGGAGGCTGATTCAAAATGAAGATTAAAAAAAAAAACACTGGTTAAGCTTTCAAACTATCAGCCAGCCGGGATCAGGCTGATTCCAGTCCGCCTTAAGCATTGCCTGTTCTGTCCCTCCACCACCAATATCTAAGGTATACCCCCTGGTTGGTGTCTGCCTGGTTGTACTCCTTGACATTAGGGAAAATCCCTTGAGGTTAAGATGTTGTCGGCCCCCTCAAAATCCCTCCGCCCTTCAATACCCAACTGCATGAAACCCTATGGTCCAAACTCCTTCTCCATCACCACCCCCCAAATCTCTCAGTTAAGGGGGCAAAAAACTTCAAACATAGGCTGATTAATCAAAGCCCTGAAACTTTCCTCACTGATATATATTACAACACCTCCAAAGGCCAAGAGAAAACAGATCTCGTCTTCCACACCCGACCTGCAAAATGGAACACTATCCTAAGGAACTACCTTAATATATCCAACACAACCAACACCCCACACAGCTGCAAACCGACAATCTCTAACTCTCCTATGTTCAAAGGCAACACCTCTGCAACCATCTACAGAAACGGAACAGTCTTGATTCAAGCTGACACCTACCTAGATTCATTTCAATCGCTATTCTCTGTGCTCCGGAACGCCACTACTCATCCATGCATTACTCACTCGTACAATACCCCCTCCCCTAGCCATCCTCCCCATCTAGAGACAACGCAAAATAATCTCATGACTCACATCAACAACTTTAACTTTACTCACTCCTCCACCACTTTCTCTGCCTCCCCCTCACCTCCAAGTGGCCACGATACTTCTTACCCACTGTACCATACTACTACCTCTCACACACACACTAAGGATGTGTTAACCAGACCATCTCAGAAGAACGTCACCATTTCGACTCCCCAAGCCCCCGTTGACCCTCCTTCCACCCATCCTATCCTCTTTCCCACAGGCCGTTCGTGAGGTTGACCTACTAAAAAATACACCCAACTCTCTCAACCTACCATCATCACTCACTAATCTGTCTGAAACAAGACAAGAGTGCCCACACCACTTGCCCACAATACACATAATTAACAATATAGTAACCAATGACAGATGAGTCTGACACTTACTGACAGACATTCTCCTTCTCCGGGCTTCCTCACACAGCACAGCTTGAAACTAAACACCCCCACAACTTCTTACTGAATTTTAATCACAGACTTTAGGGTAATAATGAAGTCCAGTAGCCGAGATAGACCAGCTGAGAGGAACGTCACTAATATGACTCCCCAAGCCTCCATTGACCCTCCCTCCCTCCCTCCACCCATCCTATCCTCTTTCCCACAAGCCGTTTGTGAGCGTGACCTACTAACAAATGCACCGACTCTCTCAACCTACCATCAGCACTCACCAATATGATGTCTGAAATAAGACAAGAGTGGCCACACCACACCACTTGTCCACAATACCATCATTTACAATATAGTAACCATTGACACATGAGTCACACACTTACTGACAGACACTCTCCCTCTCCGAGTGCCTCACACAGGACAGCTTGAAACAAAACACCCCACCCCTCCTTACTGAATATTATTCACAGACTTTGTGAAGTCCAGTAGCCGAGATGTGTTTCAAGTAGGTTATTTAGTCTTAATTACAAGTTTGAAAGTTCATGTAGAGCAGCCCTACCATGAGCAGCCTGCCTGCTGCTCATCCCATACTCCAGCTGTCACACCTCATCACACAGGCACCCAAACATTCCATTCATCATCAGTACACCAACATTCCACGCAGCACATTCACACTGGCTGAGCAGCTAAGGGGAAAGCAACAGGGTAAAGACATTAGGAGGATACTACATATCCTCCCCCTTTATATAACACACAAAATAAAACTGCAAAACAGAATAAAGCATTGGCAAAAGAAACCATAAAAAGAGAAATATGCTAAAATACACAAATGCAAGAAGTTAAAAAAACATTAACCAGAAGAACCATAATAAATCATTGAGAAAAATAAAGAAGACCGATAGTTCAAGAAAGAGCATCAAGATATCAATGAAAATATTTTAAGAAGATTCATAGGTGAATATACAAAAGAAAATTGAGAAAAATTTCAGAAGATGCATAGATAAATATACATGATAATATATCACACATCCACCTCCATTATGAATATCATAAAATATCAAAACACACAAGATGATGGACGGAATGTTGCACATTGGCAAAACAATCACCCCTAATCACAGACCTGGGTTTAATCCATCGTTATTTTGCTCATGACACCACCACAGTTCAGACATGGTCAAATGCAAATCAGTCTTGACCCTGTGCCTCATCGGAACAGTCCAGCCCGACCTGCCAAGCCATGTCTTTCCAGGTCCAGAATCAAGCATCCTAGGACCGGTTTCAGGGTTTCACCCCTTTTCAGCCAGGATAGCTTGACTCCAGTGGCGTAGTGAGCACGGGACCCACGTCTGGGCATACCCTTTCCACATAAGGCGAACAGCAAAACACAAAAGATGATGGACGGAATGTTGCACATTGGCAAAACATTCACCTCCAGTCACAGATCTGGGTTTAATCCATTGTTATTTTGCTCACAACGCCACCCCAGTTCAGACATGGTCATATGCAAATCAGTCTTGACCCTGTGCCTCATGGGAACAGTCCAGCCCGAACTGCCAAGCCATGTCTTCCCTGGACCGGAATCCAACATCCTAGGACCGGTTTCGGGGTTTCACCCCTCTTCAGCCAGGATAGCTTGACTCCAGTGGCGTAGTGAGCACGGGACCCACATCTGGGCATACCCTTCCCACATGGGGTGAACAGCAAAACACACAAGATGATGGACAGAATGTTGCACATTGGCAAAACATTCACCCCCAGTCACAGATCAGGGTTTAATCCATCGTTATTTTGTTTACCATGCCACCCCAGTTCAGACATGGTCATATTCAAATCAGTCTTGACCCTGTGCCTCATGGGAACAGTCCAGCCTGAACTGCCAAGCCATGTCTTCCCTGGACCAGAATCAAGCATCCTAGGACTGGTTTCGGGGTTTCACCCCTCTTCAGCCAGGATAGCTTGACTCCAGTGGCGTAGTGAGCACGGGACCAACGCCTGGGCATACCCTTCCCACATAGGGCGAACAGCAAAACACACAAGATGATGGACGGAATGTTGCACATTGGCAAAACATTCACCCCCAGTTATAGATCTGGGTTTAATCCATCGTTATTTTGCTCACCACGCCACCCCAGTTCAGACATGGTCATATGCAAATCAGTCTTGACCCTGTGCCTCATGGGAACAGTCCAGCCCGAACTACAAGCCATGTTTTCCCTGGACGGGAATCAAGCATTCTAGGACCGGTTTCGGGGTTTCACCCCTCTTCAGCCAGGATAGCTTGACTCCAGTGGCGTAGTGAGCACGGGACCCACGTCTGGGAATACCCTTCCCACATAGGGCGAACAGCAAAACACACAAGAAGATGGGTGGAATATTGCACATTGGCAAAACTTTCACCCCCAGTCACAGATCTGGGTTTAATCCATCGTTATTTTGCTCACCACGCCATAAAATATGTTATAAAATATGGCAGAAGAAACAACACACAAGATAAACAATACAATCGCACCTATGACTACCACCAACCACACCCACTTGCCAGACAGGCATGAGAGGCACAACACAGCACAACATAAACTAGCTATAAGAAATGATTGACACACACAAACATTACATAAAGTAATGGGTGTAGTACACCTGACCAAATGTCCTCAAAAGCAAGGGCAAGTAAAGTACCCTGTAGCAACAGGTGACACTCACACCCAACCAACAGCCATAGTGTAAGGAAAAGTAGGGGAAAGTGTGAAAATGGGTGACTCCGACCCATACAGCCTCTCCTGACATAAGGGCAGCAGGTGAAACATGTGATAATGGGTGACTCCAACCCATACAGCCGCTCATCACCAAAGGGCAGCAAACGATAATGTATCACAGGGTGACTTACACATGTTCAAATCATCCCTCCTTTAAGGGTATAAAGTGTGATCCGTAGACATGAGACTAGTACCCATTTATACCCCCTCATGTAAGGGTCTGTAGTGTATATTGTAGAGATGGGACTTTAACCCATTTCCATCCCTCATGTAAGAACTTGTAATGACCAACATAGAGAAGGATGACTACCTCCTACTTAGTCAGCCCTCATGTAAGGGGACAAAAGCTACACAAGAAAATGGGCAAATCCCACCAATAATGCAATCCCATGAGTAAAGGATATGTAAATTTAAATGCAGAAACTTAGCTTCAATGTAATGTAAAATGTTGAAGATAAACTCGACATAAAAGAACACTAGGATACCAGAAATATATTTCCACAACGCAAATAAATATGAAACCACAGCACCACATTAACAACACCATTAGCCCCCACAAGATACAAGAAACATCTCACCCGACTGCATGTAACCACACTGATCAACTCCACACCATGAACCTTATACATCAGACAGAGTTTAAAACAACACAACAGCAGCAATAATGTATGCTACTGCAAGGAACTCCTAGGAAGATAAAATTCTGGAAGCATGTCAACCATGAAAATAAGCAAGCCACCGGTGAAACCAACAATAGATTCTCATTCCTCTGCTACTCCCAGCAGTGTGAAGATCTGGAAGTATTTCAGGGTATAGATGCTGGATCCAGCTGTGCTGTGGTGGAAAGCCAAAAATCCGCTTGGCATTAAGACTTGACAAGTAAAGAGTTTATGGTAGGTACATGGGCATAGCATCCTTCCGCTAAATGAAAGTGGGCAAAGACAAAACCAGGTCTGGGGTAAATGTTTGGCATTGTTCAGCAATCTGTCCATCAATTGTTGTTTTTGCATTTGTCACGCTGAGTGGGACGGTTATACTCATACGTGGGTCCCGTGCTCCCCATGCCACTGGAGTCAAGCTATCCTGGCTGAAGAGAGGTGAAACCCTGAAACCGGTCCTAGGATGCTTGTTTCCAGTCCAGGGAGGACCTCCCCTGGCAGTTTGGGCTGGACTGTTACCATGAAGCACAGGGTCAAGACTGATTTACATATGGCTGGGCTCAAACTGGAATGGCTTGGTGAGCAAAACAACAATAGATTTAGGCCCAGATCTCTGTACTGGGGTGAATGTATGACATTGATCCGCATTCTGTCCATCAATTTTTGGGGGGGAATTGTCCCCCTAAGTGAGATGGGTATGCCCAGACATGGGTCCAGCGCTCTCCATGCCACTGGAGTAAAGTTATCCTGGCTGAAGAGGGGTGAAACCCCGAAACCGGTCCTAGGATGGTTTGTTCCAGTCCAGGCAGGACCTGACCTGGCAGTTCGGGCTGGACTGTTACCATGAGGCACAGGGTCAGGAGCGATTTGTATATGGCTGGGTTCAAAATGGGATGGCATGGTGAGCAAAACTACGATAGATTTAGGCCCAGATATCTCTACTGGGGTGAATGTATGACATTGTTCTGAATTCTTTCCATCAATTGTTGTTTTTGCATTTGTCACCCTGAGTGGGACGGGTATGCCCAAAGGTGGGTCCAGTGTTCTCCATGCCTCTGAAGTCAAGTTATCCTGGCTGAAGAAGGGTGCAACCCCGAAACTGGTCCTAGGATGCTTGTTTCCAGTCCAGGGAGGACCTGGCCTGGTAGTTCGGGCTGGACTGTTCCTTGAGGCACAGGGTCAAGACTGATATGCATATGGCTGGGTTCAAACTGGAATGACATGGTGAGCAAAAAAACAATGGATTTCGGCCCAGATCTCTGTACTGGGGTGAATGTATGACATTGTTCCGCATTCTGTCCATCAATTGTTGTTTTTGCATTTGTCACCCTGAGTGGGATGGGTATGCCCAGACGTGGGTCCTGTGGTCTTCATGCCACTGGAATCAAGCAATGCTGGCTGAAAAGGGGTGAATCCCCGAAACCAGTGCTAGGATGCTAGTTTCCAGTCCAGGGAGGATCTGGTCTGGCAGTTCTGGCTGGACTGTTCCCACGAGGCACAGGGTCAAGACTGATTAGCATATGGTTGCGTTCGAACTGGAATGGCATGGTGAGCAAAAAAGCGATGGATTTAGGCTCAGATCTCTGTACTAAGGTGAATGTATGACATTGTTCTGCATTCTGTCCATCAATTGTTGTTTTTGCATTTGTCACCCTGAGTGGGACGGGTATGCCCAGAAGTGGGTCCTGTGCTCTCCATACCACTGGAGTAAAGCTATCCTGGCTGAAGAGGGGTGAAACCCCGAAACCGGTCCTAGGATGGTTTGTTCCAGTCCAGGGAGGACCTGACCTGGCAGTTCGGGCTGGACTCTTACCAAGAGGCACAGGGTCAGGAACGATTTACATATCGCTGGGTTCAAAATGGGATGGAATGGTGAGCAAAACTACGATACATTTAGGCCCAGATCTCTGTACTGGGGTGAATGTATGATATTGTTCTGCATTCTGTCCATCAATTGCTGTTTTTGCATTTGTCACCCTGAGTGGGACGGGTATGCCCAGATGTGGGTCCCGTGTTCTCCATGCCTCTGAAGTCAAGCTATCCTGGCTGAAGAGGTGTGAAACCCCGAAACCGGTCCTAGGATGCTTGTTTCCAGTCCAGGGAGGAACTGGCCTGGCAATTCGGGCTGGACTGTTCCCGTGAGTCACAGGGTCAAGACTGATTTGCAATTGGCTAGGTTCATACTGAAATGCCATGGTGAGCAAAAAACGATGGATTTAGTCCCAGATCTCTGTACTGGGGTGAATGTATGATATTGTTCTGAATTCTGTCCATCAATTGCTGTTTTTGCATTTGTCACCCTGAGTGGGACGGGTATGCCAAGACGTGGGTCCCGTGTTCTCCATGCCTCTGAAGTCAAGTTATCCTGGCTGAAGAGGTGTGAAACCCTGAAACCGGTCCTAGGAGGCTTGTTTCTAGTCCAGGGAGGACCTGGCCTGGCAGTTCGGGCTGGACTTTTACCTTGAGGCACAGGGTCAAGACTGATATGCATACGGCTGGGTTCAAACTGGAATGGCATGGTGAGAAAAAAAACAATGGATTTAGGCCCAGATCTCTGTACTGGGGTGAATGTATGACATTGTTCTGCATTCTGTCCATCAATTGTTGTTTTTGCATTTGTCACCCTGAGTGGGATGGGTATGCCCAGACGTGGGTCCTGTGGTCTTCATGCCACTGGAATCAAGCTATGCTGGCTGAAAAAGGGTGAATCCCCAAAACCAGTGCTAGGATGCTTGTTTCCAGTCCAGGGAGGACCTGGCCTGGCATTTCTGGCTGGACTGTTCCCACAAAGCACAGGGTCAAGACTGATTAGCATATGGCTGGGTTCAAATTGGAATGGCATGGTGAGCAAAAAAACGATGGATTTAGGCCAGGATCTCTGTACTGGGGTGAATGTATGACATTGTTCAGCATTCTGTGCATCAATTGATGTTTTTGCATTTATCACCCTGAGTGGGACGGGTATGCCCAAACGTGGGTCCCGTGCTCTCCATGCCACTGGAGTCAAGCAATCGTGGCTGAAGAGGGGTGAAACCCCGAAACCGGTCCTAGGATGCTTGTGTCCAGTCCAGAGATGACCTAGCCTGTCAGTTCGGGCTGGACGGTTCCCATGAGGCACAGGGTCAAGAATGATTTGCATATGGCTGTTTTCAAACTGGAATGGCATGGTGAGCAAAAAAACTATGGATTTTGGCCCGGATCTCTCTACTGGGTTGAATGTATGATATTATTTTCTGCATTCTGTCAAACAATTGTTGTTTTTGCATTTGTCACCCTAAGTGGGACGGGTATGCCCAGACGTAGGTCCAGTGCTCTCCATGCCTCTGAAGTCAAGCTATCCTGGCTGAAGAGGGGTGAAACCTAGAAACCGGTCCTAGGATGCTTGTTTCCAGTCCAGGGAGGACCTGGCCTGGCAGTTAGAGCTGGACTGTTCCCTTGAGGTACAGGGTCAAGACTGATTTGCACATGGCTGGGTTCAAATTGGAATGGCATAGTGAGCAAAAAAACAATGGATTTAGGCCCAGATCTCTGTACTGGGGTGAATGTATGACATTGTTCTGCATTCTGTCCATCAATTGTTGTTTTTGCATTTGTCACCCTGAGTGGGACGTGTATGCCCAGAAGTGGGTCCTGTGCTCTCCATCCCACTGGAGTCAAGCTATCCTGGCTGAAGAGGGGTGAAACCACAAAAAAGGTCCTAGGATGCTTGTTTCTAGTCCAGGGAGGACCTGGCCTGGCAGTTGGGGATGGACTGTTCTTATGAGGAACAGGGTCAAGACTGATTTGCATATGGCTGGGTTCAAACTGGGATTGCATGGTGAGCAAAAAAACGATGGATTTAGGCCCAGATGTCTGTATTGGGGTGAATGTATGATATTGTTCTGCATTCTGTCCATCAATTGTTGTTTTTGCATTTGTCGCACTGTGTGGTCCGGGTATGCCCAGACGTGGGTCCCGTGCTCTCCATGCCACTGAAGTTAAGCTATCCTGGCCGAAGAGGGGTGAAACCCGAAACCAGTCCTAGGATGCTTGTTTCCAGTCAAGGGAGGACTGGCCTGGCAGTTCGGGCTGGACTGTTCCTTTGAAGCACAGGGTCAAGACTGATTTGCATAAGGCTGTTTTCAAACTGGAATGGCATGGTGAGCAAAAAAACTATGGATTTTGGCCCGGATCTCTCTACTGGGTTGAATGTATGATATTATTTTCTGCATTCTGTCAAACAATTGTTGTTTTTGCATTTGTCACCCTAAGTGGGACGGGTATGCCCAGACGTAGGTCCAGTGCTCTCCATGCCTCTGAAGTCAAGCTATCCTGGCTGAAGAGGGGTGAAACCTAGAAACCGGTCCTAGGATGCTTGTTTCCAGTCCAGGGAGGACCTGGCCTGGCAGTTAGAGCTGGACTGTTCCCTTGAGGTACAGGGTCAAGACTGATTTGCACATGGCTGGGTTCAAATTGGAATGGCATAGTGAGCAAAAAAACAATGGATTTAGGCCCAGATCTCTGTACTGGGGTGAATGTATGACATTGTTCTGCATTCTGTCCATCAATTGTTGTTTTTGCATTTGTCACCCTGAGTGGGACGTGTATGCCCAGAAGTGGGTCCTGTGCTCTCCATCCCACTGGAGTCAAGCTATCCTGGCTGAAGAGGGGTGAAACCACAAAAAAGGTCCTAGGATGCTTGTTTCTAGTCCAGGGAGGACCTGGCCTGGCAGTTGGGGATGGACTGTTCTTATGAGGAACAGGGTCAAGACTGATTTGCATATGGCTGTGTTCAAACTGGGATTGCATGGTGAGCAAAAAAACGATGGATTTAGGCCCAGATGTCTGTATTGGGGTGAATGTATGATATTGTTCTGCATTCTGTCCATCAATTGTTGTTTTTGCATTTGTCGCACTGTGTGGGCCGGGTATGCCCAGACGTGGGTCCCGTGCTCTCCATGCCACTGAAGTTAAGCTATCCTGGCCGAAGAGGGGTGAAACCCGAAACCAGTCCTAGGATGCTTGTTTCCAGTCAAGGGAGGACTGGCCTGGCAGTTCGGGCTGGACTGTTCCTTTGAAGCACAGGGTCAAGACTGATTTGCATAAGGCTGGGTTCAAACTGGAATGGCATGGTGAGCAAAAAAACGATGGATTTAGGCTCAGATCTCTGTACTGGGGTGAATGTATGACATTTTTCTGCATTCTGTCCATCACTTGCTGTTTTTCCATTTGTCACCCTGAGTGGGACGGGTATGCCCAGACGTATGTCCTGTGCTCCCCATTCCACTGGATTCTAGCTATTCTGGTTGAAAAGGAGTGAATCCCCGAAACCGTTCATAGGATGCTTATTTAAAGTCCAGGGAGGACCTGGCCTGGCAGTTCTGGCTGGACTGTTCCCATGAGGCACAGGGTCCATACTGATCTGCATATGGCTGGGTTAAAATTGGAATGGCATGGTGAGCAAAAAAACGATGGATTTAGGCCCAGATCTCTGTACTAGAGGGAACATATGACGTTGTTCTGCATTCTGTCCATCAATTGTTGTTTTAGCATTTGTCACCTTGAGTGGGACGGGTGTGCCCAGATGTGGGTCCCGAGCTCTCCATGCCACTGGAGTCAAGCTATCCTGGCTGAAGAGGGGTGAAACCCTGAAACCGGTCCTTGGATGCTTGTTTCCAGTCCAGGGAGGATCTGGCCTGGCAGTTCGGGCTGGACTGTTCCCATGAGGCACAGGATCAACACTGATATGCATATGGTTGGGTTCGAACTGGAATAGAATGGTGAGCAAAAAAACGATGGATTTAGGCTCATATCTCTGTATTGAGGTGAATGTATGACTTTGTTCTGCATTCTGTCCATCAACTGTTGTTTTTGCATTTGTCACCCTGACTGTGATGGGTATGCCCAGACGTGGGTCTTGTGCTCTTCATGCCACTGGAGTCAAGCTATCCTGGCTGAAGAGGGTTGAATCCCTGAAACCGGTCCTAGGATGCTTGTTTCCAGTCCAGGGAGGACCTGGCCTGGCAGTTCGGGCTGGACAGTTCCAAAGAGGCACATGGTCAGAACTGATTTGCATATGGCTGGGTTCAAATTGGAATGGCATGGTGAGCACAAAAAGATGGATTTAGGCCCAGACCTCTGTACTGGGGTGAATATATGACATTGATCTGCATTCTGTACATCAATTGTTGTTTTTGCATTTGTCACCCTGAGTGGGATGGGTATGCCCAGACGTGGGTCCTGTGCTCTCCATACCACTGGAGTCAAGCTATCCTGGCTGAAGAGGGGTGAATCCCCAAAACCGGTCGAGGGATGCTTGTTTCCAGTCCAGGGAGGACCTGGCCTGGCAGTTCGGGCCGGACTGTTCCCATGAGGCGCAGGGTCAAGACTGATTTGCATATGGCTGGTTTCAAATTGGAATGGCATGGTGAGCCAAAAAAAGATGGATTTAGGCCCAGATATCTGTACTGGGGGGAATCTATGACATTGTTCTGCATTCTGTCCATCAATTGGTGTTTTTGCATTTGTCACCCTGAGTGGGACGGGTATGCCCTGTTGTGGGTCCCGAGTTGTCCATGCCACTGGAGTCAAGTTATCCTGGCTGAAGAGGGGTGAATCCCCGAAACCGGTCCTAGGATGCTTGTTTCCAGTGCAGGGAAGACCTGGCCTGGCAGTTCGGGCTGGACTGATCCCATAAGGCACATGGTCAGGACTGATTTTCACATGGCTGAGTTCAAATTGGAATGTCATGGTCAGTAAAAAAACGATGGATTGAGGCCCAGATCTCTCTACTGGGGTGAATGTATAACATTGTTCTGTATTCTATCCATCAATTGTTGGTTTTGCATTTGTCACCCTGAGTGGGATGGGTATGCCCAGACGTGTGTCCTGTGGTCTCCATGCCACTGGAGTCAAGCTATCCTGGCTGAAGAGGCGTGAATCCGCGAAACCAGTCCTAGTATGCTTGTTTCCAATCCAGGGAGGACCTGGCCTGGCAGTTCTGGCTGGACTGTTCCCATGAGGCACAGGGTCAATATTGATTTGTATATGGCTGGGTTCAAATTGGAATGGCATTGGTGAACAAAAAAACGATAGATTTAGGCCCAGATCTCTGTACTAGGGGGAATGTATGACGTTGTTCTGCATTCTGTCCATCAATTGTTGTTTTAGCATTTGTCACGTTGAGTGGGACGGCTATGCCCAGATGTGGGTCCCGATCTCTATGCCACTGGAGTCAACCTATCATGGGTGAGGAGGGGTGAATCCCCAAACCCGGTCCTAGGATGCTTGTTTCCAGTGCAGGGAGGACCTGGCCTGGCAGTTCGGGCTGGACCGATCCCATAAGGCACATGGTCAGGACTGATTTGCGTATGGCTGGGTTCAAATTGGAATGGCATGGTGAGTAAAAAAACGATGGATTTAGGCCCAGATCTCTCTACTGGGGTGACTGTATAACATTGTTTCTGCATTCTGTCCATCAATTGTTGTTTTTACATTTGTCACCCTGAGTGGGATGGGTATGCCTAGACGTGGGTCCTGTGATCTCCATGACACTGGAGTCAAGCTATTCTGGCTGAAGAGGGGTGAATCCCCAAAACCGGTCCTAGGATGCTTGTTTCCAGTCCAGGGAGGACCTGGCCTGGCAGTTCGGGCTGGACTGTTCCCATGAGGCACAGGGTCAAGACTGATTTGCATATGGCTGGGTGCAAATTGGAATGGCATGGTGAGCAAAAAAACGATGGATTTAGGCCCAGATCTCTGTACTGGGGGGAATGTATGACATTGTTCTGCATTCTGTCCATCTGTGGTAAATAATTTAATTACCAGTACTTATTTTTGATGCGGAAAACTATTAAGGACAACTCAGTAAAATAAGAGGCAGAATCCGTGGTATTAGAGGTTCAGAAAGGGCTTTATTCCTTATACAATTCGAATTGTAGGCCTCATATTCCATCACCACGGAGGTTCAGGAAGTGAAGCGCAAGGAAGGGCAAAAGGCAAAAAAAGCAATACATTATTGACAAGTAATCACTTTTATAGAAAAGGCATTACAGTAAAACAGATGCAGGAGGCGTAACAGCTGATAAAATAGATAAGGACATACATGCGTAACTGAAATGGGCGTAACTAGGCGTAACTAGAAAACGTCATTTATTCATGATGTCATAAATGGGTGGATCCAGGAAAGAATTTCGCAATGTCATCAGAAATACTTGGCAAAAATGCGCGCGCAGCCGCATGACGTGTGATTGACGTGCAACTAGGGGGTGAAGGGGACTTGACATTTAGCTCTACATGTGGAGACAAAAGTCTGGGGGGTCAAGTCAACCTAATCCCAAATCATATCTAACATCCTATGTTTAAAGAACTATGTTATCCAAAAGGAAAGGTCTCTTGAACAAAATCTATTCTATACCGACTGTGAGTGCGTGTACAAGCGTCTAAGTGTCTACATGAGATGCGAGGCAAGAAATCTTCCATAGTAACAGGGCTATGAATTACTTGCATAAAGACAGAGAAACCGGGCCCTTAGCTCGGTAGCTGGAAGGATGTTTACTTAAACTACCAGACAGGAATGCATTGGATGAGGAGCGGAGCAGATAATCTTGAAGGTGAAATACAGTTTTTGGCAGGCAGACAGGCCGAGTCAGGCACCGTTAGCCGCGCAGGGAGTAGGACAAAGTTCATGGATACAGATGCGAGCTCAGACTGGAGCTGTCAGAGGTAGAAAGCAGGGAAAGGCTTGATGGCAGCATTCAGGGCCTACTCGCCTGAACTGCAAAATGGAGTAACTGGGCCATATAAAGTCGCTGGCCTTTCATACTTAGGAATCGAATATCCGGCCCATTCATGGCGGGTCTGAAAGAGGACATGTTGACGGTGGACGCACATGTGTTTGCGTCTCCAAAACTGGAACTGGAGGGAACATACATGTATTTGTAACATATACATGGAGCCGTTGGGGTCTAAGATAGGGGACATAACTGATCACAAAAATCCATATTTCCACATTCCCTCCTTGTCCCCTACTGACCCTTAGGAGATATCAATCTTCATCAATCCATCGATCTGTTCATATAGCATCATTTGTTCTTCTTTCTTCTTCCGGGATCTTGAGCGAAAACTTTGATGTGGAATACACGAAGTGGCACACAGACCACAAATCGCTGGTCCACATTGTAGGCATAAGCAGCAACTGAATAGTATGAGAAAGCCAATACCTAGGAAGGATAGGACCCTCCATCCCCAGGCTGACAATACACTCCAAAACCAACCGGACCAAGTCCAGGTGCCTGGATTCTGGTGTATCTGGTTTACAATCTTATGAAGACGGGTTATAGCTTTATATACAGATGGCGAATTTTCTGGAATGAATACGCAGCAACTTGATCCGATGACCCTACAAGCTCCGCCCCTATCGGCCAGGATGACGTCAAGGACAAGACGATTTTGAAGAACAACAATCCGCATCGCAGACTGCTCCTCTGTTAAGTTGCCTAAGGCGGAAATAGTTTCATTTACTACGGCTTCAAGGGTCCTAGTTAATCTACGTATCAGCTTACTATTGGTGACTGTACCTATATAGGGAAAGAGACCTTTATTAAAATCTGTATATTTTTCCCATGCCGTCTCAGTGTAATCGACAATTGGGAGATCTCTCCGTTCTCTATTGTGTACTAAATGAGTATTTCTGTGATAATCAGGAGGGGCTAGGAAAACAGGTGGCAAAAGGAATGCGACGTAACAGGTACCATCCCAATCTAAAGGCAGACGTACATATGCAGTCTGACCACATACGAAGTAGGAATGACGGGAAGCTTTAAATGTAGACTTGCCTTGATCACTGAATTCTATTAC